>NC_064618.1:10436388-11061388 GCF_023898315.1 Schistocerca nitens | reverse complement strand
GTAGGAAGACTCAGTCTTCCTGTACTTAAGTCGGCATTGTGACTCTTATATTTAATTCCGATGCAATTTTTGTGTTTCATCGTCAATGGGAAGGTCCAACGGATACAGTAAACCTGCAGAGGTGCATCGGAATGTAAAACTGGAGACACTGGAGACGCTCAAAACATAGACAGAAGGAAGACTCAGTCTTCCTGTACTTAAGTCGGCATTGTGTCTCTTATATTTAATTCCGATGCAATTTCTCTGTTTCATCGTCAATGGGAAGGTCCATGGGGTACAGAAAACCTGCAGAGGTGCATCGTAATGTAAAACTGATGACACAGGAAACGCTCAAAACATAGACATTGGGAAGACTCCGGCTTCCTGTACTTAAGTCGGCATTGTGTCTCTTATTTTTAATTCCGGTGCAATTTCGGTGTTTCATCGTCAATGGGAAAGTCCAATGGATACATTAAACCTGCAGATGTGCATCGGAATGTAAAACTGGTGACACAGGAAACGCTCGAATCATAGACAGTAGGAAGACACTGTTTTCTTGTAATTAAGTCGGCATTGTGACTCTTATATTTAATTCCGATGCAATTTCTGTGTTTCATCGTCAATGGGAAGGTCCAACGGATACAGTAAACCTGCAGAGGTGCATCGGAATGTAAAACTGGTGACACAGGAAACGCTCAAAATATAGACATTAGGAAGACTCAGTCTTCCTGTACTGAAGTCGGCATTGTGTCTCTTATATTTAATTCCGATGCAATTTCTGTGTTTCATCGTGAATGGGAAGGTCCAATGGATACAGTAAACCTCCAGATGTGCATCGGAATATAAAACTGGTCACACAGGATACGCTCAAATCATAGACATTAGGAAGACTCAGTCTTTCTGTACTTAAGTCAGCATTGAGTCTCTTATATTTAATTCCGATGCAATTTCCGTGTTTCATCGTCAATTGGAAGGTCCAAGGGATACAGTAAACCTCCAGAGCTGCATCGGAATGTAAAACTGGTGACACAGTAAACGCTCGAAACATAGACAGTAGGAAGACACTGTTTTCTTGTACTTAAGTCGGCATTGTGACTCTTATATTTAATTCAGAAGCAATTACTGTGTTTCATCGTCACTGTGAAGGTCCAAGGGATACAGTAAACCTCCAGAGGTGCATTGGAATGTAAAACTGGTGACCCAGGAAACGCTCAAAACATAGACAGTAGGATGACTCAGTCTTCCTGTACTTATGTCGGCATTGTGTGTCTTATATTTAATTCCGATGCAATTTCTGTGTTTCTTCGTCAATGGGAAGGTCCAATGGATACAGTAAACCTGCAGAGGTGCATCGGAATGTAAAATTGCTGACACAGGAAACGCTCAAAACATAGACAGTAGGAAGACTCAGTCTTCCTGTACTTAAGTCGGCATTGTGACTCTTATATTTAATTGCGATGCAATTTCTGTGTTTCATCGTCAATGGGAAGGTCCAAGTGATACAGTAAACTTGCAGAGGTGCATTGGAATGTAAAACTGGTGACACAGGAAACGCTCAAAGTATAGACAGTAGGAATACTTAGTCTACCTGTACTTCAGTCGGCATTGTGTCTCTTATATTTAATTCCGATGCAATTTCTGTGTTTCATTGCAATTTGAAGGTCCAAGAGATACAGTAAACCTGCAGAGGTGCATCGGAATGCAAAACTGGTGACACAGGAAACGCTCAAAACATAGACAGTAGAAAGACAAAATCTTCCTGTACTTAAGTAGGCATGGTGTCTCTTATATTTACTTCCGATGCAATTTCTGTGTTTCATTGTCAATGGGAAAGTCCAAGGGATACAGTAAACCTGCAGAGCTGCATCGGAATGTAAAACTGGTGACACAGGAAACGCTCAAAACATAGACCGTAAGAAGGCACAGTTTTCTTGTACTTAAGTCGGCATTGTGACTCTTATATTTAATTCCGATGCAATTTCTGTATTTCACCGTCACTGTGAAGGTCCAAGGGATACAGAAAACCTGCAGAGGTGCATCGGAATGTAAAATTGCTGACAAAGGAAACGCTCAAAACATAGACAGTAGGAAGACTCAGTCTTCCTGTACTTAAGTCGGCATTGTGACTCTTATATTTAATTCCGATGCAATGTTTGTGTTTCATCGTCAATGGGAAGGTTCAACGGATACAGTAAACCTGCAGAGGTGCATCGGAATGTAAAACTGATGACACAGGAAACGCTCAAAACATAGACAGTAGGAAGACTCAGTCTTGCTGTACATAACCCCGGCATTGTGTCTCCTTTATTTAATTCCGATGCAATTTCTGTGTTTCATCGTCAATCTGAAGGTCCAATGGATACAGTTAACCTGTAGAGGTGCATCGGAATGTTAAACTGGTGACACAGGAAACGCTCAAAGCATAGACTGGATGAAGACTCAGTCTTCCTGTACTTAATACGGCATTGTGTCTCTTATATTTAATTCCGATGCAATTTCTGTGTTTCGTCGCAATTTGAAGTTCCAAGGGATACAGTAAACCTGCTGAGGTGCATCGGAATGTAAAACTGGTGACACAGGAAACGCTCAAAACATAGACCATAAGAAGACACAGTTTTCTTGTACTTAAGTCGGCATTGTGACTCTTATATTTAATTCTGATGCAATTTCTGTATTCCATCGTCACTTTGAAGGTCCAAGGGATACAGAAAACCTGCAGAGGTGCATCGGAATGTAAAATTGATGACACAGGAAACGCTCAAAACATAGACAGTAGGAAGACTCAGTCTTCCTGTACTTATGTCGGCATTGTGTCTCTTATATTTAATTCCGATGCAATTTTTGTGTTTTATCGTCAATGGGAAGGTCCAACGGATACAGTAAACCTGCAGAGGTGCATCGGAATGTAAAACTGTTGACACAGGAAACGCTCAAATGATAGACAGTAGGAATACTCAGTCTTCCTGTACTTAAGTCGGCATTGTGGCTCTTATATTTAATTCCGATGCAATTTCTGTGTTTCATTGTCAATGGGAAGGTCCAAGGGATACAGTAAACCTGCAGAGGTGCATCGGAATGTAAAACTGGTGATACAGGAAACGCTCAAAATATAGACATTAGGAAGACTCAGTCTTCCTGGACTGAAGTCGGCATTGTGTCTCTTATATTTAATTCCGATGAAATTTCTGTGTTTCATCGTCAATGGGAAGGTCCAATGGATACAGTAAACCTCCAGAGGTGCATCGGAATATAAAACTGGTCACACAGGAAACGCTCAAATCATAGACATTAGGAAGACTCAGTCTTCCTGTACTTAAGTCAGCATTGAGTCTCTTATATTTAATTCCGATGCAATTTCCGTGTTTCATCGTCAATTGGAAGGTCCAAGGGATACAGTAAACCTCCAGAGCTGCATCGGAATGTAAAACTGGTGACACAGTAAACGCTCGAAACATAGACAGTAGGAAGACACTGTTTTCTTGTACTTAAGTCGGCATTGTGACTCTTATATTTAATTCAGAAGCAATTACTGTGTTTCATCGTCACTGTGAAGGTCCAAGGGATACAGTAAACCTCCAGAGGTGCATCGGAATGTAAAACTGGTGACCCAGGAAACGCTCAAGACATAGACAGTAGGAAGAGTCAGTCTTCCTGTACTTATGTCGGCATTGTGTGTCTTATATTTAATTCCGATGCAATGTCTGTGTTTCTTCGTCAATGGGATGGTCCAATGGATACAGTAAACCTGCAGAGGTGCATCGGAATGTAAAATTGCTGACACAGGAAACGCTCAAAACATAGACAGTAGGAAGACTCAGTCTTCCTGTACTTAAGTCGGCATTGTGACTCTTATATTTAATTGCGATGCAATTTCTGTGCTTCATCGTCAATGGGAAGGTCCAAGTGATACAGTAAACTTGCAGAGGTGCATCGGAATGTAAAACTGGTGACACAGGAAACGCTCAAAGTATAGACAGTAGGAATACTTAGTCTACCTGTACTTCAGTCGGCATTGTGTCTCTTATATTTAATTCCGATGCAATATCTGTGTTTCATCGCAATTTGAAGGTCCAAGGGATACAGTAAACCTGCAGAGGTGCATCGGAATGTAAAACTGGTGACACAGGAAAAGCTCAAAACATAGACAGTAGAAAGACAAAATCTTCCTGTACTTAAGTCGGCATGGTGTCTCTTATATTTACTTCCGATGCAATTTCTGTGTTTCATTGTCAATGGGAAGGTCCAAGGGATACAGTAAACCTGCAGAGGTGCATCGGATTGTAAAACTGGTGACACAGGAAACGCTCAAAACATAGACCATAAGAAGACACAGTTTTCTTGTACTTAAGTCGGCATTGTGACTCTTATATTTAATTCTGATGCAATTTCTGTATTCCATCGTCACTTTGAAGGTCCAAGGGATACAGAAAACCTGCAGAGGTGCATCGGAATGTAAAATTGATGACACAGGAAACGCTCAAAACATAGACAGTAGGAAGACTCAGTCTTCCTGTACTTATGTCGGCATTGTGTCTCTTATATTTAATTCCGATGCAATTTTTGTGTTTTATCGTCAATGGGAAGGTCCAACGGATACAGTAAACCTGCAGAGGTGCATCGGAATGTAAAACTGGTGACACAGGAAACGCTCAAATGATAGACAGTAGGAATACTCAGTCTTCCTGTACTTAAGTCGGCATTGTGGCTCTTATATTTAATTCCGATGCAATTTCTGTGTTTCATTGTCAATGGGAAGGTCCAAGGGATACAGTAAACCTGCAGAGGTGCATCGGAATGTAAAACTGGTGATACAGGAAACGCTCAAAATATAGACATTAGGAAGACTCAGTCTTCCTGGACTGAAGTCGGCATTGTGTCTCTTATATTTAATTCCGATGAAATTTCTGTGTTTCATCGTCAATGGGAAGGTCCAATGGATACAGTAAACCTCCAGAGGTGCATCGGAATATAAAACTGGTCACACAGGAAACGCTCAAATCATAGACATTAGGAAGACTCAGTCTTCCTGTACTTAAGTCAGCATTGAGTCTCTTATATTTAATTCCGATGCAATTTCCGTGTTTCATCGTCAATTGGAAGGTCCAAGGGATACAGTAAACCTCCAGAGCTGCATCGGAATGTAAAACTGGTGACACAGTAAACGCTCGAAACATAGACAGTAGGAAGACACTGTTTTCTTGTACTTAAGTCGGCATTGTGACTCTTATATTTAATTCAGAAGCAATTACTGTGTTTCATCGTCACTGTGAAGGTCCAAGGGATACAGTAAACCTCCAGAGGTGCATCGGAATGTAAAACTGGTGACCCAGGAAACGCTCAAGACATAGACAGTAGGAAGAGTCAGTCTTCCTGTACTTATGTCGGCATTGTGTGTCTTATATTTAATTCCGATGCAATGTCTGTGTTTCTTCGTCAATGGGATGGTCCAATGGATACAGTAAACCTGCAGAGGTGCATCGGAATGTAAAATTGCTGACACAGGAAACGCTCAAAACATAGACAGTAGGAAGACTCAGTCTTCCTGTACTTAAGTCGGCATTGTGACTCTTATATTTAATTGCGATGCAATTTCTGTGCTTCATCGTCAATGGGAAGGTCCAAGTGATACAGTAAACTTGCAGAGGTGCATCGGAATGTAAAACTGGTGACACAGGAAACGCTCAAAGTATAGACAGTAGGAATACTTAGTCTACCTGTACTTCAGTCGGCATTGTGTCTCTTATATTTAATTCCGATGCAATATCTGTGTTTCATCGCAATTTGAAGGTCCAAGGGATACAGTAAACCTGCAGAGGTGCATCGGAATGTAAAACTGGTGACACAGGAAAAGCTCAAAACATAGACAGTAGAAAGACAAAATCTTCCAGTACTTAAGTCGGCATGGTGTCTCTTATATTTACTTCCGATGCAATTTCTGTGTTTCATTGTCCATGGGAAGGTCCAAGGGATACAGTAAACCTGCAGAGGTGCATCGGAATGTAAAACTGGTGACACAGGAAACGCTCAAAACATAGACCGTAAGATGACACAGTTTCCTTGTACTTAAGTCGGCATTGTGACTCTAATATTTAATTCCGATGCAATTTCTGTATTTCATCGTCACTGTGAAGGTCCAAGGGATACAGAAAACCTGCAGAGGTGCATCGGAATGTAAAATTGCTGACACAAGGAACGCTCAAACATAGACAGTAGGAAGACTCAGTCTTCCTGTACTTAAGTCGGCATTGTGACTCTTATATTTAATTCCGATGCAAATTTTGTGTTTCATCGTCAATGGGAAGGTCCAACGGATACAGTAAACCTGCAGAGGTGCAGCGGAATGTAAAACTGGTGACACAGGAAGCGCTCAAAGATAGACAGTAGGAATACTCAGTCTTCCTGTACTTAAGTCGGCATTGTGGCTCTTATATTTAATTCCGATGCAATTTCTGTGTTTCATTGTCAATGGGAAGGTCCAAGGGATACAGTAAACCTGCAGAGGTGCATCGTAATGTAAAACTGTTGACACAGGAAACGCTCAAAATATAGACATTAGGAAGACTCAGTCTTCCTGTACTTAAGTCGGCTTTGTGTCTCTTATATTTAATTCCGATTCATATTCTGTGTTTCATCGTCAATGGGAAGGTCCAATGGATACAGTAAACCTCCAGAGGTGCATCGGAATATAAAACTGGTCACACAGGAATCGCTCAAATCATAGACATTAGGAAGACTCAGTCTTCCTGTACTTAAGTCAGCATTGAGTCTCTTATATTTAATTCCGATGCAATTTCCGTGTCTCATCGTCAATTGGAAGGTCCAAGGGATACAGTAAACCTCCAGAGCTGCATCGGAATGTAAAACTGGTGACACAGTAAACGCTCGAAACATAGACCTTAAGAAGACACAGTTTTCTTGTACTTAAGTCGGCATTGCGACTCTTATATTTAATTCCGATGCAATTTCTGTGTTTCATCGTTACTGTGAAGGTCCAAGGGATACAGAAAACCTGCAGAGGTGCATCGGAATGTAAAATTGCTGACACAGGAAACGCTCAAAGCATAGACAGTAGGAAGACTCAGTCTTCCTGTACTTAAGTAGGCATTGTGACTCTTATATTTAATTGCGATGCAATTTCTGTGTTTCATCGCACTTTGAATGTCCAAGGGATACACCAAACCTGCAGAAGTGCATCGGAATGTAAAACTGGAGACACAGGAAACGCTCAAAACATAGACAGTAGAAAGACAAAATCTTCCTGTACTTAGGTCGGCATGGTGTCTCTTATATTTAATTCCGATGCAATTTCTCTGTTTCATCGTCAATGGGAAGGTCCATGGGATACAGAAAACCTGCAGAGGTGCATCGGAATGTAAAAGTGATGACACAGGAAACGCTCAAAACATAGACATTGGGAAGACTCAGGCTTCCTGTACTTAAGTCGGAATTGTGTCTCTTATATTTAATTCCGGTGCAATTTCGGTGTTTCATCGTCAATGGGAAAGTCCAATGGATACATTAAACCTGCAGAGGTGCATCGGAATGTAAAACTGATGACACAGGAAACGCTCAAAGCATAGACAGTAGGAAGACTCAGTCTTGCTGTACTTAACCCCGGCATTGTGTCTCCTTTATTTAATTCCGATGCAATTTCTGTGTTTCATCGTCAATGGGAAGGTCGAAGGGAAACAGTAAACCTGCAGAGGTGCATCGGAATGAAAAACTGGTGACACAGGAAACGCTCAAACATAGACAGTAGGAAGACTCAGTCTTCCTGTACTTAAGTCGGCATTGTGTCTCTTATATTTAATTCCGATGCAATTTCTGTGTTTCATCGTCAATGGGAAGGTCCAATGGATATAGTAAACCTGCAGAGGTGCATCGGAATATAAAACTGGTGACACAGAAACGCTCAAATCATAGACATTAGGTAGACTCAGTCTTCCTGTACGTAAGTCAGCATTGATCATCTTATATTTAATTCCGATGTAATTTCTGTGTTTCATCGACAATTGGAAGGGACAAGGGATACAGTAAACCTCCAGAGCTGCATCGGAATGTAAAACTGGTGACACAGGAAACGCTCAAAATATAGACATTAGGAAGACTCAGTCCTCCTGTACTTAAGTCGGCATTGTGTCTCTTATATTTAATTCCGATGCAATTTCTGTGTTTCATCGTCAATGGGAAGGTCCAATGGATACAGTAAACCTCCACAGGTGCATCGGAATATAAAACTGGTCACACAGGAAACGCTCAAATCATAGACATTAGGAAGACTCAGTCTTCCTGTACTTAAGTCAGCATTGAGTCTCTTATATTTAATTCCGATGCAATTTCCGTGTTTCATCGTCAATTGGAAGGTCCAAGGGATACAGTAAACCTGCAGAGGTGCATCGGAATGTAAAACTGGTGACACAGGAAACGCTCAAAACATAGACCGTAAGATGACACAGTTTCCTTGTACTTAAGTCGGCATTGTGACTCTAATATTTAATTCCGATGCAATTTCTGTATTTCATCGTCACTGTGAAGGTCCAAGGGATACAGAAAACCTGCAGAGGTGCATCGGAATGTAAAATTGCTGACACAAGGAACGCTCAAACATAGACAGTAGGAAGACTCAGTCTTCCTGTACTTAAGTCGGCATTGTGACTCTTATATTTAATTCCGATGCAAATTTTGTGTTTCATCGTCAATGGGAAGGTCCAACGGATACAGTAAACCTGCAGAGGTGCAGCGGAATGTAAAACTGGTGACACAGGAAGCGCTCAAAGATAGACAGTAGGAATACTCAGTCTTCCTGTACTTAAGTCGGCATTGTGGCTCTTATATTTAATTCCGATGCAATTTCTGTGTTTCATTGTCAATGGGAAGGTCCAAGGGATACAGTAAACCTGCAGAGGTGCATCGTAATGTAAAACTGTTGACACAGGAAACGCTCAAAATATAGACATTAGGAAGACTCAGTCTTCCTGTACTTAAGTCGGCTTTGTGTCTCTTATATTTAATTCCGATTCATATTCTGTGTTTCATCGTCAATGGGAAGGTCCAATGGATACAGTAAACCTCCAGAGGTGCATCGGAATATAAAACTGGTCACACAGGAATCGCTCAAATCATAGACATTAGGAAGACTCAGTCTTCCTGTACTTAAGTCAGCATTGAGTCTCTTATATTTAATTCCGATGCAATTTCCGTGTTTCATCGTCAATTGGAAGGTCCAAGGGATACAGTAAACCTCCAGAGCTGCATCGGAATGTAAAACTGGTGACACAGTAAACGCTCGAAACATAGACCTTAAGAAGACACAGTTTTCTTGTACTTAAGTCGGCATTGCGACTCTTATATTTAATTCCGATGCAATTTCTTTGTTTCATCGTTACTGTGAAGGTCCAAGGGATACAGAAAACCTGCAGAGGTGCATCGGAATGTAAAATTGCTGACACAGGAAACGCTCAAAGCATAGACAGTAGGAAGACTCAGTCTTCCTGTACTTAAGTAGGCATTGTGACTCTTATATTTAATTGCGATGCAATTTCTGTGTTTCATCGCACTTTGAATGTCCAAGGGATACACCAAACCTGTAGAAGTGCATCGGAATGTAAAACTGGAGACACAGGAAACGCTCAAAACATAGACAGTAGAAAGACAAAATCTTCCTGTACTTAGGTCGGCATGGTGTCTCTTATATTTAATTCCGATGCAATTTCTCTGTTTCATCGTCAATGGGAAGGTCCATGGGATACAGAAAACCTGCAGAGGTGCATCGGAATGTAAAAGTGATGACACAGGAAACGCTCAAAACATAGACATTGGGAAGACTCAGGCTTCCTGTACTTAAGTCGGAATTGTGTCTCTTATATTTAATTCCGGTGCAATTTCGGTGTTTCATCGTCAATGGGAAAGTCCAATGGATACATTAAACCTGCAGAGGTGCATCGGAATGTAAAACTGATGACACAGGAAACGCTCAAAGCATAGACAGTAGGAAGACTCAGTCTTGCTGTACTTAACCCCGGCATTGTGTCTCCTTTATTTAATTCCGATGCAATTTCTGTGTTTCATCGTCAATGGGAAGGTCGAAGGGAAACAGTAAACCTGCAGAGGTGCATCGGAATGAAAAACTGGTGACACAGGAAACGCTCAAACATAGACAGTAGGAAGACTCAGTCTTCCTGTACTTAAGTCGGCATTGTGTCTCTTATATTTAATTCCGATGCAATTTCTGTGTTTCATCGTCAATGGGAAGGTCCAATGGATATAGTAAACCTGCAGAGGTGCATCGGAATATAAAACTGGTGACACAGAAACGCTCAAATCATAGACATTAGGTAGACTCAGTCTTCCTGTACGTAAGTCAGCATTGATCATCTTATATTTAATTCCGATGTAATTTCTGTGTTTCATCGACAATTGGAAGGGACAAGGGATACAGTAAACCTCCAGAGCTGCATCGGAATGTAAAACTGGTGACACAGGAAACGCTCAAAATATAGACATTAGGAAGACTCAGTCCTCCTGTACTTAAGTCGGCATTGTGTCTCTTATATTTAATTCCGATGCAATTTCTGTGTTTCATCGTCAATGGGAAGGTCCAATGGATACAGTAAACCTCCACAGGTGCATCGGAATATAAAACTGGTCACACAGGAAACGCTCAAATCATAGACATTAGGAAGACTCAGTCTTCCTGTACTTAAGTCAGCATTGAGTCTCTTATATTTAATTCCGATGCAATTTCCGTGTTTCATCGTCAATTGGAAGGTCCAAGGGATACAGTAAACCTCCAGAGCTGCATCGGAATGTAAAACTGGTGACACAGAAAACGCTCGAAACATAGACCTTAAGAAGACACAGTTTTCTTGTACTTAAGTCGGCATTGTGACTCTTATATTTAATTCCGATTCAATTTCTGTGTTTCATCGTTACTTTGAAGGTCCAAGGAATACAGAAAACCTGCAGAGGTGCATCGGAATGTAAAATTGCTGACACAGGAAACGCTCACAACACAGACAGTAGGAAGACTCAGTCTTCCTGTACTACAGTCGGCATTGTGACTCTTATATTTAATTGCGATGCAATTTCTGTGTTTCATCGCATTTTGAAGGTCCAAATGATACAGTAAACCTGCAGAGGTTCATCGGAATGTAAAACTGTTGACACAGGTAACGCTCAAAGCATAGACAGTAGAAAGACTCAGTCTTCCTGTACTTAAGTCGGCGTTGTGTCTCTTATATTTACTTCCGATGCAATTTCTGTGTTTCATCGTCAATGGGAAGGTCCAAGAGATACAGTAAACCTGCAGAGGTGCATGGGAATGTAAAACTGGTGACACAGGAAACGCTCAAAACATAGACCGTAAGAAGACACAGTTTTCTTGTACTTAAGTCGGCATTGTGGCTCTTATATTTAATTCCGATGCAATTTTTGTATTTCATCGTCACTGTGAAGGTCCAAGGGATACAGAAAACCTGCAGAGGTGCATCGGAATGTAAAATTCCTGACACAGGAAACGCTCAAAACATAGACAGTAGGAAGACTCAGTCTTCCTGTACTTAAGTCGGCGTTGTGTCTCTTATATTTAATTCCGATGCAATTTCTCTTTTTCATCGTCAATGGGAAGGTCCATGGGGTACAGAAAACCTGCAGAGGTGCATCGTAATGTAAAACTGATGACACAGGAAACGCTCAAAACATAGACATTGGGAAGACTCAGGCTTCCTGTACTTAAGTCGGCATTGTGTCTCTTATATTTAATTCCGGTGCAATTTCGGTGTTTCAGCGTCAATGGGAAAGTCCAATGGATACATTAAACCTGCAGATGTGCATCGGAATGTAAAACTGGTGACACAGGAAACGCTCGAATCATAGACAGTAGGAAGACACTCTTTTCTTGTAATTAAGTCGGCATTGTGACTCTTATATTTAATTCCGAGCAATTTCTGTGTTTCATCGTCAATGGGAAGGTCCAATGGATACAGTTAACCTGCAGAGGTGCATCGGAATGTAAAACTGGTGACGCAGGAAACGCTCAAATCATCGACAGTAGGAAGACTCAATCTTCCTGTACTTAAGTCGGCAATGTGTCTCTTATATTTAATTTCGATGCAATTTTTGTGTTTCATCGTCAAAAGGGAGATCCAAGGGATACAGTAAACCTGCAGTGTTGCATCGGAATGTCAAACTGGTGACACAGGAAACGCTCAAACATAGACTGGATGAAGACTCAGTCTTCCTGTACTTAATACGGTATTGTGTATCTTATATTTAATTCCGATGCAATTTCTGTGTTTCATTGTCAATGGGAAGGTCCAAGGGATACAGTAATCTTGCAGAGGTGCATCGGAATGTAAAACTGGTGACACAGGAAGCGCTCAAAATATAGACTGTAGGAATACTCAGACTTCCTGTACTTAAGTCGGCATTGTGACTCTTATATTTAATTCCGGTGCAATTTCGGTGCGTCATCGTCAATGGGAAAGTCCGATGGATACATTAAACCTGCAGAGGTGCATCGGAATGTAAAACTGGTGACACAGGAGACGCTCGAAACATAGACAGTAGGAAGACACTGTTTTCTTGTACTTAAGTCGGCATTGTGACTCTTATATTTAATTCCGATGCAATTTCTGTGTTTCATCGTCAATGGGAAGGTCGAAGGGAAACAGTAAACCTGCAGAGGTGCATCGGAATGTAAAACTGGTGACACAGGAAACGCTCAAAACATAGATAGTAGGAAGACTCAGTCTTCCTGTACTTAAGTCGGCATTGTGTCTCTTATATTTAATTCCGATGCAATTTCTGTGTTTCATCGTCAATGCGAAGGTCCAATGGATACAGTAAACCTGCAGAAGTGCATCGGAATATAAAACTGGTGACACAGGAAACGCTCAAATCATAGACATTAGGTAGACTCAGTCTTCCTGTACTTAAGTCAGCATTGATCCTCTTATATTTAATTCCGATGCAATTTCTGTGTTTCATCGACAATTGGAAGGTCGAAGGGATGCAGTAAAGCTCCAGAGCTGCATCGGAATGTAAAACTGGTGACACAGGAAACGCTCAAAATATAGACATTAGGAAGACTCAGTCTTCCTGTACTTAAGTCGGCATTGTGTCTCTTATATTTAATTCCGATGCAATTTCTGTGTTTCATCGTCAATGGGAAGGTCCAAGGGATACAGTAAACCTGCAGAGGTGCATCGCAATGTAAAACTGGAGACACTGTAAACGCTCAAAACATAGACAGTGGGAAGACTCAGTCTTGCTGTACTTAACACCGGCATTGTGTCTCCTTTATTTAATTCCGATGCAATTACTGTGTTTCATCGTCAATGGGAAGGTCGAAGGGAAACAGTAAACCTGCAGAGGTGCATCGGAATGTAAAACTGGTGACACAGGAAACGCTCAAAACATAGACATTAGGAAGACTCAGTTTCCTGTACTTGAATCGGCATTGTGTCTCTTATAATTAATTGCGATGCAATTTCTGCGTGTCATCGTCACTGTGAAGGTCCAAGGGATACAGTAAACCTGCAGAGGTGCATCGGAATGTAAAATTGCTGGCACAGGAAACGCTCAAAACATAGACAGTAGGAAGACTCAGTCTTCCTGTACTTAAGTCGGCATTGTGACTCTTATATTTAATTGCGATGCAATTTCTGTGTTTCATCGTCAATGGGAAGGTCCAAGGGATACAGTAATCTTGCAGAGGTGCATCGGAATGTAAAACTGTTGACACAGGAAACGCTCAAAATATAGACCGTAGGAATACTCAGTCTTCCTGTACTTAAGTCGGCATTGTGACTCTTATATTTAATTGCGATGCAATTTCTGTGTTTCATCGTAATGGGAAGGTCCAAGGGATACAGTAAACTTGCAGAGGTGCATCGGAATGTAAAACTGGTGACACAGGAAACGCTCATAACATAGACATTAGGAAGACTCAGTCTTCCTGTACCTCTGTCGGCATTGTGTCTCTTATATTTAATTCCGATGCAATTTTTGTGTTTCATCGCAATGTGAAGGTCCAAGGGATACAGTAAACCTGCAGAGGTGCATCGGAATGTGAAACTGATGACACAGGAAACGCTCAAAACATAGACAGTGGGAAGACTCAGTCTTGCTGTACTTAACCCCTGCATTGTGTCTCCTTTATTTAATTCCGATGCTATTTCTGTGTTTCATCGTCAATGGGAAGGTCGAAGGGAAACAGTAAACCTGCAGAGGTGCATCGGAATGTAAAACTGGTGACACAGGAAACGCTCAAAACATAGACAGTAGGAAGACTCAGTCATCCTGTACTTAAGTCGGCATTGTGTCTCTTATATTTAATTCCGATGCAATTTCTGTGTTTCATCGTCAATGGGAAGGTCCAATGGATACAGTAAACCTGCAGAGGTGCATCGGAATATAAAACTGGTGACACAGGAAACGCTCAAATCATAGACATTATGTAGACTCAGTCTTCCTGTACTTAAGTCAGCATTGATCCTCTTATATTTAATTCCGATGCAATTTCTGTGTTTCATCGTCACTGTGAAGGTCCAAGGGATACAGTAAACCTACAGAGCTGCATCGGAATATAAAACTGGTGACACAGGAAACGCTCAAAATATAGACATTAGGAAGACTCAGTCTTCCTGTACTTAAGTCGGCATTGTGTCTCTTATATTTAATTCCGATGCAATATCTGTGTTTCATCGTCAATGGGAAGGTCCAAGGGATACAGTAAACCTGCAGAGGTGCATCGCAATGTAAAACTGGTGACACTGTAAACGCTCAAAACATAGACAGTAAGGACACTCAGTTTTCTTGTACTTAAGTCGGCATTGTGTCTCTTATGTTTAATTCCGATGCAATTTCAATATTTCATCGTCAATCTGAAAGTTCAATGGATACAGTTAACCTGTAGAAGTGCATCGGAATGTCAAACTGGTGACACAGGAAACGCTCAAAACATAGACTGGATGAAGACTCAGTCTTCCTGTACTTAATACGGCATTCTGTCTCTTATATTTAATTCCGATGCAAATTCTGTGTTTCATCGTCACTGTGAAGGTCCAAGGGATACAGTAAACCTGCAGAGGTGCATCGGAATATAAAACTGGTGACACAGGAAACGCTCAAAACATAGACAGAAGGAAGACTCAGTCTTCCTGTACTTCAGTCGGCATTGTGTCTCCTATATTTAATTCCGATGCAATTTCTGTGTTTCATCGCAAATTGAAGGTCCAAGGGATACAGTAAACCTGCAGAGGTGCATCGGAATGTAAAACTGGTGACACAGGAAACGCTCAATACATAGACAGTAGAAAGACAAAATCTTTCTGTACTTAAGTCGGCATGGTGTCTCTTATATTTACTTCAATTGCAATTTCTGTGTTTCATTGTCAATGGGAAGGTCCAAGGGATACAGTAAACCTGCTGAGGTGCATCGGAATGTAAAACTGGTGACACAGGAAACGCTCAAAACATAGACCGCAAGAAGATACAGTTTTCTTCTACTTAAGTCGGCATTGTGACTCTTATATTTAATTCCGATGCAATTTCTGTATTTCATCGTCACTGTGAAGGTCCAAGGGATACAGAAAACCTGCAGAGGTGCATCGGAATGTAAAATTGCTGACACAGGAAACGCTCAAAACATAGACAGTAGGAAGATTCAGTCTTCCTGTACTTAAGTCTGCATTGTGACTCTTATATTTAATTCCGATGCAGTTTTTGTGTTTCATCGTCAATGGGAAGGTCCAACGGATACAGTAAACCTGCAGAGGTGCATCGGAATATAAAACTGGTGACACAGGAAACGCTCAAAAGATAGACAGTAGGAATACTCAGTCTTCCTGTACTTAAGTCGGCATTGTGGCTCTTATATTTAATTCCGATGCAATTTCTGTGTTTCATTGTCAATGGGAAGGTCCAAGGGATACAGCAAACCTGCAGAGGTGCATCGGAATGTAAAACTGGTGACACAGGAAACGCTCAAAATATTTACATTAGGAAGACTCAGTCTTCCTGTACTTAAGTCGGCATTGTGTCTCTTATATTTAATTCCGATGCAATTTCTGTGTTTCATCGTCAATGGGAAGGTCCAATGGATACAGTAAACCTCCAGAGGAGCATCGGAATATAAAACTGGTCTCACAGGAAACGCTCAAATCATAGACATTAGGAAGACTCAGTCTTCCTGTACTTAAGTCGGCATTGTGTCTCTTATATTTAATTCCGATGCAATTTCTCTGTTTCATCGTCAATGGGAAGGTACATGGGATACAGAAAACCTGCAGAGGTGCATCGGAATTTAAACTCATGACACAGGAAACGCTAAAAGCATAGACATTGGGAAGACTCAGGCTTCCTGTACTTAAGCTGGCATTGTGTCTCTTATATTTAATTCCGGTGCAATTTCGGTGTTTCATCGTCAATGGGAAAGTCCAATGGATACATTAAACCTGCAGAGGTGCATCGGAATGTAAAACTGGTGACACAGGAGACGCTCGAAACATAGACAGTAGGAAGACACTGTTTTCTAGTACTTAAGTCGGCATTGTGACTCTTATATTTAATTCCGATGCAATTTCTGTATTTCATCGTCACTGTGAAGGTCCAAGGGATACAGTAAACCTGCAGAGGTGCATCGGTATGTATAACTGGTGACACAGGAAACGCTCAAAACATAGACAGTAGAAAGACAAACTCTTCCTGTACTAAAGTCGGCATGGTGCCTCTTATATATACTTCCGATGCAATTTCTGTGTTTCATTGACAATGGTAAGGTCCAAGGGATACAGTAAACCTGCAGAGGTGCATCGCAAAGTAAAACTAGTGACACAGGAAACGCTCAAAACATAGACAGTAGGAAGACTCAGTCTTCCTGTAGTTAAGTCAGCATTGTGTCTCTTATATATAATTCCGGTGCAATTTCGGTGTTTCATCGTCAATGGGAAGGTCAAATGGATAAATTAAACCTGCAGAGGTGCATCGGAATGTAAAACTGGTGACACAGGAAACGCTCGAAACATAGACCGTAAGAAGACACTGTTTTCTTGTACTTAAGTCGGCATTGTGACTCTTATATTTAATTCCGATGCAATTTCTGTGTTTCATCGTCACTGTGAAGGTCCAAGGGATACAGTAAAGCTCCAGAGGTGCATCGGAATGTAAAACTGGTGACACAGCAAACGCTCAAAACATAGACATTAGGAAGACTCAGTCTTCCTGTACTTAAGTCGGCATTGTGTCTCTGATGTTTAATTCCGATGTAATTTCTGTGTTTTATCCTCAATGGTAAGGTCCAACGGATACAGTAAACCTGCAGAACTGCATTGGAATGTAAAACCACTGACGCAGGAAACGCTCACAACATAGACTGGAAGAAGACTCAGTCTTCCTGTACTTGAGTCGGCATTGTGTTTCCTTTATTTAATTCCGATGCAATTTCTGTGTTTCATCGTATTTGGGAAGGTCGAAGGGAAACAGTAAACCTGCAGTGATGCATCGGAATGTAAAACTGGTGACTCAGGAAAGGCTCAAAACATAGACTGGAAGAAGACTCACTTTCCCTGTACTTAGGTCCGCATTGTGTCTCTTATATATAATTCCGATGCCATTTCTGTGTTTCATCGTCACTGTGAAGGTCCAAGGGATAGAGTAAACCTCCAGAGGTGCATCGGAATGTAAAACTGGTGACACAGGAAACGCTCAAAACACAGACATTAGGAAGACTCAGTCTTCCTGTACTTAAGTCGCCATTGTGTCTCTTATATTTAATTCCGATGCAATCTCTGTGTTCCATCGTCAATGGGAAGGTCCAATGGATACAGTACACCTGCAGAGGTGCATCGGAATGTAAAACTGATGACACAGGAAACGCTCAAAACATAGACAGTAGGAAGACTCAGTCTTCCTGTACTTAAGTCGGCATTGTGTCTCTTATATTTAATTCCGATGCAATTTCTGTGTTTCATCGTCAATGGGAACGTCCAATGGATACAGTAAACCTGCAGAGGTGCATCGGAATATGAAACTGGTGACACAGGAAACGCTCGAAACATAGACCGTAAGAAGACACGGTTTTCTTGTACATAAGTCGGCATTGTGACTCTTATATTTAATTCCGATGCAATTTCTGTGTTTCATCGTCACTGTGAAGGTCCAAGGGATAGAGTAAACCTGCAGAGGTGCATCGGAATGTAAAATTGCCGACACAGGAAACGCTCAAAACATTGACAGTAGGAGGACTCAGTCTTCCTGTACTTAAGTCGGCATTGTGACTCTTATATTTAATTGCGATGCAATTTCTGTGTTTCATCGTCAATGGGAGGGTCCAAGGGATACAGTAAACCTCCAGAGCGGCATCGGAATGTAAAACTGGTGACACAGGAAACGTTAAAAACATAGACAGTAGGAAGACTCAGTCTTCCTGTACTTAAGTCGGCATTGTGTCTGTTATATTTAATTCCGATGCAATTTCTGTGTTTCATTGTCAATGGGAAGGTCCAAGGGATACAGTAAACCTGCAGAGGTGCATCGGAATGTAAAACTGGTGACACAGGAAACGCTCTAAATATATACATTAGGAAGACTCAGTCTCCCTGTACTTAAGTCTGCATTGTGTCTCTTATATTTAATTCCGATGCTATTTCTGTGTTTCATCGTCAATGGGAGGGTCCAAGGGATACAGTAAACCTGCAGAGGTGCATCGGAATGTAAAACTGGTGACACAGGACACGCTCAAAACATAGACAGTAGAAAGACAAAATCTTCCTGTACTTAAGTCGGCATGGTGTCTCTTATATTTACTTCCGATGCAATTTCTGTGTTTCATTGTCAATGGGAAGGTCCAAGGGATACAGTAAACCTGCAGAGGTGCATCGGAATGTAAAACTGGTGACAGAGGAAACGCTCAAAACATATACCGTAAGAAGATACAGTTTTCTTGTACTTAAGTCGGCATTGTGACTCTTATATTTAATTCCGATGCAATTTCTGTATTTCATCGTCACTGTGAAGGTCCAAGGGATACAGAAAACCTGCAGAGGTGCATCGGAATGTAAAATTGCTGACACAGGAAACGCTCAAAACATAGACAGTAGGAAGATTCAGTCTTCCTGTACTTAAGTCGGCATTGTGACTCTTATATTTAATTCCGATGCAATTTCTCTGTTTCATCGTCAATGGGAAGGTCCAACGGATACAGTAAACCTGGAGAGGAGCATCGGAATGTAAAACTGGTGACACAGGAAACGCTCAAAAGATAGACAGTAGGAATACTCAGTCTTCCTGTACTTAAGTCGGCATTGTGGCTCTTATATTTAATTCCGATGCAATTTCTGTGTTTCATTGTCAATGGGAAGGTCCAAGGGATACAGTAAACCTGCAGAAGTGCATTGGAATGTAAAACCAGTGACGCAGGAAACGCTCACAACATAGACTGGAAGAAGACTCAGTCTTCCTGTACTTGAGTCGGCATTGTGTTTCCTTTATTTAATTCCGATGCAATTTCTGTGTTTCATCGTATTTGGGAACGCCGAAGGGAAACAGTAAACCTGCAGTGATGCATCGGAATGTAAAACTGGTGACTCAGGAAACGCTCAAAACATAGACTGGAAGAAGACTCACTTTTCCTGTACTTAGGTCCGCATTGTGTCTCTTATATATAATTCCGATGCCATTTCTGTGTTTCATCGTCACTGTGAACGTCCAAGGGATACAGTAAACCTCCAGAGGTGCATCGGAATGTAAACCTGGTGACACAGGAAACGCTCAAAACACAGACATTAGGAAGACTCAGTCTTCCTGTACTTAAGTCGGCATTGTGACTCTTATATTTAATTGCGATGCAATTTCTGTGTTTCATCGTCAATGGGAAGGTCCAATGGATACAGTAAACCTGCAGAGGTGCATCGGAATGTAAAACTGATGACACAGGAAACGCTCAAAACACAGACATTAGGAAGACTCAGTCTCCCTGTACTTAAGTCGGCATTGTGTCTCTTATATTTAATTCCGATGCTATTTCTGTGTTTCATCGTCAATGGGAGGGTCCAAGGGATACAGTAAACCTGCAGAGGTGCATCGGAATGTAAAACTGGTGACACAGGAAACGCTCAAAATATAGACATTAGGAAGACTCAGTCTTCCTGTTCTTAAGTCGGCGTTGTGTCTCTTATATTTAATTCCGATGCAATTTCTGTGTTTCATCGTCAATGGGAAGGTCCAGTGGATACAGTAAACCTCCAGAAGAGCATCGGAATATAAAACTGGTCTCACAGGTAACGCTCAAAACATAGACATTAGGAAGACTCAGATTTCCTGTACTTAAGTCAGCACTGAGTCTCTTATATTTAATTCCGATGCAATTTCCGTGTTTCATCGTCAATTGGAAGGTCCAAGGGATACAGTAAACCTCCAGAGCTGCATCGGAATGTAAAACTAGTGACACAGTAAACGCTCGAAACATAGACCTTAAGAAGACACAGTTTTCTTGTACTTTAGTCGGCATTGTGACTCTTATATTTAATTCCGATGCAATTTTTGTGTTTCACCGTCAATGGGAAGGTCCAACGGATACAGTAAACCTGCAGAGGTGCATCGGAATGTAAAATTGCTGACACAGGAAACGCTCAAAACATACACAGTATGAAGACTCAGTCTTACTGTACTTAAGTCGGCATTGTGACTCTTATATTTAATTCCGATGCAATTTTTGTGTTTCACCGTCAATGGGAAGGTCCTACGGATACAGTAAACCTGCAGAGGTGCATCGGAATGTAAAACTGGTGACACAGGAAACGCTCAAAACATAGACAGTAGGAAGACTCAGTCTTCCTGTACTTAAGTCGGCATTGTGTCTCTTATATTTAATTGCGATGCAATTTCTCTGTTTCATCGTCAATGGGAAGGTTCATGGGATTCAGAAAACCTGCAGAGGTGCATCGGAATATAAAACTGATGACACAGGAAACGCTAAAAACATAGACATTGGGAAGACTCAGGCTTCCTGTACTTAAGCTGGCATTTTGTCTCTTATATTTAATTCCGGTGCAATTTCTGTGTTTCATCGTCAATGGCAAAGTCCAATGGATACATTAAACCTGCAGAGGTGCATCGGAATGTAAAACTGGTGACACAGGAGACGCTCGAAACATAGACAGTAGGAAGACACTGTTTACTTGTACTTAAGTCGGCATTGTGACTCTTATATTTAATTCCGATTCAATGTCTGTGTTTCATCGTCACTGTGAAGGTCCAAGGGATACACTAAACCTGCAGAGGTGTATCGGAATGTAAAATTGCTGACACAGGAAACGCTCAAATCATAGACAGTAAGAAGACACTGTTTTCTTGTACTTAAGTCGGCATTGTGACTCCTATATTTAATTCCGATGCAATTTCTGTGTTTCATCGTCACTGTGAAGGTCCACGGGATACAGTAAACCTCCAGAGATGCATCGGAATGTAAAACTGGTGACCCAGGAAACGCTCAAAACATAGACAGTAGGAAGACTCAGTCTTCCTGTACTTATGTCGGCATTGAGTGTCTTATATTTAATTCCGATTCAATTTCTGTGTTTCATCGTCAATGGGAAGGTCCAATGGATACAGTAAACCTGCAGAGGTGTATCGGAATGTAAAATTGCTGACACAGGAAACGCTCAAAACATAGACAGTAGGAAGACTCAGTCTTCCTGTACTTAAGTCGGCATTGTGACTCTTATATTTAATTGCGATGCAATTTCTGTGTTTCATCGTCAATGGGAAGGTCCAAGGGATACAGTAAACTTGCAGAGGTGCATCGGAAAGTAAAACTAGTGACACAGGAAACGATCAAAACATAGACAGTAGGAAGACTCAGTCTTCCTGTACGTAAGTCGGCATTGTGTCTCTTATATACAATTCCGGTGCAATTTCGGTGTTTCATCGTCAATGGGAAGGTCAAATGGATACATTAAACCTGCAGAGGTGCATCGGAATGTAAAACTGGTGACACAGGAAACGCTCGAAACATAGACCGTAAGAAGACACTGTTTTCTTGTACTTAAGTCGGCATTGTGACTCTTATTTTTAATTCCGATGCAATTTCTGTGTTTCATCGTCACTGTGAAGGTCCAAGGGATACAGTAAACCTGCAGAGGTGTATCGGAATGTAAAATTGCTGACACAGGAAACGCTCAAAACATAGACAGTAAGAAGACACTGTTTTCTTGTACTTAAGTCGGCATTGTGACTCCTATATTTAATTCCGATGCAATTTCTGTGTTTCATCGTCACTGTGAAGGTCCACGGGATACAGTAAACCTCCAGAGAAGCATCGGAATGTAAAACTGGTGACCCAGGAAACGCTCAAAACATAGACAGTAGGAAGACTCAGTCTTCCTGTACTTATGTCGGCATTGTGTGTCTTATATTTAATTCCGATTCAATTTCTGTGTTTCATCGTCAATGGGAAGGTCCAATGGATACGGTGAACCTGCAGAGGTGTATCGGAATGTAAAATTGCTGACACAGGAAACGCTCAAAACATAGACAGTAGGAAGACTCAGTCTTCATGTACTTAAGTCGGCATTGTGACTCTTATATTTAATTGCGATGCAATTTCTGTGTTTCATCTTCAATGGGAAGGTCCAAGGGATACAGTAAACTTGCAGAGGTGCATCGGAAAGTAAAACTAGTGACACAGGAAACGATCAAAACATAGACAGTAGGAAGACTCAGTCTTCCTGTACGTAAGTCGGCATTGTGTCTCTTATATATAATTCCGATGCAATTTCTGTGTTTCATCGTCAATGGGAAGGTCCAAGGGATACAGTACACCTGCAGAGGTGCATCAGAATGTAAAACTGGTGACACAGGAAATGCTCTAAATATATACATTAGGAAGACTCAGTCTTCCTGTACTTAAGTCGGCATTGTGTCTCTTATATTTAATTCCGATGCTATTTCTGTGTTTCATCGTCAATGGGAAGGTCCAAGGGATACAGTAAACCTGCAGAGGTGCATCGGAATGTAAAACTGGTGACACTGTAAACGCTCAAAACATAGACAGTAAGGAGACTCAGTTTTCTTGTACTTATGTCGGCATTGTGTCTCTTATATTTAATTCCGATGCAATTTCTGTGTTTCATCGTCACTGTGAAGGTCCAAGGGATAGAGTAAACCGGCAGAGGTGCATCGGAATGTAAAATTGCCGACACAGGAAACGCTCAAGACATAGACAGTAGCAAGACTCAGTCTTCCTGTACTTAAGTCTCCATTGTGACTCTTATATTTAATTGCGATGCAATTTCTGTGTTTCATCGTCAATGGGAGGGTCCAAGGGATACAGTAAACCTCCAGAGCGGCATCGGAATGTAAAACTGGTGACACAGGAAACGCTCAAAAGATAGACATCAGGAATACTCAGTCTTCCTGTACTTAAGTCGGCATTGTGTCTCTTATATTTAATTCCGATGCAATTTCTGTGTTTCATCGTCAATGGGAAGGTCCAAGGGATACAGTACACCTGCAGAGGTGCATCGGAATGTAAAACTGGTGACACAGGAAACGTTAAAAACATAGACAGTAGGAAGACTCAGTCTTCCTGTACTTAAGTCGGCATTGTGTCTGTTATATTTAATTCCGATGCAATTTCTGTGTTTCATTGTCAATGGGAAGGTCCAAGGGATACAGTAAACCTGCAGAGGTGCATCAGAATGTAAAACTGGTGACACAGGAAACGCTCTAAATATATACATTAGGAAGACTCAGTCTTCCTGTACTTAAGTCGGCATTGTGTCTCTTATATTTAATTCCGATGCTATTTCTGTGTTTCATCGTCAATGGGAGGGTCCAAGGGATACAGTAAACCTGCAGAGGTGCATCGGAATGTAAAACTGGTGACACTGTAAACGCTCAAAACATAGACAGTAAGGAGACTCAGTTTTCTTGTACTTATGTCGGCATTGTGTCTCTTATATTTAATTCCGATGCAATTTCTGGGTTTCATCGTCAATCTGAAGGTCCAATGGATACAGTTAACCTGCAGAGGTGCATCAGAATGTCAAACTGGTGACACAGGAAACGCTCAAAACACAGACATTAGGAAGACTCAGTCTTCCTGTACTTAAGTCGGCATTGTGACTCTTATATTTAATTGCGATGCAATTTCTGTGTTTCATCGTCAATGGGAAGGTCCAATGGATACAGTAAACCTGCAGAGGTGCATCGGAATGTAAAACTGATGACACAGGAAACGCTCAAAACACAGACATTAGGAAGACTCAGTCTCCCTGTACTTAAGTCGGCATTGTGTCTCTTATATTTAATTCCGATGCTATTTCTGTGTTTCATCGTCAATGGGAGGGTCCAAGGGATACAGTAAACCTGCAGAGGTGCATCGGAATGTAAAACTGGTGACACAGGAAACGCTCAAAATATAGACATTAGGAAGACTCAGTCTTCCTGTTCTTAAGTCGGCGTTGTGTCTCTTATATTTAATTCCGATGCAATTTCTGTGTTTCATCGTCAATGGGAAGGTCCAGTGGATACAGTAAACCTCCAGAAGAGCATCGGAATATAAAACTGGTCTCACAGGTAACGCTCAAAACATAGACATTAGGAAGACTCAGATTTCCTGTACTTAAGTCAGCACTGAGTCTCTTATATTTAATTCCGATGCAATTTCCGTGTTTCATCGTCAATTGGAAGGTCCAAGGGATACAGTAAACCTCCAGAGCTGCATCGGAATGTAAAACTAGTGACACAGTAAACGCTCGAAACATAGACCTTAAGAAGACACAGTTTTCTTGTACTTTAGTCGGCATTGTGACTCTTATATTTAATTCCGATGCAATTTTTGTGTTTCACCGTCAATGGGAAGGTCCAACGGATACAGTAAACCTGCAGAGGTGCATCGGAATGTAAAATTGCTGACACAGGAAACGCTCAAAACATACACAGTATGAAGACTCAGTCTTACTGTACTTAAGTCGGCATTGTGACTCTTATATTTAATTCCGATGCAATTTTTGTGTTTCACCGTCAATGGGAAGGTCCTACGGATACAGTAAACCTGCAGAGGTGCATCGGAATGTAAAACTGGTGACACAGGAAACGCTCAAAACATAGACAGTAGGAAGACTCAGTCTTCCTGTACTTAAGTCGGCATTGTGTCTCTTATATTTAATTGCGATGCAATTTCTCTGTTTCATCGTCAATGGGAAGGTTCATGGGATTCAGAAAACCTGCAGAGGTGCATCGGAATATAAAACTGATGACACAGGAAACGCTAAAAACATAGACATTGGGAAGACTCAGGCTTCCTGTACTTAAGCTGGCATTTTGTCTCTTATATTTAATTCCGGTGCAATTTCTGTGTTTCATCGTCAATGGC
This sequence comes from Schistocerca nitens, assembly GCF_023898315.1. Taxonomy (NCBI): domain Eukaryota; kingdom Metazoa; phylum Arthropoda; class Insecta; order Orthoptera; family Acrididae; genus Schistocerca; species Schistocerca nitens. Next base: position 11,036,031 of record NC_064618.1, on the reverse strand, counting down.
AAAGTCCAATGGATACATTAAACCTGCAGAGGTGCATCGGAATGTAAAACTGGTGACACAGGAGACGCTCGAAACATAGACAGTAGGAAGACACTGTTTACTTGTACTTAAGTCGGCATTGTGACTCTTATATTTAATTCCGATTCAATGTCTGTGTTTCATCGTCACTGTGAAGGTCCAAGGGATACACTAAACCTGCAGAGGTGTATCGGAATGTAAAATTGCTGACACAGGAAACGCTCAAATCATAGACAGTAAGAAGACACTGTTTTCTTGTACTTAAGTCGGCATTGTGACTCCTATATTTAATTCCGATGCAATTTCTGTGTTTCATCGTCACTGTGAAGGTCCACGGGATACAGTAAACCTCCAGAGATGCATCGGAATGTAAAACTGGTGACCCAGGAAACGCTCAAAACATAGACAGTAGGAAGACTCAGTCTTCCTGTACTTATGTCGGCATTGAGTGTCTTATATTTAATTCCGATTCAATTTCTGTGTTTCATCGTCAATGGGAAGGTCCAATGGATACAGTAAACCTGCAGAGGTGTATCGGAATGTAAAATTGCTGACACAGGAAACGCTCAAAACATAGACAGTAGGAAGACTCAGTCTTCCTGTACTTAAGTCGGCATTGTGACTCTTATATTTAATTGCGATGCAATTTCTGTGTTTCATCGTCAATGGGAAGGTCCAAGGGATACAGTAAACTTGCAGAGGTGCATCGGAAAGTAAAACTAGTGACACAGGAAACGATCAAAACATAGACAGTAGGAAGACTCAGTCTTCCTGTACGTAAGTCGGCATTGTGTCTCTTATATACAATTCCGGTGCAATTTCGGTGTTTCATCGTCAATGGGAAGGTCAAATGGATACATTAAACCTGCAGAGGTGCATCGGAATGTAAAACTGGTGACACAGGAAACGCTCGAAACATAGACCGTAAGAAGACACTGTTTTCTTGTACTTAAGTCGGCATTGTGACTCTTATTTTTAATTCCGATGCAATTTCTGTGTTTCATCGTCACTGTGAAGGTCCAAGGGATACAGTAAACCTGCAGAGGTGTATCGGAATGTAAAATTGCTGACACAGGAAACGCTCAAAACATAGACAGTAAGAAGACACTGTTTTCTTGTACTTAAGTCGGCATTGTGACTCCTATATTTAATTCCGATGCAATTTCTGTGTTTCATCGTCACTGTGAAGGTCCACGGGATACAGTAAACCTCCAGAGAAGCATCGGAATGTAAAACTGGTGACCCAGGAAACGCTCAAAACATAGACAGTAGGAAGACTCAGTCTTCCTGTACTTATGTCGGCATTGTGTGTCTTATATTTAATTCCGATTCAATTTCTGTGTTTCATCGTCAATGGGAAGGTCCAATGGATACGGTGAACCTGCAGAGGTGTATCGGAATGTAAAATTGCTGACACAGGAAACGCTCAAAACATAGACAGTAGGAAGACTCAGTCTTCATGTACTTAAGTCGGCATTGTGACTCTTATATTTAATTGCGATGCAATTTCTGTGTTTCATCTTCAATGGGAAGGTCCAAGGGATACAGTAAACTTGCAGAGGTGCATCGGAAAGTAAAACTAGTGACACAGGAAACGATCAAAACATAGACAGTAGGAAGACTCAGTCTTCCTGTACGTAAGTCGGCATTGTGTCTCTTATATATAATTCCGATGCAATTTCTGTGTTTCATCGTCAATGGGAAGGTCCAAGGGATACAGTACACCTGCAGAGGTGCATCAGAATGTAAAACTGGTGACACAGGAAATGCTCTAAATATATACATTAGGAAGACTCAGTCTTCCTGTACTTAAGTCGGCATTGTGTCTCTTATATTTAATTCCGATGCTATTTCTGTGTTTCATCGTCAATGGGAAGGTCCAAGGGATACAGTAAACCTGCAGAGGTGCATCGGAATGTAAAACTGGTGACACTGTAAACGCTCAAAACATAGACAGTAAGGAGACTCAGTTTTCTTGTACTTATGTCGGCATTGTGTCTCTTATATTTAATTCCGATGCAATTTCTGTGTTTCATCGTCACTGTGAAGGTCCAAGGGATAGAGTAAACCGGCAGAGGTGCATCGGAATGTAAAATTGCCGACACAGGAAACGCTCAAGACATAGACAGTAGCAAGACTCAGTCTTCCTGTACTTAAGTCTCCATTGTGACTCTTATATTTAATTGCGATGCAATTTCTGTGTTTCATCGTCAATGGGAGGGTCCAAGGGATACAGTAAACCTCCAGAGCGGCATCGGAATGTAAAACTGGTGACACAGGAAACGCTCAAAAGATAGACATCAGGAATACTCAGTCTTCCTGTACTTAAGTCGGCATTGTGTCTCTTATATTTAATTCCGATGCAATTTCTGTGTTTCATCGTCAATGGGAAGGTCCAAGGGATACAGTACACCTGCAGAGGTGCATCGGAATGTAAAACTGGTGACACAGGAAACGTTAAAAACATAGACAGTAGGAAGACTCAGTCTTCCTGTACTTAAGTCGGCATTGTGTCTGTTATATTTAATTCCGATGCAATTTCTGTGTTTCATTGTCAATGGGAAGGTCCAAGGGATACAGTAAACCTGCAGAGGTGCATCAGAATGTAAAACTGGTGACACAGGAAACGCTCTAAATATATACATTAGGAAGACTCAGTCTTCCTGTACTTAAGTCGGCATTGTGTCTCTTATATTTAATTCCGATGCTATTTCTGTGTTTCATCGTCAATGGGAGGGTCCAAGGGATACAGTAAACCTGCAGAGGTGCATCGGAATGTAAAACTGGTGACACTGTAAACGCTCAAAACATAGACAGTAAGGAGACTCAGTTTTCTTGTACTTATGTCGGCATTGTGTCTCTTATATTTAATTCCGATGCAATTTCTGGGTTTCATCGTCAATCTGAAGGTCCAATGGATACAGTTAACCTGCAGAGGTGCATCAGAATGTCAAACTGGTGACACAGGAAACGCTCAAAACATAGACTGGAAGAAGACTCAGTCTTCCTGTACTTAAGTCCGCAATTTGTCCCTTATATTTAATTCCGATGCAATTTCTGTGTTTCATCGTCACTGTGAAGGTCCGAGGGATACAGTAAACCTGCAGAGGTGCATGGGAATGTAAAATTGCTGACAGAGGAAACACTCAAAACATAGACAGTAGGAAGACTCAGTCTTCCTGTACATAAGTCGGCATTGTGACTCTTATATTTAATTGCGATGCAATATCTGTGTTTCATCGTCAATGGGAAGGTCCATGGGATTCAGAAAACCTGCAGAGGTGCATCGGAATATAAAACTGATGACACAGGAAACGCTAAAAACATAGACATTGGGAAGACTCAGGCTTCCTGTACTTAAGCTGGCATTTTGTCTCTTATATTTAATTCCCGTGCAATTTCGGTGTTTCAACGTCAATGGCAAAGTCCAATGGATACATTAAACCTGCAGAGGTGCATCGGAATGTAAAACTGGTGACACAGGAGACGCTCGAAACATAGACAGTAGGAAGACACTGTTTACTTGTACTTAAGTCGGCATTGTGACTCTTATATTTAATTCCGATTCAATGTCTGTGTTTCATCGTCACTGTGAAGGTCCAAGGGATACAGTAAACCTGCAGAGGTGTATCGGAATGTAAAATTGCTGACACAGGAAACGCTCAAAACATAGACAGTAAGAAGACACTGTTTTCTTGTACTTAAGTCGGCATTGTGACTCCTATATTTAATTCCGATGCAATTTCTGTGTTTCATCGTCACTGTGAAGGTCCACGGGATACAGTAAACCTCCAGAGATGCATCGGAATGTAAAACTGGTGACCCAGGAAACGCTCAAAACATAGACAGTAGGAAGACTCGGTCTTCCTGTACTTATGTCGGCATTGTGTGTCTTATATTTAATTCCGATTCAATTTCTGTGTTTCATCGTCAATGGGAAGGTCCAATGGATACAGTAAACCTGCAGAGGTGTATCGGAATGTAAAATTGCTGACACAGGAAACGCTCAAAACATAGACAGTAGGAAGACTCAGTCTTCCTGTACTTAAGTCGGCATTGTGACTCTTATATTTAATTGCGATGCAATTTCTGTGTTTCATCGTCAATGGGAAGGTCCAAGGGATACAGTAAACTTGCAGAGGTGCATCGGAAAGTAAAACTAGTGACACAGGAGACGATCAAAACATAGACAGTAGGAAGACTCAGTCTTCCTGTACGTAAGTCGGCATTGTGTCTCTTATATATAATTCCGGTGCAATTTCGGTGTTTCATCGTCAATGGGAAGGTCAAATGGATACATTAAACCTGCAGAGGTGCATCGGAATGTAAAACTGGTGACACAGGAAACGCTCGAAACATAGACCGTAAGAAGACACTGTTTTCTTGTACTTAAGTCGGCATTGTGACTCTTATTTTTAATTCCGATGCAATTTCTGTGTTTCATCGTCACTGTGAAGGTCCAAGGGATACAGTAAACCTCCAGAGGTGCATCGGAATGTAAAACTGGTGACACAGGAAACGCTCAAAACATAGACATTAGGAAGACTCAGTCTTCCTGTACTTATGTCGGCATTGTGTCTCTGATGTTTAATTCCGATGCAATTTCTGTGTTTCATCCTCAATGGTAAGGTCCAACAGATACAGTAAACCTGCAGAAGTGCATTGGAATGTAAAACTGGTGACGCAGGAAACGCTCACAACATAGACTGGAAGAAGACTCAGTCTTCCTGTACTTGAGGCTGCATTGTGTTTCCTTTACTTAATTCCGATGCAATTTCTGTGTTTCATCGTCATTGCGAAGGTCGAAGGGAAACAGTAAACCTGCAGTGATGCATCGGAATGTAAAACTGGTGACTCAGGAAACGCTCAAAACATAGACTGGAAGAAGACTCACTTTTCCTGTACTTAGGTCCGCATTGTGTCTCTTATATATAATTCCGATGCCATTTCTGTGTTTCATCGTCACTGTGAAGGTCCAAGGGATACAGTAAACCTCCAGAGGTGCATCGGAATGTAAAACTGGTGACACAGGAAACGCTCAAAACACAGACATTAGGAAGACTCAGTCTTCCTGTACTTCAGTCGCCATTGTGTCTCTTATATTTAATTCCGATGCAATTTCTGTGTTTCATCGTCACTGTGAAGGTCCAAGGCATAGAGTAAACCGGCAGAGGTGCATCGGAATGTATAATTGCCGACACAGGAAACGCTCAAAACATAGACAGTAGCAAGACTCAGTCTTCCTGTACTTAAGTCTCCATTGTGACTCTTATATTTAATTGCGATGCAATTTCTGTGTTTCATCGTCAATGGGAGGGTCCAAGGGATACAGTAAACCTCCAGAGCGGCATCGGAATGTAAAACTGGTGACACAGGAAACGCTCAAAAGATAGACAACAGGAATACTCAGTCTTCCTGTACTTAAGTCGGCATTGTGTCTCTTATTTTTAATTCCGATGCAATTTCTGTGTTTCATCGTCAATGGGAAGGTCCAAGGGATACAGTACACCTGCAGAGGTGCATCAGAATGTAAAACTGGTGACACAGGAAACGCTCTAAATATATACATTAGGAAGACTCAGTCTTCCTGTACTTAAGTCGGCATTGTGTCTCTTATATTTAATTCCGATGCTATTTCTGTGTTTCATCGTCAATGGGAGGGTCCAAGGGATACAGTAAACCTGCAGAGGTGCATCGGAATGTAAAACTGGTGACACTGTAAACGCTCAAAACATAGACAGTAAGGAGACTCAGTTTTCTTGTACTTATGTCGGCATTGTGTCTCTTATATTTAATTCCGATGCAATTTCTGGGTTTCATCGTCAATCTGAAGGTCCAATGGATACAGTTAACCTGCAGAGGTGCATCAGAATGTCAAACTGGTGACACAGGACACGCTCAAAACATAGACTGGAAGAAGACTCAGTCTTCCTGTACTTAAGTCCGCATTGTGTCCCTTATATTTAATTCCGATGCAATTTCTGTGTTTCATCGTCACTGTGAAGGTCCGAGGGATACAGTAAACCTGCAGAGGTGCATGGGAATGTAAAATTGCTGACAGAGGAAACGCTCAAAACATAGACTGTAGGAAGACTCAGTCTTCCTGTACATAAGTCGGCATTGTGACTCTCATATTTAATTGCGATGCAATATCTGTGTTTCATCGTCAATGGGAAGGTCCAAGGCATACAGTGAACCTGCAGAGGTGCATCGGAATGTAAAACTAGTGACACAGGAAACGCTAAAAAGAGAGACAGAAGGAATACTCAGTCTTCCTGTCTGGCATACAGTCTTCCTGTCTTCGTTGTGTCTCTTATATTTAATTCCGATGCAATTTCTGTGTTTCATCGTCACTTTGAAGGTCCAAGGGATACAGCAAACCTGCAGAGGTGCATCGGAATGTAAAACTGGTGACACAGGAAACGCTCAAAACATAGACAGTAGAAAGACAAACTCTTCCTGTACTTAAGTCGGCATTGTGTCTCCTATATTTAATTCCGATGCAATTTCTGGGTTCATTGTCAATGAGAAGGTACAAGGGATACAGTAAACCTGCAGAGGTGCATCGGTATGTAAAACTGGTGACACAGGAAACGCTCAAACCATAGACAGTAGGAAGACTCAGTCTTCCTGTACTTAAGTCGGCATTGTGTCTCTTATATTTAATTCCGATGCAATTTCTGTGTTTCATCGTCAGTGGGAAGGTCCAAGGCATACAGTAAACCTGCAGGGATGCATCGGAATGTATAACTGGTGACACTGTAAACGCTCATAATCATTGACAGTAAGGAGACTCAGTTTTCTTGTACTTAAGTCGGCATTGTGTCTCTTATATTTATTCCGATGCAATTTCTGCGTTTGATCGTCAATCTGAAAGTTCAATGGATGCAGTTAACCTGCAGAGGTGCATCGGAATGTCAAACTGGTGACACAGGAAACGCTCAAAACATAGACAGTAGGAAGATTCAGTCTTCCTGTAGTTAAGTCGGCATTGTGTCTCTTATATTTAATTCCGATGCAATTTCTGTGTTTAATTGTCAATGGGAAACTCCAAGGGATACAGTAAACCTGCAGAGGTGCATCGGAATGTAAAACTGGTGACACAGGAAACGCTCAAAGCATAGAGAGTATTAAGACTCAGTCTTCCTGTAGTTAAGTCGGCATTGTGTCTCTTATATTTAATTCCGATGCAATATCTTTGTTTCAAAGTCAATGTGAAGGTCAAAGGCCTACAGTAAACCTGAAGAGGTGCATCGGAAAGTAAAACTGGTGACACTGTAAACGCTCAAAACTTAGAGAGTAAGGGGACTCAGTTTTCTTGTACTTAAGTCAGCATTGTGCTCTTATATTTAATTCCGATGCAATTTCTGTGTTTCATAGGAATCTGAAGGTCCAATGGATACAGTTAACCTGCAGAGGTGCATCGGAATGTCAAACTGGTGACACAGGAAACGCTCAAAACATAGACAGTAGGAAGACTCAGTCTTCCTGTACTTATGTCGGCATTGTGTGTCTTATATTTAATTCCGATTCAATTTCTGTGTTTCATCGTCAATGGGAAGGTCCAATGGATACGGTGAACCTGCAGAGGTGTATCGGAATGTAAAATTGCTGACACAGGAAACGCTCAAAACATAGACAGTAGGAAGACTCAGTCTTCATGTACTTAAGTCGGCATTGTGACTCTTATATTTAATTGCGATGCAATTTCTGTGTTTCATCTTCAATGGGAAGGTCCAAGGGATACAGTAAACTTGCAGAGGTGCATCGGAAAGTAAAACTAGTGACACAGGAAACGATCAAAACATAGACAGTAGGAAGACTCAGTCTTCCTGTACGTAAGTCGGCATTGTGTCTCTTATATATAATTCCGATGCAATTTCTGTGTTTCATCGTCAATGGGAAGGTCCAAGGGATACAGTACACCTGCAGAGGTGCATCAGAATGTAAAACTGGTGACACAGGAAATGCTCTAAATATATACATTAGGAAGACTCAGTCTTCCTGTACTTAAGTCGGCATTGTGTCTCTTATATTTAATTCCGATGCTATTTCTGTGTTTCATCGTCAATGGGAAGGTCCAAGGGATACAGTAAACCTGCAGAGGTGCATCGGAATGTAAAACTGGTGACACTGTAAACGCTCAAAACATAGACAGTAAGGAGACTCAGTTTTCTTGTACTTATGTCGGCATTGTGTCTCTTATATTTAATTCCGATGCAATTTCTGTGTTTCATCGTCACTGTGAAGGTCCAAGGGATAGAGTAAACCGGCAGAGGTGCATCGGAATGTAAAATTGCCGACACAGGAAACGCTCAAGACATAGACAGTAGCAAGACTCAGTCTTCCTGTACTTAAGTCTCCATTGTGACTCTTATATTTAATTGCGATGCAATTTCTGTGTTTCATCGTCAATGGGAGGGTCCAAGGGATACAGTAAACCTCCAGAGCGGCATCGGAATGTAAAACTGGTGACACAGGAAACGCTCAAAAGATAGACATCAGGAATACTCAGTCTTCCTGTACTTAAGTCGGCATTGTGTCTCTTATATTTAATTCCGATGCAATTTCTGTGTTTCATCGTCAATGGGAAGGTCCAAGGGATACAGTACACCTGCAGAGGTGCATCGGAATGTAAAACTGGTGACACAGGAAACGTTAAAAACATAGACAGTAGGAAGACTCAGTCTTCCTGTACTTAAGTCGGCATTGTGTCTGTTATATTTAATTCCGATGCAATTTCTGTGTTTCATTCTCAATGGGAAGGTCCAAGGGATACAGTAAACCTGCAGAGGTGCATCAGAATGTAAAACTGGTGACACAGGAAACGCTCTAAATATATACATTAGGAAGACTCAGTCTTCCTGTACTTAAGTCGGCATTGTGTCTCTTATATTTAATTCCGATGCTATTTCTGTGTTTCATCGTCAATGGGAGGGTCCAAGGGATACAGTAAACCTGCAGAGGTGCATCGGAATGTAAAACTGGTGACACTGTAAACGCTCAAAACATAGACAGTAAGGAGACTCAGTTTTCTTGTACTTATGTCGGCATTGTGTCTCTTATATTTAATTCCGATGCAATTTCTGGGTTTCATCGTCAATCTGAAGGTCCAATGGATACAGTTAACCTGCAGAGGTGCATCAGAATGTCAAACTGGTGACACAGGAAACGCTCAAAACATAGACTGGAAGAAGACTCAGTCTTCCTGTACTTAAGTCCGCAATTTGTCCCTTATATTTAATTCCGATGCAATTTCTGTGTTTCATCGTCACTGTGAAGGTCCGAGGGATACAGTAAACCTGCAGAGGTGCATGGGAATGTAAAATTGCTGACAGAGGAAACACTCAAAACATAGACAGTAGGAAGACTCAGTCTTCCTGTACATAAGTCGGCATTGTGACTCTTATATTTAATTGCGATGCAATATCTGTGTTTCATCGTCAATGGGAAGGTCCATGGGATTCAGAAAACCTGCAGAGGTGCATCGGAATATAAAACTGATGACACAGGAAACGCTAAAAACATAGACATTGGGAAGACTCAGGCTTCCTGTACTTAAGCTGGCATTTTGTCTCTTATATTTAATTCCCGTGCAATTTCGGTGTTTCAACGTCAATGGCAAAGTCCAATGGATACATTAAACCTGCAGAGGTGCATCGGAATGTAAAACTGGTGACACAGGAGACGCTCGAAACATAGACAGTAGGAAGACACTGTTTACTTGTACTTAAGTCGGCATTGTGACTCTTATATTTAATTCCGATTCAATGTCTGTGTTTCATCGTCACTGTGAAGGTCCAAGGGATACAGTAAACCTGCAGAGGTGTATCGGAATGTAAAATTGCTGACACAGGAAACGCTCAAAACATAGACAGTAAGAAGACACTGTTTTCTTGTACTTAAGTCGGCATTGTGACTCCTATATTTAATTCCGATGCAATTTCTGTGTTTCATCGTCACTGTGAAGGTCCACGGGATACAGTAAACCTCCAGAGATGCATCGGAATGTAAAACTGGTGACCCAGGAAACGCTCAAAACATAGACAGTAGGAAGACTCGGTCTTCCTGTACTTATGTCGGCATTGTGTGTCTTATATTTAATTCCGATTCAATTTCTGTGTTTCATCGTCAATGGGAAGGTCCAATGGATACAGTAAACCTGCAGAGGTGTATCGGAATGTAAAATTGCTGACACAGGAAACGCTCAAAACATAGACAGTAGGAAGACTCAGTCTTCCTGTACTTAAGTCGGCATTGTGACTCTTATATTTAATTGCGATGCAATTTCTGTGTTTCATCGTCAATGGGAAGGTCCAAGGGATACAGTAAACTTGCAGAGGTGCATCGGAAAGTAAAACTAGTGACACAGGAGACGATCAAAACATAGACAGTAGGAAGACTCAGTCTTCCTGTACGTAAGTCGGCATTGTGTCTCTTATATATAATTCCGGTGCAATTTCGGTGTTTCATCGTCAATGGGAAGGTCAAATGGATACATTAAACCTGCAGAGGTGCATCGGAATGTAAAACTGGTGACACAGGAAACGCTCGAAACATAGACCGTAAGAAGACACTGTTTTCTTGTACTTAAGTCGGCATTGTGACTCTTATTTTTAATTCCGATGCAATTTCTGTGTTTCATCGTCACTGTGAAGGTCCAAGGGATACAGTAAACCTCCAGAGGTGCATCGGAATGTAAAACTGGTGACACAGGAAACGCTCAAAACATAGACATTAGGAAGACTCAGTCTTCCTGTACTTATGTCGGCATTGTGTCTCTGATGTTTAATTCCGATGCAATTTCTGTGTTTCATCCTCAATGGTAAGGTCCAACAGATACAGTAAACCTGCAGAAGTGCATTGGAATGTAAAACTGGTGACGCAGGAAACGCTCACAACATAGACTGGAAGAAGACTCAGTCTTCCTGTACTTGAGGCTGCATTGTGTTTCCTTTACTTAATTCCGATGCAATTTCTGTGTTTCATCGTCATTGCGAAGGTCGAAGGGAAACAGTAAACCTGCAGTGATGCATCGGAATGTAAAACTGGTGACTCAGGAAACGCTCAAAACATAGACTGGAAGAAGACTCACTTTTCCTGTACTTAGGTCCGCATTGTGTCTCTTATATATAATTCCGATGCCATTTCTGTGTTTCATCGTCACTGTGAAGGTCCAAGGGATACAGTAAACCTCCAGAGGTGCATCGGAATGTAAAACTGGTGACACAGGAAACGCTCAAAACACAGACATTAGGAAGACTCAGTCTTCCTGTACTTCAGTCGCCATTGTGTCTCTTATATTTAATTCCGATGCAATTTCTGTGTTTCATCGTCACTGTGAAGGTCCAAGGCATAGAGTAAACCGGCAGAGGTGCATCGGAATGTATAATTGCCGACACAGGAAACGCTCAAAACATAGACAGTAGCAAGACTCAGTCTTCCTGTACTTAAGTCTCCATTGTGACTCTTATATTTAATTGCGATGCAATTTCTGTGTTTCATCGTCAATGGGAGGGTCCAAGGGATACAGTAAACCTCCAGAGCGGCATCGGAATGTAAAACTGGTGACACAGGAAACGCTCAAAAGATAGACAACAGGAATACTCAGTCTTCCTGTACTTAAGTCGGCATTGTGTCTCTTATTTTTAATTCCGATGCAATTTCTGTGTTTCATCGTCAATGGGAAGGTCCAAGGGATACAGTACACCTGCAGAGGTGCATCAGAATGTAAAACTGGTGACACAGGAAACGCTCTAAATATATACATTAGGAAGACTCAGTCTTCCTGTACTTAAGTCGGCATTGTGTCTCTTATATTTAATTCCGATGCTATTTCTGTGTTTCATCGTCAATGGGAGGGTCCAAGGGATACAGTAAACCTGCAGAGGTGCATCGGAATGTAAAACTGGTGACACTGTAAACGCTCAAAACATAGACAGTAAGGAGACTCAGTTTTCTTGTACTTATGTCGGCATTGTGTCTCTTATATTTAATTCCGATGCAATTTCTGGGTTTCATCGTCAATCTGAAGGTCCAATGGATACAGTTAACCTGCAGAGGTGCATCAGAATGTCAAACTGGTGACACAGGACACGCTCAAAACATAGACTGGAAGAAGACTCAGTCTTCCTGTACTTAAGTCCGCATTGTGTCCCTTATATTTAATTCCGATGCAATTTCTGTGTTTCATCGTCACTGTGAAGGTCCGAGGGATACAGTAAACCTGCAGAGGTGCATGGGAATGTAAAATTGCTGACAGAGGAAACGCTCAAAACATAGACTGTAGGAAGACTCAGTCTTCCTGTACATAAGTCGGCATTGTGACTCTCATATTTAATTGCGATGCAATATCTGTGTTTCATCGTCAATGGGAAGGTCCAAGGCATACAGTGAACCTGCAGAGGTGCATCGGAATGTAAAACTAGTGACACAGGAAACGCTAAAAAGAGAGACAGAAGGAATACTCAGTCTTCCTGTCTGGCATACAGTCTTCCTGTCTTCGTTGTGTCTCTTATATTTAATTCCGATGCAATTTCTGTGTTTCATCGTCACTTTGAAGGTCCAAGGGATACAGCAAACCTGCAGAGGTGCATCGGAATGTAAAACTGGTGACACAGGAAACGCTCAAAACATAGACAGTAGAAAGACAAACTCTTCCTGTACTTAAGTCGGCATTGTGTCTCCTATATTTAATTCCGATGCAATTTCTGGGTTCATTGTCAATGAGAAGGTACAAGGGATACAGTAAACCTGCAGAGGTGCATCGGTATGTAAAACTGGTGACACAGGAAACGCTCAAACCATAGACAGTAGGAAGACTCAGTCTTCCTGTACTTAAGTCGGCATTGTGTCTCTTATATTTAATTCCGATGCAATTTCTGTGTTTCATCGTCAGTGGGAAGGTCCAAGGCATACAGTAAACCTGCAGGGATGCATCGGAATGTATAACTGGTGACACTGTAAACGCTCATAATCATTGACAGTAAGGAGACTCAGTTTTCTTGTACTTAAGTCGGCATTGTGTCTCTTATATTTATTCCGATGCAATTTCTGCGTTTGATCGTCAATCTGAAAGTTCAATGGATGCAGTTAACCTGCAGAGGTGCATCGGAATGTCAAACTGGTGACACAGGAAACGCTCAAAACATAGACAGTAGGAAGATTCAGTCTTCCTGTAGTTAAGTCGGCATTGTGTCTCTTATATTTAATTCCGATGCAATTTCTGTGTTTAATTGTCAATGGGAAACTCCAAGGGATACAGTAAACCTGCAGAGGTGCATCGGAATGTAAAACTGGTGACACAGGAAACGCTCAAAGCATAGAGAGTATTAAGACTCAGTCTTCCTGTAGTTAAGTCGGCATTGTGTCTCTTATATTTAATTCCGATGCAATATCTTTGTTTCAAAGTCAATGTGAAGGTCAAAGGCCTACAGTAAACCTGAAGAGGTGCATCGGAAAGTAAAACTGGTGACACTGTAAACGCTCAAAACTTAGAGAGTAAGGGGACTCAGTTTTCTTGTACTTAAGTCAGCATTGTGCTCTTATATTTAATTCCGATGCAATTTCTGTGTTTCATAGGAATCTGAAGGTCCAATGGATACAGTTAACCTGCAGAGGTGCATCGGAATGTCAAACTGGTGACACAGGAAACGCTCAAAACATAGACAGTAGGTAGACTAAGTCTTACTGTACTTAACTCGGCATTGTGTCTCCTTTATTTAATTCCGATGCAATTTCTGTGTTTGATCGTCAATGGGAAGGTCGAAGGGAACAGTAAACCTGCAGAGATGCATCGAAATATAAAACTGGTGACTCAGGAGACGCTCAAAACATAGACCGTAAGAAGACTCAGTTTTCTTGTACTTAAGTCGGCGTTGTGTCTCTTATATTTAATTCCGATGCAATTTCTGTGTTTCATCGTCAATGGGAAGGTCCAATTGATACAGTAAACCTGCGGAGGTGCATCGGAATGTAAAACTGGTGACGCAGGAAACGCTCAAAACATCGACAGTAGGAAGACTCAATCTTCCTGTACTTAAGTCGGCAATGTGTCTCTTATATTTAATTCCGATGCAATTTCTGTGTTTCATCGCCTATAGGGAGATCCAAGGGATGCAGTAAACCTGCAGATGTGCATCGGAATATAAAACTGGTGACACAGGAAACGCTCAATACATTGACATTAGGAAAACTCAGTCTTCCTTTACTTAAGTCGGCATTGTGTCTCTTATATTTAATTCCGATGCAATTTCTGTGTTTCATCGCCAATGGGAAAGTCGAAGGGAAACACGATACCTGCAGAGGTGCATCGGAATGTAAAACTGGTGTCACAGGAAGCGCTCAAAACATAGACAGTAGAAAGACGAACTTTTCCTGTACTTAAGTCGACAATGTGTCTCTTATATTTAATTCCGATGCAATTTCTGTGTTTCATTGTCAATGGGAAGGCACAAGGGACACAGTAAACCTGCAGAGGTGCATCGGAATGTAAAACTGGTGACACAGGAAACGCTCAAACCATAGACAGTAGGAGGACTCAGTATTCCTGTACTTAAGTCGGTATTGCGTCTCTTATATTTAATTCCGATGCAATTTCGGTGTTTCCTCGTCAATGGGAAGGTCCAATGGATACATTAAACCTGCAGAGGTGCATCGGAATGTAAAACTGGTGACGCAGGAAACGCTCAAAACATCGACAGTATGAAGACTCAATCTTCCTGTACTAAATCGGCAATGTGTCTTTTATATTTAATTCCGGTGCAATTTCTGTGTTTCATCGTCAATGGGAAGATCCAAGGGAGACAGTAAACCTGCAGAGGTGCATCGGAATGTAAAACTGGTGACGCAGGAACCGCTCAAAACATAGACTGTAGGGAGACTCAGTTTTCTTGTACTTAAGTCGGCATTGTGTCTCTTATATTTAATTCCGATGCAATTTCTGTGTTTCATCGTCAATCTGAAGGTCCAATGGATACAGTTAACCTGCAGAGGAGCATCGGAATGTCAAACTGGTAACACAGGAAACGCTCAAAACATAGACAGTAAGGAGACTCAGTTTTCTTGTACTTAAGACGATATTGTGACTCTTATATTTAATTCCGATGCAATTTCTGTCTTTCATCGTCATTCTGAAGGTCCAATGGATACAGTTAACCTGCAGAGGTGTATCGGAATGTAAAACTGTTGACACAGGTAACGCTCAAAACATAGACTGGACGAAGACTCAGTCTTCCTGTACTTAAGTCGGCATTGTGTCTCTTATATTTAATTCCGATGCAATTTCTGTGTTTCATCGTCACTGCGAAGGTCCAAGGGATACAGTAAACCTGCAGAAGTGCAACGAAATCTAAAACTGGTGACACAGGAAACGCTCAAAACATAGACAGTAGGAAGACTCACTCTTCCTGTACTTCAGTCGGCATTGTGTCTCTTATATTTAATTCCGATGCAATTTCTGTGTTTCATCGTCAATGGAAAGGTCCAATGGATACAGTATACCTGCAGAGGTGCATCGGAATGTGAAACTGTTGACACAGGAAACGCTCAAAACATAGACAGTAGGAAGACTCAGTCTTGCTGTACTTAACTCGGCATTGTGTCTCCTTTATTTAATTCCGATGCAATTTCTGTGTTCAATCGTCAATGGGAAGGTCGAAGGGAAACAGTAAACCTGCAGAGGTGCATGGGAATGTAAAACTGGTGACACAGGAAACGCTCAAAACATAGAAAGTAGGAAGACTCAGTCTTCCAGTACTTAAGTCGGCATTGTGTCTCTTATATTTAATTCCGATGCAATTTCTGTGTTTCATCGTCAATGGGAAGGTCCAAGGGATACAGTAAACCTGAAGACGTGCATCGGAATATAAATCTGGTGACACAGGAAACGCTCAAATCATAGACATTAGGAAGACTCAGTCTTCCTGTACTTAAGTCGGCATTGAGTGTCTTATATTTAATTCCGTTGCAATTTCTGTGTTTCATTGTCAATGGGAAGGTCCAAGGGATACAGTAAACCTGCAGAGGTGCATGGGAATGTAAAACTGGTGACACAGGAAACGCTCAAAATATAGACAGTAGGAAGACTCAGTCTTCCTGTACTTAAGTCGGCATTGTGTCTCTTATATTTAATTCCGATGCAATTTCTGTGTTTCATCGTCAATCTGAAGGTCCAATTGATACAGTTAACCTGCAGAGGAGCATCGGAATGTCAAACTGGTGACACTGTAAACGCTCAAAACATAGACAGTAAGGAGACTCAGTTTTCTTGTACTTAAGACGATATTGTGACTCTTATATTTAATTCCGATGCAATTTCTGTCTTTCATCGTCATTCTGAAGGTCCAATGGATACAGTTAACCTGCAGAGGTGTATCGGAATGTAAAACTGTTGACACAGGTAACGCTCAAAACATAGACTGGACGAAGACTTAGTCTTCCTGTACTTAAGTCGGCATTGTGTCTCTTATATTTAATTCCGATGCAATTTCTGTGTTTCATCGTCACTGCGAAGGTCCAAGGGATACAGTAAACCTGCAGAAGTGCAACGAAATCTAAAACTGGTGACACAGGAAACGCTCAAAACATAGACAGTAGGAAGACTCACTCTTCCTGTACTTCAGTCGGCATTGTGTCTCTTATATTTAATTCCGATGCAATTTCTGTGTTTCATCGTCAATGGAAAGGTCCAATGGATACAGTATACCTGCAGAGGTGCATCGGAATGTGAAACTGTTGACACAGGAAACGCTCAAAACATAGACAGTAGGAAGACTCAGTCTTGCTGTACTTAACTCGGCATTGTGTCTCCTTTATTTAATTCCGATGCAATTTCTGTGTTCAATCGTCAATGGGAAGGTCGAAGGGAAACAGTAAACCTGCAGAGGTGCATGGGAATGTAAAACTGGTGACACAGGAAACGCTCAAAACATAGAAAGTAGGAAGACTCAGTCTTCCAGTACTTAAGTCGGCATTGTGTCTCTTATATTTAATTCCGATGCAATTTCTGTGTTTCATCGTCAATGGGAAGGTCCAAGGGATACAGTAAACCTGAAGACGTGCATCGGAATATAAATCTGGTGACACAGGAAACGCTCAAATCATAGACATTAGGAAGACTCAGTCTTCCTGTACTTAAGTCGGCATTGAGTGTCTTATATTTAATTCCGTTGCAATTTCTGTGTTTCATTGTCAATGGGAAGGTCCAAGGGATACAGTAAACCTGCAGAGGTGCATCGGAATGTAAAACTGGTGACACAGGAAACGCTCAAAATATAGACGTTAGGAAGACTCAGTCTTCCTGTACTTAAGTCGGCATTGTGTCTCTTATATTTAATTCCGATGCAATTTCTGTGTTTCATCGTCAATGGGAAGGTCCAAGGGACACAGTAAACCTGCAGATGTGCATCGGAATGTAAAACTGGTGACACAGGAAACGCTCAAAACATAGACAGTAAGGAGACTCAGTTTTCTTGTACTTAAGTCGGCATTGTGTCTCTTATATTTTGTGGTGTCACCGCTAGACACCACACTTGCTAGGTGGTAACTTACATCGGCCGCGGTCCTGTAGTACATGTCGGACCCGCGTGTCGCCACTGTGTGATCGCAAACCTAGCGCCACCACATGGCAGGTCTCGAGAGACTGAGGAGACCTCGCCCCAGTTGTACGGACAACATAGCTAGCGATTGGACGTGCTAAGCCTTGCTCTCAATTGCCGAGAGATAGACAGTAGAATAGCCCTCTGCTAAGTTAAATGGCGACCAACTACCAAGGCGCCATTTGTATCAGTGCCTATAGCTTACTAATATTCAAGAGAGATGTATTCCAAGGACTAATTAAAAGTTACGTAACAAGCATCTACGTACTTTTCTTCTTATTCATTTATAAGTTCTCATGTTCCAGACTTCACGCCCGTCTGCGTTAGCCTTGCGTGCCCTATCGGCTACAGCATTGTGTCTAGGCTGTATGGTCTAGACACAACATATTTAATTCCGATGCAATTTCTGTGTTTCATCGTCAATCTGAAGGTCCAATGGATACAGTTAACCTGCAGAGGTGCAACGGAATGTCAAACTGGTGACACAGGAAACGCTCAAAACATAGACTGGTAGAAGACTCAGTCTTCATGTACTTATGTCGGCATTGTGTCTCTTATATTTAATTCCGATGCAATATCTGTGTTTCATCGTCACTGTGAAGGTCCAAGGGATACAGTAAACCTGCAGAGGTGCAACGGAATCTAAAACTGGTGACACAGGAAACGCTCAAAACATAGACAGTAGGAAGACTCCGTCTTCCTGAACTTCAGTCGGCATTGTTTTTCTTATATTTAATTCCACTGCCATTTCTGTGCTTCATCGTCAATGGGAAGGTCCAAGGGATACAGTAAGCCTGCAGAGGTGCATCGGAGTGTAAAACTGGTGACACAGGAAACGCCAAAATATAGACCAAAAGAAGACTCAGTTCTCTTGTACTTAAGTCGGCATTGTGTCGCTTATATTTAATTAAGATGCAATTTCTGTGTTTCATCGTCAATGGGAAGGTCCAATGGATACAGTAAACCTGAAGACGTGCATCGGAATATAAAACTGGTGACACTGGAAACGCTCAAATCATGGACATTAGGACGACTCAGTCTTCCTGTACTTAAGTCGGCATTGAGTCTCTTTTATTTAATTCCGTTGCAATTTCTGTCTTTCATTGTCAATGGGAAGGTCCAAGGGATACAGTAAATCTGCAGAGGTGCATCGGAATGTAAAACTGGTGACACAGGAAACGCTCAAAATATAGACGTTAGGAAGACTCAGTCTTACCGTACTTAAGTCGGCATTGTGTCTCTTATATACAATTCCGATGCAATTTCTGTGTTTCATCGTCAATGGGAAGGTCCAAGGGATACAGTAAATCTGCAGAGGTGCATCGGAATGTGAAACTGGTGACACAGGAAACGCTCAAAACATAGACAGTAGGAAGACTCAGTGTTCCTGTACTTAAGTCGGCATTATGCCTCTTATATTTAATTCCGATGCAATTTATGTGTTTCATCGTCAATGCGAAGGTCCAATGGATACAGTAAACCTGCAGAGGTGCATCGGAATATAAAACTGGTGACACAGGAAACGCTCAATACATAGACATTAGGAAGACTCAGTCTTCCTGTACTTAAGTCGGCATTGTGTCTCTTATATTTAATTCCGATGCAATTTCTGTGTTTCATCGCCAATGGGAAAGTCGAAGGGAAACAGTATACCTGCAGAGGTGCATCGGAATGTAAAACTGGCGACACAGGAAACGCTCAAAACATAGACAGTAGAAAGACAAACTCTTCCTTTACTTAAGTCGACTTTGTGTCTCTTATAATTAATTCCGATGCAATTTCTGTGTTTCATCTTCAATGGGAAGGTCCATGGGATACAGTAAACCAGCAGATGTGCATCGGAATGTAAAACTGGTGACGCAGGATACGCTCAAAACATCGACAGTAGGAAGATCAATCTTCCTGTACTTAAGTCGGCAATGTGTCTCTTAGACTTAATTCCGATGCAATTCCTGTGTTTCATCGTCAATAGGGAGATCCAAGGGTACAGTAAACCTGCAGAGGTGCATCGGAATGAAAAACTGGTGACCGAGGAAACGCTCAAAACATTGACAGCAGGAAGACTCAGTCTTCTTGTACTTAAGTCGGCATTATGTCTCTTATATTTAAATCCGATGCAATTTCTGTGTTTCATCGTCAATGGGAAGGTCCAATGGATACAGTAAACCTGCAGAGGTGCATCGGAATATAAAACTGGTGACACAGGAAACGCTCAATACATAGACATTAGGAAGACTCAGTCTTCCTGTACTTAAGTCGGCATTGTGTCTCTTATATTTAATTCCGATGCAATTTCTGTGTTTCATTGTCAATGGGAAGGTCCAAGGGATACAGTAAACCTGCAGAGGTGCATCGGAATGTAAAACTGGTGACACAGGAAACGCTCAAAATATAGACAGTAGGTAGACTCAGTCTTCCTGTAGTTAAGTCGGCATTGTGTCTCTAATATTTAATTCCGATGCAATTTCTGTATTTCATCGTCAATGTGAAAGTCCAAGGCATACAGTAAACCTGCAGAGGTGCATCGGAATGTAAAACTGGTGACACAGGAAACGCTCAAAACATAGACAGTAGGAAGACTCAGTCTTCCTGTACTTCAGTCGGCATTGTGTCTCTTATATTTAATGCCGATGCAATTTCTGTGTTTCCTCGTCAATGGAAAGTTCCAATGGATACAGTAAACCTGCAGAGGTGCATCGGAATGTGAAACTGATGACACAGGAAACGCTCAAAACATAGACAGTAGGAAGACTCAGTCTTGCTGTACTTAACTCGGCATTGTGTCTCTTTTATTTAATTCCGATGCAATTTCTGTGTTTCATCGTCAATGGGAAGGTCGAAGGGAAACAGTAAACTTGCAGAGGTGCATGGGAATGTAAAACTGGTGACACAGGAAACGCTCAAAACATAGAAAGTAGGAAGACTCAGTCTTCCAGTACTTAAGTCGGCATTGTGTCTCTTATATTTAATTCCGATGCAATTTCTGTGTTTCATCGTCAATGGGAAGGTCCAAGGGATACAGTAAACCTGAAGACGTGCATCGGAATATAAAACTGGTGACACTGGAAACGCTCAAATCATAGACATTAGGACGACTCAGTCTTCCTGTACTTAAGTCGGCATTGAGTCTCTTTTATTTAATTCCGTTGCAATTTCTGTCTTTCATTGTCAATGGGAAGGTCCAAGGGATACAGTAAATCTGCAGAGGTGCATCGGAATGTAAAACTGGTGACACAGGAAACGCTCAAAATATAGACGTTAGGAAGACTCAGTCTTACCGTACTTAAGTCGGCATTGTGTCTCTTATATTTAATTCCGATGCAATTTCTGTGTTTCATCGTCAATGGGAAGGTCCAAGGGATACAGTAAATCTGCAGAGGTGCATCGGAATGTGAAACTGGTGACACAGGAAACGCTCAAAATATAGACGTTAGGAAGACTCAGTCTTCCTGTACTTAAGTCGGCATTGTGTCTCTTATATTTTGTGGTGTCACCGCTAGACACCACACTTGCTAGGTGGTAACTTACATCGGCCGCGGTCCTGTAGTACATGTCGGACCCGCGTGTCGCCACTGTGTGATCGCAAACCTAGCGCCACCACATGGCAGGTCTCGAGAGACTGAGGAGACCTCGCCCCAGTTGTACGGACAACATAGCTAGCGATTGGACGTGCTAAGCCTTGCTCTCAATTGCCGAGAGATAGACAGTAGAATAGCCCTCTGCTAAGTTAAATGGCGACCAACTACCAAGGCGCCATTTGTATCAGTGCCTATAGCTTACTAATATTCAAGAGAGATGTATTCCAAGGACTAATTAAAAGTTACGTAACAAGCATCTACGTACTTTTCTTCTTATTCATTTATAAGTTCTCATGTTCCAGACTTCACGCCCGTCTGCGTTAGCCTTGCGTGCCCTATCGGCTACAGCATTGTGTCTAGGCTGTATGGTCTAGACACAACATATTTAATTCCGATGCAATTTCTGTGTTTCATCGTCAATCTGAAGGTCCAATGGATACAGTTAACCTGCAGAGGTGCATCGCAATGTCAAACTGGTGACACAGGAAACGCTCAAAACATAGACTGGTAGAAGACTCAGTCTTCCTGTACTTATGTCGGCATTGTGTCTCTTATATTTAATTCCGATGCAATTTCTGTGTTTCATCGTCACTGTGAAGGTCCATGGGATACAGTAAACCTGCAGAGGTGCAACGGAATCTAAAACTGGTGACACAGGAAACGCTCAAAACATAGACAGTAGGAAGACTCCGTCTTCCTGAACTTCAGTCGGCATTGTTTTCTTATATTTAATTCCGCTGCCATTTCTGTGTTTCATCGCCAATGGGAAGGTCCAAGGGATACAGTAAGCCTGCAGAGGTGCATCGGAGTGTAAAACTGGTGACACAGGAAACGCCAAAATATAGACCGTAAGAAGACTCAGTTCTCTTGTACTTAAGTCGGCATTGTGTCACTTATATTTAATTAAGATGCAATTTCTGTGTTTCATCGTCAATGGGAAGGTCCATTGGATACAGTAAACCTGCAGAGGTGCATCGGAATGTAAAACTGATGACACAGAAAACGCTCAAAACATAGACAGTAGGAAGACTCAGTCTTGCTGTACTTTACTCTGTATTGTGTCTCCTTTATTTAATTCCGATGCAATTACTGTGTTTCATCGTCAATGGGAAGGTCCAATGGATACAGTAAACCTGCAGAGGTGCATCGGAATGTAAAACTGGTGACACAGGAAACGCTCAAACATCGACAGAAGGAAGACTCAATCTTCCTGTACTTAAGTCGGCAATGTGTCTCTTATATTTAATTCCGATGCAATTTCTGTGTTTCATCGTCAATAGGGAGATCCAAGGGATACAGTAAACCTGCAGAGATGCATCGGAATGTAAAACTGGTGACCCAGGAAACGCTCAAAACATAGACAGTAGGAAGACTCAGTCTTCCTGTACTTAAGTCGGCATTATGCCTCTTATATTTAATTCCGATGCAATTTCTGTGTTTCATCGTCAATGGGAAGGTCCAATGGATACAGTAAACCTGCAGAGGTGCATCGGAATATAAAACTGGTGACACAGGAAACGCTCAATACATAGACATTAGGAAGACTCAGTCTTCCTGTACTTAAGTCAGCATTGTGTCTCTTATATTTAATTCCGATGCAATTTCTGTGTTTCATCGCCAATGGGAAAGTCGAAGGGAAACAGTATACCTGCAGAGGTGCATCGGAATGTAAAACTGGTGACACAGGAAACGCTCAAAACATAGACAGTTGAAAGACAAACTCTTCCTGTACTTAAGTCGACATTGTGTCTCTTATAATTAATTCCGATGCAATTTCTGTGTTTCATCTTCAATGGGAAGGTCCATGGGATACAGTAAACCAGCAGATGTGCATCGGAATGTAAAACTGGTGACGCAGGAAATGCTCAAAACATCGACAGTAGGAAGATTCAATCTTCCTGTACTTAAGTCGGCAATGGGTCTCTTATACTTAATTCCGATGCAATTCCTGTGTTTCATCGTCAATAGGGAGATCCAAGGGTACAGTAAACCTACAGAGTTGCATCGGAATGAAAAACTGGTGACCCAGGAAACGCTCAAAACATAGACAGTAGGAAGACTCAGTCTTCCTGTACTTAAGTCGGCATTATGTCTCTTATATTTAAATCCGATGCAATTTCTGTGTTTCATCGTCAATGGGAAGGTCCAATGGATACAGTTAACCTGCAGAGGTGCATCGGAATATAAAACTGGTGACACAGGAAACGCTCAATACATAGACATTAGGAAGACTCAGTCTTCCTGTACTTAAGTCGGCATTGTGTCTCTTATATTTAATTCCGATGCAATTTCTGTGTTTCATTGTCAATGGGAAGGTCCAAGGGATACAGTAAACCTGCAGAAGTGCATCGGAATGTAAAGCTGGTGACACAGGAAACGCTCAAAATATAGACAGTAGGTAGACTCAGTCTTCCTGTAGTTAAATCGGCATTGTGTCTCTAATATTTAATTCCGATGCTAATTCTGTGTTTCATCGTCAATGTGAAGGTCCAAGGCATACAGTAAACCTGCAGAGGTGCATCGGAATGTAAAACTGGTGACACTGTAAAAGCTCAAAACATAGACTGTAAGGAGACTCAGTTTTCTTGTACTTAAGTCGGCATTGTGTCTCTTATATTTAATTCCGATTCAATTTCTGTGTTTCATTGTCAATGGGAAGGTCCAAGGAATACAGTAAACCTGCAGAGGTGCATCGGAATGTAAAACTGGTGACACAGGAAACGCTCAAAGTATAGACAGTAGGAAGACAGTCTTCCTGTACTTAAGTCGGCATTGTCTCTCTTATATTTAATTCCGATGCAATTTCTGTGTTTCTTCGTCAATGTGAAGGTCCAAGGCATACAGTAAACCTGCAGAGGTGCATCGGAATATCAAACTGGTGACACTGTAAACGCTCAAAACATAGACAGTAAGGAGACTCAGTTTTCTTGTACCAAAGTCGATATTGTGTCTCTTGTATTTAATTCCGATGCAATTTCTGTGTTTCATCGTCATTCTGAAGGTCCAATGGATACAGTTAACCTGCAGAGGTGTATCGGAATGTAAAACTGGTGATACAGGTAACGCTCAAAACATAGACTGGAAGAAGACTCAGTATTCCCGTACTTAAGTCGGCATTGTATCTCTTATATTTAATTCCGATGCAATTTCTGTGTTTCATCGTCAATCTGAAGGTCCAATGGATACAGTTAACCTGCAGAGGTGCATCGGAATGTCAAACTGGTGACACAGGAAACGCTCAAAACATAGACTGGAAGAAGACTCAGTCTTCCTGTAATTAAGTCGGCATTGTGTCTCTTATATTTCATTCCGATGCAATTTCTGTGTATCATCGTCAATGGGAAGGTCCAATGGATACAGTAAACCTGCAGAGGTGCATCGGAATGTAAAACTGATGACATAGAAAACGCTCAAAGCATAGACAGTAGGAAGACTCAGTCATGCTGTACTTAACTCGGCATTGTGTCTCCTTTATTTAATTCCGATGCAATTTCCGTGTTTCATCATCAATAGGTAGATCCAAGGGATACAGTAAACCTGCAGAGGTGCATCGGAATGTAAAACTGGTGACGCAGGAAACGCTCAAATCATCGACAGTAGGAAGACTCAGTCTTCCTGTACTTAAGTCGGCAATTGTGTCTCTTATATTTAATTCCGATGCAATTTCTGTGTTTCATCGCCAATGGGAAAGTCGAAGGGAAATAGTATACGTGCAGAGGTGCATCGGAATGTAAAACTGGTGACACAGGAAACGCTCAAAACATAGACAGTATAAAGACAAACTCTTCCTGTACATAAGTCGACATTGTGTCTCTTATAATTAATTCCGATGTAATTTCTGTGTTTCATCGTCAATGGGAAGGTCCATGGGATACAGTAAACCTGGAGATGTGCATCGGAATGTAAAACTGGTGACGCAAGAAACGCTCAAAACATCGACAGTAGGAAGACTCAATCTTCCTGTACTTAAGTCGGCAATGTGTCTCTTATATTTAATTCCGATGGAATTTCCGTGTTTCATCATCAATAGGTAGATCCAAGGGATACAGTAAACCTGCAGAGGTGCATCGGAATGTAAAACTGGTGACCCAGAAAACGCTCAAAACATAGACAGTAGTAAGAGTCTTCCTGTACTTAAGTCGGCATTATGTCTCTTATATTTAAATCCGATGCAATTTCTGTGTTTAATCGTCAATGGGAAGGTCCAATGGATACAGTAAACCTGCAGAGGTGCATCGAAATATAAAACTGGTGACACAGGAAACGCTCAATACATAGACATTAGGGAGACTCAGTCTTCCTGTACTAAAGTCGGCATTGTGTCTCTTATATTTAATTCCGATGCAATTTCTGTGTTTCATTGTCAATGGGAAGGTCCAAGGCATACAGTAAACCTGCAGAGGTGCATCGGAATGTAAAACTGGTGACACTGTAAAAGCTCAAAACATAGACTGTAAGGAGACTCAGTTTTCCTGTAGTTAAGCCGGCATTGTGTCTCTTATATTTAATTCCGATGCAATTACTGTGTTTCATCGTCAATCTGAAGGTCCAATGGATACAGTTAACCTGCAGAGCTGCATCGGAATCTCAAACTGGTGACACAGGAAACGCTCAAAACATAGACATTAGGAAGACTCAGTCTTCCTGTACTTAAGTCGGCATTGTGTCTCTTATATTAAATTCCGATGCAATTTCTGTGTTTCATCGTCAATGGGAAGGTGCAGGGGATACAGTAAACCTGCAAATTCAAATGGTTCAAATGGCTCTGAGCACTATGGGACTCAACTGCTGAGGTCGTAAGTCCCCTTAGAACTTAGAACTACTTAAACCTAACTAACCTAAGGACAACACACACATCCATGCCCGAGGCAGGATTCGAACCTGCGACCGTTGCGGTCGCGCGGTTCTAGACTGTAGCGCCAGAATCGCTCGGACACCAGCGGCCGGCAAACCTGCAGAGGTGCCTGGGAATGTAAAACTGGTGACACAGGAAACGCTCAAAACATAGACAGTAGGAAGACTCAGTCTTCTGTACTTAAGTCGGCATTGTGTCTCTTATATTTCATTCCGATGCAATTTCTGTGTTTCTTCGCCAATGGGAAGGTCCAATGGATACAGAAAACGTGCAGAGGTGCATCGGAATGTAAAACTGGTGACGCAGGAAACGCTCAAATCATCGACAGTAGGAAGACTCAATCTTCCTGTACTTAAGTCGGCAATGTGTCTCTTATATTTAACTTCGATGCAATTTCTGTGTTTCATCGTCAATAGGGAGAACCAAGGGATACAGTAAACCTGCAGAGGTGCATCGGAATGTAAAACTGGTGACCCAGGAAACGCTCAAAACATAGACAGTAGGAAGACTCAGTCCTCCTGTACTTATGTCGGCATTATGTCTCTTATATTTAAATCCGATGCAATTTCTGTGTTTCATCGTCAATGGGAAGGTCCAATGGATACAGTAAACCTGCAGAGGTGCATCGGAATATAACACTGGTGACACAGGAAACGCTCAATACATAGACATTAGGAAGACTCAGTCTTCCTGTACTAGTCGGCATTGTGTCTCTTATATTTAATTCCGATGCAATTTCTGTGTTTCATTGTCAATGGGAAGGTCCAAGGGATACAGTAAACCTGCAGAGGTGCATCGGAATGTAAAACTGGTGACACAGGAAACGCTCAAAATATAGACAGTAGGAAGACTCAGTCTTCTGTACTTAAGTCGGCATTGTGTCTCTTATATTTAATTCCGATGCAATTTCTGTGTTTCATCGTCAATCTGAAGGTCCAATGGATACAGTTAACCTGCAGAGTTGCATCGGAATCTCAAACTGGTGACACAGGAAACGCTCAAAACATAGACATTAGGAAGACTCAGTCTTCCTGTACTTAAGTCGGCATTGTGTCTCTTATATTAAATTCCGATGCAATTTCTGTGTTTCATCGTCAATGGGAAGGTCCAGGGGATACAGTAAACCTGCAAATTCAAATGGTTCAAATGGCTCTGAGCACTATGGGACTCAACTGCTGAGGTCATAAGTCCCCTAGAACTTAGAACTACTTAAACCTAACTAACCTAAGGACAACACACACATCCATGCCCGAGGCAGGATTCGAACCTGCGACCGTTGCGGTCGCGCGGTTCTAGACTGTAGCGCCAGAATCGCTCGGACACCAGCGGCCGGCAAACCTGCAGAGGTGCATGGGAATGTAAAACTGGTGACACAGGAAACGCTCAAAAATAGACAGTAGGAAGACTCAGTCTTCTATACTTAAGTCGGCATTGTGTCTCTTATATTTCATTCCGATGCAATTTCTGTGTTTCTTCGTCAATGTGAAGGTCCAAGGCATACAGTAAACCTGCAGAGGTGCATCGGAATGTCGAACTGGTGACACTGTAAACGCTCAAATCATAGACAGTCAGGAGACTCAGTTTTCTTGTACTTAAGTCGATATTGTGTCTCTTATATTTAATTCCGATGCAATTTCTGTGTTTCATCGTCATTCTGAAGGTCCAATGGATACAGTAAAACTGCAGAGGTGCAACGGAATCTAAAACTGGTGACACAGGAAACGCTCAAAACATAGAAAGTAGGAAGACTCAGTCTTCCTGTACTTCAGTCGGCATTGTGTCTCTTATATTTAATTCCGATGCAATTTCTGTGTTTCATCGCCAATGGGAAGGTCCAATGGATACAGAAAACGTGCAGAGGTGCATCGGAATGTAAAACTGGTGACGCAGGAAACGCTCAAATCATCGACAGTAGGAAGACTCAATCTTCCTGTACTTAAGTCGGCAATGTGTCTCTTATATTTAACTCCGATGCAATTTCTGTGTTTCATCGTCAATAGGGAGAACCAAGGGATACAGTAAACCTGCAGAGGTGCATCGGAATGTAAAACTGGTGACCCAGGAAACGCTCAAAACATAGACAGTAGGAAGACTCAGTCTCCCTGTACTTATGTCGGCATTATGTCTCTTATATTGAAATCCGATGCAATTTCTGTGTTTCATCATCAATGGGAAGGTCCAATGGATACAGTAAACCTGCAGAGGTGCATCGGAATATAAAACTGGTGACACAGGAACGCTCAATACATAGACATTAGGAAGACTCAGTCTTCCTGTACTTTAGTCGGCACTGTGTCTCTTATATTTAATTCCGATGCAATTTCTGTGTTTCATCGTCAATGGAAAGGTCCAAGGGATACAGTAAACCTGCAGATTCAAATGGTTCAAATGGCTCTGAGCACTATGGGACTCAACTGCTGAGGTCATAAGACCCCTAGAACTTAGAACTACTTAAACCTAACTAACCTAAGGACAACACACATATCCATGCCCGAGGCAGGATTCGAACCTGCGACCGTTGCGGTCGCGCGGTTCCAGACTGTAGCGCCAGAATCGCTCGGCCACCAGCGGCCGGCAAACCTGCAGAGGTGCATCGGAATGTAAAACTGGTAATGCAGGAAACGCTCAAAACATCGACAGTAGGAAGACTCAATCTTCCTGTACTTAAGTCGGCAATGTGTCTCTTATATTTATTTCCGATGCAATTTCTGTGTTTCATCGTCAATAGGGAGATCTAAGGGATACAGTAAACCTGCAGCGGTGCATCGGAATGTAAAACTGGTGACCCAGGAAACGCTCAAAACATTGACAGTAGGAATACTCAGTCTTCCTGTACTTAAGTCGGCATTATGCCTCTTATATTTAATTGCGAAGCAATTTCTGTGTTTCATCGTCAATGGGAAGGTCCATGGGATACAGTAAACCGGCAGAAGTGCATCGGAATATAAAACTGGTGACCCAGGAAACGCTCAAAACATAGACAGTAGGAAGACTCAGTCTTCCTGTACTTAAGTCGGCAATTGTGTCTCTTATATTTAATTCCGATGCAATTTCTGTGTTTCATCGCCAATGGGAAAGTCGAAGGGAAATAGTATACGTGCAGCGGTGCATCGGAATGTAAAACTGGTGACACAGGAAACGCTCAAAACATAGACAGTATAAAGACAAACTCTTCCTGTACTTAAGTCGACATTGTGTCTCTTATAATTTATTCCGATGCAATTTCTGTGTTTCATCGTCAATGGGAAGGTCCAACGGATACAGTAAACCTGCAGAGGTGCATCGGAATATAAAACTGGTGACACAGGAAACGCTCAATACATAGACATTAGGAAGACTCAGTCTTCCTGTACTTAAGTCGGCACTGTGTCTCTTATATTTAATTCCGATGCAATTTCTGTGTTTCATCGTCAATGTGAAGGTCCAAGGCATACAGTAATCCTGCAGAGGTGCATCGGAATGTAAAACTGGTGACACTGTAAAAGCTCAAAACATAGACTGTAAGGAGACTCAGTTTTCCTGTAGTTAAGTCGGCATTGTGTCTCTTATATTTAATTCCGATGCAATTTCTGTGTTTCATCGTCAATCTGAAGGTCCAATGGATAGAGTTAACCTTTAGAGGTGCATCGGAATGTCAAACTGGTGACACAGGAAACGCTCAAAACATAGATATTAGGAAGACTCAGTCTTCCTGTACCTAAGTCGGCATTGTGTCTCTTATATTTAATTCCGATGCAATTTCTGTGTTTCATCGTCAATGGGAAGGTCCAAGGGATACAGTAAACCTGCTGATTCAAATGGTTCAAATGGCTCTGAGCACTATGGGACTCAACTGCAGAGGTCAAAAGACCCCTAGAACTTAGAACTACTTAAACCTAACTAACCTAAGGACAACACACACATCCATGCCCGAGGCAGGATTCGAACCTGCGACCGTTGCGGTCGCGCTGTTCCAGACTGTAGCGCCAGAATCGCTCGGCCACCAGCGGCCGGCAAACCTGCAGAGGTGCATGGGAATGTAAAACTGGTGACGGAGGAAACGCTCAAAACATCGACAGTAGGAAGACTCAATCTTCCTGTACTTAAGTCGGCAATGTGTCTCTTATATTTATTTCCGATTAAATTTCTGTGTTTCATCGTCAATAGGGAGACTTAAGGGATACAGTAAACCTGCAGAGGTGCATCGGAATGTAAAACTGGTGACCCAGGAAACGCTAAAAACATTGACAGTAGGAAGATTCAGTCTTCCTGTACTTAAGTCGGCATTATGCCTCTTATATTTAATTCCGAAGCAATTTCTGTGTTTCATCGTCAATGGGAAGGTCCATGGGATACAGTAAACCTGCAGATGTGCATCGGAATGTAAAACTGGTGACGCAGGAAACGCTCAAAAGCATAGACAGTAGGAAGACTCAGTCTTCCTGTATTTAAGTCGGCATTATGTCTCTTATATTTTAATCCGATGCAATTTCTGTGTTTCATCGTCAATGGGAAGGTCCAATGGATACAGTAAACCTGCAGAGGTGCATCGGAATATAAAAATGGTGACACAGAAAACGCTCAATACATAGACATTAGGAAGACTCAGTCTTCCTCTACTTAAGTCGTCATTGTGTCTCTTATATTTAATTCCGATGCAATTTCTGTGTTTCATCGTCAATGGGAAGGTCCAAGGGATACAGTAAACCTGCAGAGGTGCATGGGAATGTAAAACTGGTGACACAGGAAACGCTCAAAACATAGACAGTAGCAAGACTCAGTCTTCCTATACTTAAGTCGGCATTGTGTCTCTTACATTTATTTCCGATGCAATTTCTGTGTTTCTACGTCAATGTGAAGGTCCAAGGCATACAGTAAACCTGCAGAGGTGCATCGGAATGTCAAACTGGTGACTCTGAAAACTTTCAAAGGATAGACAGTAAGGAGACTCAGTTTTCTTGTACTTAAGTCGATATTGTGTCTCTTATATTTAATTCCGATGCAATTTCTGTGTTTCATCGTCATTCTGAAGGTCCAATGGATACAGTAAACCTGCAGAGGTGCATCGGGATGTACAACTGGTGACACAGGAAACGCTCAAAATATAGACAGTAGGAAGACTCAGTCTTCCTGTAGTTAAGCCGGCTTTGTGTCTCTTATATTTAATTCCGATGCAATTTCTGTGTTTCATCGTCAATGTGAAGGTCCAAGGCATACAGTAAACCTGCAGAGGTGCATCGGAATGTCAAACTGGTTACACTGTAAACGCTCAAAACATAGACAGTCAGGAGACTCAGTTTTCTTGTACTTAAGTCGAAATTGTGTCTCTTATATTTAATTCCGATGCAATTTCTGTGTTTCATCGTCAATGGGAAGGTCCAATGGATACAGTAAACCTGCAGAGGTGCATCGGAATATAAAACTGGTGACACAGTAAACGCTCAATACATAGACATTAGGAAGACTCAGTCTTCCTGTACTTAAGTCGGCATTGTGTCTCCTATATTTAATTCCGATGCAATTTCTGTGTTTCATCGCCAATGGGAAAGTCGAAGGGAAATAGTATACCTGCAGAGGTGCATCGGAATGTAAAACTGGTGACACAGGAAACGCTCAAAACATAGACAGTAGAAAGACAAACTCTTCCTGTACTTAAGTCGACATTGTGTCTCTTATAATTAATTCCGATGCAATTTCTGTGTTTCATCGTCAATGGGAAGGTCCATGGGATACAGTAAACCTGCAGATGTGCATCGGAATGTAAAACTGGTGACACAGGAAACGCTCAAAACAACTACAGTTGGAAGACTCAATCTTCCTGTACTTAAGTCGGCAATGTGTCTCTTATATTTAATTCCGATGCAATTTCTGTGTTTCATCGTCAATGGGAATGTCCAAGGGATACAGTAAACCTGCAGAGGTGCATCGGAATGTAAAACCGGTGACGCAGGAAACGCTCAAATCATCGACAGTAGGAAGACTCAATCTTCCTGTACTTAAGTCGGCACTTTGTCTCTTATATTTAATTCTGATGCAATTTCTGTGTTTCATCGTCAATAGGGAGAACCAAGGGATACAGTAAACCTGCAGAGGTGCATCGGAATATAAAACTGGCGACACAGGAAACGCTCAATACATAGACATAAGGAAGACTCAGTCTTCGTGTACTTAAGTCGGCAGTGGGTCTCTTATATTTAATTCCGATGCAATTTCTGTGTTTCATTGTCAATGGGAAGGTCCAAGGGATACAGTAAACTTGCAGAGGTGCATCGGAATGTAAAACTGGTGACACAGGACACGCTCAAAATATAGACAGTAGGAAGACTCAGTCTTCCTGTACTTAAGTCGGCATTGTCTCTCTTATATTTAATTCCGATGCAATTTCTGTGCTTCTTCGTCAATGTGAATGTCCAAGGCATACAGTAAACCTGCAGAGGTGCATCGGAATGTCAAACTGGTGACACTGTAAACGCTCAAATCATGGACAGTAAGGAGACTCAGTTTTATTGTACTTAAGTCGATATTGTGTCTCTTATATTTAATTCCGATGCAATTTCTGTGTTTCATCGTCATTCTGAAGGTCCAATGGATACAGTTAACCTGCAGAGGTGCATCGGAATGTCAAACTGGTGACACAGGAAACGCTCAAAGCATACAATGGAAGAAGATTCAATCTTCCTGTACTTAAGTCGGCATTGTGTCTCTTATATTTAATTCCGATGCAATTACTGTGTTTCATCTTCAATGGGAAGGTCCAATGGATACAGAAAACGTGCAGAGGTGCATCGGAATGTAAAACCGGTGACGCAGGAAACGCTCAAATCATCGACAGTAGGAAGACTCAATCTTCCTGTACTTAAGTCGGCACTTTGTCTCTTATATTTAATTCTGATGCAATTTCTGTGTTTCATCGTCAATAGGGAGAACCAAGGGATACAGTAAACCTGCAGAGGTGCATCGGAATATAAAACTGGCGACACAGGAAAGGCTCAATACATAGACATAAGGAAGACTCAGTCTTCCTGTACTTAAGTCGGCAGTGGGTCTCTTATATTTAATTCCGATGCAATTTCTGTGTTTCATTGTCAATGGGAAGGTCCAAGGGATACAGTAAACTTGCAGAGGTGCATCGGAATGTAAAACTGGTGACACAGGAAACGCTCAAAATATAGACAGTAGGAAAACTCAGTCTTCCTGTAGTTAAGTCGGCATTGTGTCTCTTATATTTAATTCCGATGCAATTTCTGTGTTTCATCGTCAATGTGAAGGTCCAAGGCATACAGTAAACCTGCAGAGGTGTATCGGAATGTAAAACTGGTGACACTGTAAAAGCTCATAACATAGACTGTAAGGAGACTCAGTTTTCCTGTAGTTAAGTCGGCATTGTGTCTCTTATATTTAATTCCGATGCAATTTCTGTGTTTCATCGTCAATCTGAAGGTCCAATGGATACAGTTAACCTGTAGAGGTGCATCGGAATGTCAAACTGGTGACACAGGAAACGCTCAAAACATAGACATTAGGAAGACTCAGTCTTCCTGTACTTAAGTCGGCACTGTGTCTCTTATATTTAATTCCGATGCAATTTCTGTGTTTCATCGTCAATGGGAAGGTCCAAGGGAAACAGTAAACCTGCAGATTCAAATGGTTAAAATGGCTCTGAGCACTATGGGACTCAACTGCTGAGGTCATAAGTCCCCTAGAACTTAGAACTACTTAAACCTAACTAACCTAAGGACAACACACACATCCATGCCCGAGGCAGGATTCGAACCTGCGACCGTTGCGGTCGCGCGGTTCCAGACTGTAGCGCCAGAATCGCTCGGCCACCAGCGGCCGGCAAACCTGCAGAGGTGCATGGGAATGTAAAACTGGTGACACAGGAAACGCTCAAAACATAGACAGTAGGAAGACTCAGTCTTATGTACTTAAGTCGGCATTGTGTCTCTTATATTTAATTCCGATGCAATATCTGTGTTTCTTCGTCAATGTGAAGGTCCAAGGCATACAGTAATCCTCCAGAGGTGCATCGGAATGTCAAACTGTTGACACTGTAAACGCTCAAAACATAGACAGTCAGGAGACTCAGTTTTCTTGTAATTAAGTCAATATTGTGTCTCTTATATTTAATTCCGATGCAATTTCTGTGTTTCATCGGCATTCTGAAGGTCCAATGGATACAGTAAACCTGCAGAGGTGCAACGGAATCTAAAACTGGTGACACAGGGAACGCTCAAAACATAGACAGTAATAAGACTCAGTCTTCCTGTACTTCAGTCGGCATTGTGTCTCTTATATTTAATTCCGATGCAATTTCTGTGTTTCATCGTCAATGGGAAGGTCCAATGGATACAGTAAACCTGCAGAGGTGCATCGGAATATAAAACTGGTGACACAGGAAACGCTCAATACATAGACATTAGGAAGACACAGTCTTCCTGTACTTAAGTCGGCATTGTGTCTCTTATATTTAATTCCGATGCAATATCTGTGTTTCATCCCCAATGGGAAAGTCGAAGGGAAACAGTATACCTGCAGCGGTGCATCGGAATGTAAAACTGGTGACACAGGAAACGCTCAAACATAGACAGTATAAAGACAAACTCTTCCTGTACTTAAGTTGACATTGTGTCTCTTATAATTAATTCCGATGCAATTTCTGTGTTTCATCGTCAATGGGAAGGTCCATGGGTTACAGTAAACCTGGAGATGTGCATCGGAATGTAAAACTGGTGACGCAGGAAACGCTCAAAACATCGACAGTAGGAAGACTCAATCTTCCTGTAATTAAGTCGGCAATGTGTCTCTTATATTTAATTCCGATGTAATTTCTGTGTTTCATCGTCAATAGCGAGATCCAAGGGATACAGTAAACCTGCAGAGGTGCATCGGAATGTAAAACTGGTGACCCAGGAATCGCTAGAAACATTGACAGTAGGAAGATTCAGTCTTCCTGTACTTAAGTCGGCATTATGCCTCTTATATTTAATTCCGAAGCAATTTCTGTGTTTCATCGTCAATGGGAAGGTCCATGGGATACAGTAAACCTGCAGATGTGCATCGGAATTTAAAACTGGTGACGCAGGAAACGCTCAAAAGCATAGACAGTAGGAAGACACAGTCTTCCTGTATTTAAGTCGGCATTATGTCACTTATATTTGAATCCGATGCAATTTCTGTGTTTCATCGTCAATGGGAAGGTCCAATGGATACAGTAAACCTGCAGAGGTGCATCGGAATATAAAAATGGTGACACAGAAAACGCTCAATACATAGACATTAGGAAGACTCAGTCTTAGTGTACTTAAGTCGGCATTGTGTCTCTTATATTTAATTACGATGCCATTTCTGTGTTTCATTGTCAATGGGAAGGTCCAACGGATACAGTAAGCCTGCAGAGGTGCATCGGAATGTAAAATTGGTGACACAGAGACGCTCAAAATATAGACAGTAGGAAGACTCAGTCTTCCTGTAGTTAAGTCGGCATTGTGTCTCTTATATTTAATTCTGATGCAATTTCTGTGTTTCATCGTCAATAGGGAGAACCAAGGGATACAGTAAACCTGCAGCGGTGCATCGGAATATAAAACTGGCGACACAGGAAACGCTCAATACATAGACATAAGGAAGACTCAGTCTTCCTGTACTTAAGTCGGCAGTGGGTCTCTTATATTTAATTCCGATGCAATTTCTGTGTTTCATTGTCAATGGGAAGGTCCAGGGGATACAGTAAACTTGCAGAGGTGCATCGGAATGTAAAACTGGTGACACAGGAAACGCTCAAAATATAGACAGTAGGAAAACTCAGTCTTCCTGTAGTTAAGTCGGCATTGTGTCTCTTATATTTAATTCCGATGCAATTTCTGTGTTTCATCGTCAATGTGAAGGTCCAAGGCATACAGTAAACCTGCAGAGGTGTATCGGAATGTAAAACTGGTGACACTGTAAAGGCTCATAACGTAGACTGTAAGGAGACTCAGTTTTCCTGTAGTTAAGTCGGCATTGTGTCCCTTATATTTAATTCCGATGCAATTTCTGTGTTTCATCGTCAATCTGAAGGTCCAATGGATACAGTTAACCTGTAGAGGTGCATCGGAATGTCAAACTGGTAACACAGGAAACGCTCAAAACATAGACATTAGGAAGACTCAGTCTTCCTGTACTTAAGTCGGCACTGTGTCTCTTATATTTAATTCCGATGCAATTTCTGTGTTTCATCGTCAATGGGAAGGTCCAAGGGATACAGTAAACCTGCAGATTCAAATGGTTAAAATGGCTCTGAGCACTATGGGACTCAACTGCTGAGGTCAAAAGTCCCCTAGAACTTAGAACTACTTAAACCTAACTAACCTAAGGACAACACACACATCCATGCCCGAGGCAGGATTCGAACCTGCGACCGTTGCGGTCGCGCGGTTCCAGACTGTAGCGCCAGAATCGCTCGGCCACCAGCGGCCGGCAAACCTGCAGAGGTGCATGGGAATGTAAAACTGGTGACACAGGAAACGCTCAAAACATAGACAGTAGGAAGACTCAGTCTTATGTACTTAAGTCGGCATTGTGTCTCTTATATTTAATTCCGATGCAATTTCTGTGTTTCTTCGTCAATGTGAAGGTCCAAGGCATACAGTAATCCTGCAGAGGTGCATCGGAATGTCAAACTGTTGACACTGTAAACGCTGAAAACATAGTCAGGAGACTAAGTTTTCTTGTACTTAAGTCAATATTGTGTCTCTTATATTTAATTCCGATGCAATTTCTGTGTTTCATCGGCATTCTGAAGGTCCAATGGATACAGTAAACCTGCAGAGGTGCAACGGAATCTAAAACTGGTGACACAGGGAACGCTCAAAACATAGACAGTAGGAAGACTCAGTCTTCCTGTTCTTCAGTCGGCATTGTGTCTCTTATATTTAATTCCGATGCAATTTCTGTGTTTCATCGTCAATGGGAAGGTCCAATGGATACAGTAAACCTGCAGAGGTGCATCGGAATATAAAACTGGTGACACAGGAAACGCTCAATACATAGACATTAGGAAGACACGATCTTCCTGTACTTAAGTCGGCATTGTGTCTCTTATATTTAATTCCGATGCAATATCTGTGTTTCATCCCCAATGGGAAAGTCGAAGGGAAACAGTATACCTGCAGCGGTGCATCGGAAAGTAAATCTGGTGACACAGGAAACGCTCAAACATAGACAGTATAAAGACAAACTCTTCCTGTACTTAAGTTGACATTGTGTCTCTTATAATTAATTCCGATGCAATTTCTGTGTTTCATCGTCAATGGGAAGGTCCATGGGTTACAGTAAACCTGGAGATGTGCATCGGAATGTAAAACTGGTGACGCAGGAAACGCTCAAAACATCGACAGTAGGAAGACTCAATCTTCCTGTACTTATGTCGGCAATGTGTCTCTTATATTTAATTCCGATGCAATTTCTGTGTTTCATCGTCAATAGCGAGATCCAAGGGATACAGTCAACCTGCAGAGGTGCATCGGAATGTAAAACTGGTGACCCAGGAAACGCTCAAAACATAGACAGTAGGAAGACTCAATCTTCCTGTACTTAAGTCGGCATTATGTCTCTTATATTTAAATCCGATGCAATTTCTGTGTTTCATCGTCAATGGGAAGGTCCAATGGACACAGTAAACCTGAAGAGGTGCATCGGAATATAAAACTGGCGACACAGGAAACGCTCAATACATAGACATCAGGAAGACTCAGTCTTCCTGTACTTAAGTCGGCAGTGGGTCTCTTATATTTAATTCCGATGCAATTTCTGTGTTTCATTGTCAATGGGAAGGTCCAAGGGATACAGTAAACCTGCAGAGGTGTATCGGAATGTAACACTGGTGACACTGTAAAAGCTCATAACATAGACTGTAAGGAGACTCAGTTTTCCTGTAGTTAAGTCGGCATTGTGTCTCTTATATTTAATTCCGATGCAATTTCTGTGTATCATCATCAATCTGAAGGTCCAATGGATACAGTTCACCTGCAGAAGTGCATCGGAATGTAAAACTGGTGACAAAGGAAACGCTCAAAACATAGACATTAGGAAGACTCAGTCTTCCTGTACTTAAGTCGGCACTGTGTCTCTTATATTTAATTCCGATGCAATTTCTGTGTTTCATCGTCAATGGGAAGGTCCAAGGGAAACAGTAAACCTGCAGATTCAAATGGTTAAAATGGCTCTGAGCACTATGGGACTCAACTGCTGAGGTCATAAGTCCCCTAGAACTTAGAACTACTTAAACCTAACTAACCTAAGGACAACACACACATCCATGCCCGAGGCAGGATTCGAACCTGCGACCGTTGCGGTCGCGCGGTTCCAGACTGTAGCGCCAGAATCGCTCGGCCACCAGCGGCCGGCAAACCTGCAGATGTGCATGGGAATGTAAAACTGGTGACACAGGAAACGCTGAAAGCATTGACAGTAGGAAGACTCAGCCTTCTGTACTTAAGTCGGCATTGTGTCTCTTATATTTAATTCCGATGCAATTTCTGTGTTTCTTCGTCAATGTGAAGGTCCAAGGCATACAGTAAACCTGCAGAGGTGCATCGGAATGTCAAACTGGTGACACTGTAAACGCTGAAAACATAGTCAGGAGACTAAGTTTTCTTGTACTTAAGTCAATATTGTGCCTCTTATATTTAATTCCGATGCAATTTCTGTGTTTCATCGGCATTCTGAAGGTCCAATGGATACAGTAAAACTGCAGAGGTGCAACGGAATCTAAAACTGGTGACACAGGAAACGCTCAAAACATAGACAGTAGGAAGACTCAGTTTTCCTGTACTTCAGTCGGCTTTGTGTCTCTTATATTTAATTCCGATGCAATTTCTGTGTTTCATCGGCAATGGGAAGGTAAAATGGATACAGTAAACCTGCAGAGGTGCATCGGAATGTAAAACTGGTGACGCAGGAAACGCTCAAAACATCGACAGTAGGAAGACTCAATCTTCCTGTACTTAAGTCGGCAATGTGTCTCTTATATTTATTTCCGATGCAATTTCTGTGTTTCATCGACAATAGGGAGATCTAAGGGATACAGTAAACCTGCAGAGGTGCGTCGGAATGTAATACTGGTGACCCAGGAAACGCTCAAAACATAGACAGTAGGAAGACTCAGTCTTCCTGTACTTAAGTCGGCATTGTGTCTCTTATATTTAATTCCGATGCAATTTCTGTGTTCCATCGCCAATGGGAAAGTCGAAGGGAAACAGTATACCTGCAGAGGTGCATCGGAATGTAAACCTGGTGACACAGGAAACGCTCAAACATAGACAGTAGAAAGACAAACTCTTCCTGTAGTTAAGTCGACATTGTGTCTCTTATAATTAATTCCGATGTAATTTCTGTGTTTCATCGTAAATGGGAAGGTCCATGGGATACAGTAAACCTGCAGAGGTGCATCGGAATGTAAAACTGGTAACGCAGGAAACGATCTAAACATCAACAATAGGAAGACTCAATCTTCCTGTACTTAAGTCGGCAATGTGTCTCTTATATTTAATTTCGATGCAATTTCTGGGTTTCATAGTCAATGTGAAGGTCCGAGGCATACAGTAAACCTGCAGAGGTGCATCGGAATGTAAAACTGGTGACACTGTAAAAGCTCAAAACATAGACTGTAAGGAGACTCAGTTTTCTTGTACTTAAGTCGGCATTGTCTCTCTTATATTTAATTCCAATGCAATTTCTGTGTTTCATCGTCAATCTGAAGGTCCAATGGATACAGTTAACCTGCAGAGGTGCATCGGAATGTCAAACTGGTGACACAGGAAACGCTCAGAACATAGACATTAGGAAGACTCAGTCTTCCTGTACTTAAGTCGGCATTGTGTCTCTTATATTTAATTCCGATGCAATTTATGTGTTTCATCGCCAATGGGAAAGTCGAAGGGAAATAGTATATCTGCAGAGGTGCATCGGAATGTAAAACTGGTGACACAGGAAACGCTCAAAACATAGACAGTAGAAAGACAAACTCTTCCTGTACTTAAGTCGACATTGTGTCTCTTATAATTAATTCCGATGCAATTTCTGTGTTTCATCGTCAATGGGAAGGTTCATGGGATACAGTAAACCTGCAGATGTGCATCGGAATGTAAAACTGGTGACACAGGAAACGCTCAAAACATCGACAGTAGGAAGACTCAATCTTCCTGTACTTAAGTCGGGAATGTGTCTCCTATATTTAATTCCGATGCAATTTCTGTGTTTCATCGTCAATAGGGAGATCCAAGGGATACAGTAAACCTGCAGAGGTGCATCGGAATGTAAAACTGGTGACCCAGGAAACGCTCAAAACATAGACATTAGGAAGACTCAGACTTCCTGTACTTAAGTCGGCATTGTGTCTCTTATATTTAATTCCGATTCAATCTCTGTGTTTCATTGTCAATGTGAAGGTCCAAGGCATACAGTAAACCTGCAGAGGTGCATCGGAATGTGAAACTGGTGACACTGTAAACGCTCAAATCATAGACAGTAAGGAGACTCAGTTTTCTTGTACTTAAGTCGATATTGTGTCTCTAATATTTAATTCCGATGCAATTTCTGTGTTTCATCGCCATTCTGAAGGTCCAATGGATACAATTAACCTGCAGAGGTGTATCGGAATGTAAAACTGATGACACAGAAAACGCTCAAAACATAGACAGTAGGAAGACTCAGACTTGCTGTACTTAACTCGGCATTGTGTCTCCTTTATTTAATTGCGATGCAATTTCTGTGTTTCATCTTCAATGGGAAGGTCCAATGGATACAGTAAACCTGCAGAGGTGCATCGGAATGTAAAACTGATGACACAGAAAACGCTCAAAACATAGACAGTAGGAAGACTCAGTCTTGCTGTACTTAACTCGGCATTGTGTCTCTTATATTTAATTCAGATGCAATTTCTGTGTTTCATCGTCAATGGGAAGGTCCAATGGATACAGTAAACCTGCAGAGGTGCATCGGAATGTAAAACTGATGACACAGAAAACGCTCAAAACATAGACAGTAGGAAGACTCAGTCTTGCTGTACTTAACTCGGCATTGTGTCTCCTTTATTTAATTCCGATGCAATTTCTGTGTTTCATCTTCAATGGGAAGGTCCAATGGATACAGAAAACGTGCTGAGGTGCATCGGAATGTAAAACTGGTGACGCAGGAAACGCTCAAATCATCGACAGTAGGAAGTCTCAGTTTTCCTGTACTTAAGTCGGCACTTTGTCTCTTATATTTAATTCCGATGTATTTTCTGTGTTTCGTCGTCAATAGGGAGAACCAAGGGATACAGGAAACCTGCAGAGGTGCTTCGGAATGTAAAACTGGTGACCCAGGAAACGCTCAAATCAAAGACAGTAGGAAGACTCAGTCTTCCGGTACTTAAGTCGGCATTATGTCTCTTATATTTCATTCCGAAGCAATTTCTGTGTTTCATCGTCAATGGGAAGGTGCAATGGATACAGTAAACCTGCAGAAGTGCAACGAAATATAAAACTGGTGATCCAGGAAACGCTCAAAACATAGACAGTAGGAAGACTCAGTCTTCCTGTACTTAAGTCGGGAATTGTGTCTCTTATATTTAATGCCGATGCAATTTCTGTGTTTCATCGTCAATAGGGAGATCCAAGGGATACAGTAAACCTGCAGAGGTGCATCGGAATGTAAAACTGGTGACCCAGGAAACGTTCAAAACATAGACAGTAGGAAGACTCAGTCTTCTGTACTTAAGTCGGCATTGTGTCTCTTATATTTAATTCCGATGCAATTTCTGTGTTTCTTCGTCAATGTGAAGGTCCAAGGCATACAGTAAACCTGCAGAGGTGCATCGGAATGTCATACTGGTGACACTGTAAACGCTGAAAGCATAGTCAGGAGACTCAGTTTTCTTGTACTTAATTCAATATTGTGTTTCTTATATTTAATTCCGATGCAATTTCTGTGTTTCCTCGGCATTCTGAAGGTCCAATGGATACAGTAAAACTGCAGAGGTGCAACGGAATCTAAAACTGGTGACACAGGGAACGCTCAAAACATAGACAGTAGGAAGACTCAGTCCTCCTGTACTTCAGTCGGCATTGTGTCTCTTATATTTAATTCCGATGCAATTTCTGTGTTTCATCGTCAATGGGAAGGTCAAATGGATACAGTAAACCTGCAGAGGTGCATCGGAATGTCAAACTGGTGACACTGTAAACGCTCAAAACATAGACAGTCAGGAGACTCAGTATTCTTGTACTTAAGTCGATATTGTGTCTCTTATATTTAATTCCGATGCAATTTCTGTGTTTCATCGTCATTCTGAAGGTCCAATGGATACAGTAAAACTGCAGAGGTGCAACGGAATCTAAAACTGGTGACTCAGGAAACGCTCAAAACATAGAGAGTAGAAAGACTAAGTCTTCCTGTACTTAAGTCTGCATTGTGTCTCTTATATTTAATTCCGATGCAATTTCTGTGTTTCATCGTCAATGGGAAGGTCCAATGGATACAGTAAACCTGCAGAGGTGCATCGGAATATAAAACTGGTGACACAGGAAACGCTCAATACATAGACATTAGGAAGACTCAGTGTTCCTGTACTTAAGTGGGCATTGTGTCTCTTATATTTAATTCCGATGCAATTTTTGTGTTTCATCGCCAATGGGAAAGTCGAAGGGAAACAGTATACCTGTAGAGGTGCATCGGAATGAAAACCTGGTGACACAGGAAACGCTCAAACATAGACAGTTGGAAGACAAACTCTTCTTGTACTTAAGTCGACATTGTGTCTCTTATAATTAATTCCGATGCAATTTCTGTGTTTCGTCGTCAATGGGAAGGTCCATGGGATACAGTAAACCTGCAGAGGTGCATCGGAATGTAAAATTGGTAACGCAGGAAACGATGAAAACATCAACAGTAGGAAGACTCAATCTTCCTGTACTTAAGTCGGCAATGTGTCTCTTATATTTAATTCCGATGCAATTTCTGGGTTTCATCGTCAATGTGAAGGTCCGAGGCACACAGTAAACCTGCAGAGGTGCATCGGAATGTCAAACTGGTGACACAGGAAACGCTCAAAACATAGACATTAGGAAGACCCAGTCTTCCTGTACTTAATTCGGCATTGTGTCTCTTATATTTAATTCCGATGCAATTTCTGTGTTTCATCGTCAATGGGAAGGTCCAAGGGATACAGTAAACCTGCAGAGGTGCATGGGAATGTAAAACAGGTGACACAGGAAACGCTCAAAACATAGACAGTAGGAAGACTCAGTCTTCCTCTACTTATGTAGGCATTGTGTGCCTTATATTTAATTCCGATGCAATTTTTGTGTTTCTTCGTCAATGTGAAGGTCTAAGGCATACAGTAAACCTGCAGAGGTGCATCGGAATGTCAAACTTGTGACACTGTAAACGCTCAAAACATAGACAGTAAGGAGACTTAGTTTTCTTGTACTTAAGTCGATATTGTGTCTCTTATATTTAATTCCGATGCAAATTCTGTGTTTCATCGTCATTCTGAAGGTCCAATGGATACAGTTAACCTGCAGAGGTGTATCGGAATGTAAAACTGGTGACACAGGTAACGCTCAAAACATAGACTGGAAGAAGACTCAGTCTTCCTGTACTTAAGTCGGCATTGTGTCTCTTATATTTAATTTCGATGCAATTTCTGTGTTTCATCGTCACTGCGAAGGTCCAAGGGATACAGTAAACCTGCAGAGGTGCAACGGAATCTAAAACTGGTGACACAGGAAACGCTCAAAACATAGACAGTAGGAAGACTCATTCTTCCTGTACTTCAGTCGGCATTGTGTATCTTATATTTAATTCCGATGCAATTTCTGTGTTTCATCATCAATGGGAAGGTCCAATGGATACAGTAAACCTGCAGAGATGCATCGGAATGTAAAACTGATGACACAGGAAACGCTCAAAACATAGACAGTAGGAAGACTGAGTCTTGCTGTACTTAACTCGGAATTGTGTCTCCTTTACTTAATTCCAATGCAATTTATGTGTTTCATCGTCAATGGGAAGGTCGAAGGGAAACAGTAAACCTGCAGAGGTGCATCGGAATGTAAAACTGGTGAC
Organism: Schistocerca nitens; assembly: GCF_023898315.1. Lineage (NCBI taxonomy): Eukaryota > Metazoa > Arthropoda > Insecta > Orthoptera > Acrididae > Schistocerca > Schistocerca nitens. The sequence continues at coordinate 10,991,914 of NC_064618.1, read as the reverse complement.
CCAGGAAACGCTCAATACATAGACAGTAGGAAGGCTCAGTCTTCCTGTACTTAAGTCGGCATTGTGACTCTTATATTTAATTCAGAAGCAATTACTGTGGTTCATCGTCACTGTGAAGGTCCAAGGGATACAGTAAACCAGCAGAGCTGCATCGGAATGTAAAACTGCTGACACAGGAAACGCTCAAAACATAGACAGTAGGAAGACTCAATCTTCAATGTACTTAAGTCGGCATTGAGTCTCTTATATTTAATTCCGATGCAATTTCTGTGTTTCATCGTCAATGGGAAGGTCCAAAGGATACAGTAAAACTGGAGAGGTGCGTCAGAATATAAAACTGGTGACACAGGAAACGCTCAAAACATAGACATTAGGAAGACTCAGTCTTCCTGTACTCAAGTCGGCATTGTGTCTCTTATATTTAATTCCGATGCAATTTATGTGTTTCATCGTCACTGTGAAGGTCCAAGGGATACAGTAAACCTGCAGAGGTGCATCGGAATGTAAAACTGGTGACGCAGGAAACGCTCAAAACATAGACAGTAGAAAGACAAACTCTTCCTGTACTCAAATCGGCATTGTGTCTCTTATATTTAATTCCCATGCAATTTCTGTGTTTCATCGTCAATGGGATGGTCCATGGGATATAGTAAACCTGCAGAAGTGTATCGGAATGTAAAACTGATGACACAGGAAACGCTCAAAACATAGACAGTAGGAGGACACTGTCTTCCTGTACTTAAGTCGGCATTATGACTCTTATATTTAATTCCGATGCAATTTCTGTGTTTCATCGCCAATGGGAAGGTCCATGGGATACAGTAAACCTGCAGAGGTGCATCGGAATGTAAAACTGATGACACAGGAAACGCTCAAAACATAGACAGTAGGAGGACTTAGTCTTCCTGTACTTAAGTCGGCATTGTGTCCTTTATATTTAATTCCGATTCAATTTCGTTGTTTCATCGTCAATGGGAAGGTCCAATGGTTACAGTAAACCTGCAGAGGTTCATCGGAATGTAAAACTGGTGACACAGGAAACGCTCAAAACATAGACAGTAGGAAGACTAAGCCTTCCTGTACTTAAGTCGGCATTGTGTCTCTTATATTTAATTCCGATGCTATTTCTGTGTTTCGTCATCAATGGGAAAGTGCAATGGATACAGTAAAACTACAGAGGTGCATCGCAATGTAAAACTGCTGATAGAGGAAAGGATCAAGACATAGACAGTAGGATTACTCAGTCTTCCAGAACTTAAGTCGGCATTGTGTCTCTTATATTTAAATCCGATGCAATTTCTGTGTTTCGTCGTCAATGGGAAGGTCCAAGGGATACAGTAAACCTGCAGAGGTGCATCGTAATGTAAAACTGGTGACACAGGAAGCGGTCAAAACATAGACAGTAGGAAGACACAGTCTTCCTGTACTTAAGTCGGCATTGTGGCTCTTATATTTAATTCCGATGCAATTTCGGTGTTTCATCGTCAATGGGAAGGTCCAATGGATACATTAAACCTGCAGAGGTGCATCGCAATGTAAAACTGGTGACACAGGAAACGGTCGAAACATAGACCGTAAGAAGACACTGTTTTCTTGTAATTAAGTCGGCATTGTGACTCTTATATTTAATTTCGATGTAATTTCTGTATTTCATCGTCACTTCGAAGGTCCAAGGGATACAGTAAACCTCCAGAGGTGCTTCGGAATGTAAAACTGGTGACACAGGAAACGCTCGAAACATAGACCGTAAGAAGACACAATTTTTCTGTACTTAATTCGGCTTTGTGACTCTTATATTTAATTCCGATGCAATTTCTGAGTTTCATCGTCACTGTGAAGGTCAAACGGATACAGTAAACCGGCAGAGGTGCATCGGAATGTAAAACTGGTGACACAGGAAACGCTCAAATCATAGACAGTAGGAAGACTCAGTCATCCTGTACTTAAGTCGGCGTTGTGTCTATTATATTTAATTCCGATGCAATTTCTGTGTTTCATCGCCAATGGGAAGGTCCAAATGATACAGTAAACCTGCAGAGGTGAATCGGAATGTAAAACTGGTGACACAGGAAGCGGTTAAAACATGGAACCTAAGAAGACTCAGTTTTCTTGAACTGAAGTCGGCGTTGTGTCTCTTACATTTAAGTTTATGCAATTTCTGTGTTTCATCGACACTGTGAAGGTCCAATGGATACAGTAAACCTGCAGAGGTGCATCGGGTATGTAAAACTGGTGACACAGGAAACGCTCAGTCTTCGTGTACTTAAGTCGGCATTGTGTCTCTTATGTTTATTTCCGATGCAATTTCGGAGCTTCATCGTCAATGGGTAGGTCCAAGGGACACAGTAAACCTGCAGAGGTGCATCGGAATGTAAAACTGGTGACACGGGAAACGCTCAAAACATAAACCTTAAGAAGACTCAGTTTTCTTGTACATAAGTCGGCATTGTGTCTCTAATATTTAATTCCGTAGCATTTTCTGTGTTTCATCGTCAATGGGAAAGTCCAATGAATACAATAAACCTGCAGAGGTGCATCGGAGTGTAAAACTGGTGACACGGGAAACGCTCAAAACATAGACCTTAAGAAGACTCAGTTTTCTTGTACTTAAGTCGGCGTTGTGTCTCTTATATTTAATTCCGATGCAATTTATGTGTTTCATCGTCAATGGGAAGGTCCAATGGATACAGTAAACCTGCAGAGGTGCACCGGAATGTAAAACTGGTGACGCAGGGGACGCTCAAAACATAGACAGTAGGAAGACTCAATCTTCCTGTACTTAAGTCGGCATTGTGTCTCTTATATTCGATTCCAATGCAATTTCTGTGTTTCATCGTCAATGGGAAGGTCCAATGCATACAGTAAACCTGCAGAGGTGCATCGGAATGTAAAACTGGTGACACAGGAAACGCTCAAAACATAGACAGTAGGAAGACTCAGCCTTCCTGTACTTAAGTCGGTATTGTGTCTCTTATATTTAATTCCGATGCAATTTCTGTGTTTCATCGTCAATGAGAGGGTCCAATGGATACAGTAAACCTGCAGAGGCGCATCTGAATGTAAAACTGGTGACACAGGAAAGGCTCAAAACATAGACAGTAGGAAGACTCTGTCTTCCTGTACTTAAGTCGGCATTGTGTCTCTTATATTTAATTCCGATGCAATTTCTGTGTTTCATCGTCACTGTGAAGGTCCGAGGGATACAGTAAACCAGCAGAGCTGCATCGGAATGTAAAACTGGTTACACAGGAAACGCTCAAATCATAGACAGTAGGAAGACTCAGTCTTCCTGTACTTATGTCGGCATTGTGTCTCTTATATTTAATTCCGATGCAATTTCTGTGTTTCATCGTCAATGGGAAGGTCCAATAGATACAGTAAACCTGGAGAGGTGCGTCGGAATATAAAACTGGTGACACAGGAAACGCTCAAATCATAGACATTAGGAAGACTCAGTCTTCCTGTACTTAAGTCGGCATTGTGTCTCTTATATTTAATTCCGATACAATTTCTGTGTTTCATCGTTACTGTGAAGGTCCAAGGGATACAGGAAACCTGCAGAGGTGCATCGGAATGTAAAACTGGTGATGCAGGAAACGCTCAAAACATAGACAGTAGAAAGACAAACTCTTCCTGTACTCAAATCGGCATTGTGTCTCTTATATTTAATTCCGATGCAATTCCTGTGTTTCATTGTCAATGGGAAGGTCCAAGGGATACAGTAAACCTGCAGAGGTGCATCGGAATGTAAAACTGGTGACACAGGAAGCGGTTAAAACATGGAACCTAAGAAGACTCAGTTTTCTTGAACTGAAGTCGGCATTGTGTCTCTTATATTTAAGTTTATGCAATTTCTGTGTTTCATCGACACTGTGAAGGTGCAATGGATACAGTAAACCTGCAGAGGTGCATCGGGTATGTAAAACTGGTGACACAGGAAAGGCTCAAAACATAGACAGCAGGAAGACTCAGTCTTCCTGTACTTAAGTCGGCTTTGTGTCTCTTATATTTAATTTCGATGCAATTTCTGTGTTTCATCGTCAATGGGAAAGTCCAAGGGATACAGTAAACCTGCAAAGGTTCAACGGAATCTAAAACTGGTGACACAGGAAACGCTCAGTCTTCGTGTACTTAAGTCGGCATTGTGTCTCTTATCTTTATTTCCGATGCAATTTCGGAGCTTCATCGTCAATGGGTAGGTCCAAGGGACACAGTAAACCTGCAGAGGTGCATCGGAATGTAAAACTGGTGACACGGGAAACGCTCAAAACATAGACCTTAAGAAGACTCAGTTTTCTTGTACATAAGTCGGCATTGCGTCTCTAATATTTAATTCCGTAGCATTTTCTGTGTTTCATCGTCAATGGGAAGGTCCAAGGAATACAGTAAACCTGCAGAGGTGCATCGGAATGTAAAATTGGTGACGCAGGAAACGCTCAAACCATAGACTGGAAGAATACTCAGTCTTCCTGTACTTAAGTCGGCATTGTGTCTCTTATATTTAATTCCGATGCAATTTCTGTGTTTCATCGTCACTGTGAAGGTCCAAGGGATTCAGTAAACCTGCAGGGGTGCATCGGAATCTAAAACTGGTGACACAGGAAACGCTCAAATGAATGATAGTAGGAAGACTCAGTCTTCCTGTACTTCAGTCGGCATTGTGTCTCTTATATTTAATTCCGATGCAATTTCAGTGTTCCATCGTCACTGTGAAGGTCCAAGGGATACAGTAATCCTGCAGAGGTGCATCGGAATGTAAAACTGGTGACACGGGAAACGCTCAAAACATAGACCTTAAGAAGACTCAGTTTTCTTGCACTTAAGTCGGCGTTGTGTCTCTTATATTTAATTCCGATGCAATTTATGTGTTTCATCGTCAATGGGAAGGTCCAATGGATACAGTAAACCTGCAGAGGTGCACCGGAATGTAAAACTGGTGACGCAGGGGACGCTCAAAACATAGACAGTAGGAAGACTCAGCCTTCCTGTACTTAAGTCGGTATTGTGTCTCTTATATTTAATTCCGATGCAATTTCTGTGTTTCATCGTCAATGGGAAGGTCCAATGGATACAGTAAACCTGCAGAGGCGCATCGGAATGTAAAACTGGTGACACAGGAAAGGCTCAAAACATAGACAGTAGGAAGACTCAGTCTTCCTGTACTTAAGTCGGCATTGTGTCTCTTATATTTAATTCCGATGCAATTTCTGTGTTTCATCGTCACTGTGAAGGTCCAAGGGATACAGTAAACCAGCAGAGCTGCATCGGAATGTAAAACTGGTTACACAGGAAACGCTCAAATCATAGACAGTAGGAAGACTCAGTCTTCCTGTACTTATGTCGGCATTGTGTCTCTTATATTTAATTCCGATGCAATTTCTGTGTTTCATCGTCAATGGGAAGGTCCAATGGATACAGTAAACCTGGAGAGGTGCATCGGAATATAAAACTGGTGACACAGGAAACGCTCAAATCATAGACATTAGGAAGACTCAGTCTTCTTGTACTTAAGTGGGCATTGTGTCTCTTATATTTAATTCCGATGCAATTTTTGTGTTTCATCGCCAATGGGAAAGTCGAAGGCGAAACAGTATACCTGCAGAGGTGCATCGGAATGAAAACCTGGTGACACAGGAAACGCTCAAACATAGACAGTAGAAAGACAAACTCTTCTTGTACTTAAGTCGACATTGTGTCTCCTATAATTAATTCCGATGCAATTTCTGTGTTTCATCGTCAATGGGAAGGTCCATGGGATACAGTAAACCTGCAGAGGTGCATCGGAATGTAAAACTGGAAACGCAGGAAACGATGAAAGCATCAACAGTAGGAAGACTCAATCTTCCTGTACTTAAGTCGGCAATGTGTCTCTTATATTTAATTCCGATGCAATTTCTGGGTTTCATCGTCAATGTGAAGGTCCGAGGCTTACAGTAAACCTCCAGAGGTGCATCGGAATGTAAAACTGGTGACACTGTAAAAGCTCAAAACATAGATTGTAAGGAGACTCAGTTTTCTTGTACTTAAGTCGGCATTGTGTCTCTTGTATTTAATTCCAATGCAATTTCTGTGTTTCATCGTCAATCTGAAGGTCCTATGGATACAGTTAACCTGCAGAGGTGCATCGGAATGTCAAACTGGTGACACAGGAAACGCTCAAAACATAGACATTAATAAGACCCAGTCTTCCTGTACTTAAGTCGGCATTGTGTCTCTTATATTTAATTCCGATGCAATTTCCGTGTTTCATCGTCAATGGGAAGGTCCAAGGGATACAGTAAACCTGCAGAGGTGCATGGGAATGTAAAACAGGTGACACAGGAAACGCTCAAAACATAGACATTAATAAGACCCAGTCTTCCTGTACTTAAGTCGGCATTGTGTCTCTTATATTTAATTCCGATGCAATTTCCGTGTTTCATCGTCAATGGGAAGGTCCAAGGAATACAGTAAACCTTCAGAGGTGCATCGGAATGTAAAACTGGTGACACAGGAAACGCTCAAAATATAGACAGTAGGAAGACTCAGTCTTCCTGTACTTATGTAGGCATTGTGTCTCTTATATTTAATTCCGATGCAATTTTTGTGTTTCTTCGTCAATGTGAAGGTCTAAGGAATACAGTAAACCTGCAGAGGTGCATCGGAATGTCAAACTTGTGACACTGTAAACGCTCAAAACATAGACAGTAAGGAGACTTAGTTTTCTTGTACTTAAGTCGATATTGTGTCTCTTATATTTAATTCCGATGCAATTTCTGTGTTTCATCGTCATTCTGAAGGTCCAATGGATACAGTTAACCTGCAGAAGTGTATCGGAATGTAAAACTGGTGACACAGGTAACGCTCAAAACATAGACTGGAAGAAGACTCAGTCTTCCTGTACTTAAGTCGGCGTTGTGTCTCTTATATTTAATTTCGATGCAATTTCTGTGTTTCATCGTCACTGCGAAGGTCCAAGGGATACAGTAAACCTGCAGAGGTGCAACGGAATCTAAAACTGGTGACACAGGAAACGCTCGAAACATAGACAGTGGGAAGACTCATTCTTCCTGTACTTCAGTCGGCATTGTGTATCTTATATTTAATTCCGATGCAATTTCTGTGTTTCATCGTCAATGGGAAGGTCCAATGGATACAGTAAACCTGCAGAGGTTCATCGGAATGTAAAACTGATGACACAGGAAACGCTCAAAACATAGACAGTAGGAAGACTGAGTCTTGCTGTACTTAACTCGGCATTGTGTCTGCTTTACTTAATTCCAATGCAATTTCTGTGTTTCATCGTCAATGGGAAGGTCGAAGGGAAACAGTAAACCTGCAGAGGTGCATCGGAATGTAAAACTGGTGACCCGGGAAACGCTCAATACATAGACAGTAGGAAGGCTCAGTCTTCCTGTACTTAAGTCGGCATTGTGTCTCTTGTATTTAATTCCGATGCAATTTCTGTGTTTCATTGCCAATGGGAAGGTCCAATGGATACAGTAAACCTGAAGAGGTGCATCGGAATATAAAACTGGTGACACAGGAAACGCTCAAATCATAGACATTAGGAAGACTCAATCTTCCTGTACTTAAGTTGGCATTGAGTCTCTTATATTTAATTCCGATGCAATTTCTGTGTTTCATTGTCAATGGGTAGGTCCAAGGGATACAGTAAACCTCCAGAGCTGCATCGCAATGTAAAACTGGTGACACAGGAAACGCTCAAAATATAGACAGTAGGAATACTCAGTCTTCCTGTACTTAAGTCGGCATTGTGTCTCTTATAATTAATTCCGATGCAATTTCTGTGTTTCATCGTCACTGTGAAGTCCAATGGATACAGTAAACCAGCAGAGCTGCATCGGAATGTAAAACTGCTGACACAGGAAACGCTCAAAACATAGACAGTAGGAAGACTCAGTCTTCCTGTACTTCAGTCGGCAATGTGTCTCTTATATTTAATTCCGATGCAATTTCTGTGTTTCATCGTCAATGGGAAGGTCCAAAGGATACAGTAAACCTGTAGAGGTGCGTCGGAATATAAAACTGGTGACACAGGAAACGCTCAAAACATAGACATTAGGAAGACTCAGTCTTCCTGTACTCAAGTCGGCATTGTGTCTCTTATATTTAATTCCGATGCAATTTATGTGTTTCATCGTCACTGTGAAGGTCCAAGGGATACAGTAAACCTGCAGAGGTGCATCGGAATGTAAAACTGGTGACGCAGGAAACGCTCAAAACATAGACAGTAGAAAGACAAACCCTTCCTGTACTCAAATCGGCATTGTGTCTCTTATATTTAATTCCGATGCAATTCCTGTGTTTCATTGTCAATGGGAAGATCCAAGGGATAAAGTAAACCTGCAGAGGTGCATCGGAATGTAAAACTGGTGACACAGGGAAAGCTCAAAACATAGACAGTAGGAAGACTCAGTCTTCCTGTACTTAAGTATGCATTGTGTCTCTTACATTTAATTCCGATGCAATTTCTGTGTTTGATCGTCAATGGGATGGTCCATGGGATATAGTAAACCTGCAGAGGTGTATCGGAATGTAAAACTGATGACACAGGAAACGCTCAAAACATAGACAGTAGGAGGACACAGTCTTCCTGTACTTAAGTCGGCATTGTGTCTCTTATATTTAATTCCGATGCAATTTCGTTGTTTCATCATCATTGGGAAGGTCCAATGGATACATTAAACCTGCAGAGATGCATCGGAATGTAAAACTGGTGACACAGGAAACGCTCGAAACATAGAACATAAGAAGACAGTGTTTTCTAGTACTTAAGTCGGCATTGTGACTCTAATATTTAATTCCGATGCAATTTCTGTGTTTCATCGTCAATGGGAGGGTCCATGGGATACAGTAAACCTCCAGAGGTGCATCGGAATGTAAAACTGATTACACAGGAAACGCTCAAAACATAGACAGTAGGAGGACTCAGTCTACCTGTACTTAAGTCGGCATTGTGTCCTTTATATTTAATTCCGATGCAATTTCGTTGTTTCATCGTCAATGGGAAGGTCCAATGGTTACAGTAAACCTGCAGAGGTGCATCGGAATGTAAAACTGGTGACACAGGAAACGCTCAAAACATAGACAGTAGGAAGACTCAGCCTTCCTGTACTTAAGTCGGCATTGTGTCTCTTATATATAATTCCGATGCTATTTCTGTGTTTCGTCATCAATGGGAAAGTGCAATGGATACAGTAAAACTACAGAGGTGCATCGCAATGTAAAACTGGTGAGACAGGAAACGATCAAGACATAGACAGTAGGATTACTCAGTCTTCCTGTACTTAAGTCGGCATTGTGTCTCTGATATTTAAATCCGATGCAATTTCTGTGTTTCGTCGTCAATGGGAAGGTCCAAGGGATACAGTAAACCTGCAGAGGTGCATCGTAATGTAAAACTGGTGACACAGGAAGCGGTCAAAACATAGACAGTAGGAAGACACAGTCTTCCTGTACTTAAGTCGGCATTGTGTCTCTTATATTTAATTCCGATGCAATTTCGGTCTTTCATCGTCAATGGGAAGGTCCAATGGATACATTAAACCTGCAGAGGTGCATCGCAATGTAAAACTGGTGACACAGGAAACGGTCGAAACATAGACCGTAAGAAGACACTGTTTTCTTGTAATTAAGTCGGCATTGTGACTCTTATATTTAATTTCGATGCAATTTCTGTATTTTATCGTCACTTCGAAGGTCCAAGGGATACAGTAAACCTCCAGAGGTGCATCGGAATGTAAAACTGGTGACACAGGAAACGCTCAAAACATAGAGATAAGGAAGACTCAGTCTTCCTGTACTTAAGTCGGCATTGTGTCTCTTGTATTTAATTCCGATGCAATTTCTGTGTTTCATCGTCAATGAGAAGGTCCAAGGGATATAGTAAACCTCCAGAGGTGCATCGGAATGTAAAACTGGTGACACAGGAAACGCTCGAAACATAGACCTTAAGAAGACACAATTTTTCTGTACTTAAGTCGGCTTTGTGACTCTTATATTTAATTCCGATGCAATTACTGTGTTTCATCGTCACTGTGAGGGTCAAAGGGATACAGTAAACCGGCAGAGGTGCATCGGAATGTAAAACTGGTGACACAGGAAACGCTCAAATCATAGACAGTAGCAAGACTCAGTCATCCTGTACTTAAGTCGGCGTTGTGTCTATTATATTTAATTCCGATGCAATTTCTGTGTTTCATCGGAAATGGGTAGGTCCATGAGACACAGTAAACCTGCAGAGGTGCATCGGAATGTAAAACCGGTGTCGCAGGAAACGCTCAAAGCAGAGACAGAAGGAAGACTCAATCTTCCTGTACTTAAGTCGGCATTGTGTCTGTTATACTTAATTCCGATGCAAATTCTGTGTTTCATCGTCAATGGGAAGCTCCAAGGAATACAGTAAACCTGCAGAGGTGCATCGGAATGTAAAATTGGTGACGCAGGAAACGCTCAAGCCATAGACTGGAAGAATACTCAGTCTTCCTGTACTTAAGTCGGCATTGTGTCATTTATATTTAATTCCGATGCAATTTCAGTGTTCCATCGTCACTGTGAAGGTCCAAGGGATACAGTAAACCTGCAGAGGTGCATCGGAATGTAAAACTGGTGACACGGGAAACGCTCAAAACATAGACCTTAAGAAGACTCAGTTTTCTTGTACTTAAGTCGGCGTTGTGTCTCTTATATTTAATTCCGATGCAATTTATGTGTTTCATCGTCAATGGGAAGGTCCATGGGATACAGTAAACCTGCAGAGGTGCACCGGAATGTAAAACTGGTGACGCAGGGGACGCTCAAAACATAGACAGTAGGAAGACTCAATCTTCCTGTACTTAAGTCGGCATTGTGTCTCTTATATTCAATTCCGATGCAATTTCTGTGTTTCATCGTCAATGGGAAGGTCCAATGCATACAGTAAACCTGCAGAGGTGCATCGGAATGTAAAAATGGTGACACAGGAAACGCTCAAAACATAGACAGTAGGAAGACTCAGCCTTCCTGTACTTAAGTCGGTATTGTGTCTCTTATATTTAATTCCGATGCAATTTCTGTGTTTCATCGTCAATGGGAGGGTCCAATGGATACAGTAAACCTGCAGAGGCGCATCGGAATGTAAAACTGGTGACACAGGAAAGGCTCAAAACATAGACAGTAGGAAGACTCAGTCTTCCTGTACTTAAGTCGGCATTGTGTCTCTTATATTTAATTCCGATGCAATTTCTGTGTTTCATCGTCACTGTGAAGGTCCAAGGGATACAGTAAACCAGCAGAGCTGCATCGGAATGTAAAACTGGTTACACAGGAAACGCTCAAATCATAGACAGTAGGAAGACTTAGTCTTCCTGTACTTATGTCGGCATTGTGTCTCTTATATTTAATTCCGATGCAATTTCTGTGTTTCATCGTCAATGGGAAGGGCCAATGGATACAGTAAACCTGGAGAGGTGAGTCGGAATATAAAACTGGCGACACAGGAAACGCTCAAATCATAGACATTAGGAAGACTCAGTCTTCCTGTACTTAAGTCAGCATTGTGTCTCTTATATTTAATTCCGATGCAATTTCTGTGTTTCATCGTCACTGTGAAGGTCCAAGGGATACAGTAAACCTGCAGAGGTGCATCGGAATGTAAAACTGGTGACGCAGGAAACGCTCAAATCATAGACAGTAGAATGACAAACTCTTCCTGTACTCAAATCGGCATTGTGTCTCTTATATTTAATTCCTATGCAATTCCAGTGTTTCATTGTCAATGGGAATGTCCAAGGGATACAGTAAACCTGCAGAGGTGCATCGGAATGTAAAACTGGTGACATAGGAAGCGGTTAAAACATGGAACCTAAGAAGACTCAGTTTTCTTGAACTGAAGTCGGCATTGTGTCTCTTATATTTAAGTTTATGCAATTTCTGTGTTTCATCGACACTGTGAAGGTCCAATGGATACAGTAAACCTGCAGAGGTGCATCGGGTATGTAAAACTGGTGACACAGGAAAGGCTCAAAACATAGACAGCAGGAAGACTCAGTCTTCCTGTACTTAAGTCGGCATTGTGTCTCTTATATTTAATTCCGATGCAATTTCTGTGTTTCATCGTCAATGGGAAAGTCCAAGGGATACAGTAAACCTGCAAAGGTTCAACGGAATCTAAAACTGGTGTCACAGGAAACGCTCAGTCTTCGTGTACTTAAGTCGGCATTGTGTCTCTTATCTTTATTTCCGATGCAATTTCGGAGCTTCATCGTCAATGGGTAGGTCCAAGGGACACAGTAAACCTGCAGAGGTGCATCGGAATGTAAAACTGGTGACACGGGAAACGCTCAAAACGTAGACCTTAAGAAGACTCAGTTTTCTTGTACATAAGTCGGCATTGTGTCTCTAATATTTAATTCCGTAGCATTTTCTGTGTTTCATCGTAAATGGGAAAGTCCAATGAATACAATAAACCTGCAGAGGTGCATCGGAATGTAAAACCGGTGTCGCAGGAAACGCTCAAAGCAGAGACAGTAGGAAGACTCAATCTTCCTGTACTTAAGTCGGCATTGTGTCTGTTATACTTAATTCCGATGCAAATTCTGTGTTTCATCGTCAATGGGAAGGTCCAAGGAATACAGTAAACCTGCAGAGGTGCATCGGAATGTAAAATTGGTGACGCAGGAAACGCTCAAACCATAGACTAGAAGAATACTCAGTCTTCCTGTACTTAAGTCGGCATTGTGTCTCATATTTAATTCCGATGCAATTTCTGTGTTTCATCGTCACTGTGAAGGTCCAAGGGATACAGTAAACCTGCAGGGGTGCATCGGAATCTAAAACTGGTGACACAGGAAACGCTCAAATGATAGACAGTAGGAAGACTCAGTCTTCCTGTACTTCAGTCGGCATTGTGTCTCTTATATTTAATTCCGATGCAATTTCAGTGTTCCATCGTCACTGTGAATGTCCAAGGGATACAGTAAACCTGCAGAGGTGCATCGGAATGTAAAACAGGTGACACGGGAAACGCTCAAAACATAGACCTTAAGAAGACTCAGTTTTCTTGTACTTAAGTCCTCGTTGTGTCTCTTATATTTAATTCCGATGCAATTTCTGTGTTTCATCGTCAATGGGAGGGTCCAATGGATACAGTAAACCTGCAGAGGTGCACCAGAATGTAAAACTGGTGACGCAGGGGACGCTCAAAACATAGACAGTAGGAAGACTCAGTCTTCCTGTACTTAAGTCGGCATTGTGTCTCTTATATTTAATTCCGATGCAATTTCTGTGTTTCATCGTCACTGTGAAGGTCCAAGGGATACAGTAAACCAGCAGAGCTGCATCGGAATGTAAAACTGGTTACACAGGAAACGCTCAAATCATAGACAGTAGGAAGACTCAGTCTTCCTGTACTTATGTCGGCATTGTGTCTCTTATATTTAATTCCGATGCAATTTCTGTGTTTCATCGTCAATGGGAAGGTCCAATGGATACAGTAAACCTGGAGAGGTGCGTCGGAATATAAAACTGGTGACACAGGAAACGCTCAAATCATAGACATTAGGAAGACTCAGTCTTCCTGTACTTAAGTGGGCATTGTGTCTCTTATATTTAATTCCGATGCAATTTTTGTGTTTCATCGCCAATGGGAAAGTCGAAGGGAAACAGTATACCTGCAGAGGTGCATCGGAATGAAAACCTGGTGACACAGGAAACGCTCAAACATAGACAGTAGAAAGACAAACTCTTCTTGTACTTAAGTCGACATTGTGTCTCCTATAATTAATTCCGATGCAATTTCTGTGTTTCATCGTCAATGGGAAGGTCCATGGGATACAGTAAACCTGCAGAGGTGCATCGGAATGTAAAACTGGAAACGCAGGAAACGATGAAAGCATCAACAGTAGGAAGACTCAATCTTCCTGTACTTAAGTCGGCAATGTGTCTCTTATATTTAATTCCGATGCAATTTCTGGGTTTCATCGTCAATGTGAAGGTGCGAGGCATACAGTAAACCTCCATAGGTGCATCGGAACGTAAAACTGGTGACACTGTAAAAGCTCAAAACATAGATTGTAAGGAGACTCAGTTTTCTTGTACTTAAGTCGGCATTGTGTCTCTTGTATTTAATTCCAATGCAATTTCTGTGTTTCATCGTCAATCTGAAGGTCCAATGGATACAGTTAACCTGCAGAGGTGCATCGGAATGTCAAACTGGTGACACAGGAAACGCTCAAAACATAGACATTAATAAGACCCAGTCTTCCTGTACTTAAGTCGGCATTGTGTCTCTTATATTTAATTCCGATGCAATTTCCGTGTTTCATCGTCAACGGGAAGGTCCAAGGGATACAGTAAACCTGCAGAGGTGCATGGGAATGTAAAACAGGTGACACAGGAAACGCTCAAAACATAGACATTAATAAGACCCAGTCTTCCTGTACTTAAGTCGGCATTGTGTCTCTTATATTTAATTCCGATGCAATTTCCGTGTTTCATCGTCAATGGGAAGGTCCAAGGAATACAGTAAACCTTCAGAGGTGCATCGGAATGTAAAACTGGTGACACAGGAAACGCTCAAAATATATCCAGTAGGAAGACTCAGTCTTCCTGTACTTATGTAGGCATTGTGTCTCTTATATTTAATTCCGATGCAATTTTTGTGTTTCTTCGTCAATGTGAAGGTCTAAGGAATACAGTAAACCTGCAGAGGTGCATCGGAATGTCAAACTTGTGACACTGTAAACGCTCAAAACATAGACAGTAAGGAGACTTAGTTTTTATGTACTTAAGTCGATATTGTGTCTCTTATATTTAATTCCGATGCAATTTCTGTGTTTCATCGTCATTCTGAAGGTCCAATGGATACAGTTAACCTGCAGAAGTGTATCGGAATGTAAAACTGGTGACACAGGTAACGCTCAAAACATAGACTGGAAGAAGACTCAGTCTTCCTGTACTTAAGTCGGCATTGTGTCTCTTATATTTAATTTCGATGCAATTTCTGTGTTTCATCGTCACTGCGAAGGTCCAAGGGATACAGTAAACCTGCAGAGGTGCAACGGAATCTAAAACTGGTGACACAGGAAACGCTCGAAACATAGACAGTAGGAAGACTCATTCTTCCTGTACTTCAGTCGGCATTGTGTATCTTATATTTAATTCCGATGCAATTTCTGTGTTTCATCGTCAATGGGAAGGTCCAATGGATACAGTAAACCTGCAGAGGTTCATCGGAATGTAAAACTGATGACACAGGAAACGCTCAAAACATAGACAGTAGGAAGACTGAGTCTTGCTGTACTTAACTCGGCATTGTGTCTGCTTTACTTAATTCCAATGCAATTTCTGTGTTTCATCGTCAATGGGAAGGTCGAAGGGAAACAGTAAACCTGCAGAGGTGCATCGGAATGTAAAACTGGTGACCCGGGAAACGCTCAATACATAGACAGTAGGAAGGCTCAGTCTTCCTGTACTTAAGTCGGCATTGTGTCTCTTGTATTTAATTCCGATGCAATTTCTGTGTTTCATCGCCAATGGGAAGGTCCAATGGATACAGTAAACCTGAAGAGGTGCATCGGAATATAAAACTGGTGACACAGGAAACGCTCAAATCATAGACATTAGGAAGACTCAATCTTCCTGTACTTAAGTTGGCATTGAGTCTCTTATATTTATTTCCGATGCAATTTCTGTGTTTCATTGTCAATGGGAAGGTCCAAGGGATACAGTAAACCTCCAGAGCTGCATCGCAATGTAAAACTGGTGACACAGGAAACGCTCAAAATATAGACAGTAGGAATACTCAGTCTTCCTGTACTTAAGTCGGCATTGTGTCTCTTATAATTAATTCCGATGCAATTTCTGTGTTTCATCGTCACTGTGAAGTCCAATGGATACAGTAAACCAGCAGAGCTGCATCGGAATGTAAAACTGCTGACACAGGAAACGCTCAAAACATAGACAGTAGGAAGACTCAGTCTTCCTGTACTTCAGTCGGCAATGTGTCTCTTATATTTAATTCCGATGCAATTTCTGGTTTTCATCGTCAATGGGAAGGTCAAAGGGATACAGTAAACCTGCAGAGGTGCATCGGAATGTAAAACTGGTGACCCAGGAAACGCTCAAATCATAGACAGTAGGAAGACTCAGTCTTCCTGTACTTCTGTCGGCATTGTGTCTCTTATATTTAATTCCGATGCAATTTCTGTGTATCATCGTCAATGGGAAGGTCCAAAGGATACAGTAAACCTGTAGAGGTGCGTCGGAATATAAAACTGGTGACACAGGAAACGCTCAAAACATAGACATTAGGAAGACTCAGTCTTCCTGTACTCAAGTCGGCATTGTGTCTCTTATATTTAATTCCGATGCAATTTATGTGTTTCATCGTCACTGTGAAGGTCCAAGGGATACAGTAAACCTGCAGAGGTGCATCGGAATGTAAAACTGGTGACGCAGGAAACGCTCAAAACATAGACAGTAGAAAGACAAACTCTTCCTGTACTCAAATCGGCATTGTGTCTCTTATATTTAATTCCGATGCAATTCCTGTGTTTCATTGTCAATGGGAAGATCCAAGGGATAAAGTAAACCTGCAGAGGTGCATCGGAATGTAAAACTGGTGACACAGGGAAAGCTCAAAACATAGACAGTAGGAAGACTCAGTCTTCCTGTACTTAAGTATGCATTGTGTCTCTTACATTTAATTCCGATGCAATTTCTGTGTTTGATCGTCAATGGGATGGTCCATGGGATATAGTAAACCTGCAGAGGTGTATCGGAATGTAAAACTGATGACACAGGAAACGCTCAAAACATAGACAGTAGGAGGACACTGTCTTCCTGTACTTAAGTCGGCATTGTGTCTCTTATATTTAATTCCGATGCAATTTCGTTGTTTCATCGTCATTGGGAAGGTCCAATGGATACATTAAACCTGCAGAGAAGCATCGGAATGTAAAACTGGTGACACAGGAAACGCTCGAAACATAGAACATAAGAAGACAGTGTTTTCTAGTACTTAAGTCGGCATTGTGACTCTAATATTTAATTCCGATGCAATTTCTGTGTTTCATCGTCAATGGGAAGGTCCATGGGATACAGTAAACCTCCAGAGGTGCATCGGAATGTAAAACTGATTACACAGGAAACGCTCAAAACATAGACAGTAGGAGGACTCAGTCTACCTGTACTTAAGTCGGCATTGTGTCCTTTATATTTAATTCCGATGCAATTTCGTTGTTTCATCGTCAATGGGAAGGTCCAATGGTTACAGTAAACCTGCAGAGGTGCATCGGAATGTAAAACTGGTGACACAGGAAACGCTCAAAACATAGACAGTAGGAAGACTCAGCCTTCCTGTACTTAAGTCGGCATTGTGTCTCTTATATTTAATTCCGATGCTATTTCTGTGTTTCGTCATCAATGGGAAAGTGCAATGGATACAGTAAAACTACAGAGGTGCATCGCAATGTAAAACTGGTGAGACAGGAAACGATCAAGACATAGACAGTAGGATTACTCAGTCTTCCTGTACTTAAGTCGGCATTGTGTCTCTGATATTTAAATCCGATGCAATTTCTGTGTTTCGTCGTCAATGGGAAGGTCCAAGGGATACAGTAAACCTGCAGAGGTGCATCGTAATGTAAAACTGGTGACACAGGAAGCGGTCAAAACATAGACAGTAGGAAGACACAGTCTTCCTGTACTTAAGTCGGCATTGTGTCTCTTATATTTAATTCCGATGCAATTTCGGTCTTTCATCGTCAATGGGAAGGTCCAATGGATACATTAAACCTGCAGAGGTGCATCGCAATGTAAAACTGGTGACACAGGAAACGGTCGAAACGTAGACCGTAAGAAGACACTGTTTTCTTGTAATTAAGTCGGCATTGTGACACTTATATTTAATTTCGATGCAATTTCTGTATTTCATCGTCACTTCGAAGGTCCAAGGGATACAGTAAACCTCCAGAGGTGCATCGGAATGTAAAACTGGTGACACAGGAAACGCTCAAAACATAGAGATAAGGAAGACTCAGTCTTCCTGTACTTAAGTCGGCATTGTGTCTCTTGTATTTAATTCCGATGCAATTTCTGTGTTTCATCGTCAATGAGAAGGTCCAAGGGATATAGTAAACCTCCAGAGGTGCATCGGAATGTAAAACTGGTGACACAGGAAACGCTCGAAACATAGACCTTAAGAAGACACAATTTTTCTGTACTTAAGTCGGCTTTGTGACTCTTATATTTAATTCCGATGCAATTTCTGTGTTCCATCGTCACTGTGAAGGTCCAAGGGATACAGTAAACCTGCAGAGGTGCATCGGAATGTAAAACTGGTGACACGGGAAACGCTCAAAACATAGACCTTAAGAAGACTCAGTTTTCTTGTACTTAAGTCGGCGTTGTGTCTCTTATATTTAATTCCGATGCAATTTATGTGTTTCATCGTCAATGGGAAGGTCCATGGGATACAGTAAACCTGCAGAGGTGCACCGGAATGTAAAACTGGTGACGCAGGGGACGCTCAAAACATAGACAGTAGGAAGACTCAATCTTCCTGTACTTAAGTCGGCATTGTGTCTCTTATATTCAATTCCGATGCAATTTCTGTGTTTCATCGTCAATGGGAAGGTCCAATGCATACAGTAAACCTGCAGAGGTGCATCGGAATGTAAAAATGGTGACACAGGAAACGCTCAAAACATAGACAGTAGGAAGACTCAGCCTTCCTGTACTTAAGTCGGTATTGTGTCTCTTATATTTAATTCCGATGCAATTTCTGTGTTTCATCGTCAATGGGAGGGTCCAATGGATACAGTAAACCTGCAGAGGCGCATCGGAATGTAAAACTGATGACACAGGAAAGGCTCAAAACATAGACAGTAGGAAGACTCAGTCTTCCTGTACTTAAGTCGGCATTGTGTCTCTTATATTTAATTCCGATGTTATTTCTGTGTTTCATCGTCACTGTGAAGGTCCAAGGGATACAGTAAACCAGCAGAGCTGCATCGGAATGTAAAACTGGTTACACAGGAAACGCTCAAATCATAGACAGTAGGAAGACTCAGTCTTCCTGTACTTATGTCGGCATTGTGTCTCTTATATTTAATTCCGATGCAATTTCTGTGTTTCATCGTCAATGGGAAGGGCCAATGGATACAGTAAACCTGGAGAGGTGAGTCGGAATATAAAACTGGCGACACAGGAAACGCTCAAATCATAGACATTAGGAAGACTCAGTCTTCCTGTACTTAAGTCAGCATTGTGTCTCTTATATTTAATTCCGATGCAATTTCTGTGTTTCATCGTCACTGTGAAGGTCCAAGGGATACAGTAAACCTGCAGAGGTGCATCGGAATGTAAAACTGGTGACATAGGAAGCGGTTAAAACATGGAACCTAAGAAGACTCAGTTTTCTTGAACTGAAGTCGGCATTGTGTCTCTTATATTTAAGTTTATGCAATTTCTGTGTTTCATCGACACTGTGAAGGTCCAATGGATACAGTAAACCTGCAGAGGTGCATCGGGTATGTAAAACTGGTGACACAGGAAAGGCTCAAAACATAGACAGCAGGAAGACTCAGTCTTCCTGTACTTAAGTCGGCATTGTGTCTCTTATATTTAATTCCGATGCAATTTCTGTGTTTCATCGTCAATGGGAAAGTCCAAGGGATACAGTAAACCTGCAAAGGTTCAACGGAATCTAAAACTGGTGACACAGGAAACGCTCAGTCTTCGTGTACTTAAGTCGGCATTGTGTCTCTTATATTTATTTCCGATGCAATTTCGGAGCTTCATCGTCAATGGGTAGGTCCAAGGGACACAGTAAATCTGCAGAGGTGCATCGGAATGTAATACTGGTGACACGGGAAACGCTCAAAACGTAGACCTTAAGAAGACTCAGTTTTCTTGTACATAAGTCGGCATTGTGTCTCTAATATTTAATTCCGTAGCATTTTCTGTGTTTCATCGTAAATGGGAAAGTCCAATGAATACAATAAACCTGCAGAGGTGCATCGGAATGTAAAACCGGTGTCGCAGGAAACGCTCAAAGCAGAGACAGTAGGAAGACTCAATCTTCCTGTACTTAAGTCGGCATTGTGTCTGTTATACTTAATTCCGATGCAAATTCTGTGTTTCATCGTCAATGGGAAGGTCCAAGGAATACAGTAAACCTGCAGAGGTGCATCGGAATGTAAAATTGGTGACGCAGGAAACGCTCAAACCATAGACTGCAAGAATACTCAGTCTTCCTGTACTTAAGTCGGCATTGTGTCTCATATTTAATTCCGATGCAATTTCTGTGTTTCATCGTCACTGTGAAGGTCCAAGGGACACAGTAAACCTGCAGGGGTGCATCGGAATCTAAAACTGGTGACACAGGAAACGCTCAAATGATAGACACTAGGAAGACTCAGTCTTCCTGTACTTCAGTCGGCATTGTGTCTCTTATATTTAATTCCGATGCAATTTCAGTGTTCCATCGTCACTGTGAATGTCCAAGGGATACAGTAAACCTGCAGAGGTGCATCGGAATGTAAAACAGGTGACACGGGAAACGCTCAAAACATAGACCTTAAGAAGACTCAGTTTTCTTGTACTTAAGTCGGCGTTGTGTCTCTTATATTTAATTCCGATGCAATTTATGTGTTTCATCGTCAATGGGAAGGTCCATGGGATACAGTAAACCTGCAGAGGTGCACCGGAATGTAAAACTGGTGACGCAGGGGACGCTCAAAACATAGACAGTAGGAAGACTCAATCTTCCTGTACTTAAGTCGGCATTGTGTCTCTTATATTCAATTCCGATGCAATTTCCGTGTTTCATCGTCAATGGGAAGGTCCAAGGGATACAGTAAACCTGCAGAGGTGCATGGGAATGTAAAACAGGTGACACAGGAAACGCTCAAAACATAGACATTAATAAGACCCAGTCTTCCTGTACTTAAGTCGGCATTGTGTCTCTTATATTTAATTCCGATGCAATTTCCGTGTTTCATCGTCAATGGGAAGGTCCAAGGAATACAGTAAACCTTCAGAGGTGCATCGGAATGTAAAACTGGTGACACAGGAAACGCTCAAAATATAGACAGTAGGAAGACTCAGTCTTCCTGTACTTATGTAGGCATTGTGTCTCTTATATTTAATTCCGATGCAATTTTTGTGTTTCTTCGTCAATGTGAAGGTCTAAGGAATACAGTAAACCTGCAGAGGTGCATCGGAATGTCAAACTTGTGACACTGTAAACGCTCAAAACATAGACAGTAAGGAGACTTAGTTTTCTTGTACTTAAGTCGATATTGTGTCTCTTATATTTAATTCCGATGCAATTTCTGTGTTTCATCGTCATTCTGAAGGTCCAATGGATACAGTTAACCTGCAGAAGTGTATCGGAATGTAAAACTGGTGACACAGGTAACGCTCAAAACATAGACTGGAAGAAGACTCAGTCTTCCTGTACTTAAGTCGGCATTGTGTCTCTTATATTTAATTTCGATGCAATTTCTGTGTTTCATCGTCACTGCGAAGGTCCAAGGGATACAGTAAACCTGCAGAGGTGCAACGGAATCTAAAACTGGTGACACAGGAAACGCTCGAAACATAGACAGTGGGAAGACTCATTCTTCCTGTACTTCAGTCGGCATTGTTATCTTATATTTAATTCCGATGCAATTTCTGTGTTTCATCGTCAATGGGAAGGTCCAATGGATACAGTAAACCTGCAGAGGTTCATCGGAATGTAAAACTGATGACACAGGAAACGCTCAAAACATAGACAGTAGGAAGACTGAGTCTTGCTGTACTTAACTCGGCATTGTGTCTGCTTTACTTAATTCCAATGCAATTTCTGTGTTTCATCGTCAATGGGAAGGTCGAAGGGAAACAGTAAACCTGCAGAGGTGCATCGGAATGTAAAACTGGTGACCCGGGAAACGCTCAATACATAGACAGTAGGAAGGCTCAGTCTTCCTGTACTTAAGTCGGCATTGTGTCTCTTGTATTTAATTCCGATGCAATTTCTGTGTTTCATTGCCAATGGGAAGGTCCAATGGATACAGTAAACCTGAAGAGGTGCATCGGAATATAAAACTGGTGACACAGGAAACGCTCAAATCATAGACATTAGGAAGACTCAATCTTCCTGTACTTAAGTTGGCATTGAGTCTCTTATATTTAATTCCGATGCAATTTCTGTGTTTCATTGTCAATGGGTAGGTCCAAGGGATACAGTAAACCTCCAGAGCTGCATCGCAATGTAAAACTGGTGACACAGGAAACGCTCAAAATATAGACAGTAGGAATACTCAGTCTTCCTGTACTTAAGTCGGCATTGTGTCTCTTATAATTAATTCCGATGCAATTTCTGTGTTTCATCGTCACTGTGAAGTCCAATGGATACAGTAAACCAGCAGAGCTGCATCGGAATGTAAAACTGCTGACACAGGAAACGCTCAAAACATAGACAGTAGGAAGACTCAGTCTTCCTGTACTTCAGTCGGCAATGTGTCTCTTATATTTAATTCCGATGCAATTTCTGTGTTTCATCGTCAATGGGAAGGTCCAAAGGATACAGTAAACCTGTAGAGGTGCGTCGGAATATAAAACTGGTGACACAGGAAACGCTCAAAACATAGACATTAGGAAGACTCAGTCTTCCTGTACTCAAGTCGGCATTGTGTCTCTTATATTTAATTCCGATGCAATTTATGTGTTTCATCGTCACTGTGAAGGTCCAAGGGATACAGTAAACCTGCAGAGGTGCATCGGAATGTAAAACTGGTGACGCAGGAAACGCTCAAAACATAGACAGTAGAAAGACAAACCCTTCCTGTACTCAAATCGGCATTGTGTCTCTTATATTTAATTCCGATGCAATTCCTGTGTTTCATTGTCAATGGGAAGATCCAAGGGATAAAGTAAACCTGCAGAGGTGCATCGGAATGTAAAACTGGTGACACAGGGAAAGCTCAAAACATAGACAGTAGGAAGACTCAGTCTTCCTGTACTTAAGTATGCATTGTGTCTCTTACATTTAATTCCGATGCAATTTCTGTGTTTGATCGTCAATGGGATGGTCCATGGGATATAGTAAACCTGCAGAGGTGTATCGGAATGTAAAACTGATGACACAGGAAACGCTCAAAACATAGACAATAGGAGGACACAGTCTTCCTGTACTTAAGTCGGCATTGTGTCTCTTATATTTAATTCCGATGCAATTTCGTTGTTTCATCGTCATTGGGAAGGTCCAATGGATACATTAAACCTGCAGAGATGCATCGGAATGTAAAACTGGTGACACAGGAAACGCTCGAAACATAGAACATAAGAAGACAGTGTTTTCTAGTACTTAAGTCGGCATTGTGACTCTAATATTTAATTCCGATGCAATTTCTGTGTTTCATCGTCAATGGGAAGGTCCATGGGATACAGTAAACCTCCAGAGGTGCATCGGAATGTAAAACTGATTACACAGGAAACGCTCAAAACATAGACAGTAGGAGGACTCAGTCTACCTGTACTTAAGTCGGCATTGTGTCCTTTATATTTAATTCCGATGCAATTTCGTTGTTTCATCGTCAATGGGAAGGTCCAATGGTTACAGTAAACCTGCAGAGGTGCATCGGAATGTAAAACTGGTGACACAGGAAACGCTCAAAACATAGACAGTAGGAAGACTCAGCCTTCCTGTACTTAAGTCGGCATTGTGTCTCTTATATATAATTCCGATGCTATTTCTGTGTTTCGTCATCAATGGGAAAGTGCAATGGATACAGTAAAACTACAGAGGTGCATCGCAATGTAAAACTGGTGAGACAGGAAACGATCAAGACATAGACAGTAGGATTACTCAGTCTTCCTGTACTTAAGTCGGCATTGTGTCTCTGATATTTAAATCCGATGCAATTTCTGTGTTTCGTCGTCAATGGGAGGGTCCAAGGGATACAGTAAACCTGCAGAGGTGCATCGTAATGTAAAACTGGTGACACAGGAAGCGGTCAAAACATAGACAGTAGGAAGACACAGTCTTCCTGTACTTAAGTCGGCATTGTGTCTCTTATATTTAATTCCGATGCAATTTCGGTCTTTCATCGTCAATGGGAAGGTCCAATGGATACATTAAACCTGCAGAGGTGCATCGCAATGTAAAACTGGTGACACAGGAAACGGTCGAAACATAGACCGTAAGAAGACACTGTTTTCTTGTAATTAAGTCGGCATTGTGACTCTTATATTTAATTTCGATGCAATTTCTGTATTTCATCGTCACTTCGAAGGTCCAAGGGATACAGTAAACCTCCAGAGGTGCATCGGAATGTAAAACTGGTGACACAGGAAACGCTCAAAACATAGAGATAAGGAAGACTCAGTCTTCCTGTACTTAAGTCGGCATTGTGTCTCTTGTATTTAATTCCGATGCAATTTCTGTGTTTCATCGTCAATGAGAAGGTCCAAGGGATATAGTAAACCTCCAGAGGTGCATCGGAATGTAAAACTGGTGACACAGGAAACGCTCGAAACATAGACCTTAAGAAGACACAATTTTTCTGTACTTAAGTCGGCTTTGTGACTCTTATATTTAATTCCGATGCAATTACTGTGTTTCATCGTCACTGTGAGGGTCAAAGGGATACAGTAAACCGGCAGAGGTGCATCGGAATGTAAAACTGGTGACACTGGAAACGCTCAAATCATAGACAGTAGCAAGACTCAGTCATCCTGTACTTATGTCGGCGTTGTGTCTATTATATTTAATTCCGATGCAATTTCTGTGTTTCATCGGAAATGGGTAGGTCCATGAGACACAGTAAACCTGCAGAGGTGCATCGGAATGTAAAACCGGTGTCGCAGGAAACGCTCAAAGCAGAGACAGAAGGAAGACTCAATCTTCCTGTACTTAAGTCGGCATTGTGTCTGTTATACTTAATTCCGATGCAAATTCTGTGTTTCATCGTCAATGGGAAGCTCCAAGGAATACAGTAAACCTGCAGAGGTGCATCGGAATGTAAAATTGGTGACGCAGGAAACGCTCAAGCCATAGACTGGAAGAATACTCAGTCTTCCTGTACTTAAGTCGGCATTGTGTCATTTATATTTAATTCCGATGCAATTTCAGTGTTCCATCGTCACTGTGAAGGTCCAAGGGATACAGTAAACCTGCAGAGGTGCATCGGAATGTAAAACTGGTGACACGGGAAACGCTCAAAACATAGACCTTAAGAAGACTCAGTTTTCTTGTACTTAAGTCGGCGTTGTGTCTCTTATATTTAATTCCGATGCAATTTATGTGTTTCATCGTCAATGGGAAGGTCCATGGGATACAGTAAACCTGCAGAGGTGCACCGGAATGTAAAACTGGTGACGCAGGGGACGCTCAAAACATAGACAGTAGGAAGACTCAATCTTCCTGTACTTAAGTCGGCATTGTGTCTCTTATATTCAATTCCGATGCAATTTCTGTGTTTCATCGTCAATGGGAAGGTCCAATGCATACAGTAAACCTGCAGAGGTGCATCGGAATGTAAAAATGGTGACACAGGAAACGCTCAAACATAGACAGTAGGAAGACTCAGCCTTCCTGTACTTAAGTCGGTATTGTGTCTCTTATATTTAATTCCGATGCAATTTCTGTGTTTCATCGTCAATGGGAGGGTCCAATGGATACAGTAAACCTGCAGAGGCGCATCGGAATGTAAAACTGGTGACACAGGAAAGGCTCAAAACATAGACAGTAGGAAGACTCAGTCTTCCTGTACTTAAGTCGGCATTGTGTCTCTTATATTTAATTCCGATGCAATTTCTGTGTTTCATCGTCACTGTGAAGGTCCAAGGGATACAGTAAACCAGCAGAGCTGCATCGGAATGTAAAACTGGTTACACAGGAAACGCTCAAATCATAGACAGTAGGAAGACTCAGTCTTCCTGTACTTATGTCGGCATTGTGTCTCTTATATTTAATTCCGATGCAATTTCTGTGTTTCATCGTCAATGGGAAGGGCCAATGGATACAGTAAACCTGGAGAGGTGAGTCGGAATATAAAACTGGCGACACAGGAAACGCTCAAATCATAGACATTAGGAAGACTCAGTCTTCCTGTACTTAAGTCAGCATTGTGTCTCTTATATTTAATTCCGATGCAATTTCTGTGTTTCATCGTCACTGTGAAGGTCCAAGGGATACAGTAAACCTGCAGAGGTGCATCGGAATGTAAAACTGGTGACGCAGGAAACGCTCAAATCATAGACAGTAGAATGACAAACTCTTCCTGTACTCAAATCGGCATTGTGTCTCTTATATTTAATTCCTATGCAATTCCAGTGTTTCATTGTCAATGGGAATGTCCAAGGGATACAGTAAACCTGCAGAGGTGCATCGGAATGTAAAACTGGTGACATAGGAAGCGGTTAAAACATGGAACCTAAGAAGACTCAGTTTTCTTGAACTGAAGTCGGCATTGTGTCTCTTATATTTAAGTTTATGCAATTTCTGTGTTTCATCGACACTGTGAAGGTCCAAGGGATACAGTAAACCTGCAGAGGTGCATCGGGTATGTAAAACTGGTGACACAGGAAAGGCTCAAAACATAGACAGCAGGAAGACTCAGTCTTCCTGTACTTAAGTCGGCATTGTGTCTCTTATATTTAATTCCGATGCAATTTCTGTGTTTCATCGTCAATGGGAAAGTCCAAGGGATACAGTAAACCTGCAAAGGTTCAACGGAATCTAAAACTGGTGTCACAGGAAACGCTCAGTCTTCGTGTACTTAAGTCGGCATTGTGTCTCTTATCTTTATTTCCGATGCAATTTCGGAGCTTCATCGTCAATGGGTAGGTCCAAGGGACACAGTAAACCTGCAGAGGTGCATCGGAATGTAAAACTGGTGACACGGGAAACGCTCAAAACGTAGACCTTAAGAAGACTCAGTTTTCTTGTACATAAGTCGGCATTGTGTCTCTAATATTTAATTCCGTAGCATTTTCTGTGTTTCATCGTAAATGGGAAAGTCCAATGAATACAATAAACCTGCAGAGGTGCATCGGAATGTAAAACCGGTGTCGCAGGAAACGCTCAAAGCAGAGACAGTAGGAAGACTCAATCTTCCTGTACTTAAGTCGGCATTGTGTCTGTTATACTTAATTCCGATGCAAATTCTGTGTTTCATCGTCAATGGGAAGGTCCAAGGAATACAGTAAACCTGCAGAGGTGCATCGGAATGTAAAATTGGTGACGCAGGAAACGCTCAAACCATAGACTAGAAGAATACTCAGTCTTCCTGTACTTAAGTCGGCATTGTGTCTCATATTTAATTCCGATGCAATTTCTGTGTTTCATCGTCACTGTGAAGGTCCAAGGGATACAGTAAACCTGCAGGGGTGCATCGGAATCTAAAACTGGTGACACAGGAAACGCTCAAATGATAGACAGTAGGAAGACTCAGTCTTCCTGTACTTCAGTCGGCATTGTGTCTCTTATATTTAATTCCGATGCAATTTCAGTGTTCCATCGTCACTGTGAATGTCCAAGGGATACAGTAAACCTGCAGAGGTGCATCGGAATGTAAAACAGGTGACACGGGAAACGCTCAAAACATAGACCTTAAGAAGACTCAGTTTTCTTGTACTTAAGTCCTCGTTGTGTCTCTTATATTTAATTCCGATGCAATTTCTGTGTTTCATCGTCAATGGGAGGGTCCAATGGATACAGTAAACCTGCAGAGGTGCACCGGAAATTAAAACTGGTGACGCAGGGGACGCTCAAAACATAGACAGTAGGAAGACTCAGCCTTCCTGTACTTAAGTCGGTATTGTGTCTCTTATATTTAATTCCGATGCAATTTCTGTGTTTCATCGTCAATGGGAAGGTCCAATGGATACAGTAAACCTGCAGAGGCGCATCGGAATGTAAAACTGGTGACACAGGAAAGGCTCAAAACATAGACAGTAGGAAGACTCAGTCTTCCTGTACTTAAGTCGGCATTGTGTCTCTTATATTTAATTCCGATGCAATTTCTGTGTTTCATCGTCACTGTGAAGGTCCAAGGGATACAGTAAACCAGCAGAGCTGCATCGGAATGTAAAACTGGTTACACAGGAAACGCTCAAATCATAGACAGTAGGAAGACTCAGTCTTCCTGTACTTATGTCGGCATTGTGTCTCTTATATTTAATTCCGATGCAATTTCTGTGTTTCATCGTCAATGGGAAGGTCCAATGGATACAGTAAACCTGGAGAGGTGCGTCGGAATATAAAACTGGTGACACAGGAAACGCTCAAATCATAGACATTAGGAAGACTCAGTCTTCCTGTACTTAAGTGGGCATTGTGTCTCTTATATTTAATTCCGATGCAATTTTTGTGTTTCATCGCCAATGGGAAAGTCGAAGGGAAACAGTATACCTGCAGAGGTGCATCGGAATGAAAACCTGGTGACACAGGAAACGCTCAAACATAGACAGTAGAAAGACAAACTCTTCTTGTACTTAAGTCGACATTGTGTCTCCTATAATTAATTCCGATGCAATTTCTGTGTTTCATCGTCAATGGGAAGGTCCATGGGATACAGTAAACCTGCAGAGGTGCATCGGAATGTAAAACTGGAAACGCAGGAAACGATGAAAGCATCAACAGTAGGAAGACTCAATCTTCCTGTACTTAAGTCGGCAATGTGTCTCTTATATTTAATTCCGATGCAATTTCTGGGTTTCATCGTCAATGTGAAGGTGCGAGGCATACAGTAAACCTCCAGAGGTGCATCGGAATGTAAAACTGGTGACACTGTAAAAGCTCAAAACATAGATTGTAAGGAGACTCAGTTTTCTTGTACTTAAGTCGGCATTGTGTCTCTTGTATTTAATTCCAATGCAATTTCTGTGTTTCATCGTCAATCTGAAGGTCCAATGGATACAGTTAACCTGCAGAGGTGCATCGGAATGTCAAACTGGTGACACAGGAAACGCTCAAAACATAGACATTAATAAGACCCAGTCTTCCTGTACTTAAGTCGGCATTGTGTCTCTTATATTTAATTCCGATGCAATTTCCGTGTTTCATCGTCAACGGGAAGGTCCAAGGGATACAGTAAACCTGCAGAGGTGCATGGGAATGTAAAACAGGTGACACAGGAAACGCTCAAAACATAGACATTAATAAGACCCAGTCTTCCTGTACTTAAGTCGGCATTGTGTCTCTTATATTTAATTCCGATGCAATTTCCGTGTTTCATCGTCAATGGGAAGGTCCAAGGAATACAGTAAACCTTCAGAGGTGCATCGGAATGTAAAACTGGTGACACAGGAAACGCTCAAAATATATCCAGTAGGAAGACTCAGTCTTCCTGTACTTATGTAGGCATTGTGTCTCTTATATTTAATTCCGATGCAATTTTTGTGTTTCTTCGTCAATGTGAAGGTCTAAGGAATACAGTAAACCTGCAGAGGTGCATCGGAATGTCAAACTTGTGACACTGTAAACGCTCAAAACATAGACAGTAAGGAGACTTAGTTTTTATGTACTTAAGTCGATATTGTGTCTCTTATATTTAATTCCGATGCAATTTCTGTGTTTCATCGTCATTCTGAAGGTCCAATGGATACAGTTAACCTGCAGAAGTGTATCGGAATGTAAAACTGGTGACACAGGTAACGCTCAAAACATAGACTGGAAGAAGACTCAGTCTTCCTGTACTTAAGTCGGCATTGTGTCTCTTATATTTAATTTCGATGCAATTTCTGTGTTTCATCGTCACTGCGAAGGTCCAAGGGATACAGTAAACCTGCAGAGGTGCAACGGAATCTAAAACTGGTGACACAGGAAACGCTCGAAACATAGACAGTAGGAAGACTCATTCTTCCTGTACTTCAGTCGGCATTGTGTATCTTATATTTAATTCCGATGCAATTTCTGTGTTTCATCGTCAATGGGAAGGTCCAATGGATACAGTAAACCTGCAGAGGTTCATCGGAATGTAAAACTGATGACACAGGAAACGCTCAAAACATAGACAGTAGGAAGACTGAGTCTTGCTGTACTTAACTCGGCATTGTGTCTGCTTTACTTAATTCCAATGCAATTTCTGTGTTTCATCGTCAATGGGAAGGTCGAAGGGAAACAGTAAACCTGCAGAGGTGCATCGGAATGTAAAACTGGTGACCCGGGAAACGCTCAATACATAGACAGTAGGAAGGCTCAGTCTTCCTGTACTTAAGTCGGCATTGTGTCTCTTATATTCAATTCCGATGCAATTTCTGTGTTTCATCGTCAATGGGAAGGTCCAATGCATACAGTAAACCTGCAGAGGTGCATCGGAATGTAAAAATGGTGACACAGGAAACGCTCAAAACATAGACAGTAGGAAGACTCAGCCTTCCTGTACTTAAGTCGGTATTGTGTCTCTTATATTTAATTCCGATGCAATTTCTCTGTTTCATCGTCAATGGGAGGGTCCAATGGATACAGTAAACCTGCAGAGGCGCATCGGAATGTAAAACTGATGACACAGGAAAGGCTCAAAACATAGACAGTAGGAAGACTCAGTCTTCCTGTACTTAAGTCGGCATTGTGTCTCTTATATTTAATTGCGATGTTATTTCTGTGTTTCATCGTCACTGTGAAGGTCCAAGGGATACAGTAAACCAGCAGAGCTGCATCGGAATGTAAAACTGGTTACACAGGAAACGCTCAAATCATAGACAGTAGGAAGACTCAGTCTTCCTGTACTTATGTCGGCATTGTGTCTCTTATATTTAATTCCGATGCAATTTCTGTGTTTCATCGTCAATGGGAAGGGCCAATGGATACAGTAAACCTGGAGAGGTGAGTCGGAATATAAAACTGGCGACACAGGAAACGCTCAAATCATAGACATTAGGAAGACTCAGTCTTCCTGTACTTAAGTCAGCATTGTGTCTCTTATATTTAATTCCGATGCAATTTCTGTGTTTCATCGTCACTGTGAAGGTCCAAGGGATACAGTAAACCTGCAGAGGTGCATCGGAATGTAAAACTGGTGACGCAGGAAACGCTCAAATCATAGACAGTAGAAAGACAAACTCTTCCTGTACTCAAATCGGCATTGTGTCTCTTATATTTAATTCCGATGCAATTCCAGTGTTTCATTGTCAATGGGAATGTCCAAGGGATACAGTAAACCTGCAGAGGTGCATCGGAATGTAAAACTGGTGACATAGGAAGCGGTTAAAACATGGAACCTAAGAAGACTCAGTTTTCTTGAACTGAAGTCGGCATTGTGTCTCTTATATTTAAGTTTATGCAATTTCTGTGTTTCATCGACACTGTGAAGGTCCAATGGATACAGTAAACCTGCAGAGGTGCATCGGGTATGTAAAACTGGTGACACAGGAATGGCTCAAAACATAGACAGCAGGAAGACTCAGTCTTCCTGTACTTAAGTCGGCATTGTGTCTCTTATATTTAATTCCGATGCAATTTCTGTGTTTCATCGTCAATGGGGAAGTCCAAGGGATACAGTAAACCTGCAAAGGTTCAACGGAATCTAAAACTGGTGACACAGGAAACGCTCAGTCTTCGTGTACTTAAGTCGGCATTGTGTCTCTTATATTTATTTCCGATGCAATTTCGGAGCTTCATCGTCAATGGGTAGGTCCAAGGGACACAGTAAACCTGCAGAGGTGCATCGGAATGTAAAACTGGTGACACGGGAAACGCTCAAAACGTAGACCTTAAGAAGACTCAGTTTTCTTGTACATAAGTCGGCATTGTGTCTCTAATATTTAATTCCGTAGCATTTTCTGTGTTTCATCGTAAATGGGAAAGTCCAATGAATACAATAAACCTGCAGAGGTGCATCGGAATGTAAAACCGGTGACGCAGGAAACGCTCAAAGCAGAGACATTAGGAAGACTCAATCTTCCTGTACTTAAGTCGGCATTGTGTCTGTTATACTTAATTCCGATGCAAATTCTGTGTTTCATCGTCAATGGGAAGGTCCAAGGAATACAGTAAACCTGCAGAGGTGCATCGGAATGTAAAATTGGTGACGCAGGAAACGCTCAAACCATAGACTGCAAGAATACTCAGTCTTCCTGTACGTAAGTCGGCATTGTGTCTCATATTTAATTCCGATGCAATTTCTGTGTTTCATCGTCACTGTGAAGGTCCAAGGGACACAGTAAACCTGCAGGGGTGCATCGGAATCTAAAACTGGTGACACAGGAAACGCTCAAATGATAGACAGTAGGAAGACTCAGTCTTCCTGTACTTCAGTCGGCATTGTGTCTCTTATATTTAATTCCGATGCAATTTCAGTGTTCCATCGTCACTGTGAATGTCCAAGGGATACAGTAAACCTGCAGAGGTGCATCGGAATGTAAAACAGGTGACACGTGAAACGCTCAAAACATAGACCTTAAGAAGACTCAGTTTTCTTGTACTTAAGTCGGCGTTGTGTCTCTTATATTTAATTCCGATGCAATTTATGTGTTTCATCGTCAATGGGAAGGTCCATGGGATACAGTAAACCTGCAGAGGTGCACCGGAATGTAAAACTGGTGACGCAGGGGGCGCTCAAAACATAGACAGTAGGAAGACTCAATCTTCCTGTACTTAAGTCGGCATTGTGTCTCTTATATTCAATTCCGATGCAATTTCTGTGTTTCATCGTCAATGGGAAGGTCCAATGCATACAGTAAACCTGCAGAGGTGCATCGGAATGTAAAAATGGTGACACAGGAAACGCTCAAAACATAGACAGTAGGAAGACTCAGCCTTCCTGTACTTAAGTCGGTATTGTGTCTCTTATATTTAATTCCGATGCAATTTCTGTGTTTCATCGTCAATGGGAGGGTCCAATGGATACAGTAAACCTGCAGAGGCGCATCGGAATGTAAAACTGGTGACACAGGAAAGGCTCAAAACATAGACAGTAGGAAGACTCAGTCTTCCTGTACTTAAGTCGGCATTGTGTCTCTTATATTTAATTCCGATGCAATTTCTGTGTTTCATCGTCACTGTGAAGGTCCAAGGGATACAGTAAACCAGCAGAGCTGCATCGGAATGTAAAACGGGTTACACAGGAAACGCTCAAATCATAGACAGTAGGAAGACTCAGTCTTCCTGTACTTATGTCGGCATTGTGTCTCTTATATTTAATTCCGATGCAATTTCTGTGTTTCATCGTCAATGGGAAGGGCCAATGGATACAGTAAACCTGGAGAGGTGAGTCGGAATATAAAACTGGCGACACAGGAAACGCTCAAATCATAGACATTAGGAAGACTCAGTCTTCCTGTACTTAAGTCAGCATTGTGTCTCTTATATTTAATTCCGATGCAATTTCTGTGTTTCATCGTCACTGTGAAGGTCCAAGGGATACAGTAAACCTGCAGAGGTGCATCGGAATGTAAAACTGGTGACGCAGGAAACGCTCAAATCATAGACAGTAGAAAGACAAACTCTTCCTGTACTCAAATCGGCATTGTGTCTCTTATATTTAATTCCGATGCAATTCCAGTGTTTCATTGTCAATGGGAATGTCCAAGGGATACAGTAAACCTGCAGAGGTGCATCGGAATGTAAAACTGGTGACATAGGAAGCGGTTAAAACATGGAACCTAAGAAGACTCAGTTTTCTTGAACTGAAGTCGGCATTGTGTCTCTTATATTTAAGTTTATGCAATTTCTGTGTTTCATCGACACTGTGAAGGTCCAATGGATACAGTAAACCTGCAGAGGTGCATCGGGTATGTAAAACTGGTGACACAGGAAAGGCTCAAAACATAGACAGCAGGAAGACTCAGTCTTCCTGTACTTAAGTCGGCATTGTGTCTCTTATATTTAATTCCGATGCAATTTCTGTGTTTCATCGTCAATGGGAAAGTCCAAGGGATACAGTAAACCTGCAAAGGTTCAACGGAATCTAAAACTGGTGACACAGGAAACGCTCAGTCTTCGTGTACTTAAGTCGGCATTGTGTCTCTTATATTTATTTCCGATGCAATTTCGGAGCTTCATCGTCAATGGGTAGGTCCAAGGGACACAGTAAACCTGCAGAGGTGCATCGGAATGTAAAACTGGTGACACGGGAAACGCTCAAAACGTAGACCTTAAGAAGACTCAGTTTTCTTGTACATAAGTCGGCATTGTGTCTCTAATATTTAATTCCGTAGCATTTTCTGTGTTTCATCGTAAATGGGAAAGTCCAATGAATACAATAAACCTGCAGAGGTGCATCGGAATGTAAAACCGGTGTCGCAGGAAACGCTCAAAGCAGAGACAGTAGGAAGACTCAATCTTCCTGTACTTAAGTCGGCATTGTGTCTGTTATACTTAATTCCGATGCAAATTCTGTGTTTCATCGTCAATGGGAAGGTCCAAGGAATACAGTAAACCTGCAGAGGTGCATCGGAATGTAAAATTGGTGACGCAGGAAACGCTCAAACCATAGACTGGAAGAATACTCAGTCTTCCTGTACTTAAGTCGGCATTGTGTCTCATATTTAATTCCGATGCAATTTCTGTGTTTCATCGTCACTGTGAAGGTCCAAGGGACACAGTAAACCTGCAGGGGTGCATCGGAATCTAAAACTGGTGACACAGGAAACGCTCAAATGATAGACAGTAGGAAGACTCAGTCTTCCTGTACTTCAGTCGGCATTGTGTCTCTTATATTTAATTCCGATGCAATTTCAGTGTTCCATCGTCACTGTGAATGTCCAAGGGATACAGTAAACCTGCAGAGGTGCATCGGAATGTAAAACAGGTGACACGGGAAACGCTCAAAACATAGACCTTAAGAAGACTCAGTTTTCTTGTACTTAAGTCGGCATTGTGTCTCTTATATTTAATTCCGATGCAATTTATGTGTTTCATCGTCAATGGGAAGGTCCATGGGATACAGTAAACCTGCAGAGGTGCACCGGAATGTAAAACTGGTGACGCAGGGGACGCTCAAAAACATAGACAGTAGGAAGACTCAATCTTCCTGTACTTAAGTCGGCATTGTGTCTCTTATATTCAATTCCGATGCAATTTCTGTGTTTCATCGTCAATGGGAAGGTCCAATGCATACAGTAAACCTGCAGAGGTGCATCGGAATGTAAAAATGGTGACACAGGAAACGCTCAAAACATAGACAGTAGGAAGACTCAGCCTTCCTGTACTTAAGTCGGTATTGTGTCTCTTATATTTAATTCCGATGCAATTTCTGTGTTTCATCGTCAATGGGAGGGTCCAATGGATACAGTAAACCTGCAGAGGCGCATCGGAATGTAAAACTGGTGACACAGGAAAGGCTCAAAACATAGACAGTAGGAAGATTCAGTCTTCCTGTACTTAAGTCGGCATTGTGTCTCTTATATTTAATTCCGATGCAATTTCTGTGTTTCATCGTCACTGTGAAGGTCCAAGGGATACAGTAAACCAGCAGAGCTGCATCGGAATGTAAAACTGGTTACACAGGAAACGCTCAAATCATAGACAGTAGGAAGACTCAGTCTTCCTGTACTTATGTCGGCATTGTGTCTCTTATATTTAATTCCGATGCAATTTCTGTGTTTCATCGTCAATGGGGAGGGCCAATGGATACAGTAAACCTGGAGAGGTGAGTCGGAATATAAAACTGGCGACACAGGAAACGCTCAAATCATAGACATTAGGAAGACTCAGTCTTCCTGTACTTAAGTCAGCATTGTGTCTCTTATATTTAATTCCGATGCAATTTCTGTGTTTCATCGTCACTGTGAAGGTCCAAGGGATACAGTAAACCTGCAGAGGTGCATCGGAATGTAAAACTGGTGACGCAGGAAACGCTCAAATCATAGACAGTAGAAAGACAAACTCTTCCTGTACTCAAATCGGCATTGTGTCTCTTATATTTAATTCCGATGCAATTCCAGTGTTTCATTGTCAATGGGAATGTCCAAGGGATACAGTAAACCTGCAGAGGTGCATCGGAATGTAAAACTGGTGACATAGGAAGCGGTTAAAACATGGAACCTAAGAAGACTCAGGTTTCTTGAACTGAAGTCGGCATTGTGTCTCTTATATTTAAGTTTATGCAATTTCTGTGTTTCATCGACACTGTGAAGGTCCAATGGATACAGTAAACCTGCAGAGGTGCATCGGGTATGTAAAACTGGTGACACAGGAAAGGCTCAAAACATAGACAGCAGGAAGACTCAGTCTTCCTGTACTTAAGTCGGCATTGTGTCTCTTATATTTAATTCCGATGCAATTTCTGTGTTTCATCGTCAATGGGAAAGTCCAAGGGATACAGTAAAACTGCAAAGGTTCAACGGAATCTAAAACTGGTGACACAGGAAACGCTCAGTCTTCGTGTACTTAAGTCGGCATTGTGTCTCTTATATTTATTTCCGATGCAATTTCGGAGCTTCATCGTCAATGGGTAGGTCCAAGGGACACAGTAAACCTGCAGAGGTGCATCGGAATGTAAAACTGGTGACACGGGAAACGCTCAAAACGTAGACCTTAAGAAGACTCAGTTTTCTTGTACATAAGTCGGCATTGTGTCTCTAATATTTAATTCCGTAGCATTTTCTGTGTTTCATCGTAAATGGGAAAGTCCAATGAATACAATAAACCTGCAGAGGTGCATCGGAATGTAAAACCGGTGTCGCAGGAAACGCTCAAAGCAGAGACAGTAGGAAGACTCAATCTTCCTGTACTTAAGTCGGCATTGTGTCTGTTATACTTAATTCCGATGCAAATTCTGTGTTTCATCGTCAATGGGAAGGTCCAAGGAATACAGTAAACCTGCAGAGGTGCATCGGAATGTAAAATTGGTGACGCAGGAAACGCTCAAACCATAGACTGGAAGAATACTCAGTCTTCCTGTACTTAAGTCGGCATTGTGTCTCATATTTAATTCCGATGCAATTTCTGTGTTTCATCGTCACTGTGAAGGTCCAAGGGACACAGTAAACCTGCAGGGGTGCATCGGAATCTAAAACTGGTGACACAGGAAACGCTCAAATGATAGACAGTAGGAAGACTCAGTCTTCCTGTACTTCAGTCGGCATTGTGTCTCTTATATTCAATTCCGATGCAATTTCTGTGTTTCATCGTCAATGGGAAGGTCCGATGCATACAGTAAACCTGCAGAGGTGCATCGGAATGTAAAACTGGTGACACAGGAACGCTCAAAACATAGAGAGTAGGAAGACTCAGCCTTCCTCTACTTAAGTCGGTATTGTGTCTCTTATATTTAATTCCGATGCAATTTCTGTGTTTCATCGTCAATGGGTGGGTCCAGTGGATACAGTAAACCTGCAGAGGCGCATCGGAATGTAAAACTGGTGACACAGGAAAGGCACAAAACATAGACAGTTGGAAGACTCAGTCTTCCTGTACTTAAGTCGGCATTGTGTCTCTTATATTTAATTCCGATGCAATTTCTGTGTTTCATCGTCACTGTGAAGGTCCAAGGGATACAGTAAACCAGCAGAGCTGCATCGGAATGTAAAACTGGTTACACAGGAAACGCTGAAATCATAGACAGTAGGAAGACTCAGTCTTCCTGTACTTATGTCGGCATTGTGTCTCTTATATTTAATTCCGATGCAATTTCTGTGTTTCATCGTCAATGGGAAGGTCCAATGGATACAGTTAACCTGGAGAGGTGCGTCGGAATATAAAACTGGTGACACAGGAAACGCTCAAATCATAGACATTAGGAAGACTCAGTCTTCCTGTACTTAAGTCGGCATTGTGTCTCTTATATTTAATTCCGATGCAATTTCTGTGTTTCATCGTCACTGTGAAGGTCCAAGGGATACAGTAAACCTGCAGAGGTGCATCGGAATGTAAAACTGGTGACGCAGGAAACACTCAAAACATAGACAGTAGAAAGACAAACTCTTCCTGTAGTCAAATCGGCATTGTGTCTCTTACATTTAATTCCGATGCAATTCCTGTGTTTCATTGTCAATGGGAAGGTCCAAGGGATACAGTAAACCTGCAGAGGTGCATCGGAATGTAAAACTGGTGACACAGGAAACGCTCAAAACATAGACAGTAGGAAGACTCAGTCTTCCTGTACTTAAGTCTGCATTGTGTCTTATATTTAATTCCGATGCAATTTCTGTGTTTCATCGTCAATGGGAAGGTCCATGGGATACAGTAAACCTGCAGAGGTGTATCGGAATGGAAAACTGATGACACAGGAAACGCTCAAAACATACACAGTAGGAGGACACAGTCTTCCTGTACTTAAGTCGGCATTGTGTCTCTTATATTTAATTCCGGTGCAATTTCTGAGTTTCATCGTCAATGGGAAGGTCCAATGGATACATTAAACCTGCAGAGATGCATCGGAATGTAAAACTTTTGACACAGGAAACGTTCGAAACATAGACCATAAGAAGACACTGTTTTCTAGTACTTTAGTCGGCATTGTGTCTCTTATATTTAATTCCGATGCAATTTCGTTGTTTCATCGTCAATGGGAAGGTTCAATGGTTACAGTAAACCTGCAGAGGTGCATCGGAATGTAAAACTGATGACACAGGAAACGCTCAAAACATAGACAGTAGGAAGACAGAGTCTTGCTGTACTTAACTCGGCATTGTGTCTCCTTTACTTAATTCCAATGCAATTTCTGTGTTTCATCGTCAATGGGAAGGTCCAAGGGATACAGTAAACCTGCAGAGGTGCATCGGAATGTAAAACTGGTGACCCAGGAAACGCTCAAATCATAGACAGTAGGAAGACTCAGTCTTCCTGTACTTCTGTCGGCATTGTGTCTCTCATATTGAATTCCGATGCAATTTCTGTGTTTCATCGTCAATGGGAAGGTCCAAAGGATACAGTAAACCTGGAGAGGTGCGTCGGAATATAAAACTGGTGACACAGGAAACGCTCAAAACATAGACATTAGGAAGACTCAGTCTTCCTGTACTCAAGTCGGCATTGTGTCTCTTATATTTAATTCCGATGCAATTTATGTGTTTCATCGTCACTGTGAAGGTCCAAGGGATACAGTAAACCTGCAGTGGTGCATCGGAATGTAAAACTGGTGACGCAGGAAACGCTCAAAACATAGACAGTAGAAAGACAAACTCTTCCTGTACTCCAATCGGCATTGTGTCTCTTATATATAATTCCGATGCAATTCCTGTGTTTCATTGTCAATGGGAAGATCTAAGGGATAAAGTAAACCTGCAGAGGTGTATCGGAATGTAAAACTGTTGACACAGGAAACGCTCAAAACGTAGACAGTAGGAAGACTCAGTCTTCCTGTACTTAAGTATGCATTGTGTCTCTTACATTTAATTCCGATGCAATTTCTGTGTATCATCGTCAATGGGATGGTCCATGGGATATAGTAAACCTGCAGAGGTGTATCGGGATGTAAAACTGATGACACAGGAAACGCTCAAAACATAGACAGTAGGAGGACACTGTCTTCCTGAACTTAAGTCGGCATTGTGTCTCTTATATTTATTTCCGATGCAATTTCATTGTTTCATCGTCATTGGGAAGGTCCAATGGATACATTAAACTTGCAGAGATGCATCGGAATGTAAAACTGGTGACACAGGGAACGATCGAAACATAGAACATAAGAAGACAGTGTTTTCTAGTACTTAAGTCGGCATTTTGACTCTTATATTTAATTCCGATGCAATTTCTGTGTTTCATCGTCAATGGGAAGGTCCATGGGATACAGTAAACCTGCAGAGGTGCATCGGAATGTAAAACTGATGACACAGGAAACGCTCAAAACATAGACAGTAGGAGGACTCAGTCTTCCTGTACTTAAGTCGGCATTGTGTCCTTTACATTTAATTCCGATGCAATTTCGTTGTTTCATCGTCAATGGGAAGGTCCAATGGTTACAGTAAACCTGCAGAGGTGCATCGGAATGTAAAACTGGTGACACAGGAAACGCTCAAAGCATAGACAGTAGGAAGACTCAGTCTTCCTGTACTTAAGTCGGCATTGTGTCTCTTATATATAATTCCGATGTTATTTCTGTGTTTCGTCATCAATGGGAAAGTGCAATGGATACAGTAAAACTACAGAGGTGCATCGGAATGTAAAACAGGTGACACGGGAAACGCTCAAAACATAGACCTTAAGAAGACTCAGTTTTCTTGTACTTAAGTCCTCGTTGTGTCTCTTATATTTAATTCCGATGCAATTTCTGTGTTTCATCGTCAATGGGAGGGTCCAATGGATACAGTAAACCTGCAGAGGTGCACCGGAATGTAAAACTGGTGACGCAGGGGACGCTCAAAACATAGACAGTAGGAAGACTCAATCTTCCTGTACTTAAGTCGGCATTGTGTCTCTTATATTCAATTCCGATGCAATTTCTGTGTTTCATCGTCAATGGGAAGGTCCAATGCATACAGTAAACCTGCAGAGGTGCATCGGAATGTAAAACTGGCGACACAGGAAACGCTCAAAACATAGACAGTAGGAAGACTCAGCCTTCCTGTACTTAAGTCGGTATTGTGTCTCTTATATTTAATTCCGATGCAATTTCTGTGTTTCATCGTCAGTGGGAGGGTCCAATGGATACAGTAAACCTGCAGAGGCGCATCGGAATGTAAAACTGGTGACACAGGAAAGGCTCAAAACATAGACAGTAGGAAGACTCAGTCTTCCTGTACTTAAGTCGGCATTGTGTCTCTTATATTTAATTCCGATGCAATTTCTGTATTTCATCGTCACTGTGAAGGTCCAAGGGATACAGTAAACCAGCAGAGCTGCATCGGAATGTAAAACTGGTTACACAGGAAACACTCAAATCATAGACAGTAGGAAGACTCAGTCTTCCTGTACTTATGTCGGCATTGTGTCTCTTATATTTAATTCCGATGCAATTTCTGTGTTTCATCGTCAATGGGAAGGTCCAATGGATACAGTAAACCTGGAGAGGTGCGTCGGAATATAAAACTGGTGACACAGGAAACGCTCAATCATAGACATTAGGAAGACTCAGTCTTCCTGTACTTAAGTCGGCATTGTGTCTCTTATATTTAGTTCCGATGCAATTTCTGTGTTTCATCGTCATTGTGAAGGTCCAAGGGATACAGTAAACCTGCAGAGGTGCATCGGAATGTAAAACTGGTGACGCAGGAAACTCTCAAAACATAGACAGTAGAAAGACAAACTCTTCCTGTACTCAAATCGGCATTGTGTCTCTTATATTTAATTCCGATGCAATTCCTGTGTTTCATTGTCAATGGGAAGGTCCAAGGGATACAGTAAACCTGCAGAGGTGCATCGGAATGTAAAACTGGTGACACAGGAAACGCTCAAAACATAGACAGTAGGAAGACTCAGTCTTCCTGTACTTAAGTCTGCATTGTGTCTCTTACATTTAATTCCGATGCAATTTCTATGTTTCATCGTCAATGGGAAGGTCCATGGGATACAGTAAACCTGCAGAGGTGTATCGGAATGGAAAACGGATGACACAGGAAACGCTCAAAACATAGACAGTAGGAGGACACTGTCTTCCTGTACTTAAGTCGGCATTGTGTCTCTTATATTTAATTCCGGTGCAATTTCTGAGTTTCATCGTCAATGGGAAGGTCCAATGGATACATTAAACCTGCAGAGATGCATCGGAATGTAAAACTTATGACACAGGAAACGTTCGAAACATAGACCATAAGAAGACACTGTTTTCTAGTACTTAAGTCGGCATTGTGTCTCTTATATTTAATTCCGATGCAATTTCGTTGTTTCATCGTCAATGGGAAGGTTCAATGGTTACAGTAAACCTGCAGAGGTGCATCGGAATGTAAAACTGGTGACACAGGAAACGCTCAAAACATACTCAGTAGGAAGACTCAGCCTTCCTGTACTTAAGTCGGTATTGTGTCTCTTATATTTAATTCCGATGCTATTTCTGTGTTTCGTCGTCAATGGGAAAGTGCAATGGATACAGTAAAACTACAGAGGTGCATCGCAATGTAAAACTGGTGAGACAGGAAACGATCAAGACATAGACAGTAGGATTACTCAGTCTTCCAGTACTTAAGTCGGCATTGTGTCTCTTATAATTAAATCCGATGCAATTTCTGTGTTTCGTCGTCAATGGGAAGGTCCAAAGGATACAGTAAACCTGCAGAGGTGCATCGGAATGTAAAACTTGTGACACAGGAAGCGGTCAAAACATAGACCCTAAGAAGACTCAGTTTTCTTGAAATGAATTCGGCATTGTGTCTCTTATATTTAATTTTATGCAATTTCTGTGTTTCATCGACACTGTGAAGGTCCATGGGATACAGTAAACCTGCAGAGGTGCATCGGAATGTAAAACTGGTGACACAGGAAACGGTCGAAACATAGACCGTAAGAAGACACTGTTTTCTTATAATTAAGTCGGCATTGTGACTCTTATATTTAATTTCGATGCAATTTCTGTATTTCATCGTCACTTCGAAGGTCCAAGGGATACAGTAAACCTCCAGAGGTGCATCGGAATGTAATACTGGTGACACAGGAGACGCTCAAAACATAGAGATAAGGAAGCCTGTCTTCCTGTACTTAAGTCGGCATTGTGTCTCTTGTATTTAATTCCGATGCAATTTTTGTGTTTCATCGTCAATGAGAAGGTCCAAGGGATACAGTAAACCTCCAGAGGTGCATCGGAATGTACAACTGGTGACGCAGGAAACGCTCAAAACATAGACTGGAAGAAGACTCAGTCCTCCTGTACTTAAGTTGGCATTGTGTCTCTTATATTTAATTCCGAGGTAATTTCTGTGTTTCGTCGTCAATGGGAAGGTCCAAAGGATACTGTAAACCTGCAGAGGTGAATCGGAATGTAAAACTGGTGACACAGGAAGCGGTTAAAGCATGGAACCTAAGAAGACTCAGTTTTCTTGAACTGAAGTCGGCATTGTGTCTCTTATATTTAAGTTTATGCAATTTCTGTGTTTCATCGACACTGTGAAGGTCCAATGGATACAGTAAACGTGCAGAGGTGCATCGGGTATGTAAAACTGGTGACACAGGAAAGGCTCAAAACATAGACAGCAGGAAGACTCAGTCTTCGTGTACTTAAGTCGGCATTGTGTCTCTTATATTTAATTCCGATTCAATTTCTGTGTTTCATCGTCAATGGGAAAGTCCAAGGGATACAGTAAACCTGCAAAGGTTTAACGGAATCTAAAACTGGTGACACAGGAAACGCTCAGTCTTCGTGTACTTAAGTCGGCATTGTGTCTCTTATATTTATTTCCGATGCAATTTCGGAGCTTCATCGTCAATGGGAAGGTCCAAGGGACACAGTAAACCTGCAGAGGTGCATCGGAATGTAAAACTGGTGACACGGGAAACGCTCAAAACATAGACCTTAAGAAGACTCAGTTTTCTTGTACATAAGTCGGCATTGTGTCTCTAATATTTAATTCCGTAGCATTTTCTGTGTTTCATCGTCAATGGGAAAGTCCAATGAATACAATAAACCTGCAGAGGTGCATCAGAATGTAAAACCGGTGTCGCAGGAAACGCTCAAAGCAGAGACAGTAGGAAGACTCAATCTTCCTGTACTTAAGTCGGCATTGTGTCCGTTATACTTAATACCGATGCAAATTCTGTGTTTCATCGTCAATGGGAAGGTCCAAGGAATACAGTAAACCTGCAGAGGTGCACCGGAATGTAAAACTGGTGACACAGGAAACGCTCAAAACTTAGACAGTAGGAAGACTCAGCCTTCCTGTACTTAAGTCGGTATTGTGTCTCTTATATTTAATTCCGATGCAATTTCTGTGTTTCATCGTCAATGGGAGGGTCCAATGGATACAGTAAACCTGCAGAGGCGCATCGGAATGTAAAACTGGTGACACAGGAAAGGCTCAAAACATAGACAGTAGGAAGACTCAGTGTTCCTGTACTTAAGTCGGCATTGTGTCTCTTATATTTAATTCCGATGCAATTTCTGTGTTTCATCGTCAATGGGAAGGTCCAAAGGATACAGTAAACCTGCAATGGTTCATCGGAATGTAAAACTGGTGACACAGGAAACGCTCAGTCTTCCTGTACTTAAGTCGGCATTGTGTCTCTTATATTTATTTCCGATGCAGTTTCTGAGCTTTATCGTCAATGGGAAGGTCCAAGGGACACAGAAAACCTGCAGAGGTGCATCGGAATGTAAAACTGGTGACACGGGAAACGCTCAAAACGTAGACCTTAACAAGACTCAGTTTTCTTGTACTTAAGTCGGCATTGTGTCTCTAATATTTAATTCCGATTCTATGTCTGTGTTTCATCGTCACTGTGAAGGTCCAAGGGAAACAGTAAACCGGCAGTGGTGCATCGAAATCTAAAACTGGTGACACAGGAAACGCTGAAATCATAGACAGTAGGAAGACTCAGTCTTCCTGTACTTCAGTCGGCATTGTGTCTCTTGTATTTAATTCCGATGCCATTTCTGTGTTTCATCGCCAATGGGAAGGTCCAAGGGATACAGTAAACCTGCAGAGGTGCATCGGAATGTAAAACTGGCGACACAGGAAACGCTCAAAACATAGACAGTAGAAAGACAAACTCTTCCTGTACTTAAGTCGGCATTGTGACTCTTATAATTAATTCCGATGCAAGTTCTGTGTTTCATTGTCAATGGGAAGGTCCAAGGGATACAGTAAACCTGCAGGGGTGCATCGGAATGTAAAACTGGTGACACAGGAAACGCTCAAAACATAGACAGTAGGAAGACTCAGTCTTCCTGTACTTAAGTCGGCATTGTGTCTCTTATATTTAATTCCGATGCAATTTCTGTGTTTCATCGTCAACGGGAAGGTCCAAGGTATACAGTAAACCTGAAGAGGTGCATCGGAATGTAAAACTGGTGACACAGGAAACGCTCAAAACATAGACAGTTGAAAGACTTAGTCTTCCTGTACTTAAGTCGGCATTATGTCTCTTATATTTATTTCCGATTAAATTTCTGTGTTTCATCGTGAATGGGAATGTCCAAGGGATATAG
The DNA here is from genome assembly GCF_023898315.1 of Schistocerca nitens. Taxonomy (NCBI): domain Eukaryota; kingdom Metazoa; phylum Arthropoda; class Insecta; order Orthoptera; family Acrididae; genus Schistocerca; species Schistocerca nitens. Next base: position 10,946,981 of record NC_064618.1, on the reverse strand, counting down.
TAAACATGCAGAGGTGCATCGGAAACTAAAACTGATGACACAGGAAACGCTCAAAACATAGACAGTAGGAAGACTCAGTCTTCCTGTACTTAAGTCGGCATTGTGTCTCTTATATTTAATTCCGATGCAATTTCTGTGTTTCATCGTCAATGGGAAGGTCCAAGGGATACAGTAAACCCGCAGTAGTGCATCGGAATGTAAAACTGGTGACCCAGGAAACGCTCAAAACATAGACAGTAGGAAGGCTCAGTCTTCCCGTACTTAAGTCGGCATTGTGTCTCTTATATTTAATTCTGATGCAATTTCTGTGTTTCATCGTCAATGGGAAGGTCCAGTGGATACAGTAAACCTTAAGATGTGCATCGGAATATAAAACTGGTGACACAGGAGACGCTCAAATCATAGACATTAGGAAGACTCAGTCTTCCTGTACTTAAGTCGGCATTGAGTCTCTTATATTTAATTCCGATGCAATTTCTGTGTTTCATCGTCAATGGCAAGGTCCAAGGGATACAGTAAATCTCCAGAGCTGCATCGGAATGTAAAACTGGTGACACAGGAAACGCTCAAAAGATAGACAGTAGGAATATTCAGTCTTCCTGTACTTAAGCCGGCATTGTGTCTCTTATATTTAATTCCGATGCAATTACTGTGTTTCATCGTCACTGTGAACGTCCAAAGGATACAGTAAACCTGCAGAGCTGCATCGCAATGTAAAACTGGTGAGACAGGATACGATCAAGACGTAGACAGTAGGATTACTCAGTCTTCCAGTACTTAAGTCGGCATTGTGTCTCTTATATTTAAATCCGATGCAATTTCTGTGTTTCGTCGTCAATGGGAAGGTCCAAAGGATACAGTAAACCTGCAGAGGTGCATCGGAATGTAAAACTGGTGACACAGGAAGCGGTCAAAACATAGCCCCTAAGAAGACTCAGTTTTCTTGAAATGAATTCGGCATTGTGTCTCTTATATTTAATTTTATGCAATTTCTGTGTTTCATCGACACTGTGAAGGTCCATGGGATACAGTAAACCTGCAGAGGTGCATCGGAATGTAAAACTGATGACACAGGAAACGCTCCAAACATAGACATTGGGAAGACTCAGGCTTCCTGTACTTAAGTCGGCATTGTGTCTCTTATATTTAATTCCGATGCAATTTCTGTGTTTCATCGTCAATTGGAAGGTCCAAGCGATACAGTAAACCTCCTGAGGTGCATCGGAATGTAAAACTGGTGACACAGGAAACGCTCAAAACATAGACTGGAAGAAGACTCAGTCTTCCTGTACTTCAGTCGGCATTGTGTCTCTTGTATTTAATTCCTATGCCATTTTTGTTTTTCATCGCCAATGGGAAGGTCCAAGGGATACAGTTGCCTCCAGAGGTTCATCCGAATGTAAAATTGGTGACACAGGAAACGCTCAAACATACACAGTAGGGAGACTCAGTCTTCCTGTACTTAAGTCGGCATTGTGTCTCTTATATTTATTTCCGATGCAATTTTTCTATTTCATCGTCAACGGGAAGTTTCAAGGGATACAGTAAACCTGCAGAGGTGCATCGGAATGTAAAACTGGTGACACAGGAAACGCTCAAAACATAGACCGTAGGAAGACTCAGTTTTCGTGTACTTAAGTCGGCGGTGAGTCTCTTATATTTATTTGCGATGCAATTTCTCAGCTTCATCGTCAATGTCGAGGTCCAAGGGACACAGTAAACCTGCAGAGGTGCATCGGAATGTCAAACTGGTGACACGGGAACGCTCAAAACATAGACCTTAAGAAGACTCAGTTTTCTTGTACTTAAGTCGGCGTTGTGTCTCTTATATTAAATTCCGATGCAATTTCTGTGTTTCATCGTCACAATGGAGGTCAAAGGGAAACAGTAAACCTGCAGAGGTGCATCGAAATCTAAAACTGGTGACACAGGAAACGCTCAAAACAATGACAGTAGGAAGACTCAATCTTCCTGTACTTAAGTCGGCATTGTGTCTGTTATAATTAATTCCGATGCAATTTCTGTGTTTCATCGTCAATGGGAAGGTCCAATGGATACAGTAAACCTGCAGAGGTGCATCGGATTGTAAAACTGGTGACACAGGAAACGCTCAAATCATAGACAGTAGGAAGACTCAGTCTTCCAGTACTTAAGTCGGTATTGTGTCTCTAATGTTTAATTCCGATGCTATTTCTGTGTTTCATCGTCAATGGGAAGGTCCAATGGATACAGTAAAACTACAGAGGTGCATCGCAATGTAAAACTGGAGAGACAGGAAACGATCAAGTCATAGACAGTAGGATTACTCAGTCTTCCAGTACTTAAGTCGGCATTGTGTCTCTTACATTTAAATCCGATGCAATTTCTGTGTTTCGTCGTCAATGGGAAGGTCCAAGGGATACAGTAAACCTGCAGAGGTGCATCGAAATGTAAAACTGGCGACACAGGAAACGCTCAAATCTTAGACAGTAGAAAGACAAACTCTTCCTGTACTTAAGTCGGCATTGTGTCTCTTATATTTAATTCCGATTCAATTGCTGTGTTTTATTGTCAATGGGAAGGTCCAAGGGATACAGTAAACCTGCAGGGGTGCATCGGAATGTAAAACTGGTGACACAGGAAACGCTCAAAACATAGACAGTAGGAAGACTCAATCTTCCTGTACTTAGGTCGGCATTGTGTCTGTTATATTTAATTCCGATGCAATTTCTGTGTTTCATTGTCAATGGGAAGGTCCAATGGATGCAGTAAACCTGCAGAGGTGCATCGGAATGTAAAACTGGTGACACAGGAAATGCCCAAATCATAGACAGTAGGAAGACTCAGCCTTCCTATACTTAAGTCGGTATTGTGTCTCTTATATTTTATTCCGATGCTTTTTCTGTGTTTCGTCGTCAATAGGAAGGTCCAATGGATACAGTAAAACTACAGAGTTGCATCGCAATGTAAAACTGTTGAGACAGGAAACGATCAAGACATAGACAGTAGGATCACTCAGTCTTACAGTACTTAAGTCGGCATTGTGTCTCTTATATTTAAATCCGATGCAATTTCTGTGTTTCGTCGTCAGTGGGGAGGTCCAAAGGATACAGTAAACCTGCAGAGGTTCATCGGAATGTAAAACTGGTGACACAGGAAACGCTCAGTCTTCCTGTACTTTAGTCGGCATTGTGTCTCTTATTTTTATTTCCGATGCAATTTCTGAGCTTCATCGTCAATGGGAAGGTCCAAGGGACACAGTAAACCTGCAGAAGTGCATCGGAATGTAAAACTGCTGACACAGGAAACGCTCGAAACATGGACCGTAAGAAGACACAGTTTTCCTGTACTTAAGTCGGCATTGTGTCTCTTATATTTAATTCCGGTGCAATTTCAGTGTTTCATCGTCAATGGGAAGGTCCGTGGGGTACAGTAAACCTGCAGAGTCGCATCGGAATGTAAAACTGATGACGCAGGAAACGCTCAAAACATAGACTGGAAGAAGACTCAGTCTTCCTGTACTTAAGTCGGCATTGTGTCCCTTATATGTAATTCCGATGCAATTTCTGTGTTTCATCGTCAATATGAAGGTCCAAGGGAAACAGTAAACCTGCAGAGGTGCATCGAAATCTAAAACTGGTGACACAGGAAACGCTCAAAACAATGACAGTAGGAAGACTCAATCTTCCTGTACTTAAGTCGGCATTTTGTCTGTTATATTTAATTCCGATGCAATTTCTGTGTTTCATCGTCAATGGGAAGGTCCAATGGATACAGTAAACCTGCAGAGGTGCATCGGAATGTAAAACTGGTGTCGCAGTAAACGCTCGAATCATAGACAGCAGGAAGACTCAATCTTCCTGTACTTAAGTCGTCATTGTGTCTGTTATACTTAATTCCGATGCAATTTCTGTGTTTCTTCGTCAATGGGAAGGTCCAATGGATACATTAAACCTGCAGAGGTGCATCGGAATGTAAAACTGGTGACACAGGAAACGCTTAAAACATAGACAGTAGGAAAACTCAGTCTTCCTGTACTTAAGTCGGCATTGTGTCTCTTATCTTTAATTCCGATGCATTTTCTGTGTTTCATCGTCAATGGGAAGGTCCATGGGATACAGTAAACCTGCAGAGGTGCATCGGAATGTAAAACTTAAGACACGGGAAATGCTCAAATCATAGACATTGGGAAGAATCAGGCTTCCTGTACTTATGTCGGCATTGTGTCTCTTATATTTAATTCCGATGCAATTTCTGTGTTTAATCGCCCATGGGAAGGTCCAAGGGATACAGTAAACGTCCAGAGGTGAATCGGAATGTAAAACTGGTGGCACAGGAAACGCTCGAAACATAGACCGTAAGAAGACACAGTTTTCCTGTACTTAAGTCGTCATTGTGTCTCTTATATTTAATTCCGATGCAATTTCTGTGTTTCATCGTCAATGGGAAGGTCCATGGGATACAGTAAACCTGCAGAGTCGCTTCGGAATCTAAAACTGATGACGCAGGAAACGCTCAAAACATAGACTGGAAGTAGACTCAGTCTTCCTGTACTTAAGTCGGCATTGTGTTCCATATATTTAATTCCGATGCAATTTCTGTGTTTCATCGTCACTATGAAGGCCCAAGGGAAACAGTAAACCTGCAGAGGTGCATCGAAATCTAAAACTGGTGACAGAGGAAACGCTCAAAACAATGACAGTAGGAAGACTCAATCTTCCTGTACTTAAGTCGTCATTGTGTCTGTTATACTTAATTCCGATGCAATTTCTGTGTTTCTTCGTCAATGGGAAGATCCAATTTATACAATAAACCTGCAGAGGTGCATCGGAATGTAAAACTGGTGACACAGGAAACGCTTAAAGCATAGACAGTAGGAAGACTCAGTCTTCCTGTACTTAAGTCGGCATTGTGTCTCTTATATTTAATTCCGATGCATTTTCTGTGTTTCATCGTCAATGGGAAGGTCCATGGGATACAGTAAACCTGCAGAGATGCATCGGAATGTAAAACTGATGACACAGGAAACGCTCAAAACATAGACATTGGGAAGACTCAGGCTTCCTGTACTTATGTCGGCATTGTGTCTCTTATATTTAATTCCGATGCAATTTCTGTGTTTAATCGTCAATGGGAAGGTCCAAGGGATACAGTAAACCTCCAGAGGTGGATCGGAATGTAAAACTGGTGACACAGGAAACGTTCGAAACATAGACCGTAAGAAGACACAGTTTTCCTGTACTTAAGTCGGAATTGTGTCTCTTATATTTAATTCCGATGCAATTTCTGTGCTTCATCGTCAATGGGTAGGTCCATGGGATACAGTAAACCTCCAGAGTCGCATCGGAATGTAAAACTGATGACGCAGGAAAAGCTAAAACATAGACCGGAAGAAGACTCAGTCTTCCTGTACTTAAGTCGGCATTGTGTCTCTTATATTTAATTCCGATGCAATTTCTGTGCTTCATCGTCAATGGGAAGGTCCAAGGGAAACAGTAAACCTGCAGAGGCGCATCGAAATCTAAAACTGGTGACACAGGAAACGCTCAAATCATAGACTGTAGGAACACTCAGTCTTCCTGTACTTATGTCTGCATTGTGGCTCTTATATTTAATTCCGATGCAATTTTTCTATTTCATCGTCAATGGGAAGGTTCAAGGGATACAGTAAACCTGCAGAGGTTCATCGGAATGTAAAACTGGTGACACAGGAAACGTTCGAAACATAGACCGTAAGAAGACACAGTTTTCCTGTACTTAAGTCGGAATTGTGTCTCTTATATTTAATTCCGATGCAATTTCTGTGCTTCATCGTCAATGGGTAGGTCCATGGGATACAGTAAACCTCCAGAGTCGCATCGGAATGTAAAACTGATGACGCAGGAAAAGCTAAAACATAGACCGGAAGAAGACTCAGTCTTCCTGTACTTAAGTCGGCATTGTGTCTCTTATATTTAATTCCGATGCAATTTCTGTGCTTCATCGTCAATGGGAAGGTCCAAGGGAAACAGTAAACCTGCAGAGGCGCATCGAAATCTAAAACTGGTGACACAGGAAACGCTCAAATCATAGACTGTAGGAACACTCAGTCTTCCTGTACTTAAGTCTGCATTGTGGCTCTTATATTTAATTCCGATGCAATTTTTCTATTTCATCGTCAATGGGAAGGTTCAAGGGATACAGTAAACCTGCAGAGGTTCATCGGAATGTGAAACTGGTGACACAGGAAACGCTCAAAACGTAGACCGTATGAAGACTCAGTTTTGTTGTACTTAAGTCGGCGTTGCGTCTCTTATATTTATTTCCGAAGCAATTTCTGAGCTTAATCGTCAATGGGGAGGTCCAAGGGACACAGTAAACCTGCAGAGGTGCATCGGAATGTAAAACTGGTGACTCGGGAAACGCTCAAAGCATAGACCTTAAGAAGACTCAGTTTTCTTGTACTTAAGTCGGCGTTGTGTCTCTTATATTTAATTCCGATGCAATTTCTGTGTTTCATCGTCAATGGGAAGGTCCAATGGATAACGTAAACCTGCAGAGGTGCACCGGAATGTAAAACTGGTGACGTAGGAAACGCTCAAAACTTAGACAGTAGGAAGACTCAATCTTCTTGTACTTAAGTCGGCATTGTATCTGTTATATTGAATTCCGATGCAATCTCTGTGTTTCATCGTCAATGGGAAGGTCCAATGGATACAGTAAACCTGCAGAGGTTCATCGGAATGTAAAACTGGTGACACAGGAAACGATCAAGTCATAGACAGTACGATTACTCAGTCTTCCAGTACTTATGTCGGCATTGTGTCTCTTATATTTAAATCCGATGCAATTTCAGTGTTTCGTCGACAATGGGAAGGTCCAAGGGATACAGTAAACCTGCAGATGTGCATCGGAATGTAAAACAGGTGAGACAGGAAGCGGTCAAAACATAGACAGTAGGAAGGCTCAGTCTTCCTGTACTTCAGTCGGCATTGTGTCTCTTATATTTATTTCCGATGCCATTTCTGTGTTTCATCGCCAATGGGAAGGTCCAAGCGAAACAGTAAACCTGCAGATGTGCATCAGAATGTAAAACAGGCGACACAGGTAACGCTCAAAACATAGACAGTAGAAAGACAAACTCTTCCTGTACTTAAGTCGGCAATGTGTGTCTTATATTTAATTCCGATGCAATTTCTGTGTTTCATCGTCAAAGGGAAGGTCCAATGGATACAGTAAAACTGCAGAGGTGCATCGCAATGTAAAACTGGTGAGACAGGAAACGATCAAGACATAGACAGTAGGATTACTCAGTCTTCCAGTACTTAAGTCAGCATTGTGTCTCTTATATTTAAATCCGATGCAATTTCAGTGTTTCGTCGTCAATGGTAAGGTCCAAGGGATACAGTAAACCTGCAGAGGTGCATCGGAAAGTAAAACTGGAGACACAGGAAGCGGTCAAAGCATAGACAGTAGGAAGGCTCAGTCTTCCTGTACTTCAGTCGGCATTGTGTCTCTTATATTTAATTCCGATGCCATTTCTGTGTTTCATCGCCAATGGGAAGGTCCAAGCGATACAGTAAACCTACAGAGGTGCATCGGAATGTAAAACAGGCGACACAGGAAACGCTCAAAACATAGACAGTAGAAAGACAAACTCTTCCTGCACTTAAGTCGGCATTGTGTCTCTTATATTTAATTCCGATGCAATTTCTGTGTTTCATCGTCAATGGGAAGGTCCATGGGATACAGTAAACCTGCAGAGGTGCATCGGAATGTAAAACTGGTGACGCAGGAAACACTCAAACCATAGACTGGAAGAAGACTCAGTCTTCCTGTACTTAAGTCAGCATTGTGCCTCTTATATTTAATTCCGATGCAATTTCTGTGTTTCATCTTCACTGTGAAGGTCCAAGGGAAACAGTAAACCTGCAGAGGTGCATCGAAATCTAAAACTGGTGACACAGGAAATGCTGAAATCAAAGACAGTAGGATTACTCAGTCTTCCAGTACCTAAGTCGGCATTGTGTCTCTTATATTTAAATCCGATGCAATTTCTGTGTTTCGTCGTCAATGGGAAGGTCCAAAGGATACAGTAAACCTGCAGAGGTGCATCGGAATGTAAAACTGGTGACACAGGAAAGGCTCAAAACATAGACAGTAGGGAGATTCAGTCTTCCTGTACTTAAGTCGGCATTGTGTCTCTTATATTTAATTCCGATGCAATTTCTGTGTTTCATCGTCAATGGGAAGGTCCAATGGATACAGTAAACCTGCACAGGTTCATCGGAATGTAAAACTGGTGACACAGGAAACGCTCAAATCATAGACAGTAGGAAGACTCAGCTTTCCTGTACTTAAGTCGGCATTGTGTCTCTTATATTTAATTCCGATGCTATTTCTATGTTTCTTTGTCAATGGGAAGGTCCAATGGATACAGTAAACCGGCAGAGGTTCACCGGAATGTAAAACTGGTGACACAGGAAACGCTCAAATCATAGACAGTAGGAGACTCAGCCTTCCTGTACTTAAGTCGGCATTGTGTCTCTTATATTTAATTCCGATGCAATTTCTGTGTTTCATCGTCAATGGGAAGGTCCAATGGATACAGTAAAACTGCAGAGGTACATCGCAATGTAATACTGGTGAGACAGGAAACGATCAAGACATAGACAGTAGGATTACTCAGTCTTCCAGTACTTAAGTCGGCATTGTGTCTCTTATATTTAAATCCGAAGCAATTTCAGTGTTTCGTCGTCAATGGGAAGGTCCAAGGCATACAGTAACCCTGCAGAGGTGCATCGGAATGTAAAACTAGTGACACAGGAAACGCTTAAAACATAGACAGTAGGGAGACTCAGTCTTCCTGTACTTAAGTCGGCATTGTGTCTCTTATATTTAATTCCGATGCAATTTCTGTGTTTCATCGTCAATGGGAAGGTCCAATGGATACAGTAAACCTGCACAGGTTCATCGGAATGTAGAACTGGTGACACAGGAAACGCTCAAATCATAGACAGTAGGAAGACTCAGCTTTCCTGTACTTAAGTCGGCATTGTGTCTCTTATATTTAATTCCGATGCTATTCCTATGTTTCTTTGTCAATGGGAAGGTCCAACGGATACAGTAAACCTGCAGAGGTGCATCGGAATATAAAACTGGTGACACGGGAAACGCTCAAAACATAGACCTTAAGAAGACTCAGTTTTCTTGTACTTAGGTCGGCATTGTGTCTCTAATATTTCATTCCGATGCAATTTCTGTGTTTCATCGTCACTATGAAGGTCCAATGAATACAGTAAACCTGCAGGGGTGCATCGGAATGTAAAACTGGTGTCGCAGGAAACGCTCATATCATAGACAGTAGGAAGACTCAATCTCCCTGTACTTAGTCGTCATTGTGTCTGTTATACTTAATTCCGATGCAATTTCTGTGTTTCATCGTCACTATGAAGGTCAAAGGGAAACAGTAAACCTGCAGAGGTGCATCGAAATCTAATACTGGTGACACGGGAAACGCTCAAAACAATGACAGTAGGAAGACTCTATCTTCCTGTACTTAAGTCGGCATTGAGTCTCTTATATTTAATTCCGATGCATTTTCTGTGTTTCATCGTCAATGGGAAGGTCCATGGGATACAGTAAACCTGCAGAGGTGCATCGGAATGTAAAACTGATGACACAGGAAACGCTCAAAACATAGACATTGGGAAGACTCAGGCTTCCTGTACTTATGTCGGCATTGTGTCTCTTATATTTAATTCCAATGCAATTTCTGTGTTTCATCGTCAATGGGACGGTCAAAGGGATACAGTAAACCTTCAGAGGTGCATCGGAATGTAAAACTGCTGACACAGGAAACGCTCGAAACATAGACCGTAAGAAGACACAGTTTTCCTGTACTTAAGTCGGCATTGTGTCTCTTATATTTAATTCCGATGCAATTTCAGTGTTTCATCGTCAATGGGAAGGTCCATGGGAAACAGTAAACCTGCAGAGTCGCATCAGAATGTAAAACGGATGACGCAGGAAACGCTCAAAACATAGACTGGAAAAAGACTCAGTCTTCCTGTACTTATGTCGGCATTGTGTCCCTTATATTTAATTCAGATGCAATTTCTGTGCTTCATCGTCACTATGAAGGTCAAAGGGAAACAGTAAACCTGCAGAGGTGCATCGAAATCTAAAACTGGTGACACAGGAAACGCTCAAAACAATAACAGTAGGAAGACTCTATCTTCCTGTACTTAAGTCGGCATTGTGTCTGTTATATTTAATTCCGATGCAATTTCTGTGTTTCATCGTCAATGGGAAGGTCCAATGGATGCAGTAAACCTGCAGAGGTGCATCGGAATGTAAAACTGGTGACACAGGAAACGCTCAAATCGTAGACAGTAGGAAGACTCAGCCTTCCTGAACTTAAGTCGGTATTGTGTCTCTTATATTTAATTCCGATGCTTTTTCTGTGTTTCATCGTCAATGGGAAGGTCCAATGGATACAGTAAAACTACAGAGTTGGATCGCAATGTAAAACTGTTGAGACAGGAAACGATCAATGCAAAGACAGTAGGATTACTCAGTCTTCCAGTACTTAAGTCGGCATGGTGTCTCTTATATTTAAATCCGATGCAATTTCTGTGTTTCGTCGTCAGTGGGAAAGTCCAAAGGATACTGAAAACCTGCAGAGGTTCATCGGAAGGTAAAACTGGTGACACAGGAAACGCTCAGTCATCCTGTACTTAAGTCGGCATTGTGTCTCTTATTTTTATTTCCGATGCAATTTCTGAGCTTCATCGTCAATGGGAAGGTCCAGGGGACACAGTAAAACCTGCAGAAGTGCATCGGAATGTAAAACTGATGACGCAGGAAACGCTCAAAACATACACTGGAAGAAGACTCAGTCTTCCTGTACTTAAGTCGGCATTGTGTCCCTTATATGTAATTCCGATGCAATTTCTGTGTTTCATCGTTAATATGAAGGTCCAAGGGAAACAGTAAACCTGCAGAGGTGCATCGAAATCTAAAACTGGTGACACAGGAAACGCTCAAAACAATGACAGTAGGAAGACTCAATCTTCCTGTACTTAAGTCGGCATTTTGTCTGTTATATTTAATTCCGATGCAATTTCTGTGTTTCTTCGTCAATGGGATGGTCCAATGGATACATTAAACCTACAGAGGTGCATCGGAATGTAAAACTGGTGACACAGGAAACGCTTAAAACATAGACAGTAGGAAGACTCAGTCTTCCTGTACTTAAGTCGGCATTGTGTCTCTTATCTTTAATTCCGATGCATTTTCTGTGTTTCATCGTCAATGGGAAGGTCCATGGGATACAGTAAACCTGCAGAGGTGCAACGGAATATAAAACTTATGACACGGGAAATGCTCAAATCATAGACATTGGGAAGAATCAGGCTTCCTGTACTTATGTCGGCATTGTGTCTCTTATATTTAATTCCGATGCAATTTCTGTGTCTAATCGCCAATGGGAAGGTCCAAGGGATACAGTAAACCTCCAGATGTGAATCGGAATGTAAAACTGGTGACACAGGAAACGCTCAAAACATTGACCGTAAGAAGACACAGTTTTCCTGTACTTAAGTCGGCATTGTGTCTCTTATATTTAATTCCGATGCAATTTCTGTGTTTCATCGTCAATGGGAAGGTCCATGGGATACAGTAAACCTGCAGAGTCGCTTCGGAATCTAAAACTGATGACGCAGGAAACGCTCAAAACATAGACTGGAAGTAGACTCAGTCTTCCTGTACTTAAGTCGGCATTGTGTCCCTTATATTTAATTCCGATGCAATTTCTGTGTTTCATCGTCACCATGAAGGCCCAAGGGAAACAGTAAACCTGCAGAGGTGCATCGAAATCTAAAACTGGTGACACAGGAAACGCTCAAAACCATGACAGTAGGAAGACTCAATCTTCCTGTACTTAAGTTTGCATTGTGTCTGTTATATTTAATTCCGAAGCAATTTCTGTGTTTCATCGTCAATGGGAAGGTCCAATGGATACAGTGAACCTGCAGAGGTGCATCGGAATGTAAAACTGGTGTCGCAGTAAACTCTCAAATCATAGACAGTAGGAAGACTTAATCTTCCTGTACTTAAGTCGTCATTGTGTCTGTTATACTTAATTCCGATGCAATTTCTGTGTTTCTTCGTCAATGGGAAGGTCCAATTTATACAATAAACCTGCAGAGGTGCATCGGAATGTAAAACCGGTGACACAGGAAACGCTTAAAACATAGACAGTAGGAAGACTCAGTCTTCCTGTACTTAAGTCGGCATTGTGTCTCTTATATTTAATTCCGATGCATTTTCTGTGTTTCATCGTAAATGGGAAGGTCCATGGGATACAGTAAACCTGCAGAGATGCATCGGAATGTAAAGCTGATGACACAGGAAACGCTCAAAACATAGACATTGGGAAGACTCAGGCTTCCTGTACTTATGTCGGCATTGTGTCACTTATATTTAATTCCGATGCAATTTCTGTGTTTAGTCGTCAATGGGAAGGTCCAAGGGATATAGTAAACCTCCAGAGGTGGATCGGAATGTAAAACTGGTGACACAGGAAACGTTCGAAACATAGACCGTAAGAAGACACAGTTTTCCTGTACTTAAGTCGGCATTGTGTCTCTTATATTTAATTCCGATGCAATTTCTGTGTTTCATCGTCAATGGGAAGGTCCATGGGATACAGTAAACCTGCAGAGTCGCAACCGAATGTAAAACTGATGACGCAGGAAAAGCTAAAACATAGACCGGAAGAAGACTCAGTCTTCCTGTACTTAAGTCGGCATTGTGTCTCTTATATTTAATTCCGATGCAATTTCTGTGTTTCATCGTCACTATGAAGGCCCAAGGGAAACAGTAAACCCTTCAGAGGTGCATCGAAATCTAAAACTGGTGACACAGGTAACGCTCAAATCATAGACAGTAGGAAGACCCAGTCTTCCTGTACTTAAGTCTGCATTGTGGCTCTTATATTTAATTCCGATGCAATTTTTCTATTTCATCGTCAATGGGAAGGTTCAAGGGATACAGTAAACCTGCAGAGGTGCATCGGAATGTGAAACTGGTGACACAGGAAACGCTCAAAATTTAGACCGTAGGAAGACTGAGTTTTCTTGTACTTAAGTCGGCGTTGGGTCTCTTATATTTATTTCCGATGCAATTTCTGAGCTTCATCGTCAATGGGGAGGTCCAAGGGACACAGTAAACCTGCAGAGCTGCATCGGAATGTAAAACTGGTGACTCGGGAAACGCTCAAAGCATAGCCCTTAAGAAGACTCAGTTTTCTTGTACTTAAGTCGGCGTTGTGTCTCTTATATTTAATTCCGATGCAATTTCTGTGTTTCATCGTCAAAGGGAAGGTCCAATGGATACAGTAAAACTGCAGAGGGGCATCGGAATGTAAAACAGGTGAGACAGGAAGCGGTCAAAACATAGACAGTAGGAAGGCTCAGTCTTCCTGTACTTCAGTCGGCATTGTGTCTCTTATATTTATTTCCGATGCCATTTCTGTGTTTCATCGCCAATAGGAAGGTCCAAGCGATACAGTAAACCTGCAGAGGTGCATCGGAATGTAAAACAGGCGACACAGGAAACGCTCGAAACATAGACAGTAGAAAGACAAACTCTTCCTGTACTTAAGTCGGCATTGTGTCTGTTATATTTAATTCCGATGCAATTTCTGTGTTTCATCGTCAAAGGGAAGGTCCAATGGATACAGTAAAACTGCAGAGGGGCAAAGCAATGTAAAACTGGTAAGACAGGAAACGATCAAGACATAGACAGTAGGATTACTCAGTCTTCCAGTACTTAAGTCAGCATTGTGTCTCTTATATTTAAATCCGATGCAATTTCTTTGTTTCGTCGTCAATGGGAATGTCCAAAGGATACAGTAAACCTGGAGAGGTGCATTGGAATGTAAAACTGGTGACACAGGAAAGGCTCAAAACATAGACAGTAGGAAGACTCAGTCTTCCTGTACTTAAGTCGGCATTGTGTCTCTTATATTTAATTCCGATGCAATTTCTGTGTTTCATCGTCAATGGGAAGGTCCAATGGATACAGTAAACCTGCAGAGGTTCATCGGAATGTAAAACTGGTGACACAGGAAACGCTCAAATCATAGACAGTAGGAAGACTCAGCTTTCCTGTACTTAAGTCGGCATTGTGTCTTTATATTTAATTCCGATGCTATTTCTATGTTTCATTGTCAATGGGAAGGTCCAATGGATACAGTAAACCTGCAGAGGTTCATCGGAATGTAAAACTGGTGACACAGGAAACGCTCAAATCATAGACAGTAGGAAGACTCAGCCTTAGTGTACTTAAGTCGGCATTGTGTCTCTTATATTTCATTCCGATGCTATTTCTGTGTTTCATCGTCAATAGGAAGGTCCAATGGATACAGTAAAACTGCAGAGGTGCATCGCAATGTAAAACTGGTGAGACAGGAAACGATCAAGACATAGACAGTAGGATTACTCAGTCTTCCAGTACTTAAGTCGGCATTGTGTCTCTTATATTTAATTCCGATGCCATTTCTGTGTTTCATCGCCAATGGGAAGGTCCAAGCGATACAGTAAACCTGCAGAGGTGCATCGGAATGTAAAACAGGCGACACAGGGAACGCTCAAAACATAGACAGTAGAAAGACAAACTCTTCCTGTACTTAAATCGGCATTGTGTCTCTTATATTTAATTCCGATGCAATTTCTGTGTCTAATCGCCAATGGGAAGGTCCAAGGGATACAGTAAACCTCCAGATGTGAATCCGAATGTAAAACTGGTGACACAGGAAACGCTCAAAACATTGACCGTAAGAAGACACAGTTTTCCTGTACTTAAGTCGGCATTGTGTCTCTTATATTTAATTCCGATGCAATTACTGTGTTTCATCGTCAATGGGAAGGTCCATGGGATACAGTAAACCTGCAGAGTCGCTTCGGAATCTAAAACTGATGACGCAGGAAACGCTCAAAACATAGACTGGAAGTAGACTCAGTCTTCCTGTACTTAAGTCGGCATTGTGTCCCTTATATTTAATTCCGATGCAATTTCTGTGTTTCATCGTCACCATGAAGGCCCAAGGGAAACAGTAAACCTGCAGAGGTGCATCGAAATCTAAAACTGGTGACACAGGAAACGCTCAAAACCATGACAGTAGGAAGACTCAATCTTCCTGTACTTAAGTCGGCATTGTGTCTGTTATATTTAATTCCGAAGCAATTTCTGTGTTTCATCGTCAATAGGAAGGTCCAATGGATACAGTGAACCTGCAGAGGTGCATCGGAATGTAAAACTGGTGTCGCAGTAAACTCTCAAATCATAGACAGTAGGAAGACTTAATCTTCCTGTACTTAAGTCGTCATTGTGTCTGTTATACTTAATTCCGATGCAATTTCTGTGTTTCTTCGTCAATGGGAAGGTCCAATTTATACAATAAACCTGCAGAGGTGCATCGGAATGTAAAACCGGTGACACAGGAAACGCTTAAAACATAGACAGTAGGAAGACTCAGTCTTCCTGTACTTAAGTCGGCATTGTGTCTCTTATATTTAATTCCGATGCATTTTCTGTGTTTCATCGTAAATGGGAAGGTCCATGGGATACAGTAAACCTGCAGAGATGCATCGGAATGTAAAGCTGATGACACAGGAAACGCTCAAAACATAGACATTGGGAAGACTCAGGCTTCCTGTACTTATGTCGGCATTGTGTCACTTATATTTAATTCCGATGCAATTTCTGTGTTTAGTCGTCAATGGGAAGGTCCAAGGGATATAGTAAACCTCCAGAGGTGGATCGGAATGTAAAACTGGTGACACAGGAAACGTTCGAAACATAGACCGTAAGAAGACACAGTTTTCCTGTACTTAAGTCGGCATTGTGTCTCTTATATTTAATTCCGATGCAATTTCTGTGTTTCATCGTCAATGGGAAGGTCCATGGGATACAGTAAACCTGCAGAGTCGCATCGGAATGTAAAACTGATGACGCAGGAAAAGCTAAAACATAGACCGGAAGAAGACTCAGTCTTCCTGTACTTAAGTCGGCATTGTGTCTCTTATATTTAATTCCGATGCAATTTCTGTGTTTCATCGTCACTATGAAGGCCCAAGGGAAACAGTAAACCCTTCAGAGGTGCATCGAAATCTAAAACTGGTGACACAGGTAACGCTCAAATCATAGACAGTAGGAAGACCCAGTCTTCCTGTACTTAAGTCTGCATTGTGGCTCTTATATTTAATTCCGATGCAATTTTTCTATTTCATCGTCAATGGGAAGGTTCAAGGGATACAGTAAACCTGCAGAGGTGCATCGGAATGTGAAACTGGTGACACAGGAAACGCTCAAAACGTAGACCGTAGGAAGACTGAGTTTTCTTGTACTTAAGTCGGCGTTGGGTCTCTTATATTTATTTCCGATGCAATTTCTGAGCTTCATCGTCAATGGGGAGGTCCAAGGGACACAGTAAACCTGCAGAGCTGCATCGGAATGTAAAACTGGTGACTCGGGAAACGCTCAAAGCATAGCCCTTAAGAAGACTCAGTTTTCTTGTACTTAAGTCGGCGTTGTGTATCTTATATTTAATTCCGATGCAATTTCTTGTTTCATCGTCAAAGGGAAGGTCCAATGGATACAGTAAAACTGCAGAGGGGCATCGGAATGTAAAACAGGTGAGACAGGAAGCGGTCAAAACATAGACAGTAGGAAGGCTCAGTCTTCCTGTACTTCAGTCGGCATTGTGTCTCTTATATTTATTTCCGATGCCATTTCTGTGTTTCATCGCCAATAGGAAGGTCCAAGCGATACAGTAAACCTGCAGAGGTGCATCGGAATGTAAAACAGGCGACACAGGAAACGCTCGAAACATAGACAGTAGAAAGACAAACTCTTCCTGTACTTAAGTCGGCATTGTGTCTGTTATATTTAATTCCGATGCAATTTCTGTGTTTCATCGTCAAAGGGAAGGTCCAATGGATACAGTAAACCTGCAGAGGTGCATCGGAATGTAAAACTGGTGACGCAGGAAACACTCAAAACATAGACTGGAAGAAGACTCAGTCTTCCTGTACTTAAGTCGGCATTGTGTCTCTTTTATTTAATTCCGATGCAATTTCTGTGTTTCATCGTCACAGTGAAGGTCCAAGAGAAACAGTAAACCTGCAGAGGTGCATCGAAATCTAAAACTGGTGACACAGGAAACGCTGAAATCATAGACAGTAGGAAGACTCAGTCTTCCTGTACATCAGACGGCATTGTGTCTCTTGTATTTAATTCCGATGCCATTTCTGTGTTTCATCGCCAATGGGAAGGTCCAAGGGATACAGTTACCTCCAGAGGTGCATCGGAATGTAAAACTGGTGACACAGGAAACGCTCAAACATAGACAGTAGGAACACTCAGTCTTCCTGTACTTAAGTCGGCATTGTGTCTCTTATATTTAATTCCGATGCAATTTTTCTATTTCATCGTCAATGGGAAGGTTCAAGCGATACAGTAAACCTGCAGAGGTGCATCTGAATGTAGAACTGGTGACACAGGAAACGCTCAAAACATAGACCGTAGGAAGACTCAGTTTTCTTGTACTTAAGTCGGCGTTGTGTCTCTTATTTTTATTTCCGATGCAATTTCTGAGCTTCATCGTCAATGGGGAGGTCCAAGGGACACAGTAAACCTGCAGAGGTTCTTCGGAATGTAAAACTGGTGACACAGGAAACGCTCAAATCATAGACAGTAGGAAGACTCAGCTTTCCTGTACTTAAGTCGGCATTGTGTCTCTTATATTTAATTCCGATGCTATTTCTATGTTTCATTGTCAATGGGAAGGTCCAATGGATACAGTAAACCTGCAGAGGTTCATCGGAATGTAAAACTGGTGACACAGGAAACGCTCAAATTATAGACAGTAGGAAGACTCAGCCTTCCTGTACTTAAGTCGGCATTGTGACTCTTATATTTAATTCCGATGCTATTTCTGTGTTTCATCGTCAATGGGAAGGTCCAATGGATACAGTAAAACTGCAGAGGTGCATCGCAATGTAAAACTGGTGAGACAGGAATCGATCAAGACATAGACAGTAGGATTACTCAGTCTTCCAGTACTTAAGTCGGCATTGTGTCTCTTATATTTAAATCCGAAGCAATTTCAATGTTTCTTCGTCAATGGGAAGGTCCAAGGGATACAGTAACCCAGTAGAGGTGCATCGGAATCTGAAACTAGTGACACAGGAAACGCTTAAAACATAGACAGTAGGAAGACTCAGTCTTCCTGTACTTAAGTCGGCATTGTGTCTCTTATATTTAATTCCGATGCATTATCTGTGTTTCATCGTCACTGTGAAGGTCCAAGGGATACAGTAAACCTGCAGAGGTGCATCGGAATGTAAAACTGGTGACACGGGAAACGCTCAAAACATAGACCTTAAGAAGACTCAGTTTTCTTGTACTTAGGTCGGCATTGTGTCTCTAATATTTAATTCCGATGCAATTTCTGTGTTTCATCGTCACTGTGAAGGTCCAATGAATACAGTAAACCTGCAGAGGTGCACCGGAATGTAAAACTGGTGTCGCAGGAAACGCTCATATCATAGACAGCAGGAAGACTCAATCTTCCTGTACTTAAGTCGTCATTGTGTCTGTTATACTTAATTCCGATGCAATTTCTGTGTTTCTTCGTCAATGGGAAGGTCCAATCGATACATTAAACCTGCAGAGGTGCATCGGAATGTAAAACTAGTGACACAGGAAACGCTTAAAGCATAGACAGTAGGAAGACTCCGTCTTCCTGTACTTATGTCGGCATTGTGTCTCTTATATTTAATTCCGATGCAATTTCTGTGTTTCATCGTCAATGGGAAGGTCAAAGGTATACAGTAAACCTCCAGAGGTGCATCGGAATGTAAAACTACTGACACAGGAAACGCTCGAAACATAGACCGTAAGAAGACACAGTTTTCCTGTACTTAAGTCGGCATTGTGTCTCTTATATTTAATTCCGATGCAATTTCAGTGTTTCATCGTCAATGGGAAGGTCCATGGGATACAGTAAACCTGCAGAGTCGCATCAGAATGTAAAACGGATGACGCAGGAAACGCTCAAAACATAGACTGGAAGAAGACTCAGTCTTCCTGTACTTAAGTCGGCATTGTGTCCATTATATTTAAATCAGATGCAATTTCTGTGTTTCATCGTCACTATGAAGGTCGAAGGGAAACAGTAAACCTGCAGAGGTACATCGAAATCTAAAACTGGTGACACAGGAAACGCTCAAAACAATGACAGTAGGAAGACTCAATCTTTCTGTACTTGGCATTGTGTCTGTTATATTTAATTCCGATGCAATTTCTGTGTTTCATCGTCAATGGGAAGGTCCAATGGATACAGTAAACCTGCAGAGGAGCATCGGATTGTAAAACTGGTGACACAGGAAACGCTCAAATCATAGACAGTAGGAAGACTCAGCCTTCCTGTACTTAAGTCGGCATTGTGTCTCTTATGCTTAATTCTGATGCTATTTCTGTGTTTCATCGTCAATGGGAAGGTCCATGGGATACAGTAAACCTGCAGAGGTGCATCGCAATGTAAAACTGGAGAGACAGGAAACGATCAAGTCATAGACAGCAGGGTTACTCAGTCTTCCAGTACTTAAGTCGGCATTGTGTCTCTTATATTTAAATCCGATGCAATTTCTGTGTTTCGTCGTCAATGGGAAGGTCCAAGGGATACAGTAAACGTGCAGAGGTGCATCGGAATGTAAAACTGGCGACACAGGAAACGCTCAAATCATAGACAGTAGAAAGACAAACTCTTCCTGTACTTAAGTCGGCATTGTGTGTCTTATATTTAATTCCGATTCAATTGCTGTGTTTCATTGTCAATGGGAAGGTCCAAGGGATACAGTAAACCTGCAGGGGGGGCATCGGAATGTAAAACTGGTGACACAGGAAACGCTCAAAGCATAGACAGTAGGAAGACTCAATCTTCCTGTACTTAGGTCGGCATTGTGTCTGTTATATTTAATTCCGATGCAATTTCTGTGTTTCATCGTCAATGGGAAGGTCCAATGGATGCAGTAAACCTGCAAAGGTGCATCGGAATGTAAAACTGGTGACACAGGAAACGCTCAAATCACAGACAGTAGGAAGACTCAGCCTTCCTGTACTTAAGTCGGTATTGTGTCTCTTATATTTAATTCCGATGCTTTTTCTGTGTTTCATCGTCAATGGGAAGGTCCAATGGATACAGTAAAACTACAGAGTTGCATCGCAATGTATAACTGTTGAGACAGGAAACGATCAAGGCATAGACAGTAGGATTACTCAGTCTTCCAGTACTTAAGTCGGCATTGTGTCTCTTATATTTAAATCCGATGCAATTTCTGTGTTTCGTCGTCAGTGGGAAGGTCCAAAGGATACAGCAAACCTGCAGAGGTTCATCGGAATGTAAAACTGGTGACACAGGAAACGCTCAGACTTCCTGTACTTAAGTCGGCATTGTGTCTCTTATTTTTATTTCCGATGCAATTTCTGAGCTTCATCGTCAATGGGAAGGTCCAAGGGACACAGTAAACCTGCAGAAGTGCATCGGAATGTAAAACTGGTGACACAGGAAACGCTCAAATCATAGACAGTAGGAAGACTCAGTCTTCCTGTACTTATGTCGGCATTGCGTCTCTTTTATTTAAATCCGATGCAATTTCTGTGTTTCATCGTCACTGTGAAGGTCTAGGGGATACAGTAAACCTGCAGAGGTGCATCGGAATGTAAAACTGGAGACACGGGAAACGCTCAAAACATTGGCTTTAAGACGACTCAGTCTTCTTGTACTTAAGTCGGCGTTGTGTCTCTTATATTTAATTCCGATGCAATTTCTGTGTTTCATCGTCAATGGGAAGGTGCAACGGATATAGTAAACCAGCAGAGGTGCACCGGAATGTAAAACTGGTGACGCAGGAAACGCTCAAAACATAGACAGTAGGAAGACTCAATCTTCCTGTACTTAAGTCGGCATTGTGTCTGTTATATTTAATTCCGATGCAATTTCTGTGTTTCATCGTCATTGGGAAGGTCCAATGGATACAGTAAACCTACAAAGGTGCATCGGAATGTAAAACTGGTGACATAGGAAACGCTTAAAACATAGACAGTAGGAAGACTCAGTCTTCCTGTCCTTAAGTCGGCATTATGTCTCTTATATTTTAATTCCGATGCATTTTCTGTGTTTCATTATCATTGGGAAGGTCCATGGGATACAGTAAACCTTCAGAGGTGCATCGGAATGTAAAACTGATGACACAGGAAACGCTCAAAACATAGACATTGGGAAGACTCAGGCTTCCTGTACTTAAGTCGGCATTGTGTCTCTTATATTTAATTCCGATGCAATTTCTGTGTTTCATCGTCACTGTGAAGGTCCATGGGATACAGTAAAGCTGCAGAGGTGCAGCGGAATGTAAAACTGGTGACACGGAAAACGCTCAAAACATTGGCCTTAAGACGACTCAGTCTTCTTGTACTTAAGTCGGCGTTGTGTCTCTAATATTTTCTTCCGATGCAATTTCTTTGTTTCTTCGGTTATGGGAAGGTCCAATGAATACAGTAAACCTGCAGAGGTGCATCGGAATGTAAAACTGGTGTCGCAGGAAACGCTCATATCATAGACAGTAGGAAGACTCAATCTTCCTGTACTTAAGTCGTCATAGTGTCTGTTATACTTAATTCCGATTCAATTTCTGTGTTTCTTCGTCAATTGGGAAGGTCCAATGGATACAGTAAACCTGCAGAGGTGCATCGGAATGTAAAACTGATGACACGGGAAATGCTCAAATCATAGACATTAGGAAGACACAGGCTTCCTGTACTTATGTCGGCATTGTGTCTCTTATATTTAATTCCGATGCAATTTCTGTGTTTAATCGTCAATGGGAAGGTCCAAGGGATACAGTAAACCTCCAGAGGTGCATCGGAATGTATAACTGGTGACACAGGAAACGCTCGAAACATAGACCGTAAGAAGACACAGTTTTCCTGTACTTAAGTCGGCATTGTGTCTCTTATATTTAATTCCGATGCAATTTCTGTGTTTCATCGTCACTATGAAGGTCCAAGGGAAACAGTAAACCTGCAGAGGTGCATCGAAATCTAAAACTGGTGACACAGGAAACGCTCAAAACAACGACAGTAGGAAGACTCAATCTTCCTGTACTTAAGTCGGCATTGTGACTGTTATATTTAATTCCAATGCAATTTCTGTGTTTCATCGTCAATGGGAAGGTCCAATGGATACAGTAAACCTGCAGAGGTGCATCGGAATGTAAAACTCGTGTCGCAGGAAACGCTCAAATCATAGACAGTAGGAAGACTTAATCTTCCTGTACTTAAGTCGTCATTGTGTCTGTTATACTTAATTCCGATGCAATTTCTGTGTTTCTTCGTCAATGGGAAGGTCCAATGGATACATTAAACCTGCAGAGGTGCATCGGAATGTAAAACTGGTGACACAGGAAACGCTTAAAACATAGACAGTAGGAAGACTCAGTCTTCCTGTACTTAAGTCGGCATTGTGTCTCTTATATTTAATTCCGATGCATTTTCTGTGTTTCATCGTCAATGGGAAGGTCCATGGGATACAGTAAACCTGCAGTGGTGCATCGGAATGTAAAACTGATGACACAGGAAACGCTCAAAACATAGACATTGGGAAGACTCAGGCTTCCTGTACTTATGTCGGCGTTGTGTCTCTTATATTTAATTCCGATGCAATTTCTGTGTTTAATCGTCAATGGGAAGGTCCAAGGGATACAGTAAACCTCCAGAGGTGCATCGTAATGTAAAACTGGTGACACAGGAAACGTTCGAAACATAGACCGTAAGAAGACACAGTTTTCCTGTACTTAAGTCGGCATTGTGTCTCTTATATTTAATTCCGATGTAATTTCTGTGTTTCATCGTCACTATGAAGGTCCAAGGGAAACAGTAAACCTGCAGAGGTGCATCGAAATCTAAAACTGGTGACACAGGAAACGCTCAAAACAACGACAGTAGGAAGACTCAATCTTCCTGTACTTAAGTCGGCATTGTGTCTGTTATATTTAATTCCAATGCAATTTCTGTGTTTCATCGTCAATGGGAAGGTCCAATGGATACAGTAAACCTGCAGAGGTGCATCGGAATGTAAAACTGGTGTCGCAGGAAACCCTCAAATCATAGACAGTAGGTAGACTTAATCTTCCTGTACTTAAGTCGTCATTGTGTCTGTTATACTTAATTCCGATGCAATTTCTGTGTTTCTTCGTCAATGGGAAGGTCCAATGGATACATTAAACCTGCAGAGGTGCATCGGAATGTAAAACTGGTGACACAGGAAACGATTAAATCATAGACAGTAGGAAGACTCAGTCTTCCTGTACTTAAGTAGGCATTGTGTCTCTTATATTTAATTCCGATGCATTTTCTGTGTTTCATCGTCAATGGGAAAGTCCATGGGATACAGTAAACCTGCAGTGGTGCATCGGAATGTAAAACTGATGACACAGGAAACGCTCAAAACAAAGACATTGGGAAGACTCAGGCTTCCTGTACTTATGTCGGCGTTGTGTCTCTTATATTTAATTCCGATGCAATTTCTGTGTTTAATCGTCAATGGGAAGGTCCAAGGGCTACAGTAAACCTCCAGAGGTGCATCGTAATGTAAAACTGGTGACACAGGAAACGTTCGAAACATAGACCGTAAGAAGACACAGTTTTCCTGTACTTAAGTCGGAATTGTGTCTCTTATATTTAATTCCGATGCAATTTCTGTGTTTCATCGTCACTATGAAGGTCCAAGGGAAACAGTAAACCTGCAGAGGTGCATCGAAATCTAAAACTGGTGACACAGGAAACGCTCAAATCATAGACAGTAGGAAGACTCAGTCTTCCTGTACTTAAGTCTGCATTGTGGCTCTTATATTTAATTCCGATGCAATTTTTCTATTTCATCGTCAATGGGAAGGTTCAAGGGATACAGTAAACCTGCAGAGGTGCATCGGAATGGGAAACTGGTGACACAGGAAACGCTGAAAACGTAGACCGTAGGAAGACTCAGTTGTCTTGTACTTATGTCGGCGTTGCGTCTCGTATATTTATTTCCGATGCAATTTCTGAGCTGCATCGTCAATGGGGAGGTCCAAGGGACACAGTAAACCTGCAGAGGTGCATTGGACTGTAAAACTGGTGACTCGGGAAACGCTCAAAGCATAGACCTTAAGAAGACTCAGTTTTCTTGTACTTAACTCGGCGTTGTGTCTCTTATATTTAATTCCGATGTAATTTCTGTGTTTCATCGTCAATGGGAAGGTCCAATGGATACAGTAGTCCTGCAGAGGTGCACCGGAATGTAAAACTGGTGACGCAGGAAACGCTCAAAACATAGACAGTAGGAAGACTCAATCTTCCAGTACTTAAGTCGGCATTGTATGTGTTATATTTAATTCCGATGCAATTTCTGTGTTTCATCGGTAATGGGAAGGTCCAATGGATACAGTAAACCTGCAGAGGTGCATTGGAATGTAAAACTGGTGACACAGGAAGCGGTCAAAACATAGACAGTAGGAAGGCTCAGTCTTCCTGTACTTAAGTCGGCATTGTGTCTCTTATATTTAATTCCGATGCATTTTCTGTGTTTCATCGTCAATGGGAAGGTCCATGGGATACAGTAAACCTGCAGAGATGCATCGGAATGTAAAACTGATGACACAGGAAACGCTCAAAACATAGACATTGGGAAGACACAGCTTTCCTGTACTTATGTCGGCATTGTGTCTCTTATATTTAATTCCGATGCAATTTCTGTGTTTAATCGTCAATGGGAAGGTCAAAGGGATACAGTAAACCTCCAGAGGTGCATCGGAATGTAAAACTGCTGACACAGGAAACGCTCGAAACATAGACCGTAAGAAGACACGGTTTTCCTGTAGTTAAGTCGGGATTGTATCTCTTATATTTAATTCCGATGCAATTTCAGTGTTTCATCGTCAATGGGAAGGTCCATGGGATACAGTAAACCTGCAGAGTCGCATCAGAATGGAAAACGGATGACGCAGGAAACGCTCAAAGCATAGACTGGAAGAAGACTCAGTCTTAGTGTACTTAAGTCGGCATTGTGTCCCTTATATTTAATTCAGATGCAATTTCTGTGTTTCATCGTCACTATGAAGGTCAAAGGGAAACAGTAAACCTGCAGAGGTGCATCGAAATCTAAAACTGGTGACACAGGAAACGCTCAAAACAATGACAGTAGGAAGACTCAATCTTCCTGTACTTAAGTCGGCATTGTGTCTGTTATATTTAATTCCGATGCAATTTCTGTGTTTCATCGTCAATGGGAAGGTCCAATGGATACAGTAAACCTGCAGAGGTGCATCGGATTGTAAAACTGGTGACACAGGAAACGCTCAAATCATAGACAGTAGGAAGTCTCAGCCTTCCTGTACTTAAGACGGCATTGTGTCTCTTATGTTTAATTCCGATGTTATTTCTGTGTTTCATCGTCAATGGGAAGGTCCAATGGATACAGTAAAACTACAGAGGTGCATCGCAATGTAAAACTGGAGAGACAGGAAACGATCAAGTCATAGACAGCAGGATTACTCAGTCTTCCAGTACTAAAGTCGGCATTGTGTCTCTTATATTTAAATCCGATGCAATTTCTGTGTTTCGTCGTCAATGGGAAGGTCCAAGGGATACAGTAAACGTGCAGAGGTGCATCGGAATGTAAAACTGGCGACACAGGAAACGCTCAAATCATAGACAGTAGAAAGACAAACTCTTCCTGTACTTAAGTCGGCATTGTGTGTCTTATATTTAATTCCGATTCAATTGCTGTGTTTCATTGTCAATGGGAAGGTCCAAGGGATACAGTAAACCTGCAGGGGGGGCATCGGAATGTAAAACTGGTGACACAGGAAACGCTCAAAGCATAGACAGTAGGAAGACTCAATCTTCCTGTACTTAGGTCGGCATTGTGTCTGTTATATTTAATTCCGATGCAATTTCTGTGTTTCATCGTCAATGGGAAGGTCCAGTGGATGCAGTAAACCTGCAAAGGTGCATCGGAATGTAAAACTGGTGACACAGGAAACCCTCAAATCACAGACAGTAGGAAGACTCAGCCTTCCTGTACTTAAGTCGGTATTGTGTCTCTTATATTTAATTCCGATGCTTTTTCTGTGTTTCATCGTCAATGGGAAGGTCCAATGGATACAGTAAAACTACAGAGTTGCATCGCAATGTATAACTGTTGAGACAGGAAACGATCAAGGCATAGACAGTAGGATTACTCAGTCTTCCAGTCCTTAAGTCGGCATTGTGTCTCTTATATTTAAATCCGATGCAATTTCTGTGTTTCGTCGTCAGTGGGAAGGTCCAAAGGATACAGCAAACCTGCAGAGGTTCATCGGAATGTAAAACTGGTGACACAGGAAACGCTCAGACTTCCTGTACTCAAGTCGGCATTGTGTCTCTTATTTTTATTTCCGATGCAATTTCTGAGCTTCATCGTCAATGGGAAGGTCCAAGGGACACAGTAAACCTGCAGAAGTGCATCGGAATGTAAAACTGGTGACACAGGAAACGCTCAAATCATAGACAGTAGGAAGACTCAGTCTTCCTGTACTTATGTCGGCATTGCGTCTCTTTTATTTAATTCCGATGCAATTTCTGTGTTTCATCGTCACTGTGAAGGTCTAGGGGATACAGTAAACCTGCAGAGGTGCATCGGAATGTAAAACTGGAGACACGGGAAACGCTCAAAACATTGGCCTTAAGACGACTCAGTCTTCTAATACTTAAGTCGGCGTTGTGTCTCTTATATTTAATTCCGATGCAATTTCTGTGTTTCATCGTCAATGGGAAGGTGCAATGGATATAGTAAACCTGCAGAGGTGCACCGGAAAGTAAAACTGGTGACGCAGGAAACGCTCAAAACATAGACAGTAGGAAGACTCAATCTTCCTGTACTTAAGTCGGCATTGTGTCTCTTATGTTTAATTCCGATGCTATTTCTGTGTTTCATCGTCAATGGGAAGGTCCAATGGATACAGTAAAACTACAGAGGTGCATCGCAATGTAAAACTGGAGAGACAGGAAACGATCAAGTCATAGACAGCAGGATTACTCAGTCTTCCAGTACTTAAGTCGGCATTGTGTCTCTTATATTTAAATCCGATGCAATTTCTGTGTTTCGTCGTCAATGGGAAGGTCCAATGGATACAGTAAACGTGCAGAGGTGCATCGGAATGTAAAACTGGCGACACAGGAAACGCTCAAATCATAGACAGTAGAAAGACAAACTCTTCCTGTACTTAAGTCGGCATTGTGTGTCTTATATTTAATTCCGATTCAATTGCTGTGTTTCATTGTCAATGGGAAGGTCCAAGGGATACAGTAAACCTGCAGGGGGGGCATCGGAATGTAAAACTGGTGACACAGGAAACGCTCAAAGCATAGACAGTAGGAAGACTCAATCTTCCTGTACTTAGGTCGGCATTGTGTCTGTTATATTTAATTCCGATGCAATTTCTGTGTTTCATCGTCAATGGGAAGGTCCAATGGATGCAGTAAACCTGCAAAGGTGCATCGGAATGTAAAACTGGTGACACAGGAAACGCTCAAATCACAGACAGTAGGAAGACTCAGCCTTCCTGTACTTAAGTCGGTATTGTGTCTCTTATATTTAATTCCGATGCTTTTTCTGTGTTTCATCGTCAATGGGAAGGTCCAATGGATACAGTAAAACTACAGAGTTGCATCGCAATGTATAACTGTTGAGACAGGAAACGATCAAGGCATAGACAGTAGGATTACTCAGTCTTCCAGTACTTAAGTCGGCATTGTGTCTCTTATATTTAAATCCGATGCAATTTCTGTGTTTCGTCGTCAGTGGGAAGGTCCAAAGGATACAGCAAACCTGCAGAGGTTCATCGGAATGTAAAACTGGTGACACAGGAAACGCTCAGACTTCCTGTACTTAAGTCGGCATTGTGTCTCTTATTTTTATTTCAGATGCAATTTCTGAGCTTCATCGTCAATGGGAAGGTCCAAGGGACACAGTAAACCTGCAGAAGTGCATCGGAATGTAAAACTGGTGACACAGGAGACGCTCAAATCATAGACAGTAGGAAGACTCAGTCTTCCTGTACTTATGTCGGCATTGCGTCTCTTTTATTTAATTCCGATGCAATTTCTGTGTTTCATCGTCACTGTGAAGGTCTAGGGGATACAGTAAACCTGCAGAGGTGCATCGGAATGTAAAACTGGAGACATGGGAAACGCTCAAAACATTGGCCTTAAGACGACTCAGTCTTCTTGTACTTAAGTCGGCGTTGTGTCTCTTATATTTAATTCCGATGCAATTTCTGTGTTTCATCGTCAATGGGAAGGTGCAATGGATATAGTAAACCTGCAGAGGTGCACCGGAATGTAAAACTGGTGACGCAGGAAACGCTCAAAACATAGACAGTAGGAAGACTCAATCTTCCTGTACTTAAGTCGGCATTGTGTCTGTCATATTTAATTCCGATGCAATTTCTGTGTTTCATCGTCATTGGGAAGGTCCAATGGATACAGTAAACCTACAGAGGTGCATCGGAATGTAAAACTGGTGACATAGGAAACGCTTAAAACATAGACAGTAGGAAGACTCAGTCTTCCTGTCCTTAAGTCGGCATTATGTCTCTTATATTTTAATTCCGATGCATTTTCTGTGTTTCATTATCATTGGGAAGGTCCATGGGATACAGTAAACCTTCAGAGGTGCATCGGAATGTAAAACTGATGACACAGGAAACGCTCAAAACATAGACATTGGGAAGACTCAGGCTTCCTGTCCTTAAGTCGGCATTGTGTCTCTTATATTTAATTCCGATGCAATTTCTGTGTTTCATCGTCACTGTGAAGGTCCATGGGATACAGTAAAGCTGCAGAGGTGCAGCGGAATGTAAAACTGGTGACACGGGAAACGCTCAAAATATAGGCCTTAAGAAGACTCAGTCATCTTGTACTTAAGTCGGCGTTGTGTCTCTAATATTTTCTTCCGATGCAATTTCTTTGTTTCTTCGGTTATGGGAAGGTCCAATGAATACAGTAAACCTGCAGAGGTGCATCGGAATGTAAAACTGGTGTCGCAGGGAACGCTCATATCATAGACAGTAGGAAGACTCAATCTTCCTGTACTTAAGTCGTCATAGTGTCTGTTATACTTAATTCCGATTCAATTTCTGTGTTTCTTCGTCAATTGGGAAGGTCCAATGGATACAGTAAACCTGCAGAGGTGCATCGGAATGTAAAACTGATGACACGGGAAATGCTCAAATCAAAGACATTGGGATGACACAGGCTTCCTGTACTTATGTCGGCATTGTGTCTCTTATATTTAATTCCGATGCAATTTCTGTGTTTAATCGTCAATGGGAAGGTCCAAGGGATACAGTAAACCTCCAGAGGTGCATCGGAATGTAAAACTGGTGACACAGGAAACGCTCGAAACATAGACCGAAAGAAGACACAGTTTTCCTGTACTTAAGTCGGCATTGTGTCTCTTATATTTAATTCCGATGCAATTTCTGTGTTTCATCGTCACTATGAAGGTCCAAGGGAAACAGTAAACCTGCAGAGGTGCATCGAAATCTAAAACTGGTGACACAGGAAACGCTCAAAACAACGACAGTAGGAAGACTCAATCTTCCTGTACTTAAGTCGGCATTGTGTCTGTTATATTTAATTCCAATGCAATTTCTGTGTTTCATCGTCAATGGGAAGGTCCAATGGATACAGTAAACCTGCAGAGGTGCATCGGAATGTAAAACTCGTGTCGCAGGAAACGCTCAAATCATAGACAGTAGGAAGACTTAATCTTCCTGTACTTAAGTCGTCATTGTGTCTGTTATACTTAATTCCGATGCAATTTCTGTGTTTCTTCGTCAATGGGAAGGTCCAATGGATACATTAAACCTGCAGAGGTGCATCGGAATGTAAAACTGGTGACAGAGGAAACGCTTAAAACATAGACAGTAGGAAGACTCAGTCTTCCTGTACTTAAGTCGGCATTGTGTCTCTTATATTTAATTCCGATGCATTTTCTGTGTTTCATCGTCAATGGGAAGGTCCATGGGATACAGTAAACCTGCAGTGGTGCATCGGAATGTAAAACTGATGACACAGGAAACGCTCAAAACATAGACATTGGGAAGACTCAGGCTTCCTGTACTTATGTCGGCGTTGTGTCTCTTATATTTAATTCCGATGCAATTTCTGTGTTTAATCGTCAATGGGAAGGTCCAAGGGATACAGTATCCCTGTAGAGGTGCATCGTAATGTAAAACTGGTGACACAGGAAACGTTCGAAACATAGACCGTAAGAAGACACAGTTTTCCTGTACTTAAGTCGGCATTGTGTCTCTTATATTTAATTCCGATGCAATTTCTGTGTTTCATCGTCACTATGAAGGTCCAAGGGAAACAGTAAACCTGCAGAGGTGCATCGGAATGGGAAACTGGTGACACAGGAAACGCTGAAAACGTAGACCGTAGGAAGACTCAGTTTTCTTGTACTTATGTCGGCGTTGCGTCTCTTATATTTATTTCCGATGCAATTTCTGAGCTGCATCGTCAATGGGGAGGTCCAAGGGACACAGTAAACCTGCAGAGGTGCATCGGACTGTAAAACTGGTGACTCGGGAAACGCTCAAAGCATAGACCTTAAGAAGACTCAGTTTTCTTGTACTTAACTCGGCGTTGTGTCTCTTATATTTAATTCCGATGTAATTTGTGTGTTTCATCGCCAATGGGAAGGTCCAATGGATACAGTAGTCCTGCAGAGGTGCACCGGAATGTAAAACTGGTGACGCAGGAAACGCTCAAAACATAGACAGTAGGAAGACTCAATCTTCCAGTACTTAAGTCGGCATTGTATCTGTTATATTTAATTCCGATGCAATTTCTGTGTTTCATCGTCAATGGGAAGGTCCAATGGATACAGTAAACCTGCAGAGGTGCATTGGAATGTAAAACTGGTGACACAGGAAGCGGTCAAAACATAGACAGTAGGAAGGCTCAGTCTTCCTGTACTTAAGTCGGCATTGTGTCTCTTATATTTAATTCCGATGCATTTTCTGTGTTTCATCGTCAATGGGAAGGTCCATGGGATACAGTAAACCTGCAGAGATGCATCGGAATGTAAAACTGATGACACAGGAAACGCTCAAAACATAGACATTGGGAAGACACAGCTTTCCTGTACTTATGTCGGCATTGTGTCTCTTATATTTAATTCCGATGCAATTTCTGTGTTTAATCGTCAATGGGAAGGTCAAAGGGATACAGTAAACCTCCAGAGGTGCATCGGAATGTAAAACTGCTGACACAGGAAACGCTCGAAACATAGACCGTAAGAAGACACAGTTTTCCTGTAGTTAAGTCGGCATTGTGTCTCTTATATTTAATTCCGATGCAATTTCAGTGTTTCATCGTCAATGGGAAGGTCCATGGGATACAGTAAACCTGCAGAGTCGCATCAGAATGTAAAACGGATGACGCAGGAAACGCTCAAAACATAGACTGGAAGAAGACTCAGTCTTCCTGTACTTAAGTCGGCATTGTGTCCCTTATATTTAATTCAGATGCAATTTCTGTGTTTCATCGTCACTATGAAGGTCAAAGGGAAACAGTAAACCTGCAGAGGTGCATCGAAATCTAAAACTGGTGACACAGGAAACGCTCAAAACAATGACAGTAGGAAGACTCAATCTTCCTGTACTTAAGTCGGCATTGTGTCTGTTATATTTAATTCCGATGCAATTTCTGTGTTTCATCGTCAATGGGAAGGTCCAATGGATACAGTAAACCTGCAGAGGTGCATCGGATTGTAAAACTGGTGACACAGGAAACGCTCAAATCATAGACAGTAGGAAGACTCAGCCTTCCTGTACTTAAGTCGGCATTGTGTCTCTTATGTTTATTTCCGATGCTATTTCTGTGTTTAATCGTCAATGGGAAGGTCCAATGGATACAGTAAAACTACAGAGGTGCATCGCAATGTAAAACTGGAGAGACAGGAAACGATCAAGTCATAGACAGCAGGATTACTCAGTCTTCCAGTACTTAAGTCGGCATTGTGTCTCTTATATTTAAATCCGATTCAATTTCTGTGTTTCGTCGTCAATGGGAAGGTCCAAGGGATACACTAAACGTGCAGAGGTGCATCGGAATGTAAAACTGGCGACACAGGAAACGCTCAAATCATAGACAGTAGAAAGACAAACTCTTCCTGTACTTAAGTCGGCATTGTGTCTCTTATATTTAATTCCGATTCAATTGCTGTGTTTCATTGTCAATGGGAAGGTCCAAGGGATACAGTAAACCTGCAGGGGGGCATCGGAATGTAAAACTGGTGACACAGGAAACGCTCAAAACATAGACAGTAGGAAGACTCAATCTTCCTGTACTTAGGTCGGCATTGTGTCTGTTATATTTAATTCCGATGCAATTTCTGTGTTTCATCGTCAATGGGATGGTCCAAAGGATGCAGTAAACCTGCAGAGGTGCATCGGAATGTAAAACTGGTGACACAGGAAACGCTCAAATCATAGACAGTAGGAAGACTCAGCCTTCCTGTACTTAAGTTGGTATTGTGTCTCTTATATTTAATTCCGATGCTTTTTCTGTGTTTCATCGTCAATGGGAAGGTCCAATGGATACAGTAAAACTACAGAGTTGCATCGCAATGTATAACTGTTGAGACAGGAAACGATCAAGGCATAGACAGTAGGATTACTCAGTCTTCCAGTACTTAAGTCGGCATTGTGTCTCTTATATTTAAATCCGATGGAATTTCTGTGTTTCGTCGTCAGTGGGAAGGTCCAAAGGATACAGCAAACCTGCAGAGGTTCATCGGAATGTAAAACTGGTGACACAGGAAACGCTCAGACTTCCTGTACTTAAGTCGGCATTGTGTCTCTTATTTTTATTTCCGATGCAATTTCTGAGCTTCATCGTCAATGGGAAGGTCCAAGGGACACAGTAAACCTGCAGAAGTGCATCGGAATGTAAAACTGGTGACACAGGAAACGCTCAAATCATAGACAGTAGGAAGACTCAGTCTTCCTGTACTTATGTCGGCATTGCGTCTCTTTTATTTAATTCCGATGCAATTTCTGTGTTTCTTCGTCACTGTGAAGGTCTAGGGGATACAGTAAACCTGCAGAGGTGCATCGGAATGTAAAACCGGAGACACGGGAAACGCTCAAAACATTGGCCTTAAGATGACTCAGTCTTCTTGTACTTAAGTAGGCGTTGTGTCTCTTATATTTAATTCCGATGCAATTTCTGTGTTTCATCGTCAATGGGAAGGTGCAATGGATATAGTAAACCTGCAGAGGTGCACCGGAATGTAAAACTGGTGACGCAGGAAACGCTCAAAACATAGACAGTAGGAAGACTCAATCTTCCTGTACTTAAGTCGGCATTGTGTCTGTTATATTTAATTCCGATGCAATTTCTGTGTTTCATCGTCATTGGAAAGGTCAAATGGATACAGTAAACCTACAGAGGTGCATCGGAATGTAAAACTGGTGACATAGGAAACGCTTAAAACATAGACAGTAGGAAGAGTCAGTCTTCCTGTCCTTAAGTCGGCATTATGTCTCTTATATTTTAATTCCGATGCATTTTCTGTGTTTCATTATCATTGGGAAGGTCCATGGGATACAGTAAACCTTCAGAGGTGCATCGGAATGTAAAACTGATGACACAGGAAACGCTCAAAACATAGACATTGGGAAGACTCAGGCTTCCTGTACTTAAGTCGGCATTGTGTCTCTTATATTTAATTCCGATGCAATTTCTGTGTTTCATCGTCACTGTGAAGGTCCATGGGATACAGTAAAGCTGCAGAGGTGCAGCGGAATGTAAAACTGGTGACACGGGAAACGCTCAAAATATAGGCCTTAAGAAGACTCAGTCATCTTGTACTTAAGTCGGTGTTGTGTCTCTAATATTTTCTTCCGATGCAATTTCTTTGTTTCATCGGTTATGGGAAGGTCCAATGAATACAGTAAACCTGCAGAGGTGCATCGGAATGTAAAACTGGTGTCGCAGGAAACGCTCATATCATAGACAGTAGGAAGACTTAATCTTCCTGTACTTAAGTCGTCATTGTGTCTCTTATATTTAATTCCGATGCATTTTCTGTGTTTCATCGTCAATGGGAAGGTCCATGGGATACAGTAAACCTGCAGTGGTGCATCGGAATGTAAAACTGATGACACAGGAAACGCTCAAAACATAGACATTGGGAAGACTCAGGCTTCCTGTACTTATGTCGGCGTTGTGTCTCTTATATTTAATTCCGATGCAATTTCTGTGTTTAATCGTCAATGGGAAGGTCCAAGGGATACAGTAAACCTCCAGAGGTGCATCGGAATGTAAAACTGGTGACACAGGAAACGTTCGAAACATAGACCGTAAGAAGACACAGTTTTCCTGTACTTAAGTCGGCATTGTGTCTCTTATATTTAATTCCGATGCAATTTCTGTGTTTCATCGTCACTATGAAGGTCCAAGGGAAACAGTAAACCTGCAGAGGTGTATCGGAATGGGAAACTGGTGACACAGGAAACGCTGAAAACGTAGACCGTAGGAAGACTCAGTTTTCTTGTACTTATGTCGGCGTTGCGTCTCTTATATTTATTTCCGATGCAATTTCTGAGCTGCATCGTCAATGGGGAGGTCCAAGGGTCACAGTAAACCTGCAGAGGTGCATCGGACTGTAAAACTGGTGACTCGGGAAACGCTCAAAGCATAGACCTTAAGAAGACTCAGTTTTCTTGTACTTAACTCGGCGTTGTGTCTCTTATATTTAATTCCGATGTAATTTCTGTGTTTCATCGTCAATGGGAAGGTCCAATGGATACAGTAGTCCTGCAGAGGTGCACCGGAATGTAAAACTGGTGACGCAGGAAACGCTCAAAACATAGACAGTAGGAAGACTCAATCTTCCAGTACTTAAGTCGGCATTGTATCTGTTATATTTAATTCCGATGCAATTTCTGTGTTTCATCGTCAATGGGAAGGTCCAATGGATACAGTAAACCTGCAGAGGTGCATTGGAATGTAAAACTGGTGACACAGGAAGCGGTCAAAACATAGACAGTAGGAAGGCTCAGTCTTCCTGTACTTAAGTCGGCATTGTGTCTCTTATATTTAATTCCGATGCATTTTCTGTGTTTCATCGTCAATGGGAAGGTCCATGGGATACAGTAAACCTGCAGAGATGCATCGGAATGTAAAACTGATGACACAGGAAACGCTCAAAACATAGACATTGGGAAGACACAGCTTTCCTGTACTTATGTCGGCATTGTGTCTCTTATATTTAATTCCGATGCAATTTCTGTGTTTAATCGTCAATGGGAAGGTCAAAGGGATACAGTAAACCTCCAGAGGTGCATCGGAATGTAAAACTGCTGACACAGGAAACGCTCGAAACATAGACCGTAAGAAGACACAGTTTTCCTGTAGTTAAGTCGGCATTGTGTCTCTTATATTTAATTCCGATGCAATTTCAGTGTTTCATCGTCAATGGGAAGGTCCATGGGATACAGTAAACCTGCAGAGTCGCATCAGAATGTAAAACGGATGACGCAGGAAACGCTCAAAACATAGACTGGAAGAAGACTCAGTCTTCCTGTACTTAAGTCGGCATTGTGTCCCTTATATTTAATTCAGATGCAATTTCTGTGTTTCATCGTCACTATGAAGGTCAAAGGGAAACAGTAAACCTGCAGAGGTGCATCGAAATCTAAAACTGGTGACACAGGAAACGCTCAAAACAATGACAGTAGGAAGACTCAATCTTCCTGTACTTAAGTCGGCATTGTGTCTGTTATATTTAATTCCGATGCAATTTCTGTGTTTCATCGTCAATGGGAAGGTCCAATGGATACAGTAAACCTGCAGAGGTGCATCGGATTGTAAAACTGGTGACACAGGAAACGCTCAAATCATAGACAGTAGGAAGACTCAGCCTTCCTGTACTTAAGTCGGCATTGTGTCTCTTATGTTTATTTCCGATGCTATTTCTGTGTTTAATCGTCAATGGGAAGGTCCAATGGATACAGTAAAACTACAGAGGTGCATCGCAATGTAAAACTGGAGAGACAGGAAACGATCAAGTCATAGACAGCAGGATTACTCAGTCTTCCAGTACTTAAGTCGGCATTGTGTCTCTTATATTTAAATCCGATTCAATTTCTGTGTTTCGTCGTCAATGGGAAGGTCCAAGGGATACACTAAACGTGCAGAGGTGCATCGGAATGTAAAACTGGCGACACAGGAAACGCTCAAATCATAGACAGTAGAAAGACAAACTCTTCCTGTACTTAAGTCGGCATTGTGTCTCTTATATTTAATTCCGATTCAATTGCTGTGTTTCATTGTCAATGGGAAGGTCCAAGGGATACAGTAAACCTGCAGGGGGGCATCGGAATGTAAAACTGGTGACACAGGAAACGCTCAAAACATAGACAGTAGGAAGACTCAATCTTCCTGTACTTAGGTCGGCATTGTGTCTGTTATATTTAATTCCGATGCAATTTCTGTGTTTCATCGTCAATGGGATGGTCCAAAGGATGCAGTAAACCTGCAGAGGTGCATCGGAATGTAAAACTGGTGACACAGGAAACGCTCAAATCATAGACAGTAGGAAGACTCAGCCTTCCTGTACTTAAGTTGGTATTGTGTCTCTTATATTTAATTCCGATGCTTTTTCTGTGTTTCATCGTCAATGGGAAGGTCCAATGGATACAGTAAAACTACAGAGTTGCATCGCAATGTATAACTGTTGAGACAGGAAACGATCAAGGCATAGACAGTAGGATTACTCAGTCTTCCAGTACTTAAGTCGGCATTGTGTCTCTTATATTTAAATCCGATGGAATTTCTGTGTTTCGTCGTCAGTGGGAAGGTCCAAAGGATACAGCAAACCTGCAGAGGTTCATCGGAATGTAAAACTGGTGACACAGGAAACGCTCAGACTTCCTGTACTTAAGTCGGCATTGTGTCTCTTATTTTTATTTCCGATGCAATTTCTGAGCTTCATCGTCAATGGGAAGGTCCAAGGGACACAGTAAACCTGCAGAAGTGCATCGGAATGTAAAACTGGTGACACAGGAAACGCTCAAATCATAGACAGTAGGAAGACTCAGTCTTCCTGTACTTATGTCGGCATTGCGTCTCTTTTATTTAATTCCGATGCAATTTCTGTGTTTCTTCGTCACTGTGAAGGTCTAGGGGATACAGTAAACCTGCAGAGGTGCATCGGAATGTAAAACCGGAGACACGGGAAACGCTCAAAACATTGGCCTTAAGATGACTCAGTCTTCTTGTACTTAAGTAGGCGTTGTGTCTCTTATATTTAA
Source organism: Schistocerca nitens (assembly GCF_023898315.1). Taxonomy (NCBI): domain Eukaryota; kingdom Metazoa; phylum Arthropoda; class Insecta; order Orthoptera; family Acrididae; genus Schistocerca; species Schistocerca nitens. Next base: position 10,909,542 of record NC_064618.1, on the reverse strand, counting down.
TTCCGATGCAATTTCTGTGTTTCATCGTCAATGGGAAGGTGCAATGGATATAGTAAACCTGCAGAGGTGCACCGGAATGTAAAACTGGTGACGCAGGAAACGCTCAAAACATAGACAGTAGGAAGACTCAATCTTCCTGTACTTAAGTCGGCATTGTGTCTGTTATATTTAATTCCGATGCAATTTCTGTGTTTCATCGTCATTGGAAAGGTCAAATGGATACAGTAAACCTACAGAGGTGCATCGGAATGTAAAACTGGTGACATAGGAAACGCTTAAAACATAGACAGTAGGAAGAGTCAGTCTTCCTGTCCTTAAGTCGGCATTATGTCTCTTATATTTTAATTCCGATGCATTTTCTGTGTTTCATTATCATTGGGAAGGTCCATGGGATACAGTAAACCTTCAGAGGTGCATCGGAATGTAAAACTGATGACACAGGAAACGCTCAAAACATAGACATTGGGAAGACTCAGGCTTCCTGTACTTAAGTCGGCATTGTGTCTCTTATATTTAATTCCGATGCAATTTCTGTGTTTCATCGTCACTGTGAAGGTCCATGGGATACAGTAAAGCTGCAGAGGTGCAGCGGAATGTAAAACTGGTGACACGGGAAACGCTCAAAATATAGGCCTTAAGAAGACTCAGTCATCTTGTACTTAAGTCGGTGTTGTGTCTCTAATATTTTCTTCCGATGCAATTTCTTTGTTTCATCGGTTATGGGAAGGTCCAATGAATACAGTAAACCTGCAGAGGTGCATCGGAATGTAAAACTGGTGTCGCAGGAAACGCTCATATCATAGACAGTAGGAAGACTTAATCTTCCTGTACTTAAGTCGTCATTGTGTCTCTTATATTTAATTCCGATGCATTTTCTGTGTTTCATCGTCAATGGGAAGGTCCATGGGATACAGTAAACCTGCAGTGGTGCATCGGAATGTAAAACTGATGACACAGGAAACGCTCAAAACATAGACATTGGGAAGACTCAGGCTTCCTGTACTTATGTCGGCGTTGTGTCTCTTATATTTAATTCCGATGCAATTTCTGTGTTTAATCGTCAATGGGAAGGTCCAAGGGATACAGTAAACCTCCAGAGGTGCATCGGAATGTAAAACTGGTGACACAGGAAACGTTCGAAACATAGACCGTAAGAAGACACAGTTTTCCTGTACTTAAGTCGGCATTGTGTCTCTTATATTTAATTCCGATGCAATTTCTGTGTTTCATCGTCACTATGAAGGTCCAAGGGAAACAGTAAACCTGCAGAGGTGTATCGGAATGGGAAACTGGTGACACAGGAAACGCTGAAAACGTAGACCGTAGGAAGACTCAGTTTTCTTGTACTTATGTCGGCGTTGCGTCTCTTATATTTATTTCCGATGCAATTTCTGAGCTGCATCGTCAATGGGGAGGTCCAAGGGACACAGTAAACCTGCAGAGGTGCATCGGACTGTAAAACTGGTGACTCGGGAAACGCTCAAAGCATAGACCTTAAGAAGACTCAGTTTTCTTGTACTTAACTCGGCGTTGTGTCTCTTATATTTAATTCCGATGTAATTTCTGTGTTTCATCGTCAATGGGAAGGTCCAATGGATACAGTAGTCCTGCAGAGGTGCACCGGAATGTAAAACTGGTGACGCAGGAAACGCTCAAAACATAGACAGTAGGAAGACTCAATCTTCCAGTACTTAAGTCGGCATTGTATCTGTTATATTTAATTCCGATGCAATTTCTGTGTTTCATCGTCAATGGGAAGGTCCAATGGATACAGTAAACCTGCAGAGGTGCATTGGAATGTAAAACTGGTGACACAGGAAGCGGTCAAAACATAGACAGTAGGAAGGCTCAGTCTTCCTGTACTTAAGTCGGCATTGTGTCTCTTATATTTAATTCCGATGCATTTTCTGTGTTTCATCGTCAATGGGAAGGTCCATGGGATACAGTAAACCTGCAGAGATGCATCGGAATGTAAAACTGATGACACAGGAAACGCTCAAAACATAGACATTGGGAAGACACAGCTTTCCTGTACTTATGTCGGCATTGTGTCTCTTATATTTAATTCCGATGCAATTTCTGTGTTTAATCGTCAATGGGAAGGTCAAAGGGATACAGTAAACCTCCAGAGGTGCATCGGAATGTAAAACTGCTGACACAGGAAACGCTCGAAACATAGACCGTAAGAAGACACAGTTTTCCTGTAGTTAAGTCGGCATTGTATCTCTTATATTTAATTCCGATGCAATTTCAGTGTTTCATCGTCAATGGGAAGGTCCATGGGATACAGTAAACCTGCAGAGTCGCATCAGAATGTAAAACGGATGACGCAGGAAACGCTCAAAACATAGACTGGAAGAAGACTCAGTCTTCCTGTACTTAAGTCGGCATTGTGTCCCTTATATTTAATTCCGATGCAATTTCTGTGTTTCATCGTCACTATGAAGGTCAAAGGGAAACAGTAAACCTGCAGAGGTGCATCGAAATCTAAAACTGGTGACACAGGAAACGCTCAAAACAATGACAGTAGGAAGACTCAATCTTCCTGTACTTAAGTCGGCATTGTGTCTGTTATATTTAATTCCGATGCAATTTCTGTGTTTCATCGTCAATGGGAAGGTCCAATGGATACAGTAAACCTGCAGAGGTGCATCGGATTGTAAAACTGGTGACACAGGAAACGCTCAAATCATAGACAGTAGGAAGACTCAGCCTTCCTGTACTTAAGTCGGCATTGTGTCTCTTATGTTTATTTCCGATGCTATTTCTGTGTTTAATCGTCAATGGGAAGGTCCAATGGATACAGTAAAACTACAGAGGTGCATCGCAATGTAAAACTGGAGAGACAGGAAACGATCAAGTCATAGACAGCAGGATTACTCAGTCTTCCAGTACTTAAGTCGGCATTGTGTCTCTTATATTTAAATCCGATTCAATTTCTGTGTTTCGTCGTCAATGGGAAGGTCCAAGGGATACACTAAACGTGCAGAGGTGCATCGGAATGTAAAACTGGCGACACAGGAAACGCTCAAATCATAGACAGTAGAAAGACAAACTCTTCCTGTACTTAAGTCGGCATTGTGTCTCTTATATTTAATTCCGATTCAATTGCTGTGTTTCATTGTCAATGGGAAGGTCCAAGGGATACAGTAAACCTGCAGGGGGGCATCGGAATGTAAAACTGGTGACACAGGAAACGCTCAAAACATAGACAGTAGGAAGACTCAATCTTCCTGTACTTAGGTCGGCATTGTGTCTGTTATATTTAATTCCGATGCAATTTCTGTGTTTCATCGTCAATGGGATGGTCCAAAGGATGCAGTAAACCTGCAGAGGTGCATCGGAATGTAAAACTGGTGACACAGGAAACGCTCAAATCATAGACAGTAGGAAGACTCAGCCTTCCTGTACTTAAGTTGGTATTGTGTCTCTTATATTTAATTCCGATGCTTTTTCTGTGTTTCATCGTCAATGGGAAGGTCCAATGGATACAGTAAAACTACAGAGTTGCATCGCAATGTATAACTGTTGAGACAGGAAACGATCAAGGCATAGACAGTAGGATTACTCAGTCTTCCAGTACTTAAGTCGGCATTGTGTCTCTTATATTTAAATCCGATGCAATTTCTGTGTTTCGTCGTCATTGGGAAGGTCCAAAGGATACAGCAAACCTGCAGAGGTTCATCGGAATGTAAAACTGGTGACACAGGAAACGCTCAGACTTCCTGTACTTAAGTCGGCATTGTGTCTCTTATTTTTATTTCCGATGCAATTTCTGAGCTTCATCGTCAATGGGAAGGTCCAAGGGACACAGTAAACCTGCAGAAGTGCATCGGAATGTAAAACTGGTGACACAGGAAACGCTCAAATCATAGACAGTAGGAAGACTCAGTCTTCCTGTACTTATGTCGGCATTGCGTCTCTTTTATTTAATTCCGATGCAATTTCTGTGTTTCTTCGTCACTGTGAAGGTCTAGGGGATACAGTAAACCTGCAGAGGTGCATCGGAATGTAAAACCGGAGACACGGGAAACGCTCAAAACATTGGCCTTAAGACGACTCAGTCTCCTTGTACTTAAGTAGGCGTTGTGTCTCTTATATTTATTTGCGTTGCAATTTCTGTGTTTCATCGTCAATGGGAAGGTGCAATGGATATAGTAAACCTGCAGAGGTGCACCGGAATGTAAAACTGGTGACGCAGGAAACGCTCAAAACATAGACAGTAGGAAGACTCAATCTTCCTGTACTTAAGTCGGCATTGTGTCTGTTATATTTAATTCCGATGCAATTTCTGTGTTTCATCGTCATTGGAAAGGTCAAATGGATACAGTAAACCTACAGAGGTGCATCGGAATGTAAAACTGGTGACATAGGAAACGCTTAAAACATAGACAGTAGGAAGAGTCAGTCTTCCTGTCCTTAAGTCGGCATTATGTCTCTTATATTTTAATTCCGATGCATTTTCTGTGTTTCATTATCATTGGGAAGGTCCATGGGATACAGTAAACCTTCAGAGGTGCATCGGAATGTAAAACTGATGACACAGGAAACGCTCAAAACATAGACATTGGGAAGACTCAGGCTTCCTGTACTTAAGTCGGCATTGTGTCTCTTATATTTAATTCCGATGCAATTTCTGTGTTTCATCGTCACTGTGAAGGTCCATGGGATACAGTAAAGCTGCAGAGGTGCAGCGGAATGTAAAACTGGTGACACGGGAAACGCTCAAAATATAGGCCTTAAGAAGACTCAGTCATCTTGTACTTAAGTCGGTGTTGTGTCTCTAATATTTTCTTCCGATGCAATTTCTTTGTTTCTTCGGTTATGGGAAGGTCCAATGAATACAGTAAACCTGCAGAGGTGCATCGGAATGTAAAACTGGTGTCGCAGGAAACGCTCATATCATAGACAGTAGGAAGACTTAATCTTCCTGTACTTAAATCGTCATTGTGTCTGTTATACTTAATTCCGATGCAATTTCTGTGTTTCTTCGTCAATGGGAAGGTCCAATGGATACATTAAACCTGCAGAGGTGCATCGGAATGTAAAACTGGTGACACAGGAAACGCTTAAAACATAGACAGTAGGAAGACTCAGTCTTCCTGTACTTAAGTCGGCATTGTGTCTCTTATATTTAATTCCGATGCATTTTCTGTGTTTCATCGTCAATGGGAAGGTCCATGGGATACAGTAAACCTGCAGTGGTGCATCGGAATGTAAAACTGATGACACAGGAAACGCTCAAAACATAGACATTGGGAAGACTCAGGCTTCCTGTACTTATGTCGGCGTTGTGTCTCTTATATTTAATTACAATGCAATTTCTGTGTTTAATCGTCAATGGGAAGGTCCAAGGGATACAGTAAACCTCCAGAGGTGCATCGTAATGTAAAACTGGTGACACAGGAAACGTTCGAAACATAGACAGTAAGAAGACACAGTTTTCCTGTACTTAAGTCGGCATTGTGTCTCTTATATTTAATTCCGATGCAATTTCTGTGTTTCATCGTCACTATGAAGGTCCAAGGGAAACAGTAAACCTGCAGAGGTGCATCGAAATCTAAAACTGGTGACACAGGAAACGCTGAAAACAACGACAGTAGGAAGACTCAATCTTCCTGTACTTAAGTCGGCATTGTGTCTGTTATATTTAATTCCAATGCAATTTCTGTGTTTCATCGTCAATGGGAAGGTCCAATGGATACAGTAAACCTGCAGAGGTGCATCGGAATGTAAAACTGGTGTCGCAGGAAACCCTCAAATCATAGACAGTAGGAAGACTTAATCTTCCTGTACTTAAGTCGTCATTGTGTCTGTTATACTTAATTCCGATGCAATTTCTGTGTTTCTTCGTCAATGGGAAGGTCCAATGGATACATTAAACCTGCAGAGGTGCATCGGAATGTAAAACTGGTGACACAGGAAACGCTTAAAACATAGACAGTAGGAAGACTCAGTCTTCCTGTACTTAAGTCGGCATTGTGTCTCTTATATTTAATTCCGATGCATTTTCTGTGTTTCATCGTCAATGGGAAGGTCCATGAGATACAGTAAACCTGCAGTGGTGCATCGGAATGTAAAACTGATGACACAGGAAACGCTCAAAACATAGACATTGGGAAGACTCAGGCTTCCTGTACTTATGTCGGCGTTGTGTCTCTTATATTTAATTCCGATGCAATTTCTGTGTTTAATCGTCAATGGGAAGGTCCAAGGGATACAGTAAACCTCCAGAGGTGCATCGGAATGTAAAACTGGTGACACAGGAAACGTTCGAAACATAGACCGTAAGAAGACACAGTTTTCCTGTACTTAAGTCGGCATTGTGTCTCTTATATTTAATTCCGATGCAATTTCTGTGTTTCATCGTCACTATGAAGGTCCAAGGGAAACAGTAAACCTGCAGAGGTGCATCGGAATGGGAAACTGGTGACACAGGAAACGCTGAAAACGTAGACCGTAGGAAGACTCAGTTTTCTTGTACTTATGTCGGCGTTGCGTCTCATATATTTATTTCCGATGCAATTTCTGAGCTGCATCGTCAATGGGGAGGTCCAAGGGACACAGTAAACCTGCAGAGGTGCATCGGACTGTAAAACTGGTGACTCGGGAAACGCTCAAAGCATAGACCTTAAGAAGACTCAGTTTTCTTGTACTTAACTCGGCGTTGTGTCTCTTATATTTAATTCCGATGTAATTTCTGTGTTTCATCGTCAATGGGAAGGTCCAATGGATACAGTAGTCCTGCAGAGGTGCACCGGAATGTAAAACTGGTGACGCAGGAAACGCTCAAAACATAGACAGTAGGAAGACTCAATCTTCCAGTACTTAAGTCGGCATTGTATCTGTTATATTTAATTCCGATGCAATTTCTGTGTTTCATCGTCAATGGGAAGGTCCAATGGATACAGTAAACCTGCAGAGGTGCATTGGAATGTAAAACTGGTGACACAGGAAGCGGTCAAAACATAGACAGTAGGAAGGCTCAGTCTTCCTGTACTTAAGTCGGCATTGTGTCTCTTATATTTAATTCCGATGCATTTTCTGTGTTTCATCGTCAATGGGAAGGTCCATGGGATACAGTAAACCTGCAGAGATGCATCGGAATGTAAAACTGATGACACAGGAAACGCTCAAAACATAGACATTGGGAAGACACAGCTTTCCTGTACTTATGTCGGCATTGTGTCTCTTATATTTAATTCCGATGCAATTTCTGTGTTTAATCGTCAATGGGAAGGTCAAAGGGATACAGTAAACCTCCAGAGGTGCATCGGAATGTAAAACTGCTGACACAGGAAACGCTCGAAACATAGACCGTAAGAAGACACAGTTTTCCTGTAGTTAAGTCGGCATTGTGTCTCTTATATTTAATTCCGATGCAATTTCAGTGTTTCATCGTCAATGGGAAGGTCCATGGGATACAGTAAACCTGCAGAGTCGCATCAGAATGTAAAACGGATGACGCAGGAAACGCTCAAAACATAGACTGGAAGAAGACTCAGTCTTCCTGTACTTAAGTCGGCATTGTGTCCCTTATATTTAATTCAGATGCAATTTCTGTGTTTCATCGTCACTATGAAGGTCAAAGGGAAACAGTAAACCTGCAGAGGTGCATCGAAATCTAAAACTGGTGACACAGGAAACGCTCAAAACAGTGACAGTAGGAAGACTCAATCTTCCTGTACTTAAGTCGGCATTGTGTCTGTTATATTTAATTCCGATGCAATTTCTGTGTTTCATCGTCAATGGGAAGGTCCAATGGATACAGTAAACCTGCAGAGGTGCATCGGATTGTAAAACTGGTGACACAGGAAACGCTCAAATCATAGACAGTAGGAAGACTCAGCATTCCTGTACTTCAGTCGGCATTGTGTCTCTTATGTTTATTTCCGATGCTATTTCTGTGTTTAATCGTCAATGGGAAGGTCCAATGGATACAGTAATACTACAGAGGTGCATCGCAATGTAAAACTGGAGAGACAGGAAACGATCAAGTCATAGACAGCAGGATTACTCAGTCTTCCAGTACTTAAGTCGGCATTGTGTCTCTTATATTTAAATCCGATTCAATTTCTGTGTTTCGTCGTCAATGGGAAGGTCCAAGGGATACACTAAACGTGCAGAGGTGCATCGGAATGTAAAACTGGCGACACAGGAAACGCTCAAATCATAGACAGTAGAAAGACAAACTCTTCCTGTACTTAAGTCGGCATTGTGTCTCTTATATTTAATTCCGATTCAATTGCTGTGTTTCATTGTCAATGGGAAGGTCCAAGGGATACAGTAAACCTGCAGGGGGGCATCGGAATGTAAAACTGGTGACACAGGAAACGCTCAAAACATAGACAGTAGGAAGACTCAATCTTCCTGTACTTAGGTCGGCATTGTGTCTGTTATATTTAATTCCGATGCAATTTCTGTGTTTCATCGTCAATGGGATGGTCCAAAGGATGCAGTAAACCTGCAGAGGTGCATCGGAATGTAAAACTGGTGACACAGGAAACGCTCAAATCATAGACAGTAGGAAGACTCAGCCTTCCTGTACTTAAGTTGGTATTGTGTCTCTTATATTTAATTCCGATGCTTTTTCTGTGTTTCATCGTCAATGGGAAGGTCCAATGGATACAGTAAAACTACAGAGTTGCATCGCAATGAATAACTGTTGAGACAGGAAACGATCAAGGCATAGACCGTAGGATTACTCAGTCTTCCAGTACTTAAGTCGGCATTGTGTCTCTTATATTTAAATCCGATGCAATTTCTGTGTTTCGTCGTCAGTGGGAAGGTCCAAAGGATACAGCAAACCTGCAGAGGTTCATCGGAATGTAAAACTGGTGACACAGGAAACGCTCAGACTTCCTGTACTTAAGTCGGCATTGTGTCTCTTATTTTTATTTCCGATGCAATTTCTGAGCTTCATCGTCAATGGGAAGGTCCAAGGGACACAGTAAACCTGCAGAAGTGCATCGGAATGTAAAACTGGTGACACAGGAAACGCTCAAATCATAGACAGTAGGAAGACTCAGTCTTCCTGTACTTATGTCGGCATTGCGTCTCTTTTATTTAATTCCGATGCAATTTCTGTGTTTCTTCGTCACTGTGAAGGTCTAGGGGATACAGTAAACCTGCAGAGGTGCATCGGAATGTAAAACTGGAGACACGGGAAACGCTCAAAACATTGGCCTTAAGACGACTCAGTCTTCTTGTACTTAAGTAGGCGTTGTGTCTCTTATATTTAATTCCGATGCAATTTCTGTGTTTCATCGTCAATGGGAAGGTGCAATGGATATAGTAAACCTGCAGAGGTGCACCGGAATGTAAAACTGGTGACGCAGGAAACGCTCAAAACATAGACAGTAGGAAGACTCAATCTTCCTGTACTTAAGTCGGCATTGTGTCTGTTATATTTAATTCCGATGCAATTTCTGTGTTTCATCGTCATTGGGAAGGTCCAATGGATACAGTAAACCTACAGAGGTGCATCGGAATGTAAAACTGGTGACATAGGAAACGCTTAAAACATAGACAGTAGGAAGAGTCAGTCTTCCTGTCCTTAAGTCGGCATTATGTCTCTTATATTTTAATTCCGATGCATTTTCTGTGTTTCATTATCATTGGGAAGGTCCATGGGATACAGTAAACCTTCAGAGGTGCATCGGAATGTAAAACTGATGACACAGGAAACGCTCAAAACATAGACATTGGGAAGACTCAGGCTTCCTGTACTTATGTCGGCGTTGTGTCTCTTATATTTAATTCCAATGCAATTTCTGTGTTTAATCGTCAATGGGAAGGTCCAAGGGATACAGTAAACCTCCAGAGGTGCATCGTAATGTAAAACTGGTGACACAGGAAACGTTCGAAACATAGACAGTAAGAAGACACAGTTTTCCTGTACTTAAGTCGGCATTGTGTCTCTTATATTTAATTCCGATGCAATTTCTGTGTTTCATCGTCACTATGAAGGTCCAAGGGAAACAGTAAACCTGCAGAGGTGCATCGAAATCTAAAACTGGTGACACAGGAAACGCTCAAAACAACGACAGTAGGAAGACTCAATCTTCCTGTACTTAAGTCGGCATTGTGTCTGTTATATTTAATTCCAATGCAATTTCTGTGTTTCATCGTCAATGGGAAGGTCCAATGGATACAGTAAACCTGCAGAGGTGCATCGGAATGTAAAACTGGTGTCGCAGGAAACCCTCAAATCATAGACAGTAGGAAGACTTAATCTTCCTGTACTTAAGTCGTCATTGTGTCTGTTATACTTAATTCCGATGCAATTTCTGTGTTTCTTCGTCAATGGGAAGGTCCAATGGATACATTAAACCTGCAGAGGTGCATCGGAATGTAAAACTGGTGACACAGGAAACGCTTAAAACATAGACAGTAGGAAGACTCAGTCTTCCTGTACTTAAGTCGGCATTGTGTCTCTTATATTTAATTCCGATGCATTTTCTGTGTTTCATCGTCAATGGGAAAGTCCATGGGATACAGTAAACCTGCAGTGGTGCAAGGGAATGTAAAACTGATGACACAGGAAACGCTCAAAACATAGACATTGGGAAGACTCAGGCTTCCTGTACTTATGTCGGCGTTGTGTCTCTTATATTTAATTCCGATGCAATTTCTGTGTTTAATCGTCAATGGGAAGGTCCAAGGGATACAGTAAACCTCCAGAGGTGCATCGTAATGTAAAACTGGTGACACAGGAAACGTTCGAAACATAGACCGTAAGAAGACACAGTTTTCCTGTACTTAGGTCGGCATTGTGTCTCTTATATTTAATTCCGATGCAATTTCTGTGTTTCATCGTCACTATGAAGGTCCAAGGGAAACAGTAAACCTGCAGAGGTGCATCGAAATCTAAAACTGGTGACACAGGAAACGCTCAAATCATAGACAGTAGGAAGACTCAGTCTTCCTGTACTTAAGTCTGCATTGTGGCTCTTATATTTAATTCCGATGCAATTTTTCTATTTCATCGTCAATGGGAAGGTTCAAGGGATACAGTAAACCTGCAGAGGTGCATCGGAATGGGAAACTGGTGACACAGGAAACGCTGAAAACGTAGACCGTAGGAGGACTCAGTTTTCTTGTACTTATGTCGGCGTTGCGTCTCTTATATTTATTTCCGATGCAATTTCTGAGCTGCATCGTCAATGGGGAGGTCCAAGGGACACAGTAAACTTGCAGAGGTGCATCGGACTGTAAAACTGGTGACTCGGGAAACGCTCAAAGCATAGACCTTAAGAAGACTCAGTTTTCTTGTACTTAACTCGGCGTTGTGTCTCTTATATTTAATTCCGATGTAATTTCTGTGTTTCATCGTCAATGGGAAGGTCCAATGGATACAGTAGTCCTGCAGAGGTGCACCGGAATGTAAAACTGGTGACGCAGGAAACGCTCAAAACATAGACAGTAGGAAGACTCAATCTTCCAGTACTTAAGTCGGCATTGCATCTGTTATATTTAATTCCGATGCAATTTCTGTGTTTCATCGTCAATGGGAAGGTCCAATGGATACAGTAAACCTGCAGAGGTGCATCGGAATGTAAAACTGGTGACACAGAAAGCGGTCAAAACATAGACAGTAGGAAGGCTCAGTCTTCCTGTACTTCAGTCGGCATTGTGTCTCTTATATTTATTTCCGATGCCATTTCTGTGTTTCATCGCCAATGGGAAGGTCCAAGCGATACAGTAAACCTGCAGAGGTTCATCGGAATGTAAAACTGGTGACACAGGAAACGCTCAAATCATAGACAGTAGGAAGACTCAGCTTTCCTGTACTTAAGTCGGCATTGTGTCTCTTATATTTAATTCCGATGCAATTTCTGTGTTTCATCGTCAATGGGAAGGTCCATGGGATACAGTAAACCTGCAGAGGTGCACCGGAATGTAAAACTGGTGACGCAGGAAACGCTCAAAACATAGACAGTAGGAAGACTCAGCCTTCCTGTACTTATGTCGGTATTGTGTCTCTTATATTTAATTCCGATGCTTTTTCTGTGTTTTATCGTCAATGGGAAGGTGCAATGGATGCAGTAAAACTACAGAGGTGCATCGCAATGTAAAATTGTTGAGACAGGAAACGATCAAGGCATAGACAGTAGGATTACTCAGTCTTCCAGTACTTAAGTCGGCATTGTGTCTCTTATATTTAAATCCGATGCAATTTCAGTCTTTCGTCATCAATGGGAAGGTCCAAAGGATACGGTAAACCTGCAGAGGTGCATCGGAATGTAAAACTGGTGACACAGGAATGGCTCAAAACATAGACAGTAGGAAGACTCAGTCTTCCTATACTTAAGTCGGCATTGTGTCTCTTATATTTAATTCCGATGCAATTTCTGTGTTTCATCGCCAATGGGAAGGTCCAATGGATACAGCAAACCTGCAAAGGTTCATCGGAATGTAAAACTGGTGACACAGGAAACGCTCAAATCATAGACAGTGGGAAGACTCAGGCTTCCTGTACTTAAGTCGGCATTGTGACTCTTATATTTAATTCCGATGCTATTTCTATGTTTCATCGTCAATGGGAAGGTCCAATGGATACAGTAAACCTGAAGAGGTGCATCGGAATGTAAAACTGGTTACACAGGAAACGCTCACGTCATAGACAGTAGGAAGACTCAGCCTTCCTGTACTTAAGTCGGCATTGTGTCTCTTATATTTAAATCCGATGCAATTTCTGTGTTTCGTCGTCAATGGGAAGGTCCAAGGGATACAGTAAACCTGCAGAGGTGCATCGGAATGTAAAACTGGCACACAGGAAACGCTCAAAACATAGACAGTAGAAAGACAAACTCTTCCTGTACTTAAGTCGGCATTGTGTCTCTTATATTTAATTCCGATGCAATTTCTGTGTTTCATTGTCAATGGGAAGGTCCAAGGGATACAGTAAACCTGCAGGGGTGCATCGGAATGTAAGACTGGTGACACAGGAATCGCTCAAAACATAGACAGTAGGAAGACTCAGTCTTCCTGTACTTCAGTCGCCATTGCGTCTCTTTTATTTAATTCCGATTCAATTTCTGTGTTTCATCGTCACTGTGAAGGTCTAGGGGATACAGTAAACCTGCAGAGGTGCATCGGAATGTAAAACTGGAGACACGGGAAACGCTCAAAACATTGGCCTTAAGACGACTCAGTCTTTTTGTACTTAAGTCGGCGTTGTGTCTCTTATATTTAATTCCGATGCAATTTCTGTGTTTCATCGTCAATGGGAAGGTGCAATGGATATAGTAAACCTGCAGAGGTGCACCGGAATGTAAAACTGGTGACGCAGGAAACGCTCAAAACATAGACAGTAGGAAGACTCAATCTTCCTGTACTTAAGTCGGCATTGTGTCTGTTATATTTAATTCCGATGCAATTTCTGTGTTTCATCGTCATTGGGAAGGTCCAATGGATACAGTAAACCTACAGAGGTGCATCGGAATGTAAAACTGGTGACATAGGAAACGCTTAAAACATAGACAGTAGGAAGACTCAGTCTTCCTGTCCTTAAGTCGGCATTATGTCTCTTATATTTTAATTCCGATGCATTTTCTGTGTTTCATCATCATTGGGAAGGTCCATGGGATACAGTAAACCTTCAGAGGTGCATCGGAATGTAAAACTGATGACACAGGAAACGCTCAAAACATAGATATTGGGAAGACTCAGGCTTCCTGTACTTAAGTCGGCATTGTGTCTCTTATATTTAATTCCGATGCAATTTCTGTGTTTCACCGTCAATTGGAAGGTCCATGGGATAAAGTAAACCTCCAGAGGTGCATCGGAATGTAAAACTAGTGACACAGGAAACGCTCGAAACATAGACCGTAAGAAGACACAGTTTTCCTGTACTTAAGTCGGCATTGTGTCTCTTATATTTAATTCCGATGCAATTTCTGTGTTTCATTGTCAATGGGAAGGTCCAAGGGATACAGTAAACCTGCAGGGGTGCATCGGAATGTAAAACTGGTGACACAGGAAACGCTGAAAACATAGACAGTAGGAAGACTCAGTCTTCCTGTACTTCAGTCGGCATTGTGTCTCTTATATTTAATTCCGATGCAATTTCTGTGCTTCATCGTCACTGTGAAGGTCCATGGGATACAGTAAAGCTGCAGAGGTGCAGCGGAATGTAAAACTGGTGACACGGGAAACGCTCAAAATATAGGCCTTAAGAAGACTCAGTCATCTTGTACTTAAGTCGGCGTTGTGTCTCTAATATTTTCTTCCGATGCAATTTCTTTGTTTCTTCGGTTATGGGAAGGTCCAATGAATACAGTAAACCTGCAGAGGTGCATCGGAATGTGAAACTGGTGTCGCAGGAAACGCTCATATCATAGACAGTAGGAAGACTCAATCTTCCTGTACTTAAGTCGGAATTGTGTCTCTCATATTTAATTCCGATGCAATTTCTGTGTTTCATCGTCAATGGGAAGGTCCATGGGATACATTAAACCTGCAGAGTCGCATCGGAATGTAAAACTGATGACGCAGGAAAAGCTAAAACATAGACCGGAAGAAGACTCAGTCTTCCTGTACTTAAGTCGGCATTGTGCCTCTTATATTTAATTCCGATGCAATTTCTGTGTTTCATCGTCACTATGAAGGTCCAAGGGAAACAGTAAACCTGCAGAGGTGCATCGAAATCTAAAACTGGTGACACAGGAAACGCTCAAATCATAGACAGTAGGAAGACTCAGTCTTCCTGTACTTAAGTCTGCATTGTGGCTCTTATATTTAATTCCGATGCAATTTTCCTATTTCATCGTCAATGGGAAGGTTCAAGGGATACAGTAAACCTGCAGAGGTACATCGGAATGGGAAACTGGTGACACAGGAAACGCTCAAAACGTAGACCGTTGGAAGACTCAGATTTCTTGTACTTATGTCGGCGTTGCGTCTCTTATATTTATTTCCGATGCAATTTCTGAGCTTCATCGTCAATGGGGAGGTCCAAGGGACACAGTAAACCTGCAGAGGTGCATCGGACTGTAAAACTGGTGACTCGGGAAACGTTCAAAACATAGACCTTAAGAAGACTCAGTTTTCTTGTACTTAAGTCGGCGTTGTGTCTCTTATATTTAATTCCGATGCAATTTCTGTGTTTCATCGTCAATGGGAAGGTCCAATGGATACAGTAACCCTGCAGAGGTGCACCGGAATGTAAAACTGGTGACGCAGGAAACGCTCAATACATAGACAGTAGGAAGGCTCAGTCTTCCTGTACTTCAGTCGGCATTGTGTCTCTTATATTAATTTCCGATGCCATTTCTGTGTTTCATCGCCAATGGGAAGGTCCAAGCGATACAGTAAACCTGCAGAGGTGCATCGGAATGTAAAACAGGCGACACAGGAAACGCTCAAAACATTGACAGTAGAAAGACAAACTCTTCCTGTACTTAAGTCGGCATTGTGTCTCTTATATTTAATTCCGATGCAATTTCTGTGTTTCATCGTCAATGGGAAGGTCCATGGGATACAGTAAACCAGCAGAGGTGCACCGGAATGTAAAACTGGTGACGCAGGAAACGCTCAAAACATAGAAAGTAGGAAGACTCAGCCTTCCTGTACTTATGTCGGTATTGTGTCTCTTATATTTCATTCCGATGCTTTTTCTGTGTTTTATCGTCAATGGGAAGGTCCAATGGATGCAGTAAAACTACAGAGGTGCATCGCAATGTAAAATTGGTGAGACAGGAAACGATCAAGGCATAGACAGTAGGATTACTCAGTCTTCCAGTACTTAAGTCGGCATTGTGTCTCTTATATTTAAATCCGATGCAATTTCTGTCTTTCGTCATCAATGGGACGGTCCAAAGGATACGGTAAACCTGCAGAGGTGCATCGGAATGTAAAACTGGTGACACAGGAATGGCTCAAAACATAGACAGTAGGAAGACTCAGTCATCCTGTACTTAAGTCGGCATTGTGTCTCTTATATTTAATTCCGATGCAATTTCTGTGTTTCATTGTCAATGGGAAGGTCCAATGGATACAGTAAACCTGCAGAGGTTCATCGGAATGTAAAACTGGTGACACAGGAAACGCTCAAATCATAGACAGTAGGAAGACTCAGGCTTCCTGTACTTAAGTCGGCATTGTGTCTCTTATATTTAATTCCGATGCTATTTCTATGTTTCATCGTCAATGGGAAGGTCCAATGGATACAGTAAACCTTCAGAGGTTCATCGGAATGTAAAACTGGTGACACAGGAAACGCTCAAATCATAGACAGTAGGAAGTCTCAGCCTTCCTGTACAGTCGGCATTGTGTCTCTTATATTTAATTCCGATGCTATTTCTGTGTTTCATCGTCAATGGGAAGGTCCAATGGATACAGTAAAACTGCAGAGGTGCTTCGCAATGTAAAACTGGTGAGACAGGAAACGATCAAGGCATAGACAGTAGGATTACTCAGTCTTCCAGTACTGCAGTCGGCATTGTGTCTCTTATATTTAAATCCGATGCAATCTCAGTGTTTCGTCGTCAATGGGAAGGTCCAAGGGATACAGTAACCCTGCAGAGGTGCATCGGAATGTAAAACTGGTGACACAGGAGGCGGTCAAAACATAGACAGTAGGAAGGCTCGGTCTTCCTGTACTTCAGTCGGCATTGTGTCTCTTATATTTAATTCCGATGCCATTTCTGTGTTTCATCGCCAATGGGAAGGTCCAAGCGATACAGTAAACCTGCAGAGGTGCATCGGAATGTAAAACAGGCGACACAGGGAACGCTCAAAACGTAGACAGTAGAAAGACAAACTCTTCCTGTACTTAAGTCGGCATTGTGTCTCTTATATTTAATTCCGATGCAATTTCTGTGTTTCATCGTCAATGGGAAGGTCCATGGGATACAGTAAACCTGCAGAGGTGCATCGAAATCTAAAACTGGTGAAACAGGAAACGCTGAAATCATAGACAGTAGGAAGACTCAGTCTTCCTGTACTTCAGACGGCATTGTGTCTCTTGTATTTAATTCCGATGCCATTTCTGTGTTTCATCGCCAATGGGAAGGTCCAAGGGATACAGTTACCTCCAGAGGTGCATCGGAATGTAAAACTGGTGACACAGGAAACGCTCAAACATAGACAGTAGGAAGACTCAGTCGTCCTGTACTTAAGTCGGCATTGTGTCTCTTATATTTAATTCCGATGCAATTTTTCTATTTCATCGCCAATGGGAAGGTTCAAGCGATACAGTAAACTTGCAGAGGTGCATCGGAATGTGAAACTGGTGACACAGGAAACGCTCAAAACGTAGACCGTAGGAACACTCAGTTTTCTTGTACTTAAGTCGCCGTTGCGTCTCTTATATTTATTTCCGATGCAATTTCTGAGCTTCATCGTCAATGGCGAGGTCCAAGGGACACAGTAAACCTGCAGAGGTGCACCGGAATGTAAAACTGGTGACGCAGGATACGCTCAAAACATAGACAGTAGGAAGACTCAATCTTCCTGTACTTAAGTCGGCATTGTATCAGTTATATTGAATTCCGATGCAATTTCTGTGTTTCATCGTCAAAGGGAAGGTCCAATGGATACAGTAAAACTGCAGAGGTGAATCGCAAAGTAAAACTGGTGAGACAGGAAACGATCAAGACATAGACAGTAGGATTACTCAGTCTTCCAGTACTTAAGTCGGCATTGTGTCTCTTATATTTAAATCCGATGCAATTTCTGTGTTTCGTCGTCAATGGGAAGGTCCAAAGGATACAGTAAACCTGCAGAGGTGCATCGGAATGTAAAACTGGTGACACAGGAAAAGCTCAAAACATAGACAGTAGGAAGACTCAGTCTTCCTGTACTTAAGTCGGCATTGTGTCTCTTATATTTAATTCCGATGCAATTTCTGTGTTTCATCGTCAATGGGAAGGTCCAATGGATACAGTAAGCCTGCAGAGGTTCATCGGAATGTAAATCTGGTGACACAGGAAACGCTCAAATCATAGACAGTAGGAAGACTCAGCCTTCCTGTACTTAAGTCGGCATTGTGTCTCTTATATTTAAATCCGATGCAATTTCTGTGTTTCGTCGTCAATGGGAAGGTCCAAAGGATACAGTAAACCTGCAGAGGTGCATCGGAATGTAAAACTGATGACACGGGAAATGCTCAAATCATAGACATTGGGAAGACTCAGGCTTCCTGTACTTATGTCGGCATTGTGTCTCTTATATTTAATTCCGATGCAATTTCTGTGTTTAATCGTCAATGGGAAGGTCCAAGGGATACAGTAAACCTCCAGAGGTGCATCGGAATGTGAAACTGCTGACACAGGAAACGCTCGAAACATAGACCGTAAGAAGACACAGTTTTCCTGTACTTAAGTCGGCATTGTGTCTCTTATATTTAATTCCAATGCAATTTCTGTGTTTCATCGTCAATGGGAAGGTCCATGGGATACAGTAAACCTGCAGAGTCGCTTCGGAATCTAAAACTGATGACGCAGGAAACGCTCAAAACATAGACTGGAAGTAGACTCAGTCTTCCTGTACTTAAGTCGGCATTGTGTCCCTTATATTTAATTCCGATGCAATTTCTGTGTTTCATCGTCACTATGAAGGTCCGAGGGAAACAGTAAACCTGCAGAGGTGCATCGAAATCTAAAACTGGTGACACAGGAAACGCTCAAAACAATGACAGTAGTAAGACAGAATCTTCCTGTACTTAAGTCGGCATTGTGTCTGTTATATTTAATTCCGATGCAATTTCTGTGTTTCATCGTCAATGGGAAGGTCCAATGGATACAGTAAACCTGCAGAGGTGCATCGGAATGTAAAACTAGTGTCACAGTAAACGCTCAAATCATAGACAGTAGGAAGACTTAATCTTACTGTACTTAAGTCGTCATTGTGTCTGTTATACTTAATTCCGATGCAATTTCTGTGTTTCTTCGTCAATGGGAAGGTCCAATTTATACAATAAACCTGCAGAGGTGCATCGGAATGTAAAACTGGTGACACAGAAAACGCTTAAAACATAGACAGTAGGAAGACTCAGTCTTCCTGTACTTAAGTCGGCATTGTGTCTCTTATATTTAATTCCGATGCATTTTCTGTGTTTCATCGTCAATGGGAAGGTCCATGGGATACAGTAAACCTGCAGAGATGCATCGGAATGTAAAACTGATGACACAGGAAACGCTCAAAACATAGACATTGGGGAGACTAAGGCTTCCTGTACTTATGTTTCATTGTGTCTCTTATATTTAATTCCGATGCAATTTCTGTGTTTAATCGTCAATGGGAAGGTTCAAGGGACACAGTAAACCTCCAGAAGTGCATCGTATTGTAAAACTGGTGACACAGGAAACGGTCGAAACATAGACCGTAAGAAGACACAGTATTCCTGTACTTAAGTCGGCATTGTGTCTCTTATATTTAATTCCGATGCAATTTCTGTGTTTCATCGTCACTATGAAGGTCCAAGGGAAACAGTAAACCTGCAGAGGTGCATCGAAATCTAAAACTGGTGACACAGGAAACGCTCAAATCATAGACAGTAGGAAGACTCAGTCTTCCTGTACTTAAGTCTGCATTGTGGCTCTTATATTTAATTCCGATGCAATTTTTCTATTTCATCGTCAATGGGAAGGTTCAAGGAATACAGTAAACTTGCAGAGGTGCATCGGAATGTGAAACTGGTGACACAGGAAACGCTCAAAACGTAGACAGTAGGAAGACTCAGTTTTCTTGTACTTAAGTCGGCGTTGCGTCTCTTATATTTATTTCCGATGCAATTTCTGAGCTTCATCGTCAATGGGGAGGTCCAAGGGACACAGTAAACCTGCAGAGGTGCACCGGAATGTAAAACTGGTGACGCAGGAAACGCTCAAAACATAGACAGTAGGAAGACAAACTCTTCCTGTACTTAAGTCGGCATTGTGTCTCTTATATTTAATTCCGATGCAATTTCTGTGTTTCATCGTCAAAGGGAAGGTCCAATGGATACAGTAAAACTGCAGAGGTGAATCGCAATGTAAAACTGGTGAGACAGGAAACGATCAAGACATTGACAGTAGGATTACTCAGTCTTCCAGTACTTAAGTCGGCATTGTGTCTCTTATAATTAAATCCGATGCAATTTCAGTGTTTCGTCGTCAATGGGAAGGTCCGAGGGATACAGTAAACCTGCAGAGGTGCATCGGAATGTAAAACTGGTGACACAGGAAGCGGTCAAAACATAGACAGCAGGAAGGCTCAGTCTTCCTGTACTTCAGTCGGCATTATGTCTCTTATATTTCATTCCGATGCCATTTCTGTGTTTCATCGCCAATGGGAAGGTCCAAGCGATACAGTAAACCTGCAGAGGTGCATCGGAATGTAAAGCAGGCGACACAGGAAACGCTCAAAACATAGACAGTAGAAAGACAAACTCTTCCTGTACTTAAGTCGGCATTGTGTCCCTTATATTTAATTCCGATGCAATTTCTGTGTTTCATCGTCAAAGGGAAGGTCCAATGGATACAGTAAAACTGCAGAGGTGAATCGCAATGTAAAACTGGTGAGACAGGAAACGATCAAGACATAGACAGTAGGATAACTCAGTCTTCCAGTACTTAAGTCGGCATTGTGTCTCTTATAGCTAAATCCGATGCAATTTCTGTGTTTCGTCGTCAATGGGAAGGTCCAAAGGATACAGTAAACCTGCAGAGGTGCAACGGAATGTAAAACTGGTGACACAGGAAAGGCTCAAAACATAGACAGTAGGAAGACTCAGTCTTCCTGTACTTAAGTCGGCATTGTGTCTCTTATATTTAATTCCGATGCAATTTCTGTGTTTCGTCGTCAATGGGAAGGTCCAAAGGATACAGTAAACCTGCAGAGGTGCATCGGAATGTAAAACTGGTGACACAGGAAAGGCTCAAAACATAGACAGTAGGAAGACTCAGTCTTACTGTACTTAAGTCTGCATTGTGTCTCTTATATTTAATTCCGTGCAATTTCTGTGTTTCATCGTCAATGGGAAGGTCCAATGGATACAGTAAAGCTGCAGAGGTGCATCGCAATGTAAAACTGGTGAGACAGGAAACGATCAAGACATAGACAGTAGGATTACTCAGTCTTCCAGTACTTAAGTCGGCATTGTGTTTCTTATATTTAAATCCGATGCAATTTCAGTGTTTCGTCGTCAATGGGAAGGTCCAAGGGATACAGTAACCCTGCAGAGGTGCATCGGAATGTAAAGCTGGTGACACAGGAAGCGGTCAAAACATAGACAGTAGGAAGGCTCAGTCTTCCTGTACTTCAGTCGGCATTGTGTCTCTTATATTTAATTCCGATGCCATTTCTGTGTTTCATCGCCAATGGGAAGGCCCAAGCGATACAGTAAACCTGCAGAGGTGCATTGGAATGTAAAACAGGCGACACAGGGAACGCTCAAAACATAGACAGTAGAAAGACAAACTCTTCCTGTACTTAAGTCGGCATTGTGTTCTTATATTTAATTCCGATGCAATTTCTGTGTTTCATCGTCAATGGGAAGGTCCATGGGATACAGTTACCTCCAGAGGTGCATCGGAATGTAAAACTGGTGACACAGGAAACACTCAAAACATAGACTGGTAGAAGACTAAGTCTTCCCGTACTTAAGTCGGCATTGTGTCTCTTTTATTTAATTCCGATGCAATTTCTGTGTTTCATCGTCACTGTGAAGGTCCAAGGGAAAGAGTAAACCTGCAGAGGTGCATCGAAATCTAAAACTGGTGTCACAGGAAACGCTGAAATCATAGACAGTAGGAAGACTCAGTCTTCCTGTACTTCAGACGGCATTGTGTCTCTTGTATTTAATTCCGATGCCATTTCTGTGTTTCATCGCCAATGGGAAGGTCCAAGGGATACAGTTACCTCCAGAGGTGCATCGGAATGTAAAACTGGTGACACAGGAAACGCTCAAACATAGACAGTAGTAAGACTCAGTCTTCCAGTACTTAAGTCGGCATTGTGTCTCTTATATTTAATTCCGATGCAATTTTTCTATTTCATCGTCAATGGGAAGGTTCAAGCGATACAGTAAACCTGCAGAGGTGCATCGGAATGTAGAACTGGTGACACAGAAAACGCTCAAAACATAGACCGTAGGAAGTCTTAGTTTTCTTGTACTTAAGTTGGCGTTGTGTCTCTTATATTTATTTCCGATGCAATTTCTGAGCTTCATCGTCAATGGGGAGGTCCAAGGGACACAGTAAACCTGCAGAGGTGCATCGGAATATAAAACTGGTGACACGGGAACGCTCAAAACATAGACCTTAAGAAGACTCAGTTTTCTTGTACTTAAGTCGGTGTTGTGTCTCTTACATTTAATTCCGATGCAATTTCTGTGTTTCATCGTCAATTGGAAGGTCCAATGGATACAGTAAACCTGCAGAGCTGCATCGGAATGTAAAGCTGGTGACACAGGAAACGCTCAGATCATAGACAGTAGGAAGACTCAGCCTTCCTGTACTTAAGTCAGCATTGTGTCTCTTATATTTAATTCCGATGCTATTTCTATGTTTCATCGTCAATGGGAAGGTCCAATGGATACAGTAAAACTACAGAGGTGCATCGCAATGTAAAACTGGTGAGACAGGAAACGATCAAGTCATAGACAGTAGGATTACTCAGTCTTCCATTACTTAAGTCGGCATTGTGTCTGTTATATTTCATTCCGATGCAATTTCTGTGTTTCATCGTCATTGGGAAGGTCCAATGGATACAGTATACCTGCAGAGGTGCATCGGAATGTAAAAATGGTGACATAGGAAACGCTTAAAACATACACAGTAGGAAGTCTTAGTCTTCGTGTCCTTAAGTCGGCATTGTGTCTCTTATATTTTAATTCCGATGCATTTTCTGTGTTTCATCATCATTCGGAAGGTCCATGGGATACAGTAAACCTTCAGAGGTGCATCGGAATGTAAAACTGATGACATTGGAAACGCTCAAAACATAGACATTGGGAAGATTCACGCTTCCTGTACTTAAGTCGGCATTGTGTCTCTTATATTTAATTCCGATGCAATTTCTGTGTATCACCGTCAATTGGAAGGTCCAAGGGATACAGTAAACCTCCAGAGGTGCATCGGAATGTAAAACTGGTGACACAGGAAACGCTCGAAACATAGACCGTAAGAAGACACAGTTTTCCTGTACTTAAGTCGGCATTGTGTCTCTTATATTTAATTCCGATGCAATTTCTGTGTTTCATCGTCACTGTGAAGGTCCAAGGGAAACAGTAAACCTGCAGAGGTGCATCGAAATCTAAAACTGGTGACACAAGAAACGCTGAAATCATAGACAGTAGGAAGACTCAGTCTTCCTGTACTTCAGTCGGCATTGTGTCTCTTGTATTTAATTCCGATGCCATTTCTGTGTTTCATCGCCAATGCGAAGGTCCAAGGGATACAGTTAACCTACAGAGGTGCATCGGAATGTAAAACTGGTGACACACGAAACGCTCAAACATAGACAGTAGGAAGACTCAGTTTTCCTGTACTTAAGTCGGCATTGTGTCTCTTATATTTAATTCCGATGCAATTTCTGTGTTTCATCGTCAATGGGAAGGTCCAATGGATACAGTAAAGCTGCAGAGGTGCATCGGAATGTAAAACCGGTGACACAGGAAACGCTGAAAACATAGGCAGTAGGAAGACTCAGTCTTCCTGTACTTCAGTCGGCATTGTGTCTCTTATATTTAATTTCGATGCAATTTCTGTGTTTCATCGTCACTGTGAAGGTCCATGGGATACAGTAAACCTGCAGAGGTGCAACGGAATGTAAAACTGGTGACACGGGAAACGCTCAAAACATAGGCCTTAAGAAGACTCAGTCATCTTGTACTTAAGTCGGCGTTGTGTCCCTAATATTTTTTTCCGATGCAATTTCTGTGTTTCTTCGGTTATGGGAAGGTCCAATGAATACAGTAAACCTGCAGAGGTGCATCGGAATGTAAAACTGGTGTCGCAGGAAACGCTCATATCATAGACAGTAGGACAACTCAATCTTCCTGTACTTAAGTCGTCATAGTGTCTGTTATACTTAATTCCGATTCAATTTCTGTGTTTCTTCGTCAATGGGAAGGTCAAATGGATACAGTAAACCTGCAGAGGTGCATCGGAATGTAAAACTGATGACACGGGAAATGCTCAAATCATAGACATTGGGAAGACTCAGGCTTCCTGTACTTATGTCGGCATTGTGTCTCTTATATTTAATTCCGAAGCAATTTCTGTGTTTAATCGTCAATGGGAAGGTCCAAGGGATACAGTAAACCTCCAGAGGTGCATCGGAATGTAAAACTGGTGACACAGGAAACGCTCGAAACATAGACCGTAAGAAGACACAGTTTTCCTGTACTTAAGTCGGCATTGTGTCTCTTATATTTAATTCCGATGCAATTTCTGTGATTCATCGTCAATGGGAAGGTCCATGGGATACAGTTAACCTGCAGAGGTGCATCGGAATGTAAAACTGATGACACGGGAAATGCTCAAATCATAGACATTGGGAAGACTCAGGCTTCCTGTACTTATGTCGGCATTGTGTCTCTTATATTTAATACCGATGCAATTTCTGTGTTTAATTGTCAATGGGAAGGTCCAAGGGATACAGTAAACCTCCAGAAGTGCATCGGAATGTAAAACTGCTGACACAGGAAACGCTCGAAACATAGACCGTAAGAAGACACAGTTTTCCTGTACTTAAGTCGGCATTGTGTCTCTTATATTTAATTCCAATGCAATTTCTGTGTTTCATCGTCAATGGGAAGGTCCATGGGATACAGTAAACCTGCAGAGTCGCTTCGGAATCTAAAACTGATGACGCAGGAAACGCTCAAAACATAGACTGTAAGTAGACTCAGTCTTCCTGTACTTAAGTCGGCATTGTGTCCCTTATATTTAATTCCGATGCAATTTCTGTGTTTCATCGTCACTATGAAGGTCCAAGGGAAACAGTAAACCTGCAGAGGTGCATCGAAATTTAAAACTGGTGACACAGGAAACGCTCAAAACAATGACAGTAGGAAGACTCAATCTTCCTGTACTTATGTCGGCATTGTGTCTGTTATATTCCGATGCAATTTCTGTGTTTCATCGTCAATGGGAAGGTCCAATGGATACAGTAAACCTGCAGAGGTGCATCGGAATGTAAAACTGGTGTCGCAGTAAACGCTCAAATCATAGACAGTAGGAAGACTTAATGTTCCTGTACTTAAGTCGTCATTGTGTCTGTTATACTTAATTCCGATGCAATTTCTGTGTTTCTTCGTCAATGGGAAGGTCCAATTTATACAATAAACCTGCAGAGGTGCATCGGAATGTAAAACTGGTGACACAGGAAACGCTTGAATCATAGACAGTAGGAAGACTCAGTCTTCCTGTACTTAAGTCGGCATTGTGTCTCTTATATTTAATTCCGATGCATTTTCTGTGTTTCATCGTCAATGGGAAGGTCCATGGGATACAGTAAACCTGCAGAGATGCATCGGAATGTAAAACTGATGACACAGGAAACGCTCAAAACATAGACATTGGGGAGACTCAGGCTTCCTGTACTTATGTCGGCATTGTGTCTCTTATATTTAATTCCGATGCAATTTCTGTGTTTAATCGTCAATGGGAAGGTCCAAGGGATACAGTAAACCTCCAGAGGTGCATCGTAATGTAAAACTGGTGACACAGGAAACGTTCGAAACATAGACCGTAAGAAGACACAGTTTTCCTGTACTTAGGTCGGCATTGTGTCTCTTATATTTAATTCCGATGCAATATCTGTGTTTCATCGTCACTATGAAGGTCCAAGGGAAACAGTAAACCTGCAGAGGTGCATCGAAATCTAAAACTGGTGACACAGGAAACGCTCAAATCATAGACAGTAGGAAGACTCAGTCTTCCTGTACTTAAGTCTGCATTGTGGCTCTTATATTTAATTCCGATGCAATTTTTCTATTTCATCGTCAATGGGAAGGTTCAAGGGATACAGAAAACTTGCAGAGGTGCATCGGAATGTGAAACTGGTGACATAGGAAACGCTCAAAACGTAGACCGTAGGAAGACTCAGTTTTCTTGTACTTATGTCGGCGTTGCGTCTCTTATATTTATTTCCGATGCCATTTCTGAGCTTCATCGTCAATGGGGAGGTCCAAGGGACACAGTAAACCTGCAGAGGTGCACCGGAATGTAAAACTGGTGACGCAGGAAACGCTCAAAACATAGACAGTATGAAGACTCAATCTTCCTGTACTTAAGTCGGCATTGTATCTGTTATATTGAATTCCGATGCAATTTCTGTGTTTCATCGTCAACGAGAAGGTCCAATGGATACAGTAAACCTGCAGAGGTTCATCGGAATGTAAAACTGGTGACACAGGAAACGATCAAGGCATAGACAGTACGATTACTCAGTCTTCCAGTACTTATGTCGGCATTGTGTCTCTTATTTTTAAATCCGATGCAAGTTCAGTGTTTCGTCGTCAATGGGAAGGTCCAAGGGATACAGTAAACCTGCAGAGGTGCATCGGAATGTAAAACAGGTGACACAGGAAGCGGTCAAAACACAGACAGTAGGAAGGCTCAGTCTTCTGTCCTTCAGTCGGCATTGTGTCTCTAATATTTATTTCCGATGCCATTTCTGTGTTTCATCGCCCTTGGGAAGGTCCAAGCGATACAGTAAACCTGCAGAGGTGCATCGGAATGTAAAACAGGCGACACAGGAAACGCTCAAAACATAGACAGTAGAAAGACAAACTCTTCCTGTACTTAAGTCGGCATTGTGTCTCTTATATTTAATTCCGATGCAATTTCTGTGTTTCATCGTCAAAGGGAAGGTCCAATGGATACAGTAAAACTGCAGAGGTGAATCGCAATGTAAAACTGGTGAGACAGGAAACGATCAAGACATAGACAGTAGGATTACTCAGTCTTCCAGTACTTAAGTCGGCATTGTGTCTCTTATATTTAAATCCGATGCTATTTCAGTGTTTCGTCGTCAATGGGAAGGTCCAAGGGATACAGTAAAGCTGCAGAGGTGCATCGGAATGTAAAACTGGTGACACAGGAAACGCTGAAAACATAGGCAGTAGGAGGACTCAGTCTTCCTGTACTTCAGTCGGCATTGTGTCTCTTATATTTAATTTCGATGCAATTTCTGTGTTTCATCGTCACTGTGAAGGTCCATGGGATACAGTAAACCTGCAGAGGTGCATCGGAATGTAAAACTGGTGACACGGGAAACGCTCAAAACATAGGCCTTAAGAAGACTCAGTCATCTTGTACTTAAGTCGGCGTTGTGTATCTAATATTTTATTCCGATGCAATTTCTGTGTTTCTTCGGTTATGGGAAGGTCCAATGAATACAGTAAACCTGCAGAGGTGCATCGGAATGTAAAACTGGTGTCGCAGGAAACGCTCATATCATAGACAGTAGGACAACTCAATCTTCCTGTACTTAAGTCGTCATAGTGTCTGTTATACTTAATTCCGATTCAATTTCTGTGTTTCTTCGTCAATGGGAAGGTCAAATGGATACAGTAAACCTGCAGAGGTGCATCGGAATGTAAAACTGATGACACGGGAAATACTCAAATCATAGACATTGGGAAGACTCAGGCTTCCTGTACTTATGTCGGCATTGTGTCTCTTATATTTAATTCCGATGCAATTTCTGTGTTTAATCGTCAATGGGAAGGTCCAAGGGATACAGTAAACCTCCAGAGGTGCATCGGAATGTAAAACTGGTGACACAGGAAACGCTCGAAACATAGACCGTAAGAAGACACAGTTTTCCTGTACTTAAGTCGGCATTGTGTGACTTATATTTAATTCCGATGCAATTTCTGTGATTCATCGTCAATGGGAAGGTCCATGGGATACAGTAAACCTGCAGAGGTGCATCGGAATGTAAAACTGATGACACGGGAAATGCTCAAATCATAGACATTGGGAAGACTCAGGCTTCCTGGACTTATGTCGGCATTGTGTCTCTTATTTTTAATACCGATGCAATTTCTGTGTTTAATTGCCAATGGGAAGGTCCAAGGGATACAGTAAACCTCCAGAGGTGCATCGGAATGTAAAACTGCTGACACAGGAAACGCTCGAAACATAGACCGTAAGAAGACACAGTTTTCCTGTACTTAAGTCGGCATTTTGTCTCTTATATTTAATTCCAATGCAATTTCTGTGTTTCATCGTCAATGGGAAGGTCCATGGGATACAGTAAACCTGCAGAGTCGCTTCGGAACCTAAAACTGATGACGCAGGAAACGCTCAAAACATAGACTGTAAGTAGACTCAGTCTTCCTGTACTTAAGTCGGCATTGTGTCCCTTATATTTAATTCCGATGCAATATCTGTGTTTCATCGTCACTATGAAGGTCCAAGGGAAACAGTAAACCCGCAGAGGTGCATCGAAATCTAAAACTGGTGACACAGGAAACGCTCAAATCAATGACAGTAGGAAGACTCAATCTTCCTGTACTTAAGTCGGCATTGTGTCTGTTATATTTAATTCCGATGCAATTTCTGTGTTTCATCGTCAATGGGAAGGTCCAATGGATACAGTAAACCTGCAGAGGTGCATCGGAATGTAAAACTGGTGTCGCAGTAAACGCTCAAATCATAGACAGTAGGAAGACTTAATCTTCCTGTACTTAAGTCGTCATTGTGTCTGTTATACTTAATTCCGATGCAATTTCTGTGTTTCTTCGTCAATGGGAAGGTCCAATTTATACAATAAACCTCCAGAGGTGCATCGGAATGTAAAACTGGTGACACAGGAAACGCTCAAAACACAGACATTGGGGAGACTCAGGCTTCCTGTACTTATGTCGGCATTGTGTCTGTTATATTTAATTCCGATGCAATTTCTGTGTTTAATCGTCAATGGGAAGGTCCAAGGGATACAGTAAACCTCCAGAGGTGCATCGTAATGTAAAACTGGTGACACAGGAAACGTTCGAAACATAGACCGTAAGAAGACACAGTTTTCCTGTACTTAAGTCGGCATTGTGTCTCTTATATTTAATTCCGATGCAATATCTGTGTTTCATCGTCACTATGAAGGTCCAAGGGAAACAGTAAACCTGCAGAGGTGCATCGAAATCTAAAACTGGTGACACAGGAAACGCTCAAATCATAGACAGTAGGAAGACTCAGTCTTCCTGTACTTAAGTCTGCATTGTGGCTCTTATATTTAATTCCGATGCAATTTTTCTATTTCATCGTCAATGGGAAGGTTCAAGGGATACAGAAAACTTGCAGAGGTGCATCGGAATGTGAAACTGGTGACATAGGAAACGCTCAAAACGTAGACCGTAGGAAGACTCAGTTGTCTTGTACTTATGTCGGCGTTGCGTCTCTTATATTTATTTCCGATGCAATTTCTGAGCTTCATCGTCAATGGGGAGGTCCAAGGGACACAGTAAACCTGCAGAGGTGCACCGGAATGTAAAACTGGTGACGGAGGAAACGCTCAAAACATAGACAGTATGAAGACTCAATCTTCCTGTACTTAAGTCGGCATTGTATCTGTTATATTGAATTCCGATGCAATTTCTGTGTTTCATCGTCAATGGGAAGGTCCAATGGATACAGTAAACCTGCAGAGGTTCATCGGAATGTAAAACTGGTGACACAGGAAACGATCAAGGCATAGACAGTACGATTACTCAGTCTTCCAGTACTTATGTCGGCATTGTGTCTCTTATTTTTAAATCCGATGCAAGTTCAGTGTTTCGTCGTCAATGGGAAGGTCCAAGGGATACAGTAAACCTGCAGAGGTGCTTCGGAATGTAAAACAGGTGACACAGGAAGCGGTCAAAACATAGACAGTAGGAAGGCTCAGTCTTCCTGTCCTTCAGTCGGCATTGTGTCTCTTATATTTATTTCCGATGCAATTTCTGTGTTTCATCGCCAATGGGAAGGTCCAAGCGATACAGTAAACCTGCAGAGGTGCATCGGAATGTAAAACAGGCGACACAGTCAACGCTCAAAACATAGACAGTAGAAAGACAAACTCTTCCTGTACTTAAGTCGGCATTGTGTCTCTTATATTTAATTCCGATGCAATTTCTGTGTTTCATCGTCAAAGGGAAGGTCCAGTGGATACAGTAAAACTGCAGAGGTGAATCGCAATGTAAAACTGGTGAGACAGGAAACGATCAAGGCATAGACAGTAGGATTACTCAGTCTTCCAGTACTTAAGTCGGCATTGTGTCTCTTATATTTAAATCCGATGCAATTTCAGTGTTTCGTCGTCAATGGGAAGGTCCAAGGGATACAGTAAACCTGCAGAGGTGCATCGGAATGTAAAACAGGTGACACAGGAAGCGGTCAAAACATAGACAGCAGGAAGGCTCAGTCTTCCTGTACTTCAGTCGGCATTAGGTCTCTTATATATAATTCCGATGCCATTTCTGTGTTTCATCGCCAATGGGAAGGTCCAAGCGATACAGTAAACCTGCAGAGGTGCATCGGAATGTAAAACAGGCGACACAGGATACGCTCAAAACATAGACAGTAGAAAGACAAACTATTCCTGTACTTAAGTCGGCATTGTGTCTCTTATATTTAATTCCGATGCAATTTCTGTGTTTCATCGTCAAAGGGAAGGTCCAAGGGAAACAGTAAACCTGCAGAGGTGCATCGAAATCTAAAACTGGTGACACAGGAAACGCTGAAATCATAGACAGTAGGATTACTCAGTCTTCCAGTACTTAAGTCGGCATTGTGTCTCTTATATTTAAATCCGATGCAATTTCAGTGTTTCGTCGTCAATGGGAAGGTCCATGGGATACAGTAAACCTGCAGAGGTGCATCGGAATGTAAAACTGGTGACGCAGGAAACACTCAAACCATAGACTGGAAGAAGACTCAGTCTTCCTGTACTTCAGTCGGCATTGTGTCTCTTATACTTAATTCCGATGCAATTTCTGTGTTTCATCTTCACTGTGAAGGTCCAAGGGAAACAGTAAACCTGCAGAGGTGCATCGAAATCTAAAACTGGTGACACAGGAAACGCTGAAATCATAGACAGTAGGATTACTCAGTCTTCCAGTACTTAAGTTGGCATTGTGTCTCTTATATTTCAATCCGATGCAATTTCTGTGTTTCGTCGTCAATGGGAAGGTCCAAAGGATACAGTAAACCTGCAGAGGTGCATCGGAATGTAAAACTGGTGACACAGGAAAGGCTCAAAACATAGACAGTAGGAAGACTCAGTCTTCCTGTACTTCAGTCGGCATTGTGTCTCTTATATTTAATTCCGATGCAATTTCTGTGTTTCATCGTCACTGTGAGGGTCTAGGGGATACAGTAAACCTGCAGAGGTGCATCGGAATGTAAAACTGGTGACACGGGAAACGCTCAAAACATAGGCCTTAAGAAGACTCAGTCTTCTTGTACTTAAGTCGGCGTTGTGTCTCTTATGTTTAATTCCGATGCAATTTCTGTGTTTCATCGTCAATGGGAAGGTGCAATGGATATAGTAAACCTGCAGAGGTGCACCGGAATGTAAAACTGGTGACGCACGAAACGCTTAAAACATACACAGTAGGAAGTCTCAGTCTTCGTGTCCTTAAGTCGGCATTGTGTCTCTTATATTTTAATTCCGATGCATTTTCTGTGTTTCATCATCATTCGGAAGGTCCATGGGATACAGTAAACCATCAGAGGTGCATCGGAATGTAAAACTGAAGACACAGGAAACGCTCAATACATAGACATTGGGAAGATTCAGGCTTCCAGTACTTAAGTCGGCATTGTTTCCTTATATTTAATTCCGATGCAATTTCTGTGTATCACCGTCAATTGGAAGGTCCAAGGGATACAGTAAACCTCCAGAGGTGCATCGGAATGTAAAACTGGTGACACAGGAAACGCTCGAAACATAGACCGTAAGAAGACACAGTTTTCCTGTACTTAAGTCGGCATTGTGTCTCTTATATTTAATTCCGATGCAATTTTTCTATTTCATCGTCAATGGGAAGGTTCAAGGGATACAGAAAACTTGCAGAGGTGCATCGGAATGTGAAACTGGTGACATAGGAAACGCTCAAAACGTAGACCGTAGGAAGACTCAGTTTTCTTGTACTTATGTCGGCGTTGCGTCTCTTATATTTATTTCCGATGCAATTTCTGAGCTTCATCGTCAATGGGGAGGTCCAAGGGACACAGTAAACCTGCAGAGGTGCACCGGAATGTAAAACTGGTGACGCAGGAAACGCTCAAAACATAGACAGTATGAAGACAAACTCTTCCTGTACTTAAGTCGGCATTGTGTCTCTTATATTTAATTCCGATGCAATTTCTGTGTTTCATCGTCAAAGGGAAGGTCCAATGGATACAGTAAAACTGCAGAGGTGAATCGCAATGTAAAACTGGTGAGACAGGAAACGATCAAGGCATAGACAGTAGGATTACTCAGTCTTCCAAAACTTAAGTCGGCATTGTGTCTCTTATATTTAAATCCGATGCAATTTCAGTGTTTCGTCGTCAATGGGAAGGTCCAAGGGATACAGTAAACCTGCAGAGGTGCATCGGAATGTAAAACTGGTGACACAGGAAGCGGTCAAAACATAGACAGCAGGAAGGCTCAGTCTTCCTGTACTTCAGTCGGCATTAGGTCTCTTATATTTAATTCCGATGCAATTTCTGTGTTTCATCGCCAATGGGAAGGTCCAAGCGATACAGTAAACCTGCAGAGGTGCTTCGGAATGTAAAACAGGCGACACAGGAAACGCTCAAAACATAGACAGTAGAAAGACAAACTCTTCCTGTACTTAAGTCGGCATTGTGTCTCTTATATTTAATTCCGATGCAATTTCTGTGTTTCATCGTCAAAGGGAAGGTCCAAGGGAAACAGTAAACCTGCAGAGGTGCATCGAAATCTAAAACTGGTGACACAGGAAACGCTGAAATCATAGACAGTAGGATTACTCAGTCTTCCAGTACTTAAGTTGGGATTGTGTCTCTTATATTTAAATCCGATGCAATTTCTGTGTTTCGTCGTCAATGGGAAGGTCCAAAGGATACAGTAAACCTGCAGAGGTGCATCGGAATGTAAAACTGGTGACACAGGAAAGGCTCAAAACATAGACAGTAGGAAGACTCAGTCTTCCTGTATTTAAGTCGGCATTGTGTATCTTATATTTAATTCCGATGCAATTTCTGTGTTTCATCGTCAATGGGAAGGTCCAATGGATACAGTAAACCTGCAGAGGTTCATCGGAATGTAAAACTGGTGACACAGGAAACGCTCAAATCATAGACAGTAGGAAGACTCAGCCTTCCTGTACTTAAGTCGGCATTGTGTCTCTCATATTTAAATCCGATGCAATTTCTGTGTTTCGTCGTCAATGGGAAGGTCCAAAGGATACAGTAAACCTGCAGAGGTGCATCGGAATGTAAAACTGGTGACACAGGAAAGGCTCAAAACATAGACAGTAGGAAGACTCAGTCTTCCTGTACTTCAGTCGGCATTGTGTCTCTTATATTTAATTCCGATGCAATTTCTGTGTTTCATCGTCACTGTGAAGGTCTAGGGGATACAGTAAACCTGCAGAGGTGCATCGGAATGTAAAACTGGTGACACGGGAAACGCTCAAAACATAGGCCTTAAGAAGACTCAGTCTTCTTGTACTTAAGTCGGCGTTGTGTCTCTTATATTTAATTCCGATGCAATTTCTGTGTTTCATCGTCAATGGGAAGGTGCAATGGATATAGTAAACCTGCAGAGGTGCACCGGAATGTAAAACTGGTGACGCAGGAAACGCTTAAAACATACACAGTAGGAAGTCTCAGTCTTCGTGTCCTTAAGTCGGCATTGTGTCTCTTATATTTTAATTCCGATGCATTTTCTGTGTTTCATCATCATTCGGAAGGTCCATGGGATACATTAAACCATCAGAGGTGCATCGGAATGTAAAACCGATGACACAGGAAACGTTCAAAACATAGACATTGGGAAGATTCAGGCTTCCAGTACTTAAGTCGGCATTGTTTCTCTTATATTTAATTCCGATGCAATTTCTGTGTATCACCGTCAATTGGAAGGTCCAAGGGATACAGATAACCTATAGTGGTGCATCGGAATGTAAAACTGGTGACACAGGAAACGCTCAAACATAGACAGTAGGAAGACTCAGTATTCCTGTACTTAAGTCGGCATTGTGTCTCTTATATTTAATTCCGATGCAATTTCTGTGTTTCATCGTCAATGGGAAGGTCCAATGGATACAGTAAAGCTGCAGATGTGCATCAGAATGTTATACTGGTGACACAGGAAACGCTGAAAACATGGGCAGTAGGAAGACTCAGTCTTCCTGTACTTCAGTCGGCATTGTGTCTCTTATATTTAATTTCGATGCAATTTCTGTGTTTCATCGTCACTGTGAAGGTCCATGGGATACAGTAAACCTGCAGAGGTGCATCGGAATGTAAAACTGGTGACACGGGAAACGCTCAAAACATAGGCCTTAAGAAGACTCAGTCATCTTGTACTTAAGTCGGCGTTGTGTCTCTAATATTTTATTCCGATGCAATTTCTGTGTTTCTTCGGTTATGGGAAGGTCCAATGAATACAGTAAACCTGCAGAGGTGCATCGGAATGTAAAACTGGTGTCGCAGGAAACGCTCATATCATAGACAGTAGGAAAACTCAATCTTCCTGTACTTAAGTCGTCATAGTGTCTGTTATACTTAATACCGATTCAATTTCTGTGTTTCTTCGTCAATGGGAAGGTCAAATGGATACAGTAAACCTGCAGAGGTGCATCGGAATGTAAAACTGATGACACGGGAAATGCTCAAATCATAGACATTGGGAAGACTCAGGCTTCCTGTACTTATGTCAGCATTGTGTCTCTTATATTTAATTCCGATGCAATTTCTGTGTTTAATCGTCAATGGGAAGGTCCAAGGGATACAGTAAACCTCCAGAGGTGCATCGGAATGTAAAACTGGTGACACAGGAAACGCTCGAAACATAGACCGTAAGAAGATACAGTTTTCCTGTACTTAAGTCGGCATTGTGTCTCTTATATTTAATTCCGATGCAATTTCTGTGTTTCATCGTCAATGGGAAGGTCCATGGGATACAGTAAACCTGCAGAGGTGCATCGGAATGTAAAACTGATGACACGGGAAATGCTCAAATCATAGACATTGGGAAGACTCAGGCTTCCTGTACTTATGTCGGCATTGTGTCTCTTATATTTAATACCGATGCAATTTCTGTGTTTAATCGTCAATGGGAAGGTCCAAGGGATACAGTAAACCTCCAGAGGTGCATCGGAATGTAAAACTGCTGACACAGGAAACGCTCGAAACATAGACCGTAAGAAGACACAGTTTTCCTGTACTTAAGTCGGCATTGTGTCTCTTATATTTAATTCCAATGCAATTTCTGTGTTTCATCGTCAATGGGAAGGTCCATGGGATACAGTAAACCTGCAGAGTCGCTTCGGAATCTAAAACTGATGACGCAGGAAACGCTCAAAACTTAGACTGGAAGTAGACTCAGTCTTCCTGTACTTAAGTCGGCATTGTGTCCCTTATATTTAATTCCGATGCAATTTCTGTGTTTCATCGTCACTATGAAGGTCCAAGGGAAACAGTAAACCTGCAGAGGTGCATCGAAATCTAAAACTGGTGACACAGGAAACGCTCAAAACAATGACAGTAGGAAGACTCAATCTTCCCGTACTTAAGTCGGCATTGTGTCTGTTATATTTAATTCCGATGCAATTTCTGTGTTTCATCGTCAATGGGAAGGTCCAATGGATACAGTAAACCTGCAGAGGTGCATCGGAATGTAAAACTGGTGTCGCAGTAAACGCTCAAATCATAGACAGTAGGAAGACTTAATCTTCCTGTACTTAAGTCGTCATTGTGTCTGTTATACTTAATTCCGATGCAATTTCTGTGTTTCTTCGTCAATGGGAAGGTCCAATTTATACAATAAACCTGCAGAGGTGCATCGGAATGTAAAACTGGTGACACAGGAAACGCTTAAAACATAGACAGTAGGAAGACTCAGTCTTCCTGTACTTAAGTCGGCATTGTGTCTCTTATATTTAATTCCGATGCATTTTCTGTGTTTCATCGTCAATGGGAAGGTCCATGGGATACAGTAAAGCTGCAGAGATGCATCGGAATGTAAAACTGATGACACAGGAAACGCGCAAAACATAGACATTGGGGAGACTCAGGCTTCCTGTACTTATGTCGGCATTGTGTCTCTTATATTTAATTCCGATGCAATTTCTGTGTTTAATCGTCAATGGGAAGGTCCAAGGGATACAGTAAACCTTCAGAGGTGCATCGGAATGTAAAACTGGTGACACGGGAAACGCTCAAAACATAGGCCTTAAGAAGACTCAGTCATCTTGTACTTAAGTCGGCGTTGTGTCTCTAATATTTTATTCCGATGCAATTTCTGTGTTTCTTCGGTTATGGGAAGGTCCAATGAATACAGTAAACCTGCAGAGGTGCATCGGAATGTAAAACTGGTGTCGCAGGAAACGCTCATATCATAGACAGTAGGACAACTCAATCTTCCTGTACTTAAGTCGTCATAGTGTCTGTTATACTTAATTCCGATTCAATTTCTGTGTTTCTTCGTCAATGGGAAGGTCAAATGGATACAGTAAACCTGCAGAGGTGCATTGGAATGTAAAACTGATGACACGGGAAATGCTCAAATCATAGACATTGGGAAGACTCAGGCTTCCTGTACTTATGTCAGCATTGTGTCTCTTATATTTAATTCCGATGCAATTTCTGTGTTTAATCGTCAATGGGAAGGTCCAAGGGATACAGTAAACCTCCAGAGGTGCATCGGAATGTAAAACTGGTGACACAGGAAACGCTCGAAACATAGACCGTAAGAAGATACAGTTTTCCTGTACTTAAGTCGGCATTGTGTCTCTTATATTTAATTCCGATGCAATTTCTGTGTTTCATCGTCAATGGGAAGGTCCATGGGATACAGTAAACCTGCAGAGGTGCATCGGAATGTAAAACTGATGACACGGGAAATGCTCAAATCATAGACATTGGGAAGACTCCGGCTTCCTGTACTTATGTCGGCATTGTGTCTCTTATATTTAATACCGATGCAATTTCTGTGTTTAATCGTCAATGGGAAGGTCCAAGGGATACAGTAAACCTCCAGAGGTGCATCGGAATGTAAAACTGCTGACACAGGAAACGCTCGAAACATAGACCGTAAGAAGACACAGTTTTCCTGTACTTAAGTCGGCATTGTGTCTCTTATATTTAATTCCAATGCAATTTCTGTGTTTCATCGTCAATGGGAAGGTCCATGGGATACAGTAAACCTGCAGAGTCGCTTCGGAATCTAAAACTGATGACGCAGGAAACGCTCAAAACTTAGACTGGAAGTAGACTCAGTCTTCCTGTACTTAAGTCGGCATTGTGTCCCTTATATTTAATTCCGATGCAATTTCTGTGTTTCATCGTCACTATGAAGGTCCAAGGGAAACAGTAAACCTGCAGAGGTGCATCGAAATCTAAAACTGGTGACACAGGAAACGCTCAAAACAATGACAGTAGGAAGACTCAATCTTCCTGTACTTAAGTCGGCATTGTGTCTGTTATATTTAATTCCGATGCAATTTCTGTGTTTCATCGTCAATGGGAAGGTCCAATGGATACAGTAAACCTGCAGAGGTGCATCGGAATGTAAAACTGGTGTCGCAGTAAACGCTCAAATCATAGACAGTAGGAAGACTTAATCTTCCTGTACTTAAGTCGTCATTGTGTCTGTTATACTTAATTCCGATGCAATTTCTGTGTTTCTTCGTCAATGGGAAGGTCCAATTTATACAATAAACCTGCA
Organism: Schistocerca nitens; assembly: GCF_023898315.1. NCBI lineage: Eukaryota > Metazoa > Arthropoda > Insecta > Orthoptera > Acrididae > Schistocerca > Schistocerca nitens. The sequence goes on along the minus strand of NC_064618.1, from coordinate 10,871,703 downwards.
GAGGTGCATCGGAATGTAAAACTGGTGACACAGGAAACGCTTAAAACATAGACAGTAGGAAGACTCAGTCTTCCTGTACTTAAGTCGGCATTGTGTCTCTTATATTTAATTCCGATTCATTTTCTGTGTTTCATCGTCAATGGGAAGGTCCATGGGATACAGTAAAGCTGCAGAGATGCATCGGAATGTAAAACTGATGACACAGGAAACGCTCAAAACATAGACATTGGGTAGACTCAGGCTTCCTGTACTTATGTCGGCATTGTGTCTCTTATATTTAATTCCGATGCAATTTCTGTGTTTCATCGTCACTATGAAGGTCCAAGGGAAACAGTAAACCTGCAGAGGTGCATCGAAATCTAAAACTGGTGACACAGGAAACGCTCAAATCATAGACAGTAGGAAGACTCAGTCTTCCTGTACTTAAGTCTGCATTGTGGCTCTTATATTTAATTCCGATGCAATTTTTCTATTTCATCGTCAATGGGAAGGTTCAAGGGATACAGAAAACTTGCAGAGGTGCATCGGAATGTGAAACTGGTGACATAGCAAACGCTCAAAACGTAGACGGTAGGAAGACTCAGTTTTCTTGTACTTAAGTCGGCGTTGCGTCTCTTATATTTATTTCCGATGCAATTTCTGAGTTTCATCGTCAATGGGGAGGTCCAAGGGACACAGTAAACCTGCAGAGGTGCACCGGAATGTAAAACTGGTGACGCAGGAAACGCTCAAAGCATAGACAGTATGAAGACTCAATCTTCCTGTACTTAAGTCGGCATTGTATCTGTTATATTGAATTCCGATGCAATTTCTGTGTTTCATCGTCAATGGGAAGGTCCAATGGATACAGTAAACCTGCAGAGGTTCATCGGAATGTAAAACTGGTGACACAGGAAACGATCAAGACATAGACAGTACGATTACTCAGTCTTCCAGTACTTATGTCGGCATTGTGTCTCTTATTTTTAAATCCGATGCAAGTTCAGTGTTTCGTCGTCAATGGGAAGGTCCAAGGGATACAGTAAACCTGCAGAGGTGCATCGGAATGTAAAACAGGTGACACAGGAAGCGGTCAAAACATAGCCAGTAGGAAGGCTCAGTCTTCCTGTACTTCAGTCGGCATTGTGTCTCTTATATTTATTTCCGATGCCATTTCTGTGTTTCATCGCCAATGGGAAGGTCCAAGCGATACAGTAAACCTGCAGAGGTGCATCGGAATGTAAAACAGGCGACACAGGAAACGCTCAAAACATAGACAGTGGAAAGACAAACTCTTCCTGTACTTAAGTCGGCATTGTGTCTCTTATATTTAATTTCGATGCAATTTCTGTGTTTCATCGTCAAAGGGAAGGTCCAATGGATACAGTAAACCTGCAGAGGTGAATCGCAATGTAAAACTGGTGAGACAGGAAACGATCAAGACATAGACAGTAGGATTACTCAGTCTTCCAGTACTTAAGTCGGCATTGTGACTCTTATATTTAAATCCGATGCAATTTCAGTGTTTCGTCGTCAATGGGAAGGTCCAAGGGATACAGTAAACCTGCAGAGGTGCATCGGAATGTAAAACTGGTGACACAGGAAGCGGTCAAAACATAGACAGCAGGAAGGCTCAGTCTTCCTGTACTTCAGTCGGCATTATGTCTCTTATATTTAATTCCGATGCCATTTCTGTGTTTCATCGCCAATGGGAAGGTCCAAGCGATACAGTAAACCTGCAGAGGTGCATCGGAATGTAAAACAGGCGACACAGGAAACGCTCAAAACATAGACAGTAGAAAGACAAACTCTTCCTGTACTTAAGTCGGCATTGTGTCTCTTATATTTAATTCCGATGCAATTTCTGTGTTTCATCGTCAATGGGAAGGTCCATGGGATACAGTAAACCTGCAGAGGTGCATCGGAATGTAAAACTGGTGACGCAGGAAACACTCAAACCATAGACTGGAAGAAGACTCAGTCTTCCTGTACTTCAGTCGGCATTGTGTCTCTTATATTTAATACCGATGCAATTTCTGTGTTTCATCTTCACTGTGAAGGTCCAAGGGAGACAGTAAACCTGCAGAGGTGCATCGAAATCTAAAACTGGTGACACAGGAAACGCTGAAATCATAGACAGTAGGATTACTCAGTCTTCCAGTACTTAAGTTGGCATTGTGTCTCTTATATTTAAATCCGATGCAATTTCTGTGTTTCATCGTCAATGGGAAGGTCCAAAGGATACAGTAAACCTGCAGAGGTGCATCGGAATGTAAAACTGGTGACACAGGAAAGGCTCAAAACATAGACAGTAGGAAGACTCAGTCTTCCTGTACTTAAGTCGGCATTGTGTCTCTTATATTTAATTCCGATGCAATTTCTGTGTTTCATCGTCAATGGGAAGGTCCAATGGATACAGTAAACCTGCAGAGGTTCATCGGAATGTAAAACTGGTGACACAGGTAACGCTCGAAACATAGACCGTAAGAAGACACAGTTTTCCTGTACTTAAGTCGGCATTGTGTCACTTATATTTAATTCCGATGCAATTTCTGTGTTTCATCGTCAATGGGAAGGTCCATAGGATACAGTAAACCTGCAGAGGTGCATCGGAATGTAAAACTGATGACACGGGAAATGCTCAAATCATAGACATTGGGAAGACTCAGGCTTCCTGTACTTATGTCGGCATTGTGTCTCTTATATTTAATACCGATGCAATTTCTGTGTTTAATCGTCAATGGGAAGGTCCAAGGGATACAGTAAACCTCCAGAGGTGCATCGGAATGTAAAACTGCTGACACAGGAAACGCTCGAAACATAGACCGTAAGAAGACACAGTTTTCCTGTACTTAAGTCGGCGTTGTGTCTCTTATATTTAATTCCGATGCAATTTCTGTGTTTCATCGCCAATGGGAAGGTCCAAGGGATACAGTAAACCTGCAGAGGTGAATCGAAATGTAAAACTGGTGACACAGGAAACGCTGAAAAATTAGACAGTAGGAAGACTCAATCTTCCGGTACTTCAGTCGGCATTGTGTCTCTTATATTTAATTCCGATGCAATTTCTGTGTTTCATCGTCAATGGGAAGGTCCAATGGATACAGTAAACCTGCAGAAGTGCATCGGAATGTAAAACTGGTGTCGCAGTAAACGCTCAAATCATAGACAGTAGGAAGACTTAATCTTCCTGTACTTAAGTCGTCATTGTGTCTGTTATACTTAATTCCGATGCAATTTCTGTGTTTCTTCGTCAATGGGAAGGTCCAATTTATACAATAAACCTGCAGAGGTGCATCGGAATGTAAAACTGGTGACACAGGAAACGCTTAAAACATAGACAGTAGGAAGACTCAGTCTTCCTGTACTTAAGTCGGCATTGTGTCTCTTATATTTAATTCCGATGCATTTTCTGTGTTTCATCGTCAATGGGAAGGTCCATGGGATACAGTAAACCTGCAGAGATGCATCGGAATGTAAAACTGATGACACAGGAAACGCTCAAAACATAGACATTGGGGAGACTCAGGCTTCCTGTACTTATGTCGGCATTGTGTCTCTTATATTTAATTCCGATGCAATTTCTGTGTTTAAACGTCAATGGGAAGGTCCAAGGGATACAGTAAACCTCCAGAGGTGCATCGTAATGTAAAACCGGTGACACAGGAAACGTTCGAAACATAGACCGTAAGAAGACACAGTTTTCCTGTACTTAAGTCGGCATTGTGTCTCTTATATTTAATTCCGATGCAATATCTGTGTTCCATCGTCACTATGAAGGTCCAAGGGAAACAGTAAACCTGCAGAGGTGCATCGAAATCTAAAACTGGTGACACAGGAAACGCTCAAATCATAGACAGTAGGAAGACACAGTCTTCCTGTACTTAAGTCTGCATTGTGACTCTTATATTTAATTCCGATGCAATTTTTCTATTTCATCGTCAATGGGAAGGTTCAAGGGATACAGAAAACTTGCAGAGGTGCATCGGAATGTGAAACTGGTGACATAGGAAACGCTCAAAAACGTAGACCGTAGGAAGACTCAGTTTTCTTGTACTTAAGTCGGCGTTGCGTCTCTTATATTTATTTTCGATGCAATTTCTGAGCTTCATCGTCAATGGGGAGGTCCAAGGGACACAGTAAACCTGCAGAGGTGCACCGGAATGTAAAACTGGTGACGCAGGAAACGCTCAAAACATAGACAGTATGAAGACTCAATCTTCCTGTACTTAAGTCGGCATTGTATCTGTTATATTGAATTCCGATGCAATTTCTGTGTTTCATCGTCAATGGGAAGGTCCAATGGATACAGTAAACCTGCAGAGGTTCATCGGAATGTAAAACTGGTGACACAGGAAACAATCAAGACATAGACAGTACGATTACTCAGTCTTCCAGTACTTATGTCGGCATTGTGTCTGTTATATTTAAATCCGATGCAAGTTCAGTGTTTCGTCGTCAATGGGAAGGTCCAAGGGATACAGTAAACCTGCAGAGGTGCATCGGAATGTAAAACATGTGACACAGGAAGCGGTCAAAACATAGACAGTAGGAAGGCTCAGTCTTCCTGTACTTCAGTCGGCATTGTGTCTCTTATATTTATTTACGATGCCATTTCTGTGTTTCATCGCCAATGGGAAGGTCCAAGCGATACAGTAAACCTGCAGAGGTGCATCGGAATGTAAAACAGGCGACACAGGAAACGCTCAAAACATAGACAGTAGAAAGACAAACTCTTCCTGTACTTAAGTCGGCACTGTGTCTCTTATATTTAATTCCGATGCAATTTCTGTGTTTCATCGTCAAAGGGAAGGTCCAATGGATACAGTAAACCTGCAGAGGTGAATCGCAATGTAAAACTGGTGAGACAGGAAACGATCAAGACATAGACAGTAGGATTACTCAGTCTTCCAGTACTTAAGTCGGCATTGTGTCTCTTACATTTAAATCCGATGCAATTTCAGTGTTTCGTTGTCAATGGGAAGGTCCAAGGGATACAGTAAACCTGCAGAGGTGCATCGGAATGTAAAACTGGTGACACAGGAAGCGGTCAAAACATAGACAGCAGGAAGGCTCAGTCTTCCTGTACTTCAGTCGGCATTATGTCTCTTATATTTAATTCCGATGCCATTTCCGTGTTTCATCGCCAAAGGGAAGGTCCAAGCGATACAGTAAACCTGCAGAGGTGCATCGGAATGTAAAACAGGCGACACAGGAAACGCTCAAAACATAGACAGTAGAAAGCCAAACTCTTCCTGTACTTAAGTCGGCATTGTGTCTCTTATATTTAATTCCGATGCAATTTCTGTGTTTCATCGTCAATGGGAAGGTCCATGGGATACAGTAAACCTGCAGAGGTGCATCGGAATGTAAAACTGGTGACGCAGGAAACACTCAAACCATAGACTGGAAGAAGACTCAGTCTTCCTGTACTTCAGTCGGCATTGTGTCTCTTATATTTAATTCCGATGCAATTTCTGTGTTTCATCCTCACTGTGAAGGTCCAAGGGAGACAGTAAACCTGCAGAGGTGCATCGAAATCTAAAACTGGTGACACAGGAAACGCTGAAATCATAGACAGTAGGATTACTCAGTCTTCCAGTACTTAAGTTGGCATTGTGTCTCTTATATTTAAATCCGATGCAATTTCTGTGTTTCATCGTCAATGGGAAGGTCCAAAGGATACAGTAAACCTGCAGAGGTGCATCGGAATGTAAAACTGGTGACACAGGAAAGGCTCAAATCATAGACAGTAGGAAGACTCAGTCTTCCTGTACTTAAGTCGGCATTGTGTCTCTTATATTTAATTCCGATGCAATTTCTGTGTTTCATCGTCAATGGGAAGGTCCAATGGATACAGTAAACCTGCAGAGGTTCATCGGAATGTAAAATTGGTGACACAGGAACCGCTCAAAACATAGACCGTAAGAAGACACAGTTTTCCTGTACTTAAGTCGGCATTGTGTCTCTTATATTTAATTCCGATGCAATTCCTGTGTTTCATCGTCAATGGGAAGGTCCATGGGATACAGTAAACCTGCAGAGGTGCATCGGAATGTAAAACTGATGACACGGGAAATGCTCAAATCATAGACATTGGGAAGACTCAGGCTTCCTGTACTTATGTCGGCATTGTGTCTCTTAAATTTAATACCGATGCAATTTCTGTGTTTAATCGTCAATGGGAAGGTCCAAGGGATACAGTAAACCTCCAGAGGTGCATCGGAATGTAAAACTGCTGACACAGGAAACGCTCGAAACATAGACCGTAAGAAGACACAGTTTTCCTGTACTTAAGTCGGCATTGTGTCTCTTATATTTAATTCCAATGCAATTTCTGTGTTTCATCGTCAATGGGAAGGTCCATGGGATAGAGTAAACCTGCAGAGTCGCTTCGGAATCTAAAACTGATGACGCAGGAAACGCTCAAAACATAGACTGGAAGTAGACTCAGTCTTCCTGTACTTAAGTCGGCATTGTGTCCCTTATATTTAATTCCGATGCAATTTCTGTGTTTCATCGTCACTATGAAGGTCCAAGGGAAACAGTAAACCTGCAGAGGTGGATCGAAATCTAAAACTGGTGACACAGGAAACGCTCAAAACAATGACAGTAGGAAGACTCAATCTTCCTGTACTTAAGTCGGCATTGTGTCTGTTATATTTAATTCCGATGCAATTTCTGTGTTTCATCGTCAATGGGAAGGTCCATGGGATACAGTAAACCTGCAGAGGTGCATCGGAATGTAAAACTGGTGACGCAGGAAACACTCAAACCATAGACTGGAAGAAGACTCAGTCTTCCTGTACTTCAGTCGGCATTGTGTCTCTTATATTTAATTCCGATGCAATTTCTGTGTTTCATCTTCACTGTGAAGGTCCAAGGGAGACAGTAAACCTGCAGAGGTGCATCGAAATCTAAAACTGGTGACACAGGAAACGCTGAAATCATAGACAGTAGGATTACTCAGTCTTCCAGTACTTAAGTTGGCATTGTGTCTCTTATATTTAAATCCGATGCAATTTCTGTGTTTCATCGTCAATGGGAAGGTCCAAAGGATACAGTAAACTTGCAGAGGTGCATCGGAATGTAAAACTGGTGACACAGGAAACGCTCAAAACATAGACATTGGGGAGACTCCGGCTTCCTGTACTTATGTCGGCATTGTGTCTCTTATATTTAATACCGATGCAATTTCTGTGTTTAATCGTCAATGGGAAGGTCCAAGGGATACAGTAAACCTCCAGAGGTGCATCGGAATGTAAAACTGCTGACACAGGAAACGCTCGAAACATAGACCGTAAGAAGACACAGTTTTCCTGTACTTAAGTCGGCATTGTGTCTCTTATATTTAATTCCAATGCAATTTCTGTGTTTCATCGTCAATGGGAAGGTCCATGGGATACAGTAAACCTGCAGAGTCGCTTCGGAATCTAAAACTGATGACGCAGGAAACGCTCAAAACTTAGACTGGAAGTAGACTCAGTCTTCCTGTACTTAAGTCGGCATTGTGTCCCTTATATTTAATTCCGATGCAATTTCTGTGTTTCATCGTCACTATGAAGGTCCAAGGGAAACAGTAAATCTGCAGAGGTGCATCGAAATCTAAAACTGGTGACACAGGAAACGCTCAAAACAATGACAGTAGGAAGACTCAATCTTCCTGTACTTAAGTCGGCATTGTGTCTGTTATATTTAATTCCGATGCAATTTCTGTGTTTCATCGTCAATGGGAAGGTCCAATGGATACAGTAAACCTGCAGAGGTGCATCGGAATGTAAAACTGGTGTCGCAGTAAACGCTCAAATCATAGACAGTAGGAAGACTTAATCTTCCTGTACTTAAGTCGTCATTGTGTCTGTTATACTTAATTCCGATGCAATTTCTGTGTTTCTTCGTCAATGGGAAGGTCCAATTTATACAATAAACCTGCAGAGGTGCATCGGAATGTAAAACTGGTGACACAGGAAACGCTTAAAACATAGACAGTAGGAAGACTCAGTCTTCCTGTACTTAAGTCGGCATTGTGTCTCTTATATCTAATTCCGATGCATTTTCTGTGTTTCATCGTCAATGGGAAGGTCCATGGGATACAGTAAAGCTGCAGAGATGCATCGGAATGTAAAACTGATGACACAGGAAACGCTCAAAACATAGACATTGGGTAGACTCAGGCTTCCTGTACTTATGTCGGCATTGTGTCTCTTATATTTAATTCCGATGCAATTTCTGTGTTTAATCGTCAATGGGAAGGTCCAAGGGATACAGTAAACCTTCAGAGGTGCATCGTAATGTAAAACTGGTGACACAGGAAACGTTCGAAACATAGACCGTAAGAAGACACAGTTTTCCTGTACTTAAGTCGGCATTGTCTCTCTTATATTTAATTCCGATGCAATATCTGTGTTTCATCGTCACTATGAAGGTCCAAGGGAAACAGTAAACCTGCAGAGGTGCATCGAAATCTAAAACTGGTGACACAGGAAACGCTCAAATCATAGACAGTAGGAAGACTCAGTCTTCCTGTACTTAAGTCTGCATTGTGGCTCTTATATTTAATTCGGATGCAATTTTTCTATTTCATCGTCAATGGGAAGGTTCAAGGGATACAGAAAACTTGCAGAGGTGCATCGGAATGTGAAACTGGTGACATAGCAAACGCTCAAAACGTAGACGGTAGGAAGACTCAGTTTTCTTGTACTTAAGTCGGCGTTGCGTCTCTTATATATATTTCCGATGCAATTTCTGAGTTTCATCGTCAATGGGGAGGTCCAAGGGACACAGTAAACCTGCAGAGGTGCACCGGAATGTAAAACTGGTGACGCAGGAAACGCTCAAAGCATAGACAGTATGAAGACTCAATCTTCCTGTACTTAAGTCGGCATTGTATCTGTTATATTGAATTCCGATGCAATTTCTGTGTTTCATCGTCAATGGGAAGGTCCAATGGATACAGTAAACCTGCAGAGGTTCATCGGAATGTAAAACTGGTGACACAGGAAACGATCAAGACATAGACAGTACGATTACTCAGTCTTCCAGTACTTATGTCGGCATTGTGTCTCTTATATTTAAATCCGATGCAAGTTCAGTGTTTCGTCGTCAATGGGAAGGTCCAAGGGATACAGTAAACCTGCAGAGGTGCATCGGAATGTAAAACAGGTGACACAGGAAGCGGTCAAAACATAGCCAGTAGGAAGGCTCAGTCTTCCTGTACTTCAGTCGGCATTGTGTCTCTTATATTTATTTCCGATGCCATTTCTGTGTTTCATCGCCAATGGGAAGGTCCAAGCGATACAGTAAACCTGCAGAGGTGCATCGGAATGTAAAACAGGCGACACAGGAAACGCTCAAAACATAGACAGTGGAAAGACAAACTCTTCCTGTACTTAAGTCGGCATTGTGTCTCTTATATTTAATTCCGATGCAATTTCTGTGTTTCATCGTCAAAGGGAAGGTCCAATGGATACAGTAAACCTGCAGAGGTGAATCGCAATGTAAAACTGGTGAGACAGGAAACGATCAAGACATAGACAGTAGGATTACTCAGTCTTCCAGTACTTAAGTCGGCATTGTGTCTCTTATATTTAAATCCGATGCAATTTCAGTGTTTCGTCGTCAATGGGAAGGTCCAAGGGATACAGTAAACCTGCAGAGGTGCATCGGAATGTAAAACTGGTGACACAGGAAGCGGTCAAAACATAGACAGCAGGAAGGCTCAGTCTTCCTGTACTTTAGTCGGCATTATGTCTCTTATATTTAATTCCGATGCCATTTCTGTGTTTCATCCCCAATGGGAAGGTCCAAGCGATACAGTAAACCTGCAGAGGTGCATCGGAATGTAAAACAGGCGACACAGGAAACGCTCAAAACATAGACAGTAGAAAGACAAACTCTTCCTGTACTTAAGTCGGCATTGTGTCTCTTATATTTAATTCCGATGCAATTTCTGTGTTTCATCGTCAATGGGAAGGTCCATGGGATACAGTAAACCTGCAGAGGTTCATCGGAATGTAAAATTGGTGACACAGGTAACGCTCGAAACATAGACCGTAAGAAGACACAGTTTTCCTGTACTTAAGTCGGCATTGTGTCACTTATATTTAATTCCGATGCAATTTCTGTGTTTCATCGTCAATGGGAAGGTCCATAGGATACAGTAAACCTGCAGAGGTGCATCGGAATGTAAAACTGATGACACGGGAAATGCTCAAATCATAGACATTGGGAAGACTCAGGCTTCCTGTACTTATGTCGGCATTGTGTCTCTTATATTTAATACCGATGCAATTTCTGTGTTTAATCGTCAATGGGAAGGTCCAAGGGATACAGTAAACCTCCAGAGGTGCATCGGAATGTAAAACTGCTGACACAGGAAACGCTCGAAACATAGACCGTAAGAAGACACAGTTTTCCTGTACTTATGTCGGCATTGTGTCTCTTATATTTAATTCCAATGCAATTTCTGTGTTTCATCGTCAATGGGAAGGTCCATGGGATAGAGTAAACCTGCAGAGTCGCTTCGGAATCTAAAACTGATGACGCAGGAAACGCTCAAAACATAGACTGGAAGTAGACTCAGTATTCCTGTACTTCAGTCGGCATTGTGCCTGTTATATTTAATTCCGATGCAATTTCTGTGTTTCATCGTCAATGGGAAGGTCCAATGGATACAGTAAACCTGCAGAAGTGCATCGGAATGTAAAACTGGTGTCGCAGTAAACGCTCAAATCATAGACAGTAGGAAGACTTAATCTTCCTGTACTTAAGTCGTCATTGTGTCTGTTATACTTAATTCCGATGCAATTTCTGTGTTTCTTCGTCAATGGGAAGGTCCAATTTATACAATAAACCTGCAGAGGTGCATCGGAATGTAAAACTGGTGACACAGGAAACGCTTAAAACATAGACAGTAGGAAGACTCAGTCTTCCTGTACTTAAGTCGGCATTGTGTCTCTTATATTTAATTCCGATGCAATTTCTGTGTTTAAACGTCAATGGGAAGGTCCAAGGGATACAGTAAACCTCCAGAGGTGCATCGTAATGTAAAACCGGTGACACAGGAAACGTTCGAAACATAGACCGTAAGAAGACACAGTTTTCCTGTACTTAAGTCGGCATTGTGTCTCTTATATTTAATTCCGATGCAATATCTGTGTTCCATCGTCACTATGAAGGTCCAAGGGAAACAGTAAACCTGCAGAGGTGCATCGAAATCTAAAACTGGTGACACAGGAAACGCTCAAATCATAGACAGTAGGAAGACACAGTCTTCCTGTACTTAAGTCTGCATTGTGACTCTTATATTTAATTCCGATGCAATTTTTCTATTTCATCGTCAATGGGAAGGTTCAAGGGATACAGAAAACTTGCAGAGGTGCATCGGAATGTGAAACTGGTGACATAGGAAACGCTCAAAAACGTAGACCGTAGGAAGACTCAGTTTTCTTGTACTTAAGTCGGCGTTGCGTCTCTTATATTTATTTCCGATGCAATTTCTGAGCTTCATCGTCAATGGGGAGGTCCAAGGGACACAGTAAACCTGCAGAGGTGCACCGGAATGTAAAACTGGTGACGCAGGAAACGCTCAAAACATAGACAGTATGAAGACTCAATCTTCCTGTACTTAAGTCGGCATTGTATCTGTTATATTGAATTCCGATGCAATTTCTGTGTTTCATCGTCAATGGGAAGGTCCAATGGATACAGTAAACCTGCAGAGGTTCATCGGAATGTAAAACTGGTGACACAGGAAACAATCAAGACATAGACAGTACGATTACTCAGTCTTCCAGTACTTATGTCGGCATTGTGTCTGTTATATTTAAATCCGATGCAAGTTCAGTGTTTCGTCGTCAATGGGAAGGTCCAAGGGATACAGTAAACCTGCAGAGGTGCATCGGAATGTAAAACATGTGACACAGGAAGCGGTCAAAACATAGACAGTAGGAAGGCTCAGTCTTCCTGTACTTCAGTCGGCATTGTGTCTCTTATATTTATTTACGATGCCATTTCTGTGTTTCATCGCCAATGGGAAGGTCCAAGCGATACAGTAAACCTGCAGAGGTGCATCGGAATGTAAAACAGGCGACACAGGAAACGCTCAAAACATAGACAGTAGAAAGACAAACTCTTCCTGTACTTAAGTCGGCATTGTGTCTCTTATATTTAATTCCGATGCAATTTCTGTGTTTCATCGTCAAAGGGAAGGTCCAATGGATACAGTAAACCTGCAGAGGTGAATCGCAATGTAAAACTGGTGAGACAGGAAACGATCAAGACATAGACAGTAGGATTACTCAGTCTTCCAGTACTTAAGTCGGCATTGTGTCTCTTACATTTAAATCCGATGCAATTTCAGTTTTTCGTCGTCAATGGGAAGGTCCAAGGGATACAGTAAACCTGCAGAGGTGCATCGGAATGTAAAACTGGTGACACAGGAAGCGGTCAAAACATAGACAGCAGGAAGGCTCAGTCTTCCTGTACTTCAGGCGGCATTATGTCTCTTATATTTAATTCCGATGCCATTTCTGTGTTTCATCGCCAAAGGGAAGGTCCAAGCGATACAGTAAACCTGCAGAGGTGCATCGGAATGTAAAACAGGCGACACAGGAAACGCTCAAAACATAGACAGTAGAAAGCCAAACTCTTCCTGTACTTAAGTCGGCATTGTGTCTCTTATATTTAATTCCGATGCAATTTCTGTGTTTCATCGTCAATGGGAAGGTCCATGGGATACAGTAAACCTGCAGAGGTGCATCGGAATGTAAAACTGGTGACGCAGGAAACACTCAAACCATAGACTGGAAGAAGACTCAGTCTTCCTGTACTTCAGTCGGCATTGTGTCTCTTATATTTAATTCCGATGCAATTTCTGTGTTTCATCTTCACTGTGAAGGTCCAAGGGAGACAGTAAACCTGCAGAGGTGCATCGGAATCTAAAACTGGTGACACAGGAAACGCTGAAATCATAGACAGTAGGATTACTCAGTCTTCCAGTACTTAAGTTGGCATTGTGTCTCTTATATTTAAATCCGATGCAATTTCTGTGTTTCATCGTCAATGGGAAGGTCCAAAGGATACAGTAAACCTGCAGAGGTGCATCGGAATGTAAAACTGGTGACACAGGAAAGGCTCAAATCATAGACAGTAGGAAGACTCAGTCTTCCTGTACTTAAGTCGGCATTGTGTCTCTTATATTTAATTCCGATGCAATTTCTGTGTTTCATCGTCAATGGGAAGGTCCAATGGATACAGTAAACCTGCAGAGCTACATCGGAATGTAAAATTGGTGACACAGGAACCGCTCGAAACATAGACCGTAAGAAGACACAGTTTTCCTGTACTTAAGTCGGCATTGTGTCTCTTATATTTAATTCCGATGCAATTTCTGTGTTTCATCGTCAATGGGAAGGTCCATGGGATACAGTAAACCTGCAGAGGTGCATCGGAATGTAAAACTGATGACACGGGAAATGCTCAAATCATAGACATTGGGAAGACTCAGGCTTCCTGTACTTATGTCGGCATTGTGTCTCTTAAATTTAATACCGATGCAATTTCTGTGTTTAATCGTCAATGGGAAGGTCCAAGGGATACAGTAAACCTCCAGAGGTGCATCGGAATGTAAAACTGCTGACACAGGAAACGCTCGAAACATAGACCGTAAGAAGACATAGTTTTCCTGTACTTAAGTCGGCATTGTGTCTCTTATATTTAATTCCAATGCAATTTCTGTGTTTCATCGTCAATGGGAAGGTCCATGGGATAGAGTAAACCTGCAGAGTCGCTTCGGAATCTAAAACTGATGACGCAGGAAACGCTCAAAACATAGACTGGAAGTAGACTCAGTCTTCCTGTACTTAAGTCGGCATTGTGTCCCTTATATTTAATTCCGATGCAATTTCTGTGTTTCATCGTCACTATGAAGGTCCAAGGGAAACAGTAAACCTGCAGAGGTGGATCGAAATCTAAACCTGGTGACACAGGAAACGCTCAAAACAATGACAGTAGGAAGACTCAATCTTCCTGTACTTAAGTCGGCATTGTGTCTGTTATATTTAATTCCGATGCAATTTCTGTGTTTCATCGTCAATGGGAAGGTCCATGGGATACAGTAAACCTGCAGAGGTGCATCGGAATGTAAAACTGGTGACGCAGGAAACACTCAAACCATAGACTGGAAGAAGACTCAGTCTTCCTGTACTTCAGTCGGCATTGTGTCTCTTATATTTAATTCCGATGCAATTTCTGTGTTTCATCTTCACTGTGAAGGTCCAAGGGAGGCAGTAAACCTGCAGAGGTGCATCGAAATATAAAACTGGTGACACAGGAAACGCTGAAATCATAGACAGTAGGATTACTCAGTCTTCCAGTACTTAAGTTGGCATTGTGTCTCTTATATTTAAATCCGATGCAATTTCTGTGTTTCATCGTCAATGGGAAGGTCCAAAGGATACAGTAAACTTGCAGAGGTGCATCGGAATGTAAAACTGGTGACACAGGAAAGGCTCAAAACATAGACAGTAGGAAGACTCAGTCTTCCTGTACTTAAGTCGGCATTGTGTCTCTTATATTTAATTCCGATGCAATTTCTGTGTTTCATCGTCAATGGGAAGGTCCAATGGATACAGTGAACCTGCAGAGGTTCATCGGAATGTAAAACTGGTGACACAGGAACCGCTCGAAACATAGACCGTAAGAAGACACAGTTTTCCTGTACTTAAGTCGGCATTGTGTCTCTTATATTTAATTCCGATGCAATTTCTGTGTTTCATCGTCAATGGGAAGGTGCATGGGATACAGTAAACCTGCAGAGGTGCATCGGAATGTAAAACTGATGACACGGGAAATGCTCAAATCATAGACATTGGGAAGACTCAGGCTTCCTGTACTTATGTCGGCATTGTGTCTCTTATATTTAATACCGATGCCATTTCTGTGTTTAATCGTCAATGGGAAGGTCCAAGGGATACAGTAAACCTCCAGAGGTGCATCGGAATGTAAAACTGCTGACACAGGAAACGCTCGAAAAATAGACCGTAAGAAGACACAGTTTTCCTGTACTTAAGTCGGCATTGTGTCTCTTATATTTAATTCCAATGCAATTTCTGTGTTTCATCGTCAATGGGAAGGTCCATGGGATAGAGTAAACCTGCAGAGTCGCTTCGGAATCTAAAACTGATGACGCAGGAAACGCTCAAAACATAGACTGGAAGTAGACTCAGTCTTCCTGTACTTAAGTCGGCATTGTGTCCCTTATATTTAATTCCGATGCAATTTCTGTGTTTCATCGTCGCTATGAAGGTCCAAGGGAAACAGTAAACCTGCAGAGGTGGATCGAAATCTAAAACTGGTGACACAGGAAACGCTCAAAACAATGACAGTAGGAAGACTCAATCTTCCTGTACTTAAGTCGGCATTGTGTCTGTTATATTTAATTCCGATGCAATTTCTGTGTTTCATCGTCAATGGGAAGGTCCAATGGATACAGTAAACCTGCAGAAGTGCATCGGAATGTAAAACTGGTGTCGCAGTAAACGCTCAAATCATAGACAGTAGGAAGACTTAATCTTCCTGTACTTAAGTCGTCATTGTATCTGTTATACTTAATTCTGATGCAATTTCTGTGTTTCTTCGTCAATGGGAAGGTCCAATTTATACAATAAACCTGCAGAGGTGCATCGGAATGTAAAACTGGTGACACAGGAAACGCTTAAAACATAGACAGTAGGAAGACTCAGTCTTCCTGTACTTAAGTCGGCATTGTGTCTCTTATATTTAATTCCGATGCATTTTCTGTGTTTCATCGTCAATGGGAAGGTCCATGGGATACAGTAAACCTGCAGAGATGCATCGGAATGTAAAACTGATGACACAGGAAACGCTCAAAACATAGACATTGGGGAGACTCAGGCTTCCTGTACTTATGTCGGCATAGTGTCTCTTATATTTAATTCTGATGCAATTTCTGTGTTTAATCGTCAATGGGAAGGTCCAAGGGATACAGTAAACCTCCAGAGGTGCATCGTAATGTAAAACTGGTGACACAGGAAACGTTCGAAACATAGACCGTAAGAAGACACAGTTTTCCTGTACTTAAGTCGGCATTGTGTCTCTTATATTTAATTCCGATGCAATATCTGTTTTTCATCGTCACTATGAAGGTCCAAGGGAAACAGTAAACCTGCAGAGGTGCATCGAAATCTAAAACTGGTGACACAGGAAACGCTCAAATCATAGACAGTAGGAAGACTCAGTCTTCCTGTACTTAAGTCTGCATTGGGGCTCTTATATTTAATTTCGATGCAATTTTTCTATTTCATCGTCAATGGGAAGGTTCAAGGGATACAGAAAACTTGCAGAGGTGCATCGGAATGTGAAACTGGTGACATAGGAAACGCTCAAAACGTAGACCGTAGGAAGACTCAGTTTTCTTGTACTTAAGTCGGCGTTGCGCCTCTTATATTTATTTCCGATGCAATTTCTGAGCTTCATCGTCAATGGGGAGGTCCAAGGGACACAGTAAACCTGCAGAGGTGCACCGGAATGTAAAACTGGTGACGCAGGAAACGCTCAAAACATAGACAGTATGAAGACTCAATCCTCCTGTACTTAAGTCGGCATTGTATCTGTTATATTGAATTCCGATGCAATTTCTGTGTTTCATCGTCAATGGGAAGGTCCAATGGATACAGTAAACCTGCAGAGGTTCATCGGAATGTAAAACTGGTGACACAGGAAACGATCAAGACATAGACAGTACGATTACTCAGTCTTCCAGTACTTATGTCGGCATTGTGTCTCTTATATTTAAATCCGATGCAAGTTCAGTGTTTCGTCGTCAATGGGAAGGTCCAAGGGATACAGTAAACCTGCAGAGGTGCATCGGAATGTAAAACAGGTGACA
Source organism: Schistocerca nitens (assembly GCF_023898315.1). NCBI lineage: Eukaryota > Metazoa > Arthropoda > Insecta > Orthoptera > Acrididae > Schistocerca > Schistocerca nitens. Next base: position 10,854,815 of record NC_064618.1, on the reverse strand, counting down.
CAGGAAGCGGTCAAAACATAGACAGTAGGAAGGCTCAGTCTTCCTGTACTTCAGTCGGCATTGTGTCTCTTATATTTATTTCCGATGCCATTTCTGTGTTTCATCGCCAATGGGAAGGTCCAAGCGATACAGTAAACCTGCAAAGGTGCATCGGAATGTAAAACAGGCGACACAGGAAATGCTCAAAACATAGACAGTAGAAAGACAAACTCTTCCTGTACTTAAGTCGGCATTGTGTCTCTTATATTTAATTCCGATGCAATTTCTGTGTTTCATCGTCAAAGGGAAGGTCCAATGGATACAGTAAACCTGCAGAGGTGAATCGCAATGTAAAACTGGTGAGACAGGAAACGATCAAGATATAGACAGTAGGATTACTCAGTCTTCCAGTACTTAAGTCGGCATTGTGTCTCAAGTATTTAATTCCGATGCAATTTCTGTGTTTCATCGTCAATGGGAAGGTCCAATGGATACAGTAAACCTGCAGAGGTGCATCGGAATGTAAAACTGGTGACGCAGGAAACACTCAAATCATAGACTGGAAGAAGACTCAGTCTTCCTGTACTGCAGTCGGCATTGTGTCTCTTATATTTAATTCCGATGCAATTTCTGTGTTTCATCTTCACTGTGAAGGTCCAAGGGAGACAGTAAACCTGCAGAGGTGCATCGAAATCTAAAACTGGCGACACAGGAAACGCTGAAATCATAGACAGTACGATTACTCAGTCTTCCAGTACTTAAGTTGGCATTGTGTCTCTTATATTTAAATCCGATGCAATTTCTGTATTTCATTGTCAATGGGAAGGTCCAAAGGATACAGTAAACCTGCAGAGGTGCATCGGAATGTAAAACTGGTGACACAGGAAAGGCTCAAAACATAGACAGTAGGAAGACTCAGTCTTCCTGTACTTAAGTCGGCATTGTGTCTCTTATATTTAATTCCGATGCAATATCTGTGTTTCATCGTCAATGGGAAGGCCCAATGGATACAGTAAACCTGCAGAGGTTCATCGGAATGTAAAACTGGTGACACAGGAAACGCTCAAATCATAGACAGTAGGAAGACTCAGCCTTCCTGTACTTAAGTCGGCATTGTGTCTCTTATATTTAAATCCGATGCAATTTCTGTGTTTCGTCGTTAATGGGAAGGTCCTAAGGATACAGTAAACCTGCAGAGGTGCATCGGAATGTAAAACTGGTGACACAGGAAAGGCTCAAAACATAGACAGTAGGAAGACTCAGTCTTCCTGTACTTAAGTCGGCATTGTGTCTCTTATATTTAATTCCGATGCAATTTCTGTGTTTCATCGTCAATGGGAAGGTCCAATGGATACAGTAAAACTGCAGAGGTGCATCGCAATGTAAAACTGGTGAGACAGGAAACGATCAAGACATAGACAGTAGGATTACTCAGTCTTCCAGTACTTAAGTCGGCATTGTGTTTCTTATATTTAAATCCGATGCAATTTCAGTGTTTCGTCGTCAATGGGAAGGTCCAAGGGATACAGTAACCCTGCAGAGGTGCATCTGAATGTAAAACTGGTGACACAGGAAGCGGTCAAAACATAGACAGTAGGAAGGCTCAGTCTTCCTGTACTTCAGTCGGCATTGTGTCTCTTATATTTAATTCCGATGCCATTTCTGTGTTTCATCGCCAATGGGAAGGTCCAAGCGATACAGTAAACCTGCAGAGGTGCATTGGAATGTAAAACAGGCGACACAGGGAACGCTCAAAACATAGACAGTAGAAAGACAAACTCTTCCTGTACTTAAGTCGGCATTGTGTCTCTTATATTTAATTCCGATGCAATTTCTGTGTTTCATCGTCAATGGGAAGGTCCATGGGATACAGTAAACCTACAGAGGTGCATCGGAGTGTAAAACTGGTGACGCAGGAAACACTCAAAACATGGACTGGAAGAAGACTCAGTCTTCCTGTACTTAAGTCGGCATTGTGTCTCTTATATTTAATTCCGATGCAATTTTTCTATTTCATCGTCAATGGGAAGGCTCAAGCGATACAGTAAACCTGCAGAGGTGCATCGGAATGTAGAACTGGTGACACAGGAAACGCTCAAAACATAGACCGTAGGAAGACTCAGTTTTCTTGTACTTAAGTCGGCGTTGTGTCTCTTATATTTATTTCCGATGCAATTTCTGAGCTTCATCGTCAATGGGGAGGTCCAAGGGACACAGTAAACCTGCAGAGGTGCATCGGAATGTAAAACTGGTGACACGGAAACGCTCAAAACATAGACCTTAAGAAGACTCAGTTTTCTTGTACTTAAGTCGGTGTTGTGTCTCTTATATTTAATTCCGATGCAATTTCTGTGTTTCATCGTCAATGGGAAGGTCCAATGGATACAGTAAACCTGCAGAGCTGCATCGGAATGTAAAACTGGTGACACAGGAAACGCTCAGATCATAGACAGTAGGATGACTCAGCCTTCCTGTACTTAAGTCAGCATTGTGTCTCTTATATTTAATTCCGATGCTATTTCTATGTTTCATCGTCAATTGGAAGGTCCAATGGATACAGTAAAACTACAGAGGTGCATCGCAATGTAAAACTGGTGAGACAGGAAACGATCAAGTCATAGACAGTAGGATTACTCAGTCTTCCATTACTTAAGTCGGCATTGTGTCTCTTATATTTAAATCCGATGCAATTTCTGTGTTTCGTCGTCAATGGGAAGGTCAAAGGGATACAGTAAACCTGCAGAGGTGCATCGGAATGTAAAACTGGCGACACAGGAAACGCTCAAAACATAGACAGTAGAAAGACAAACTCTTCCTGTACTTAAGTCGGCATTGTGTCTCTTATATTTAATTCCGATGCAATTTCTGTGTTTCATTGTCAAAGGGAAGGTCCAAGGGATACAGAAAAACCTGCAGGGGTGCATCGGAATGTAAGACTGGTGACACAGGAAACGCTCAAAACATAGACAGTAGGAAGACTCAATCTTCCTGTACTTAAGTCGGCATTGTGTCTGTTATATTTAATTCCGATGCAATTTCTGTGTTTCATCGTCAATGGGAAGGTCCATGGGATACAGTAAACCTACAGAGGTGCATCGGAATGTAAAACTGGTGACGCAGGAAACACTCAAAACATGGACTGGAAGAAGACTCAGTCTTCCTGTACTTAAGTCGGCATTGTGTCTCTTATATTTAATTCCGATGCAATTTTTCTATTTCATCGTCAATGGGAAGGTTCAAGCGATACAGTAAACCTGCAGATGTGCATCGGAATGTAGAACTGGTGACACAGGAAACGCTCAAAACATAGACCGTAGGAAGACTCAGTTTTCTTGTACTTAAGTCGGCGTTGTGTCTCTTATATTTATTTCCGATGCAATTTCTGAGCTTCATCGTCAATGGGGAGGTCCAAGGGACACAGTAAACCTGCAGAGGTGCATCGGAATGTAAAACTGGTGACACGGAAACGCTCAAAACATAGACCTTAAGAAGACTCAGTTTTCTTGTACTTAAGTCGGTGTTGTGTCTCTTATATTTAATTCCGATGCAATTTCTGTGTTTCATCGTCAATGGGAAGGTCCAATGGATACAGTAAACCTGCAGAGCTGCATCGGAATGTAAAACTGGTGACACAGGAAACGCTCAGATCATAGACAGTAGGAAGACTCAGCCTTCCTGTACTTCAGTCGGCATTGTGCCTCTTATATTTAATTCCGATGCAATTTCTGTGTTTCATCGTCACTGTGAAGGTCTAGGGGATACAGTAAACCTGCAGAGGTGCATCGGAATGTAAAACTGGTGACACGGGAAACGCTCAAAACATAGGCCTTAAGAAGACTCAGTCTTCTTGTACTTAAGTCGGCGTTGTGTCTCTTATATTTAATTCCGATGCAATTTCTGTGTTTCATCGTCAATGGGAAGGTGCAATGGATATAGTAAACCTGCAGAGGTGCACCGGAATGTAAAACTGGTGACGCAGGAAACGCTCAAAACATAGACAGTAGGAAGACTCAATCTTCCTGTACTTAAGTCGGCATTGTGTCTGTTATATTTAATTCCGATGCAATTTCTGTGTTTCATCGTCATTGGGAAGGTCCAATGGATACAGTATACCTGCAGAGGTGCATCGGAATGTAAAACTGGTGACATAGGAAACGCTTAAAACATACACAGTAGGAAGACTCAGTCTTCGTGTCCTTAAGTCGGCATTGTGTCTCTTACATTTTAATTCCGATGCATTTTCTGTGTTTCATCATCATTGGGAAGGTCCATGGGATACAGTAAACCTTCAGAGGTGCATCGGAATGTAAAACTGATGACACAGGAAACGCTCAAAACATAGACATTGGGAAGATTCAGGCTTCCTGTACTTAAGTCGGCATTGTGTCTCTTATATTTAATTCCGATGCAATTTCTGTGTATCACCGTCAATTGGAAGGTCCAAGGGATACAGTAAACCTCCAGAGGTGCATCGGAATGTAAAACTGGTGACACAGGAAACGCTCGAAACATAGACCGTAAGAACACACAGTTTTCCTGTACTTAAGTCGGCATTGTGTCTCTTATATTTAATTCCGATGCAATTTCTGTGTTTCATCGTCACTGTGAAGGTCCATGGGATACAGTAAACCTGCAGAGCTGCATCGGAATGTAAAACTGGTGACACGGGAAACGCTCAAAACATAGGCCTTAAGAAGACTCAGTCATCTTGTACTTAAGTCGGTGTTGTGTCTCTCATATTTTATTCCGATGCAATTTCTGTGTTTCTTCGGTTATGGGAATTTCCAATGAATACAGTAAACCTGCAGAGGTGCATCGGAATGTAAAACTGGTGTCGCAGGAAACGCTCATATCATAGACAGTAGGAAGACTCAATCTTCCTGTACTTAAGTCGGCATTGTGTCTGTTATATTTAATTCCGATGCAATTTCTGTGTTTCATCGTCACTGTGAAGGTCCATGGGATACAGTAAACCTGCAGAGGTGCATCGGAATGTAAAACTGGTGACACGGGAAACGCTCAAAACAAAGGCCTTAAGAAGACTCAGTCATCTTGTACTTAAGTCGGCGTTGTGTCTCTAATATTTTATTCCGATGCAATTTCTGTGTTTCTTCGGTTATGGGAAGGACCAATGAATACAGTAATCCTGCAGAGGTGCATCGGAATGAAAAAACTGGTGTCGCAGGAAACGCTCATGTCATAGACAGTAGGACAACTCAATCTTCCTGTACTTAAGTCGTCATAGTGTCTGTTATACTTAATTCCGATTCAATTTCTGTGTTTCTTCGTCAATGGGAAGGTCCAATGGATACAGTAAACCTGCAGAGGTGCATCGGAATGTAAAACTGATGACACGGGAAATGCTCAAATCATAGACATTGGGAAGACTCAGGCTTCCTGTACTTATGTCGGCATTGTGTCTCTTATATTTAATTCCGATGCAATTTCTGTGTTTAATCGTCACTATGAAGGTCCAAGGGATACAGTAAACCTCCAGAGGTGCATCGGAATGTAAAACTGGTGACACAGGAAGCGCTCGAAACATAGACCGTAAGAAGACACAGTTTTCCTGTACTTAAGTCGGCATTGTGTCTCTTATATTTAATTCCGATGCAATTTCTGTGTTTCATCGTCAATGGGAAGGTCCATTGGATACAGTAAACCTGCAGAGTCGCTTCGGAATCTAAACTGATGACGCAGGAAACGCTCAAAACATAGACTGGAAGTAGACTCAGTCTTCCTGTACTTAAGTCGTCATTGTGTCTGTTATACTTAATTCCGATGCAATTTCTGTGTTTCTTCGTCAATTGGAAGGTCCAATGGATACAGTAAACCTGCAGAGGTGCATCGGAATGTAAAACTGGTGTCGCAGTAAACGCTCAAATCATAGACAGTAGGAAGACTTAATCTTCCTGTACTTAAGTCGTCATTGTGTCTGTTATACTTAATTCCGATGCAATTTCTGTGTTTCTTCGTCAATGGGAAGGTCCAATGGATACATTAAACCTGCAGAGGTGCATCGGAATGTAAAACTGGTGACACAGGAAACGCTTAAAACATAGACAGTAGGAAGACTCAGTCTTCCTGTACTTAAGTGGGCATTGTGTCTCTTATATTTAATTCCGATGCATTTTCTGTATTTCATCGTCAATGGGAAGGTCCATGGGATACAGTAAACCTGCAGAGGTGCATCGGAATGTAAACCTGATGACACAGGAAACGCTCAAAACATAGACATTGGGAAGACTCAGGCTTCCTGTACTTATGTCGACATTGTGTCTCTTATATTTAATTCCGATGCAATTTCTGTGTTTAATCGTCAATGGGAAGGTCCAAGGGATACAGTAAACCTCCAGAGGTGCATCGGAATGTAAAACTGGTGACACAGGAAACGTTCGAAACATAGACCGTAAGAAGACACAGTTTTCCTGTACTTAAGTCGGTATTGTGTCTCTTATATTTAATTCCGATGCAATTTTTGTGTTTCATCGTCAATGGGAAGGTCCATGGGATACAGTAAACCTGCAGAGTCGCATCGGAATGTAAAACTGGTGACACAGGAAAGGCTCAAAACATAGACAGTAGGAAGACTCAGTCTTCCTGTACTTAAGTCGGCATTGTGTCTCTTATATTTAATTCCGATGCAATTTCTGTGTTTCATCGTCAATGGGAAGGTCCAATGGATACAGTAAACCTGCAGAGGTTCATCGGAATGTAAAACTGGTGACACAGGAAACGCTCAAATCATAGACAGTAGGAAGACTCAGCCTTCCTGTACTTAAGTCGGCATTGTGTCTCTTATATTTAAATCCGATGCAATTTCTGTGTTTCGTCGTTAATGGGAAGGTCCAAAGGATACAGTAAACCTGCAGAGGTGCATCGGAATGTAAAACTGGTGACACAGGAGAGGCTCAAAACATAGACAGTAAGAAGACTCAGTCTTCCTGTACTTAAGTCGGCATTGTGTCTCTTATATTTAATTCCGATGCAATTTCTGTGTTTCATCGTCAATGGGAAGGTCCAATGGATACAGTAAAACTGCAGAGGTGCATCGCAATGTAAAACTGGTGAGACAGGAAACGATCAAGACATAGACAGTAGGATTACTCAGTCTTCCAGTACTTAAGTCGGCATTGTGTTTCTTATATTTAAATCCGATGCAATTTCAGTGTTTCGTCGTCAATGGGAAGGTCCAAGGGATACAGTAACCCTGCAGAGGTGCATCGGAATGTAACCCTGGTGACACAGGAAGCGGTCAAAACATAGACAGTAGGAAGGCTCAGTCTTCCTGTACTTTAGTCGGCATTGTGTCTCTTATATTTAATTCCGATGCCATTTCTGTGTTTCATCGCCAATGGGAAGGTCCAAGCGATACAGTAAACCTGCAGAGGTGCATTGGAATGTAAAACAGGCGACACAGGGAACGCTCAAAACATAGACAGTAGAAAGACAAACTCTTCCTGTACTTAAGTCGGCATTGTGTTCTTATATTTAATTCCGATGCAATTTCTGTGTTTCATCGTCAATGGGAAGGTCCATGGGATACAGTAAACCTGCAGAGGTGCATCGGAATGTAAAAATGGTGACGCAGGAAACACTCAAAACATAGACTGGAAGAAGACTCAGTCTTCCTGTACTTAAGTCGGCATTGTGTCTCTTATATTTAATTCCGATGCAATTTTTCTATTTCATCGTCAATGGGAACGTTCAAGCGATACAGTAAACCTGCAGAGGTGCATCGGAATGTAGAACTGGTGACACAGGAAACGCTCAAAACATAGACCGTAGGAAGACTCAGATTTCTTGTACTTAAGTCGGCGTTGTGTCTCTTATATTTATTTCCGATGCAATTTCTGAGATTCATCGTCAATGGGGAGGTCCAAGGGACACAGTAAACCTGCAGAGGTGCATCGGAATGTAAAACTGGTGACACGGAAAGGCTCAAAACATAGACCTTAAGAAGACTCAGTTTTCTTGTACTTAAGTCGGTGTTGTGTCTCTTATATTTAATTCCGATGCAATTTCTGTGTTTCATCGTCAATGGGAAGGTCCAATGGATACAGTAAACCTGCAGAGCTGCATCGGAATGTAAAACTGGTGACACAGGAAACGCTCAGATCATAGACAGTAGGAAGACTCAGCCTTCCTGTACTTAAGTCAGCACTGTGTCTCTTATATTTAATTCCGATGCTATTTCTATGTTTCATCGTCAATTGGAAGGTCAAATGGATACAGTAAAACTACAGAGGTGCATCGCAATGTAAAACTGGTGAGACAGGAAACGATCAAGTCATAGACAGTAGGATTACTCAGTCTTCCATTACTTAAGTCGGCATTGTGTTTCTTATATTTAAATCCGATGCAATTTCTGTGTTTCGTCGTCAATGGGAAGGTCAAAGGGATACAGTAAACCTGCAGAGGTGCATCGGAATGTAAAACTGGCGACACAGGAAACGTTCAAAACATAGACAGTAGAAAGACAAACTCTTCCTGTACTTAAGTCGGCATTGTGTCTCTTATATTTAATTCCGATGCAATTTCTGTGTTTCATTGTCAAAGGGAAGGTCCAAGGGATACAGAAAAACCTGCAGGGGTGCATCGGAATGTAAGACTGGTGACACAGGAAACGCTCAAAACATAGACAGTAGGAAGACTCAGTCTTCCTGTACTTCAGTCGGCATTGTGTCTCTTATATTTAATTCCGATGCAATTTCTGTGTTTCATCGTCACTGTGAAGGTCTAGGGGATACAGTAAACCTGCAGAGGTGCATCGGAATGTAAAACTGGTGACACGGGAAACGCTCAAAACATAGGCCTTAAGAAGACTCAGTCTTCTTGTACTTAAGTCGGCGTTGTGTCTCTTATATTTAATTCCGATGCAATTTCTGTGTTTCATCGTCAATGGGAAGGTGCAATGGATATAGTAAACCTGCAGAGGTGCACCGGAATGTAAAACTGGTGACGCAGGAAACGCTCAAAACATAGACAGTAGGAAGACTCAATCTTCCTGTACTTAAGTCGGCATTGTGTCTGTTATATTTAATTCCGATGCAATTTCTGTGTTTCATCGTCATTGGGAAGGTCCAATGGATACAGTATACCTGCAGAGGTGCATCGGAATGTAAAACTGGTGACATAGGAAACGCTTAAAACATACACAGTAGGAAGACTCAGTCTTCGTGTCCTTAAGTCGGCATTGTGTCTCTTATATTTTAATTCCGATGCATTTTCTGTGTTTCATCATCATTGGGAAGGTCCATGGGATACAGTAAACCTTCAGAGGTGCATCGGAATGTAAAACTGATGACACAGGAAACGCTCAAAACATAGACATTGGGAAGATTCAGGCTTCCTGTACTTAAGTCGGCATTGTGTCTCTTATATTTAATTCCGATGCAATTTCTGTGTATCACCGTCAATTGGAAGGTCCAAGGGATACAGTAAACCTCCAGAGGTGCATCGGAATGTAAAACTGGTGACACAGGAAACGCTCGAAACATAGACCGTAAGAAGACACAGTTTTCCTGTACTTAAGTCGGCATTGTGTCTCTTATATTTAATTCCGATGCAATTTCTGTGTTTCATCGTCACTGTGAAGGTCCATGGGATACAGTAAACCTGCAGAGTCGCATCGGAATGTAAAACTGATGACGCAGGAAAAGCTAAAACATAGACCGGAAGAAGACTCAGTCTTCCTGTACTTAAGTCGGCATTGTGTCCCTTATATTTAATTCCGATGCAATTTCTGTGTTTCATCGTCACTATGAAGGTCCAAGGGAAACAGTAAACCTGCAGAGGTGCATGGAAATCTAAAGCTGGTGACACAGGAAACGCTCAAATCATAGACAGTAGGAAGACTCAGTCTTCCTGTACTTAAGTCTGCATTGTGGCTCTTATATTTAATTCCGATGCAATTTTTCTATTCCATTGTCAATGGGAAGGTCCAAGGGGTACAGTAAACCTGCAGAGGTGCTTCGGAATGTGAAACTGGTGACACAGGAAACGCTCAAAACGTAGACTGTAGGAAGACTCAGTTTTCTTGTACTTAAGTCGGCGTTGCGTCTCTTATATTTATTTCCGATGCAATTTCTGAGCTTCATCGTCAATGGGGAGGTCCAAGGGACACAGTAAACCTGCAGAGGTGCATCGGAATGTAAAACTGGTGACTCGGGAAACGCTCAAAGCATAGACCTTAAGAAGACTCAGTTTTCTTGTACTTAAGTCGGCATTGTGTCTCTTATATTTAATTCCGATGCAATTTCTGTGTTTCATCGTCAATGGGAAGGTCCAATGGATACAGTAAACCTGCAGAGGTGCACCGGAATGTAAAACTGGTGACGCAGGAAACGCTCAAAACATAGACAGTAGGAAGACTCAATCTTCCTGTACTTAAGTCGGCATTGTATCTGTTATATTTAATTCCGATGCAATTTCTGTGTTTCATCGTCAATGGGAAGGTCCAATGGATACAGTAAACCTGCAGAGGTTCATCGGAATGTAAAACTGGTGACACAGGATACGATCAAGACATAGACAGTAGGATTACTCAGTCTTCCAGTACTTATGTCGGCATTGTGTCTCTTATATTTAAATGCGATGCAATTTCAGTGTTTCCTCGTCAATGGGAAGGTCCAAGGGATACAGTAAACCTGCAGAGGTGCATCGGAATGTAAAACTGGTGACACAGGAAGCGGTCAAAACATAGACAGTAGGAAGGCTCAGTCTTCCTGTACTTCAGTCGGCAAATTGTCTCTTATATTTATTTCCGATGCCATTTCTGTGTTTCATCGCCAATGGGAAGGTCCAAGCGATACAGTAAACCTGCAGAGGTGCATCGGAATGTAAAACAGGCGATACAGGAAACGCTCAAAACATAGACAGTAGAAAGACAAACGCTTCCTGTACTTAAGTCGGCATTGTGTCTCTTATATTTAATTCCGATGCAATTTCTGTGTTTCATCGTCAATGGGAAGGTCCATGGGATACATAAAACCTGCAGAGATGCACCGGAATGTAAAACTGGTGACGCAGGAAACGCTCAAAACATTGACCGTAAGAAGACTGTATTCTGGTACTTAAGTCGGCATTGTGTCTGTAATATTTAATTCCGATGCAATTTCTGTGTTTCATCGTCAATGGGAAGATCCAATGGATACAGTAAACCTGCAAAGGTGCATCAGAATGTAAAACTGGTGACACAGGAAGCGCACAAACATAGACAGTAGGAAGACTCAGCCTTCCTGTACTTATGTCGGTATTGTGTCTCTTATATTTAATTCCGATGATTTTTCTGTGTTTTATCGTCAATGGGAAGGTCCAATGGATACAGTAAAACTACAGAGGTGCATCGCAATGTAAAATTGGTGAGACAGGAAACGATCAAGACATAGACAGTAGGATTACTCAGTCTTCCAGTACTTAAGTCGGCATTGTGTCTCTTATATTTAAATCCGATGCAATTTCTGTGTTTCGTCGTCAATGGGAAGGTCCAAAGGATACAGTAAACCTGCAGAGGTGCATCGGAATGTAAAACTGGTGACACAGGAAAGGCTCAAAACATAGACAGTAGGAAGACTCAGTCTTCCTGTACTTAAGTCGGCATTGTGTCTCTTATATTTAATTCCGATGCAATTTCTGTGTTTCATCGTCAATGGGAAGGTCCAATGGATACAGTAAATCTGCAGAGGTTCATCGGAATGTAAAACTGGTGACACAGGATACGCTCAAATCATAGACAGTAGGAAGACTCAGCCTTCCTGTACTTAAGTCGGCATTGTGTCTCTTATATTTCATTCCGATGCTATTTCTGTGTTTCATCGTCAATGGGAAGGTCCAATGGATACAGTAAACCTGCAGAGGTTCATCGGAATGTAAAACAGGTGACACAGGAAACGCTCAAAACATAGACAGGAGAAAGACAAACTCTTCCTGTACTTAAGTCGTCATAGTGTCTGTTATACTTAATTCCGATTCAATTTCTGTGTTTCTTCGTCAATGGGAAGGTCCAATGGATACAGCAAACCTGCAGAGGTGCATCGGAATGTAAAACTGATGACACGGGAAATACTCAAATCATAGACATTGGGAAGACTCAGGCTTTCTGTACTTATGTCGGCATTGTGTCTCTTATATTTAATTCCGATGCAATTTCTGTGTTTAATCGTCAATGGTTAGGTCCAAGGGATACAGTAAACCTCCGGAGGTGCATCGGAATGTAAAACTGGTGACACAGGAAACGCTCAAAACAATGACTGTAGGAAGACTCAATCTTCCTGTACTTAAGTGGGCATTGTGTCTCTTATATTTAATTCCGATACAATTTCTGTGTTTCATCGTCAATGGGAAGTTCCATGGGATACAGTAAACCTGCAGAGTCGCTTCGGAATCTAAAACTGATGACGCAGGAAACGCTCAAAACATAGACTTGAAGTAGACTCAGTCTTCCTGTACTTATGTCGGCATTGTGTCCCTTATATTTAATTCCGATGCAATTTCTTTCATCGTCACTATGAAGGTCCAAGGGAAACAGTAAAACTGCAGAGGTGCATCGAAATCTAAAACTGGTGACACAGGAAACGCTCAAAACAATGACTGTAGGAAGACTCAATCTTCCTGTACTTAAGTGGGCATTGTGTCTCTTATATTTAATTCCGATGCATTCTCTGTGTTTCATCGTCAATGGGAAGGTCCATGGGATACAGAAAACCTGCAGAGGTGCATCGGAATGTAAAACTGATGACACAGGAAACGCTCAAAGCATAGACATTGGGAAGACTCAGACTTCCTGTACTTATGTCGACATTGTGTCTCTTATATTTACTTCCGATGCAATTTCTGTGTTTAATCGTCAATGGGAACGTCCAAGGGATACATTAAACCTCCAGAGGTGCATCGGAATGTAAAACTGGTGACACAGGAAACCCTCGAAACATAGACCGTAAGAAGACACAGTTGTCCTGTACTTAAGTCGGCGTTGCGTCTCTTATATTTAATTCCGATGCAGTTTCTGTGTTTCATCGTCACTATGAAGGCCCAAGGGAAACAGTAAACCTGGAGAGGTGCATCGAAATCTAAAACTGGTGACACAGGAAACGCTCAAATCATAGACAGTAGGAAGACTCAGTCTTCCTGTACTTAAGTCTGCATTGTGGCTGTTATATTTAATTCCGTCGCAATTTTTCTATTCCATCGTCAATGGGAAGGTTCAAGGGAAACAGTAAACCTGCAGAGGTGCATCGGAATGTGAAACTGCTGACACAGGAAACGCTCAAAACGTAGACCGTAGGAAGACTCAGTTTTCTTGTACTTAAGTCGGCGTTGCGTCTCTTATATTTATTTCCGATGCAATTTCAGAGCTTCATCGTCAATGGGGAGGTCCAAGGACACAGTAAACCTGCAGAGTTGCATCGGAATGTAAAACTGGTGACTCGGGAAACGCTCAAAGCATAGACCTTAAGAAGACTCATTTTTCTTCTACTTAAGTCGGCGTTGTGTCTCTTATATTTAATTCCGATGCAATTTCTGTGTTTCATCGTCAATGGGAAGGTCCAATGGATACAGTAAACCTGCAGAGGTGCACCGGAATGTAAAACTGGTGACGCAGGAAACGCTCAAAACATAGACAGTAGGAAGACTCAATCTTCCTGTACTTAAGTCGGCATTGTATCTGTTATTTTTAATTCCGATGCAATTTCTGTGTTTCATCGTCAATGGGAAGGTCCAATGGATACAGTAAACCTGCAGAGGTGCATCGGAATGTAAAACTGGTGACACAGGATATGATCAAGGCATAGACAGTAGGAAGGCTCAGTCTTCCTGTACTTCAGTCGGCATTGTGTCTCTTATATTTATTTCCGATGCCATTTCTGTGTTTCATCGCCAATGGGAAGGTCCAAGCGATACAGTAAACCTGCAGAGGTGCATCGGAATGTAAAACAGGCGACACAGGAAACGCTCAAAGCATAGACAGTAGAAAGACAAACTCTTCCTGTACTTAAGTCGGCATTGTGTCTCTTATATTTAATTCCGATGCAATTTCTGTGTTTCATCGTCAATGGGAAGATCCATGGGATACAGTAAAGCTGCAGATGTGCACCGGTATGTAAAACTGGTGACGCAGGAAACGCTCAAAACATAGACAGTAGGAAGACTCAATCTTCCTGTACTTAAGTCGGCATTGTGTCTCTTATATTTAATTCCGATGCAATTTCTGTGTTTCATCGTCAATGGGAAGATCCAATGGATACAGTAAACCTGCAAAGGTGCATCAGAATGTAAAACTGGTGACACAGGTAGCGCACAAAACATAGACAGTAGGAAGACTCAGCCTTGCTGTACTTATGTCGGTATTGTGTCTCTTATATTTAATTCCGATGCTTTTTCTGCGTTTTGTCGTCAATGGGAAGGTCCAATGGATATAGTAAAACTACAGAGGTGCATCGCAATGTAAAATTGGTGAGACAGGAAACGATCAAGACATAGACAGTAGGATTACTCTGTCTTCCAGTACTTAAGTCGGCATTGTGTCTCTTATATTTAAATCCGATGCAATTTCTGTTTTTCGTCGGCAATGGGAAGGTCCAAAGGATACAGTAAACCTGCAGAGGTGCATCGGAATGTAAAACTGGTGACACAGGAAAGGCTCAAAACATAGACTGTAGGAAGACTCAGTCTTCCTGTACTTAAGTCGGCATTGTGTCTCTTATATTTAATTCGGATGCAATTTCTGTGTTTCATCGTCAATGGGAAGGTCCAATGGATAAAGTAAAACTACAGAGGTGCATCGCAATGTATAACTGGTGAGACAGGAAACGATGAAGTCATAGACAGTAGGATTACTCAGTCTTCCATTACTTAAGTCGGCATTGTGTCTCTTATATTTAAATCCGAAGCAATTTCTGTGTTTCGTCGTCAATGGGAAGGTCCAAGGGATACAGTAAACCTGCAGAGGTGCATCGGAATGTAAAACTGGCGACACAGGAAACGCTCAAAACACAGACAGTAGAAAGACAAATTCTTCCTGTACTTAAGTCGGCATTGTGTCTCTTATATTTAATTCCGATGCAATTTCTGTGTTTCATTGTCAATGGGAAGGTCCAAGGGATACAGTAAACCTGCAGGGGTGCATCGGAATGTAAGACTGGTGACACAGGAAACGCTCAAAACATAGACAGTAGGAAGACTCAGTCTTCCTGTACTTCAGTCGGCATTGTGTCTCTTATATTTAATTCCGATGCAATTTCTGTGTTTCATCGTCACTGTGAAGGTCTAGGGGATACAGTAAACCTGCAGGGGTGCATCGGAATGTAAAACTGGTGACACGGGAAACGCTCAAAACATAGGCCTTAAGAAGACTCAGTCTTCTTGTACTTAAGTCGGCGTTGTGTCTCTTATATTTAATTCCGATGCAATTTCTGTGTTTCATCGTCAATGGGAAGGTGCAATGGATATAGTAAACCTGCAGAGGTGCACCGGAATGTAAAACTGGTGACGCAGGAAACGCTCAAAACATAGGCAGTAGGAAGACTCAATCTTCCTGTACTTAAGTCGGCATTGTGTCTGTTATATTTAATTCCGATGCAATTTCTGTGTTTCATCGCCAATGGGAAGGTCCAATGGATACAGTAAACCTGCAGAGGTGCATCGGAATGTAAAACTGGTGACATAGGAAACGCTTGAAACATAGACAGTAGGAGGACTCAGTCTTCCTGTCCTTAAGTCGGCATTGTGTCTCCTATATTTTAATTCCGATGCATTTTCTGTGTTTCATCATCATTGGGAAAGTCCATGGGATACAGTAAACCTTCAGAGGTGCATCGGAATGTAAAACTGATGACACAGGAAACGCTCAAAACATAGACATTGGGAAGACTCAGGCTTCCTATACTTAAGACGGCATTGTGTCTCTTATATTTAATTCCGATGCAATTTCTGTGTTTCTTCGTCACTGTGAAGGTCCAAGGGATACAGTAAACCTGCAGAGGTGCATCGGAATATAAAACTGGAGACACAGGAAACGCTCGAAACATAGACCGTAAGAAGACACAGTTTTCCTGTACTTAAGTCGGCATTGTGTCTCTTATATTTGTTTCCGATGCAATTTCTGTGTTTCATCGTCACTGTGAAGGTCCAAGGGAAACAGTAAACCTGCAGAGGTGCATCGAAATCAAAAACTGGTGACACAGGAAACGCTGAAATCATAGACAGTAGGAAGACTCAGTATTCCTGTACTTCAGTCGGCATTGTGTCTCTTGTATTTAATTCCGATGCCATTTCTGTGTTTCATCGCCAATGGGAAGGTCCAAGGGATACAGTTAACCTACAGAGGTGCATCGGAATGTAAAACTGGTGACACAGGAAACGCTCAAACATAGACAGTAGGAAGACTCAGTATTCCTGTACTTAAGTCGGCATTGTGTCTCTTATATTTAATTCCGATGCAATTTCTGTGTTTCATCGTCAAGGGGAAGGTCCAATGGATACAGTAAAGCTGCAGAGGTGCATCGAAATGTAAAACTGGCGACACAGGAAACGCTCAAAACATAGAGAGGAGAAAGACAAACTCTTCCTGTACTTAAGTCGGCATTGTGTTTCTTATATTTAATTCCGATGCAATTTCTGTGTTTCTTCGGTTATGGGAAGGTCCAATGAATACAGTAAACCTGCAGAGGTGCATCGGAATGTAAAACTGGTGTTGCAGGAAACGCTCATATCATAGACAGTAGGAAGACTCAATCTTCCTGTACTTAAGTCGTCATAGTGTCTGTTATACTTAATTCCGATGCAATTTCTGTGTTTCTTCGTCAATGGGAAGGTCCAATGGATACAGTAAACCTGCAGAGGTGCATCGGAATGTAAAACTAGTGACACAGGAAACGGTCAAAACGTAGACCGTAGGAAGACTCAGTTTTCTTGTACTTAAGTCGGCGTTGTGTCTCTTACATATATTTCCGATGCAATTTCAGTATTTCGTCGTCAATGGGAAGGTCCAAGGGATACAGTAAACCTGCAGAGGTGCATCGGAATGTAAAACTGGTGACACAGGAAGCGGTCAAAACATAGACAGTAGGAAGGCTCAGTCTTCCTGTACTTAAGTCGGCATTGTGTCTCTTATATTTCTTTCCAATGCTATTTCTGTGTTTCATCGTCAATGGGAAGGTCCAATGGATACAGTAAACCTGCAGAGGTTCATCGGAATGTAAAACTGGTGACACCGGAAACGCTCAAATCATAGACAGTAGGAAGACTCAGCCTTCCTGTACTTAAGTTGTCATTGTGTCTCTTATATTTAATTCCGATGCTATTTCTGTGTTTCATCGTCAATGGGAAGGTCCAATGGATACAGTAAAACTGCAGAGGTGCATCGCAATGTAAAACTGGTGACACAGGAAACGATCAAGACATAGACAGTAGGATTACTCAGTCTTCCAGTACTTAAGTCAGCATTGTGTCTCTTATATTTAAATCCGATGCAATTTCAGTGTTTCGTCGTCAATGGGAAGGTCCAAGCGATACAGTAAACCTGCAGAGGTTCGTCGGAATGTAAAATAGGTGACACAGGAAACGCTGAAATCATAGACAGTAGGAAGACTCAGTCTTCCTGTACTTCAGTCGGCATTGTGTCTCTTGTATTTAATTCCGATGCCATTTCTGTGTTTCATCGCCAATGGGAAGGTCCAAGGGATACAGTTACCTCCAGAGGTGCATCGGAATGTAAAACTGGTGACACAGGAAACGCTCAAACATAGACAGTAGGAAGACTCAGTCTTCCTGTACTTACGTCGGCATTGTGTCTCTTATATTTAATTCCGATACAATTTTTCTATTTCATCGTCAATGGGAAGGTTCAAGCGATACAGTAAACCTGCAGAGGTGCATCGGAATGTAAAACTGGTGACACAGGAAACGCTCAAAACATAGACCGCAGGAAGACTCAGTTTTCTTGTACTTAAGTCGGCGTTGTGTCTCTTATATTTATTTCCGATGCAATTTCTGAGCTTCATCGTCAATGGGGAGGTCCAAGGGACACAGTAAACCTGCAGAGGTGCATCGGACTGTAAAACTGATGACACGGGAACGCTCAAAACATAGAACTTGAGAAAACTCAGTTTTCTTGTACTTAAGTCGGCGTTGTGTCTCTTATATTTAACTCCGATGCAATTTCTGTGTTTCATCGTCAATGGGAAGGTCCAATGGATACAGTAAAACTATAGAGGTGCATCGCAATGTAAAACTGGTGAGACAGGAAACGATCGAGTCATAGACAGTAGGATTACTCAGTCTTCCATTACTTAAGTCGGCATTGTGTCTCTTATATTTAAATCCGATGCAATATCTGTTCTTCGTCGTCAATGGGAAGGTCCAAGGGATACAGTAAACTTGCAGAGGTGCATCGGAATGTAAAACTGGCGACACAGGAAACGCTCAAAACATAGACAGTAGAAAGACAAACTCTTCCTGTAATTAAGTCGGCATTGTGTCTCTTGTATTTAATTCCGATGCAATTTCTGTGTTTCATTGTCAATGGGAAGGTCCAAGGGATAGTGTAAACCTGCAGGGGTGCATCGGAATGTAAGACTGGTGACACAGGAAACGCTCAAAACATAGACAGTAGGAAGACTCAGTCATCCTGTACTTCAGTCGGCATTGTGTCTCTTTTATTTAATTCCGATGCAATTTCTGTGTTTCATCGTCACTGTGAAGGTCTAGGGGATACAGTAAACCTGCAGAGGTGCATCGGAATGTAAAACTGGTGACACGGGAAACGCTCAAAACATGGGCCTTAAGAAGACTCAGTCTTCTTGTACTTACGTCGGCGTTGTGTCTCTTATATTTAATTCCGATGCAATTTCTGTGTTTCATCGTCAATGGGAAGGTGCAATGGATATAGTAAACCTGCAGAGGTGCACCGGAATGTAAAACTGGTGACGCAGGAAACGCTCAAAACATGGACAGTAGGAAGACTCAATCTTTCTGTACTTAAGTCGGCATTGTGTCTGTTATATTTAATTCCGATGCAATTTCTGTGTTTCATCGTCAATGGGAAGGTCCAATGGATACAGTAAACCTGCAGAGGTGCATCGGAATGTAAAACTGGTGACATAGGAATCGCTTAAAACATAGACAGTAGGAAGACTGAGTCTTCCTGTCCTTAAGTCGGCATTGTGTCTCTTATATTTAATTCCGATGCATTTCCTGTGTTTCATCGTCAAGGGGAAGGTCCATGGGATACAGTAAACCTTCAGAGGTGCATCGGAATGTAAAACTGATG
Organism: Schistocerca nitens; assembly: GCF_023898315.1. Taxonomy (NCBI): domain Eukaryota; kingdom Metazoa; phylum Arthropoda; class Insecta; order Orthoptera; family Acrididae; genus Schistocerca; species Schistocerca nitens. The sequence continues at coordinate 10,835,566 of NC_064618.1, read as the reverse complement.
ACACAGGAAACGCTCAAAACATAGACATTGGGAAGACTCAGTATTCCTGTACTTAAGTCGGCATTGTATCTCTTATATTTAATTCCGATGCAATATCTGTGTTTCATCATCAATGGGAAGGTCCAATGGATATAGTAAACCTGCAGAGGTGCACCGGAATGTAAAACTGGTGACGCAGGAAACGCTCAAAACATAGACAGTAGGAAGACTCAATCTTCCTGTACTTAAGTCGGCATTGTATCTGTTATATTTAATTCCGATGCAATTTCTGTGTTACATCGTCAAAGGGAAGGTCCAATGGATACAGTAAAGCTGCAGAGGTGCATCGGAATGTAAAACTGGCGACACAGGAAACGCCCAAAACATAGACAGGAGAAAGACAATTTCTTCCTGTACTTAAGACGGCATTGTGTCTCTTATATTTAATTCCGATGCAATTTCTGTGTTTCATTGTCAATGGGAAGGTCCAAGGGATACAGTAAACCTGCAGAGGTGCATCGGAATGTAAAACTGGTGACACAGGAAACGCTCAAAACATAGACAGTAGGAAGGCTCAGTCTTCCTGTACTTCAGTCGGCATTGTGTCTCTTATATTTAATTCCGATGCAATTTCTGTGTTTCATCGTCACTGTGAAGGTCGATGGGATACAGTAAACCTGCAGAGGTGCATCGGAATGTAAAACTGGTGACACGGGAAACGCTCAAAACATAGGCCTTAAGAAGACTCAGTCATCTTGTACTTAAGTCGGCGTTGTGTCTCTAATATTTTATTCCGATGCAATTTCTGTGTTTCATCGTCAATGGGAAGGTCCAATGAATACAGTATACCTGCAGAGGTGCATCGGAATGTAAAACTAGTGACACAGGAAACGCTCAAAACGCAGACCGTAGGAAGACTCATTTTTCTTGTACTTAAGTCGGCGTTGTGTCTCTTATATTTATTTCCGATGCAATTTCTGCGCTTCATCGTCAATGGGGAGGTCCAAGGGACACAGTAAACCTGCAGAGGTGCATCAAAATGGAAAACTGGTGACACGGAAACGCTCAAAACATAGAACTTGAGAAGACTCAGTTTTCTTGTACTTAAGTCGGCGTTGTGTCTCTTATATTTAACTCCGATGCAATTTCTGTGTTTCATCGTCACTCTGAAGGTCCAAGGGAAACAGTAAACCTGCAGAGGTGCATCGAAATCTAAAACTGGTGACACAGGAAACGCTGAAATCATAGACAGTAGGAAGACTCAGTCTTCCTGTACTTCAGTCGGCATTGTGTCTCTTGTATTTAATTCCGATGCCATTTCTGTGTTTCATCGCCAATGCGAAGGTCCAAGGGATACAGTTAACCTACAGAGGTGCATCGGAATGTAAAACTGGTGACACAGGAAACGCTCAAACATAGACAGTAGGAAGACTCAGTATTCCTGTACTTAAGTCGGCATTGTGTCTCTTATATTTAATTCCGATGCAATTTCTGTGTTTCATCGTCAATGGGAAGGTCCAATGGATACAGTAAAGCTGCAGAGGTGCATCGGAATGTAAAACTGGTGACACAGGAAACGCTGAAACCATAGGCAGTAGGAAGACTCAGTCTTCCTGTACTTCAGTCGGCATTGTGTCTCTTATATTTAATTTCGATGCAATTTCTGTGTTTCATCGTCACTGTGAAGGTCCATGGGATACAGTAAACCTGCAGAGGTGCATCGGAATGTAAAACTGGTGACACGGGAAACGCTCAAAACATAGGCCTTAAGAAGACAAAGTCATCTTGTACTTAAGTCGGCGTTGTGTCTCTAATATTTTATTCCCATGCAATTTCTGTGTTTCTTCGGTTATGGGAAGGTCCAATGAATGCAGTAAACCTGCAGAGGTGCATCGGAATGTAAAACTGGTGTCGCAGGAAACGCTCATATCATAGACAGTAGGACAACTCAATCTTCCTGTACTTAAGTCGTCATAGTGTCTGTTATACTTAATTCCGATTCAATTTCTGTGTTTCTTCGTCAATGGGAAGGTCCAATGGATACAGTAAACCTGCAGAGGTGCATCGGAATGTAAAACTGATGACACGGGAAATGCTCAAATCATAGACATTGGGAAGACTCAGGCTTCCTGTACTTATGTCGGCATTGTGTCACTTGTATTTAATTCCGATACAATTTTTCTATTCCATCGTCAATGGGAAGGTTCAAGGGATACAGTAAACCTGCAGAGGTGCTTCGGAATGTGAAACTGGTGACACAGGAAACGCTCAAAGCGTAGACTGTAGGAAGACTCAGTTTTCTTGTACTTAAGTCGGCGTTGCGTCTCTTATATTTATTTCCGATGCAATTTCTGAGCTTCATCGTCAATGGGGAGGTCCAAGGGACACAGTAAACCTGCAGAGGTGCATCGGAATGTAAAACTGGTGACTCGGGAAACGCTCAAAGCATAGTCCTTAAGAAGACTCAGTTTTCTTGTACTTAAGTCGGCATTGTGTCTCTTATATTTAATTCCGATGCAATTTCTGTGTTTCATCGTCAATGGGAAGGTCCAATGGATACAGTAAACCTGCAGAGGTGCACCGGAATGTAAAACTGGTGACGCAGGAAACGCTCAAAACATAGACAGTAGGAAGACTCAATCTTCCTGTACTTAAGTCGGCATTGTATCAGTTATATTTAATTCCGATGCAATTTCTGTGTTTCATCGTCAATGGGAAGGTCCAATGGATACAGTAAAACTACAGAGGTGCATCGCAATGTAAAACTGGTGACACAGGAAACGCTCAAAACATAGACAGTTGGAAGACAAACTCTTCCTGTACTTAAGTCGGCATTGCGTCTCTTATATTTAATTCCGATGCAATTTCTGTGTTTCATCGTCAATGGGAAGGTCCATGGGATACAGTAAACCTGCAGAGGTGCACCGGAATGTAAAACTGGTGACGCAGGAAACGCTCAAAACATAGACAGTAGGAAGACTCAATCTTCCTGTACTTAAGTCGGCATTGTGTCTGTTATATTTAATTCCGATGCAATTTCTGTGTTTCATCGTCAATGGGAAGATCCAATGGATACAGTAAACCTGCAAAGGTGCATCAGAATGTAAAACTGGTGACACAGGAAGCGCACAAAACATAGACAGTAGGAAGACTCAGCCTTCCTGTACTTATGTCGGTATTGTGTCTCTTATATTTAACTCCGATGCAATTTCTGTGTTTCATCGTCAATGGGAAGGTACAATGGATACAGTAAACCTGCAGAGCTGCATCGGAATGTAAAACTGGTGACACAGGAAACGCTCAGATCATAGACAGTAGGAAGACTCAGCCTTCCTGTACTTGAGTCGGCATTGTGTCTCTTATATTTAATTCCGATGCTATTTCTGTGTTTCATCGTCAATGGGAAGGTCCAATCGATACAGTAAAACTACAGAGGTGCATCGCAATGTAAAACTGGTGAGACAGGAAACGATCGAGTCATAGAAAGTAGGATTACTCAGTCTTCCATTACTTAAGTCGGCGTTGTGTCTCTTATATTTAAATCCGATGCAATTTCTGTGCTTCGTCGTCAATGGGAAGGTCCAAGGGATACAGTAAACCTGCAGAGGTGCATCGGAATGTAAAACTGGCGACACAGGAAACGCTCAAAGCATAGACAGTAGAAAGACTAACTCTTCCTGTACTTAAGTCGGCATTGTGTCTCTTATATTTAATTCCGATGCAATTTCTGTGTTTCATTGTCAATGGGAAGGTCCAAGGGATACTGTAAACCTGCAGGGGTGCATCGGAATGCAAGATTGGTGACACAGGAAACGCTCAAAAGATAGACAGTAGGAAGACTCAGTCTTCCTGTACTTCAGTCGGCATTGTGTCCCTTATATTTAATTCCGATGCAATTTCGGTGTTTCATCGTCACTGTGAAGGTCTAGGGGATACAGTAAACCTGCAGAGGTGCATCGGAATGTAAAACTGGTGACACGGGAAACGCTCAAAACATAGGCCTTAAGAAGACTCAGTCTTCTTGTACTTAAGTCGGCGTTGTGTCTCTTATATTTAATTCCGATGCAATTTCTGTGTTTCATCGTCAATGGGAAGGTGCAATGGATATAGTAAACCTGCAGAGGTGCACCGGAATGTAAAACTGGTGACGCAGGAAACGCTCAAACATAGACAGTAGGAAGACTCAATCTTCCTGTACTTAAGTCGGCATTGTGTCTGTTATATTTAATTCCGATGCAATTTCTGTGTTTCATCGTCATTGGGAAGGTCCAATGGATACAGTATACCGGCAGAGGTGCATCGGAAATATAAAACTGGTGACATAGGAAACGCTTAAAACATACACAGTAGGAAGACTCAGTCTTCGTGTCCTTAAGTCGGCATTGTGTCTCTTATATTTTAATTCCGATGCATTTTCTGTGTTTCATCATCATTGGGAAGGTCCATGGGATACAGTAAACCTTCAGAGGTGCATCGGAATGTAAAACTGGTGACACAGGAAACGCTCAAAACATAGACATTGGGAAGATTCAGGCTTCCTGTACTTAAGTCGGCATTGTGTCTCTTATATTTAATTCCGATGCAATTTCTGTGTATCACCGTCAATTGGAAGGGCCAAGGGATACAGTAAACCTCCAGAGGTGCATCGGAATGTAAAACTGGTGACACAGGACACGCTCGAAACATAGACCGTAAGAAGACACAATTTTCCTGTACTTAAGTCGGCATTGTGTCTCTTATATTTAATTCCGATGCAATTTCTGTGTTTCATCGTCACTGTGAAGGTCCAAGGGAAACAGTAAACCTGCAGAGGTGCATCGAAATCTAAAACTGGTGACACAGGAAACGCTGAAATCATAGACAGTAGGAAGACTCAGTCTTCCTGTACTTCAGTCGGCATTGTGTCTCTTGTATTTAATTCCGATGCCATTTCTGTGTTTCATCGCCAATGCGAAGGTCCAAGGGATACAGTTAACCTACAGAGGTGCATCGGAATGTAAAACTGGTGACACAGGAAACGCACAAACATAGACAGTAGGAAGACTCAGTATTCCTGTACTTAAGTCGGCATTGTGTCTCTTATATTTAATTCCGATGCAATTTCTGTGTTTCATCGTCAATGGGAAGGTCCAATGGATACAGTAAAGCTGCAGAGGGGCATCGGAATGTAAAACTGGTGACACAGGAAACGCTGAAAACATAGGCAGTAGGAAGACTCAGTCTTCCTGTACTTCAGTCGGCATTGTGTCTCTTATATTTAATTTCGATGCAATTTCTGTGTTTCTTCGTCACTGTGAAGTTCCATGGGATACAGTAAACCTGCAGAGGTGCATCGGAATGTAAAACTGGTGACACGGGAAACGCTCAAAACATAGGCCTTAAGAAGACTCAGTCATCTTGTACTTAAGTCGGCGTTGTGTCTCTAATATTTTATTCCGATGCAATTTCTGTGTTTGTTCGGTTATGGGAAGGTCCAATGAATACAGTAAACCTGCAGAGGTGCATCGGAATGTAAAACTGGTGTCGCAGGAAACGCTCATATCATAGACAGTAGGACAACTCAATCTTCCTGTACTTAAGTCGTCATAGTGTCTGTTATACTTAATTCCGATTCAATTTCTGTGTTTCTTCGTCAATGGGAAGGTCCAATGGATACAGTAAACCTGCAGAGGTGCATCGGAATGTAAAACTGATGACACGGGAAATGCTCAAATCATAGACATTGGGAAGACTCAGGCTTCCTGTACTTATGTCGGCATTGTGTCTCTTATATTTAATTCCGATGCAATTTCTGTGTTTAATCGTCAATGGGAAGGTCCAAGGGATACAGTAAACCTCCAGAGGTGCATCGGAATGTAAAGCTGGTGACACAGGAAACGCTCGAAACATAGACCGTAAGAAGACACAATTTTCCTGTACTTAATTCGGCATTGTGTCTCTTATAATTAATTATGATGCAATTTCTGTGTTTCATCGTCAATGGGAAGGTCCATGGGATACAGTAAACCTGCAGAGTCGCTTCGGAATCTAAAACTGATGACGCAGGAAACGCTCAAAACATAGACTGGAAGTAGACTCAGTCTTCCTGTACTTAAGTCGGCATTGTGTCCCTTATATTTAATTCCGATGCAATTTCAGTGTTTCATCGTCCCTATGAAGGTCCAAGGGAAACAGTAAACCTGCAGAGGTGAATCGAAATCTAAAACTGGTGACACAGGAAACGCTCAAAACAATGACAGTAGGAAGACTCAATCTTCCTGTACTTAAGTCGGCATTGTGTCTGTTATATTTAATTCCAATGCAATTTCTGTGTTTCATCGTCAATGGGAAGGTCCAATGGATACAGTAAACCTGCAGAGGTGCGTCGGAATGTAAAACTGGTGTCGCAGTAAACGCTCAAATCATAGACAGTAGGAAGACTTAATCTTCCTGTTCTTAAGTCGCCATTGTGTCTGTTATACTTAATTCCGATGCAATTTCTGTGTTTCTTCGTCAATGGGAAGGTCCAATGGATACATTAAACCTGCAGAGGTGCATCGGAATGTAAAACTGGTGACACAGGAAACGCTTAAAACATAGACAGTAGGAAGACTCAGTCTTCCTGTACTTAAGTGGGCATTGTGTCTCTTATATTTAATTCCGATGCATTTTCTGTGTTTCATCGTCAATGGGAAGGTCCAATGGATACAGAAAACCTGTAGAGGTTCATCGGAATGTAAAACTGGTGACACAGGATACGATCAAGGCATAGACAGTAGGATTACTCAGTCTTCCAGTACTTATGTCGGCATTGTGTCTTTTATATTTAAATCCGATCCAATTTCAGTGTTTCGTCGTCAATGGGAACGTCCAAGGGATACAGTAAACCTGCAGAGGTGCATCGGAATGTAAAACTGGTGACACAGGAAGCGGTCAAAACATAGACAGTAGGAAGGCTCAGTCTTCCTGTACTTCAGTCGGCATTGTGTCTCTTATATTTATTTCCGATGCCATTTCTGTGTTTCATCGCCAATGGGAAGGTCCAAGCGATACAGTTAACCTGCAGAGGTGCATCGGAATGTAAAACAGGCGACACAGGAAACGCTCAAAACATAGACAGTAGAAAGACAAACTCTTCCTGTACTTAAGTCGGCATTGTGTCTCTTATATTTAATTCCGATGCAATTTTGTGTTTCATCGTCAATGGGAAGGTCCATGGGATACAGTAAACCTGCAGAGGTGCACCGGAATGTAAAACTGGTGACGCAGGAAACGCTCAAAACATAGACAGTAGGAAGACTCAATCTTCCTGTACTTAAGTCGGCATTGTGTCTGTTATATTTAATTCCGATGCAATTTCTGTGTTTCATCGTCAATGGGAAGATCCAATGGATACAGTAAACCTGCAAAGGTGCATCAGAATGTAAAACTGGTGACACAGGAAGCGCACAAAACATAGACAGTAGGAAGACTCAGCCTTCCTGTACTTATGTCGGTATTGTGTCTCTTATATTTAATTCCGATGATTTTTCTGTTTTTTATCGTCAATGGGAAGGTCCAATGGATACAGTAAATCTGCAGAGGTTCATCGGAATGTAAAACTGGTGACACAGGATACGCTCAAATCATAGACAGTAGGAAGACTCAGCCTTCCTGTACTTAAGTCGGCGTTGTGTCTCTTATATTTAATTCCGATGCTATTTCTGTGTTTCATCGTCAATGGGAAGGTCCAATGGATACAGTAAACCTGCAGAGGTTCATCGGAATGTAAAACAGGTGACACAGGAAACGCTCAAAACATAGACAGGAGAAAGACAAACTCTTCCTGTACTTAAGTCGTCATAGTGTCTGTTATACTTAATTCCGATTCAATTTCTGTGTTTCTTCGTCAATGGGAAGGTCCAATGGATACAGTAAACCTGCAGAGTTGCATCGGAATCTAAAACTGATGACACGGGAAATGCTCAAATCATAGACATTGGGAAGACTCAGGCTTCCTGTACTTATGTCGGCATTGTGTCTCTTATATTTAATTCCAATGCAATTTCTGTGTTTAATAGTCAATGGGAAGGTCCAAGGGATACAGTAAACCTCCGGAGGTGCATCGGAATGTAAAACTGGTGACACAGGAAACGCTCGAAACATAGACCGTAAGAAGACACAGTTTTCCTGTACTTAAGTCGGCATTGTGTCTCTTATATTTAATTCCGATGCAATTTCTGTGTTTCATCGTCAATGGGAAGGTCCATGGGATACAGTAAACCTGCAGAGTCGCTTCGGAATCTAAGACTGATGACGCAGGAAACGCTCAAAACATAGACTGGAAGTAGACTCAGTCTTCCTGTACTTAAGTCGGCATTGTGTCCCTTATATTTAATTCCGATGCAATTTCTTTCATCGTCACTACGAAGGTCCAAGGGAAACTGTAAACCTGCAGAGGTGCATCGAAATCTAAAACTGGTGACACAGGAAACGCTCAAAACAATGACAGTAGGAAGACTCAATCTTCCTGTACTTAAGTGGGCCTTGTGTCTCTTATATTTAATTCCGATGCATTTTCTGTGTTTCATCGTCAATGGGGAGGTCCATGGGATACAGTAAACCTGCAGAGGTGCATCGGAATGTAAAACTGATGACACAGGAAACGCTCAAAACATAGACATTGGGAAGACTCAGGCTTCCTGTACTTATGTCGACATTGTATCTCTTATATTTAATTTCGATGCAATTTCTGTGTTTAATCGTCAATGGGAACGTCCAAGGGATACAGTAAACCTCCAGAGGTGCATCGGAATGTAAAACTGGTGACACAGGAAACGTTCGAAACATAGACCATAAGAGGACACAGTTGTCCTGTACTTAAGTCGGCGTTGTGTCTCTTATATTTAATTCCGATGCAATTTCTGTGTTTCATCGTCAATGGGAATGTCCCTGGGATACAGTATACCTGCAGAGTCGCTTCGGAATGTAAAACTGATGACGCAGGAAAAGCTAAAACATAGATCGGAAGAAGACACAGTCTTCGTGTACTTAAGTCGGCATTGTTTCCCTTATATTTAATTCCGATGCAATTTCTGTGTTTCATCGTCACTATGAAGGTCCAAGGGAAACAGTAAACCTGCAGAGGTGCATCGAAATCTAAAACTGGTGACACAGGAAACGCTCAAATCATAGACAGTAGGAAGACTCAGTCTTCCTGTACTTAAGTCTGCATTGTGGCTCTTATATTTAATTCCGTTGCAATTTTTCTATTCCATCGTCAATGGGAAGGTTCAAGGGATACAGTAAACCTGCAGAGGTGCATCGGAATGTGAAACTGGTGACACAGGAAACGCTCAAAACGTAGACCGTAGGAAGACTCAGTTTTCTTGTATTTAAGTCGGCGTTGCGTCTCTTATATTTATTTCCGATGCAATTTCTGAGCTTCATCGTCAATGGGGAGGTCCAAGGACACAGTAAACCTGCAGAGGTACATCGGAATGTAAAACTGGTGACTCGGGAAACGCTCAAGGCATAGACCTTAAGAAGACTCATTTTTCTTGTACTTAAGTCGGCGTTGTGTCTCTTATATTTAATTCCGATGCAATTTCTGTGTTTCATCGTTAATGGGAAGGTCCAATGGATACAGTAAACCTGCAGAGGTGCACTGGAATGTAAAACTGGTGACGCAGGAAACGCTCAAAACATAGACAGTAGGAAGACTCAATCTTCCTGTACTTAAGTCGGCATTGTATCAGTTATCTTTAATTCCGATGCAATTTCTGTGTTTCATCGTCAATGGGAAGGTCCAATGGATACAGTAAACCTGCAGAGGTTCATCGGAATGTAAAACTGGTGACACAGGATATGATCAAGACATAGACAGTAGGAAGACTCAATCTTCCTGTACTTAAGTCGGCATTGTGTCTGTTATATTTAATTCCGATGCAATTTCTGTGTTTCATCGTCAATGGGAAGATCCAATGGATACAGTAAACCTGCAAAGGTGCATCAGAATGTAAAACTGGTGACACAGGAAGCGCACAAAACATAGACAGTAGGAAGACTCAGCCTTCCTGTACTTATGTCGGTATTGTGTCTCTTATATTTAATTCCGATGCTTTTTCTGTGTTTTGTCGTCAATGGGAAGGTCCAATGGATACAGTAAAACTACAGAGGTGCATCGCAATGTAAAATTGGTGAGACAGGAAACGATCAAGTCATAGACAGTAGGATTACTCAGTCTTCCAGTACTTAAGTCGGCATTGTGTCTCTTATATTTAAATCCGATGCAATTTCTGTGATTCGTCGGCAATGGGAAGGTCCAAAGGATACAGTAAACCTGCAGAGGTGCATCGGAATGTAAAACTGGTGACACAGGAAAGGCTCAAAACATAGACTGTAGGAAGACTCAGTCTTCCTGTACTTAAGTCGGCATTGTGTCTCTTATATTTAATTCCGATGCAATTTCTGTGTTTCATCGTCAATGGGAAGGTCCAATGGATACAGTAAATCTGCAGAGGTTCATCGGAATGTAAAACTGGTGACACAGGAAACGCTCAAATCATAGACAGTAGGAAGACTCAGTCTTCCTGTACTTAAGTCGGCATTGTGTCTCTTATATTTAATTCCGATGCTATTTCTGTGTTTCATCGTCAAAGGGAGGGTCCAATGGATACAGTAAAACTGCAGAGGTGCATCGCAATGTAAAACTGGTGAGACAGGAAACGATCAAGACATAGACAGTAGTATTTCTCAGTCTTCCAGTACTTAAGTCGGCATTGTGTCCCTTTTATTTAAATCCGATGCAATTTCAGTGTTTCGTCGCCAATGGGAAGGTCCAAGGGATACAGTAAACCTGCAGAGGTGAATCGGAATGTAAAACTGGTGACACAGGAAACGCTCAGATCATAGACAGTAGGAAGACTCAGCCTTCCTGTACTTAAGTCGGCATTGTGTCTCTTATATTTAATTCCGATGCTATTTCTGTGTTTCATCGTCAATGGGAAGGTCCAATGGATACAGTAAAACTACAGAGGTGCATCGCAATGTATAACTAGGTGAGACAGGAAACGATCAAGTCATAGACAGTAGGATTACTCAGACTTCCATTACTTAAGTCGCATTGTGTCTCTTATATTTAAATCCGAAGCAATTTCTGTGTTTCGTCGTCAATGGGAAGGTCCAAGGGATACAGTAAACCTGCAGAGGTGCATCGGAATGTAAAACTGGCGACACAGGAAACGCTCAAAACATAGACAGTAGAAAGACTAATTCTTCCTGTACTTAAGTCGGCATTGTGTCTCTTATATTTAATTCAGATGCAATTTCTGTGTTTCATTGTCAATGGGAAGGTCCAAGGGATACAGTAAACCCGCAGGGGTGCATCGGAAAGTAAGACTGGTGACACAGGAAACGCTCAAAACATAGACAGTAGGAAGACTCAGTCTTCCTGTACTTCAGTCGGCATTGTGTCTCTTATATTTAATTCCGATGCAATTTCTGTGTTTCATCGTCACTGTGAAGGTCTAGGGGATACAGTAAACCTGCAGGGGTGCATCGGAATGTAAAACTGGTGACACGGGAAATGCTCAAAACATAGGCCTTAAGAAGACTCAGTCTTCTTGTACTTAAGTCGGCGTTGTGTCTCTTATATTTAATTCCGATGCAATTTCTGTGTTTCATCGTCAATGGGAAGGTGCAATGGATATAGTAAACCTGCAGAGGTGCACCGGAATGTAAAACTGGTGACGCAGGAAACGCTCAAAACATAGACAGTAGGAAGACTCAATCTTCCTGTACTTAAGTCGGCATTGTGTCTGTTATATTTAATTCCGATGCAATTTCTGTGTTTCATCGTCAATGGGAAGGTCCAATGGATACAGTAAACCTGCAGAGGTGCATCGGAATGTAAAACTGGTGACATAGGAAACGCTTAAAACATAGACAGTAGGAAGACTCAGTCTTCCTGTCCTTAAGTCGGCATTGTGTCTCCTATATTTTAATTCCGATGCATTTTCTGTGTTTCATCAACATTGGGAAGGTCCATGGGATACAGTAAACCTTCAGAGGTGCGTCGGAATGTAAAACCGATGACACAGGAAACGCTCAAAACATAGACATTGGGAAGACTCAGGCTTCCTGTACTTAAGACGGCATTGTGTCTCTTATATTTAATTCCGATGCAATTTCTGTGTTTCATCGCCAATTGGAAGGTCCAAGGGATACAGTAAACCTCCAGAGGTGCATCGGAATGTAAAACTGGTGACACAGGAAACGCTCGAAACATAGACCGTAATAAGACACAGTTTTCCTGTACTTAAGTCGGCATTGTGTCTCTTATATTTAATTCCGATGCAATTTCTGTGTTTCATCGTCACTGTGAAGGTCCAAGCGATACAGTAAACCTGCAGAGGTGCATCGGAATGTAAAACAGGCGACACAGGAAACGCTCAAAGCATAGACAGTAGAAAGACCAACTCTTACTGTACTTAAGTCGGCATTGTGTCTCTTATATTTAATTCCGATGCAATTTTGTGTTTCATCGTCAATGAGAAGGTCCATGGGATACAGTAAACCTGCAGAGGTGCACCGGAATGTAAAACTGGTGACGCAGGAAACGCTCAAAACATAGACAGTAGGAAGACTCAATCTTCCTGTACTTAAGTCGGCATTGTGTCTGTTATATTTAATTCCGATGCAATTTCTGTGTTTCATCGTCAATGGGAAGATCCAATGGATACAGTAAACCTGCAAAGGTGCATCAGAATGTAAAACTGGTGACACAGGAAGCGCACAAAACATAGACAGTAGGAAGACTCAGCCTTCCTGTACTTATGTCGGTATTGTGTCTCTTATATTTAATTCCGATGATTTTTCTGTGTTTTATCGTCAATGGGAAGGTCCAATGGATACAGTAAATCTGCAGAGGTTCATCGGAATGTAAAACTGGTGACACAGGATACGCTCAAATCATAGACAGTAGGAAGACTCAGCCTTCCTGTACTTAAGTCGGCATTGTGTCTCTTATATTTAATTCCGATGCTATTTCTGTGTTTCATCGTCAATGGGAAGGTCCAATGGATACAGTAAACCTGCAGAGGTTCATCGGAATGTAAAACAGGTGACACAGGAAACGCTCAAAACATAGACAGGAGAAAGACAAACTCTTCCTGTACTTAAGTCGTCATAGTGTCTGTTATACTTAATTCCGATTCAATTTCTGTGTTTCTTCGTCAATGGGAAGGTCCCATGGATACAGTAAACCTGCAGAGGTGCATCGGAATCTAAAACTGATGACACGGGAAATGCTCAAATCATAGACATTGGGAAGACTCAGGCTTCCTGTACTTATGTCGGCATTGTGTCTCTTATATTTAATTCCAATGCAATTTCTGTGTTTAATAGTCAATGGTTAGGTCCAAGGGATACAGTTAACCTCCGGAGGTGCATCGGAATGTAAAACTGGTGACACAGGAAACACTCGAAACATAGACCGTAAGAAGACACAGTTTTCCTGTACTTAAGTCGGCATTGTGTCTCTTATATATAATTCCGATGCAATTTCTGTGTTTCATCGTCAATTTGAAGGTCCATGGGATACAGTAAACCTGCAGAGTCGCTTCGGAATCTAAGACTGATGACGCAGGAAACGCTCAAAACATAGACTGGAAGTAGACTCAGTCTTCCTGTACTTAAGTCGGCATTGTGTCCCTTATATTTAATTCCGATGCAATTTCTTTCATCGTCACTACGAAGGTCCAAGGGAAACTGTAAACCTGCAGAGGTGCAACGAAATCTAAAACTGGTGACACAGGAAACGCTCAAAACAATGACAGTAGGAAGACTCAATCTTCCTGTACTTAAGTGGGCATTGTGTCTCTTATATTTAATTCCGATGCATTTTCTGTGTTTCATCGTCAATGGGAAGGTCCATGGGATACAGTAAACCTGCAGAGGTGCATCGGAATGTAAAACTGATGACACAGGAAACGCTCAAAACATAGACATTGGGAAGACTCAGGCTTCCTGTACTTATGCCGACATTGTGTCTCTTATATTTAATTTCGATGCAGTTTCTGTGTTTAATCGTCAATGGGAACGTCCAAGGGATACAGTAAACCTCCAGAGGTGCATCGGAATGTAAAACTGGTGACACAGGAAACGTTCGAAACATAGACCATAAGATGACACAGTTGTCCTGTACTTAAGTCGGCGTTGTGTCTCTTATATTTAATTCCGATGCAATTTCTGTGTTTCATCGTCAATGGGAAGGTCCCTGGGATACAGTATACCTGCAGAGTCGCTTCGGAATGTAAAACTGATGACGCAGGAAAAGCTAAAACATAGATCGGAAGAAGACTCAGTCTTCGTGTACTTCAGTCGTCATTGTTTCCCTTATATTTAATTCCGATGCAATTTCTGTGTTTCATCGTCACTATGAAGGTCCAAGGGAAACAGTAAACCTGCAGAGGTGCATCGAAATCTAAAACTGGTGACACAGGAAACGCTCAAATCATAGACAGTAGGAAGACTCAGTCTTCCTGTACTTAAGTCTGCATTGTGGCTCTTATATTTAATTCCGTTGCAATTTTTCTATTCCATCGTCAATGGGAAGGTTCAAGGGATACAGTAAACCTGCAGAGGTGCGTCGGAATGTGAAACTGGTGACACAGGAAACGCTCAAAACGTAGACCGTAGGAAGACTCAGTTTTCTTGTATTTAAGTCGGCGTTGCGTCTCTTATATTTATTTCCGATGCAATTTCTGAGCTTCATCGTCAATGGGGAGGTCCAAGGACACAGTAAACCTGCAGAGGTGCATCGGAATGTAAAACTGGTGACTCGGGAAACGCTCAAGGCATAGGCCTTAAGAAGACTCATTTTTCTTGTACTTAAGTCGGCGTTGTGTCTCTTATATTTAAATCCGATGCAATGTCAGTGTTTCGTCGTCAATGGGAAGGTCCAAGGGATACAGTAAACCTGCAGAGGTGCATCGGAATGTAAAACTGGTGACACAGTTAGCGGTCAAAGCATCGACAGTAGGAAGGCTCAGTCTTCCGGTACTTCAGTCGGCATTGTGTCTCTTATATTTAAATCCGATGCAATTTCTGTGATTCGTCGGCAATGGGAAGGTCCAAAGGATACAGTAAACCTGCAGAGGTGCATCGGAATGTAAAACTGGTGACACAGGAAAGGCTCAAAACATAGACTGTAGGAAGACTCAGTCTTCCTGTACTTAAGTCGGCATTGTGTCTCTTATATTTAATTCCGATGCAATTTCTGTGTTTCATCGTCAATGGGAAGGTCCAATGGATACAGTAAATCTGCAGAGGTTCATCGGAATGTAAAACTGGTGACACAGGAAACGCTCAAATCATAGACAGTAGGAAGACTCAGTCTTCCTGTACTTAAGTCGGCATTGTGTCTCTTATATTTAATTCCGATGCTATTTCTGTGTTTCATCGTCAATGGGAAGGTCCAATGGATACAGTAAAACTACAGAGGTGCATCGCAATGTATAACTGGTGAGACAGGAAACGATCAAGTCATAGACAGTAGGATTACTCAGACTTCCATTACTTAAGTCGGCATTGTGTCTCTTATATTTAAATCCGAAGCAATTTCTGTGTTTCGTCGTCAATGGGAAGGTCCAAGGGATACAGTAAACCTGCAGAGGTGCATCGGAATGTAAAACTGGCGACACAGGAAACGCTCAAAACATAGACAGTAGAAAGACTAATTCTTCCTGTACTTAAGTCGGCATTGTGTCTCTTATATTTAATTCAGATGCAATTTCTGTGTTTCATTGTCAATGGGAAGGTCCAAGGGATACAGTAAACCCGCAGGGGTGCATCGGAATGTAAGACTGGTGACACAGGAAACGCTCAAAACATAGACAGTAGGAAGACTCAGTCTTCCTGTACTTCAGTCGGCATTGTGTCTCTTATATTTAATTCCGATGCAATTTCTGTGTTTCATCGTCACTGTGAAGGTCTAGGGGATACAGTAAACCTGCAGGGGTGCATCGGAATGTAAAACTGGTGACATGGGAAACGCTCAAAACATAGGCCTTAAGAAGACTCAGTCTTCTTGTACTTAAGTCGGCGTTGTGTCTCTTATATTTAATTCCGATGCAATTTCTGTGTTTCATCGTCAATGGGAAGGTGCAATGGATATAGTAAACCTGCAGAGGTGCACCGGAATGTAAAACTGGTGACGCAGGAAACGCTCAAAACATAGACAGTAGGAAGACTCAATCTTCCTGTACTTAAGTCGGCATTGTGTCTGTTATATTTAATTCCGATGCAATTTCTGTGTTTCATCGTCAATGGGAAGGTCCAATGGATACAGTAAACCTGCAGAGGTGCATCGGAATGTAAAACTGGTGACATAGGAAACGCTTAAAACATAGACAGTAGGAAGACTCAGTCTTCCTGTCCTTAAGTCGGCATTGTGTCTCCTATATTTTAATTCCGATGCATTTTCTGTGTTTCATCAACATTGGGAAGGTCCATGGGATACAGTAAACCTTCAGAGGTGCATCGGAATGTAAAACTGATGACACAGGAAACGCTCAAAACATAGACATTGGGAAGACTCAGGCTTCCTGTACTTAAGACGGCATTGTGTCTCTCATATTTAATTCCGATGCAATTTCTGTGTTTCATCGCCAATTGGAAGGTCCAAGGGATACAGTAAACCTCCAGAGGTGCATCGGAATGTAAAACAGGTGACACAGGAAACGCTCGAAACATAGACCGTAATAAGACACAGTTTTCCTGTACTTAAGTCGGCATTGTGTCTCTTATATTTAATTCCGATGCAATTTCTGTGTTTCATCGTCACTGTGAAGGTCCAAGGGAAACAGTAAACCTGCAGAGGTGCAACGAAATCTAAAACTGGTGACACAGGAAACGCTGAAATCATAGACAGTAGGAAGACTCAGTCTTCCTGTACTTCATTCGGCATTGTGTCTCTTGTATTTAATTCCGATGCCATTTCTGTGTTTCATCGCCAATGGGAAGGTCCAAGGGATACAGTTAACCTACAGAGGTGCATCGGAATGTAAAACTGGTGACACAGGAAACGCTCAAACATAGAAAGTAGGAAGACTCAGTATTCCTGTACTTAAGTCGGCATTGTGTCTCTTATATTTAATTCCGATGCAATTTCTGTGTTTCATCGTCAATGGGAAGGTCCAATGGATACAGTAAAGCTGCAGAGGTGCATCGGAATGTAAAACTGGCGACACAGGAAACGCTCAAAACATAGACAGGAGAAAGACAAACTCTTCCTGTACTTAAGTCGGCATTGTATTTCTTATATTTAATTCCGATGCACTTTCTGTGTTTCATTGTCAATGGGAAGGTCCAAGGGATACAGTAAACCTGCAGGGGTGCATCGGAATGTAAAACTGGTGACACAGGAAACGCTGAAAACATAGACAGTAGGAAGACTCAGTCTTCCTGTACTTCAGTCGGCATTGTGTCTCTTATATTTAATTCCGATGCAATTTCTGTGTTTCATCGTCACTGTGAAGGTCCATGGGATACAGTAAACCTGCAGAGGTGCATCGGAATGTACAACTGGTGACACGGGAAACGCTCAAAACATAGGCCTTAAGAAGACTCAGTCATCTTGTACTTAAGTCTGCGTTGTGTTTCTAATATTTTATTCCGATGCAATTTCTGTGTTTCTTCGGTCATGGGAAGGTCCAATGAATACAGTAAACCTGCAGAGGGGCATCGGAATGTAAAACTGGTGTTGCAGGAAACGCTCATATCATAGACAGTAGGAAGACTCAATCTTCCTGTACTTAAGTCGTCATAGTGTCTGTTATACTTAATTCCGATGCAATTTCTGTGTTTCTTCGTCAATGGGAAGGTCCAATGGATACAGTAAACCTGCAGAGGTGCATCGGAATGTAAAACTAGTGACAAAGGAAACGGTCAAAACGTAGACCGTAGGAAGACTCAGTTTTCTTGTACTTAAGTCGGCATTGTGTCTCTTATATTTAAATCCGATGCAATTTCAGTGTTTCGTCGTCAATGGGAAGGTCCAAGGGATACAGTAAACCTGCAGAGGTGCATCGGAATGTAAAACTGGTGACACAGGAAGCGATCAAAACATAGACAGTAGGAAGGCTCAGTCTTCCTGTACTTCAGTCGGCATTGTGTCTCTTATATTTAATTCCGATGCCATTTCTGTGTTTCATCGCCAATGGGAAGGTCCAAGGGATACAGTTACCTCCAGAGGTGCATCGGAATGTAAAACTGGTGACACAGGAAACGCTCAAACATAGACAGTAGGAAGACTCAGCCTTCCTGTACTTAAGTCGGCATTGTGTCTCTTATATTTAATTCCGATGCTATTTCTGTGTTTCATCGCCAATGGGAAGGTCCAATGGATACAGTAAA
This sequence comes from Schistocerca nitens, assembly GCF_023898315.1. Lineage (NCBI taxonomy): Eukaryota > Metazoa > Arthropoda > Insecta > Orthoptera > Acrididae > Schistocerca > Schistocerca nitens. The sequence goes on along the minus strand of NC_064618.1, from coordinate 10,817,212 downwards.
ACTACAGAGGTGCATCGCAATGTAAAACTGGTGAGACAGGAAACGATCGAGTCATAGACGGTAGGATTACTCAGTCTTCCATTACTCAAGTCGGCATTGTGTCTCTTATATTTAAATCCGATGCAATTTCTGTGCTTCGTCGTCAATGGGAAGGTCCAAGGGATACAGTAAACTTGCAGAGGTGCATCGGAATGTAAAACTGGCGACACAGGAAACGCTCAAAACATAGAAAGTAGAAAGACAAACTCTTCCTGTACTTAAGTCGGCATTGTGTCTCTTATATTTAATTCCGATGCAATTTCTGCGTTTCATTGTCAATGGGAAGGTCCAAGGGATACTGTAAACCTGCAGGGGTGCATCGGAATGTCAGACTGGTGACAAAGGAACGCTCAAAACATAGACAGTAGGAAGACTCAGTCTTCCTGTACTTCAGTCGGCATTGTGTCTCTTATATTTAATTCCGATGCAATTTCTGTGTTTCATCGTCACTGTGAAGGTCTAGGGGATACAGTAAACCTGCAGAGGTGCATCGGAATGTAAAACTGGTGACACGGGAAACGCTCAAAGCATAGGCCTTAAGAAGACTCAGTCTTCTTGTACTTAAGTCGGCTTTGTGTCTCTTATATTTAATTCCGATGCAATTTCTGTGTTTCATCGTCAATGGGAAGGTGCAATGGATATAGTAAACCTGCAGAGGTGCACCGGAATGTAAAACTGGTGACGCAGGAAACGCTCAAAACATAGACAGTAGGAAGACTCAATCTTTCTGTACTTAAGTCGCAATTGTGTCTGTTATATTTAATTCCGATGCAATTTCTGTGTTTCATCGTCAATGGGAAGGTCCAATGGATACAGTAAACCTGCAGAGGTGCATCGGAATGTAAAACTGGTGACATAGGAAACGCTTAAAACATAGACAGTAGGAAGACTGAGTCTTCCTGTCCTTAATTCGGCATTGTGTCTGTTATATTTAATTCCGATGCAATTTCTGTGTTACATCGTCAAAGGGAAGGTCCAATGGATACAGTAAAGCTGCAGAGGTGCATCGGAATGTAAAACTGGCGACACAGGAAACGCTCAAAACATAGACAGGAGAAAGACAAATTCTTCCTGTACTTAAGTCGGCATTGTGTCTCTTATATTTAATTCCGATGCAATTTCTGTGTTTCATTGTCAATGGGAAGGTCCAAGGGTTACAGTAAACCTGCAGGGGTGCATCGGAATGTACAACTTGTGACACAGGAAACGCTCAAAACATAGACAGTAGGAAGACTCAGTCTTCCTGTACTTCAGTCGGCATTGTGTCTCTTATATTTAATTCCGATGCAATTTCTGTGTTTCATCGTCACTGTGAAGGTCGATGGGATACAGTAAACCTGCAGAGGTGCATCGGAATGTAAAACTGGTGACACGGGAAACGCTCAAAACATAGGCCTTAAGAAGACTCAGTCATCTTGTACTTAAGTCGGCGTTGTGTCTCTAATATTTTATTCCGATGCAATTTCTGTGTTTCATCGTCAATGGGAAGGTCCAATGAATACAGTAAACCTGCAGAGGTGCATCGGAATGTAAAACTGGTGTCGCAGGAAACGCTCATATCATAGATAGTAGGAAGACTCAATCTTCCTGTACTTAAGTCGTCATAGTGTCTGTTATACTTAATTCCGATGCAATTTCTGTGTTTCTTCGTCAATGGGAAGGTCCAATGGATACAGTAAACCTGCAGAGGAGCATCGGAATGTAAAACTAGTGACACAGGAAACGCTCAAAACGCAGACCGTAGGAAGACTGAGTTTTCTTGTACTTAAGTCGGCGTTGTGTCTCTTATATTTATTTCCGATGCAATTTCTGAGCTTCATCTTCAATGGGGAGGTCCAAGGGACACAGTAAACCTGCAGAGGTGCATCGGACTGTAAAACTGGTGACACGGGAACGCTCAAAACATAGAACTTGAGAAGGCTCAGTTTTCTTGTACTTAAGTCGGCGTTGTGTCTCTTATATTTAACTCCGATGCAATTTCTGTGTTTCATCGTCAATGGGAAGGTCCAATGGATACAGGAAACCTGCAGAGGTGCATCGGAATGTAAAACTGGTGACACAGGAAACGCTCAGATCATAGACAGTAGGAAGACTCAGCCTTCCTGTACTTAAGTCGGCATTGTGTCTCTTATATTTAATTCCGATGCTATTTCTGTGTTTCATCGTCAATGGGAAGGTCCAATGGATACAGTAAAACTACAGAGGTGCATCGCAATGTAAAACTGGTGAGACAGGAAACGATCGAGTCATAGACAGTAGGATTACTCAGTCTTCCATTACTTAAGTCGGCATTGTGTCTCTTATATTTAAATCCGATGCAATTTCTGTGCTTCGTCGTCAATGGGAAGGTCCAAGGGATACAGTAAACCTGCAGAGGTGCATCGGAATGTAAAACTGGCGACACAGGAAACGCTCAAAACATAGACAGTAGAAAGACAAACTCTTCCTGTACATAAGTCGGCATTGTGTCTCTTATATCTAATTCCGATGCAATTTCCGTGTTTCATTGTCAATGGGAAGGTCCAAGGGATACTGTAAACCTGCTGGGGTGCATCGGAATGTAAGATTGGTGACACAGGAAACGCTCAAATCATAGACAGTAGGAAGACTCAATCTTCCTGTACTTAAGTCGCCATTGTGTCTGTTATATTTAATTCCGATCCAATTTCTGTGTTTCATCGTCAATGGGAAGGTCCAATGGATACAGTAAACCTCCAGAGGTGCTTCGGAATGTAAAACTGGTGACATAGGAAACGCTTAAACCATAGACAGTAGGAAGACTGAGTCTTCCTGTCCTTAAGTCGGCATTGTGTCTCTTATATTTAATTCCGATGCATTTTCTGTGTTTCATCGTCACTGTGAAGGTCTAGGGGATACAGTAAACCTGCAGAGGTGCATCGGAATGTAAAACTGGTGACACGGGAAACGCTCAAAACATAGGCCTTAAGAAGACTCAGTCTTCTTGTACTTAAGTCGGCGTTGTGTCTCTTATATTTAATTCCGATGCAATGTCTGTGTTTCATCGTCAATGGGAAGGTGCTATGGTTATAGTAAACCTGCAGAGGTGCACCGGAATGTAAAACTGGTGACGCAGGAAACGCTCAAAACATAGACAGTAGGAAGACTCAATCTTCCTGTACTTAAGTCGCCATTGTGTCTGTTATATTTAATTCCGATCCAATTTCTGTGTTTCATCGTCAATGGGTAGGTCCAATGGATACAGTAAACCTCCAGAGGTGCTTCGGAATGTAAAACTGGTGACATAGGAAACGCTTAAACCATAGACAGTAGGAAGACTGAGTCTTCCTGTCCTTAAGTCGGCATTGTGTCTCTTATATTTAATTCCGATGCATTTTCGGTGTTTCATCGTCAATGGGAAGGTCCATGGGATACAGTAAACCTTCAGAGGTGCATCGGAATGTAAAACTGATGACACAGGAAACGCTCAAAACATAGACATTGGGAAGACTCAGGCTTCCTGTACTTAAGTCGGCATTGTGTCTCTTATATTTAATTCCGATGCAATTTCTGTGTTTCATCGTCAATTGGAAGGTCCAAGGGATACAGTAAACCTCCAGAGGTGCATCGGAATGTAAAACTGGAGACAGAGGAAACGCTCAAACATAGACAGTAGGAAGACTCAGTCTTCCTGTACTTAAGTCGGCATTGTGTCTCTTATATTTAATTCCGATGCAATTTCTGTGTTTCATCGTCAATGGGAAGGTCCAATGGATATAGTAAACCTGCAGAGGTGCACCGGAATGTAAAACTGGTGACGCAGGAAACGCTCAAAACATAGACAGTAGGAAGACTCAATCTTCCTGTACTTAAGTCGGCATTGTGTCTGTTATATTTAATTCCGATGCAATATCTGTGTTACATCGTCAAAGGGAAGGTCCAATGGATACACTAAAGCTGCAGAGGTGCAACGGAATGTAAATCTGGCGACACAGGAAACGCTCAAAACATAGACAGGAGAAAGACAAACTCTTCCTGTACTTAAGTCGGCATTGTGTCTCTTATATTTAATTCCGATGCAATTTCTGTGTTTCATTGTCAATGGGAAGGTCCAAGGGATACAGTAAACCTGCAGGGGTGCATCGGAATGTAAAACTGGTGACACAGGAAACGCTCAAATCATAGACAGTAGGAAGACTCAGTCTTCCTGTACTTCAGTCGGCATTGTGTCTCTTATATTTAATTCCGATGCAATTTCTGTGTTTCATCGTCACTGTGAAGGTCGATGGGATACAGTAAACCTGCAGAGGTGCATCGGAATGTAAAACTGGTGACACGGGAAACGCTCAAAACATAGGCCTTAAGAAGACTCAGTCATCTTGTACTTAAGTCGGCGTTGTGTCTCTAATATTTTATTCCGATGCAATTTCTGTGTTTCATCGTCAATGGGAAGGTCCAATGAATACAGTAAACCTGCAGAGGTGCATCGGAATGTAAAACTGGTGTCGCAGGATACGCTCATATCATAGACAGTAGGAAGACTCAATCTTCCTGTACATAAGTCGTCATAGTGTCTGTTATACTTAATTCCGATGCAATTTCTGTGTTTCTTCGTCAATGGGAAGGTCCAATGGATACAGTAAACCTGCAGAGGTGCATCGGAATGTAAAACTAGTGACACAGGAAACGCTCAAAACGTAGACCGTAGGAAGACTCAGTTTTCTTGTACTTAAGTCGGCGTTGTGTCTCTTATATTTATTTCCGATGCAATTTCTGAGCTTCATCGTCAATGGGGAGGTCCAAGGGACACAGTAATCCTGCAGAGGTGCATCGGACTGTAAAACTGGTGACACGGGAACTCTCAAAACATAGAACTTGAGAACACTCAGTTTTCTTGTACTTAAGTCGGCGTTGTGTCTCTTATATTTAACTCCGATGCAATTTCTGTGTTTCATCGTCAATGGGAAGGTCCAATGGATACAGGAAACCTGCAGAGGTGCATCGGAATGTAAAACTGGTGACACAGGAAACGCTCAGATCATAGACAGTAGGAAGACTCAGCCTTCCTGTACTTAAGTCGGCATTGTGTCTCTTATATTTAATTCCGGTGCTATTTCTGTGTTTCATCGTCAATGGGAAGGTCCAATGGATACAGTAAAACTACAGAGGTGCATCGCAATGTAAAATTGGTGAGACAGGAAACGATCGAGTCATAGACAGTAGGATTACTCTGTCTTCCATTACTTAAGTCGGCATTGTGTCTCTTATATTTAAATCCGATGCAATTTCTGTGCTTCGTCGTCAATGGGAAGGTCCAAGGGATACAGTAAACCTGCAGAGGTGCATCGGAATGTAAAACTGGCGACACAGGAAACGCTCATAACATAGACAGTAGAAAGACAAACTCTTCCTGTACTTAAGTCGGCATTGTGTCTCTTATATTTAATTCCGATGCAATTTCTGTGTTTCATTGTCAATGGGAAGGTCCAAGGGATACAGTAAACCTGCAAGGTGCATCGGAATGTAAGACTGGTGACACAGTAAACGCTCAAAACATAGACAGTAGGAAGACTCAGTCTTCCTGTACTTCAGTCGGCATTGTGTCTCTTATATTTAATTCCGATGCCATTTCTGTGTTTCATCGTCAATGGGAAGGTCCAATGAATACAGTAAACCTGCAAAGGTGCATCGGAATGTAAAACTGGTGACACAGGAAACGCTCAAAACATAGACAGTAGGAAGACTCAGCCTTCCTTTACTTATGTCGGTATTGTGTCTCTTATATTTAATTCCGATGCTTTTTCTGTGTTTCATCGTCAATGGGAAGGTGCAATGGATATAGTAAACCTGCAGAGGTGCACCGGAATGTAAAACTGGTGACGCAGGAAACGCTCAAAACATAGACAGTAGGAAGACTCAATCTTCCTGTACTTAAGTCGCCATTGTGTCTGTTATATTTAATTCCGATGCAATTTCTGTTTTTCATTGTCAATGGAAAGGTCCAATGGATATAGTAAACCTGCAGAGGTGCACCGGAATGTAAAACTGGTGACGCAGGAAACGCTCAAAACATAGACAGTAGGAAGACTCAATCTTCCTGTACTTCAGTCGGCATTGTGTCTCTTATATTTAATTCCGATGCAATTTCTGTGTTTCATTGTCAATGGGAAGGTCCAAGGGATACAGTAAACCTGCAGGGGTGCATCGGAATGTAAAACTGGTGACACAGGAAACGTTCAAAACATAGACAGTAGGAAGACTCAGTCTTCCTGTACTTCAGTCGGCATTGTGTCTCTTATATTTAATTCCGATGCAATTTCCGTGTTTCATAGTCACTGTGAAGGTCGATGGGATACAGTAAACCTGCAGGGGTGCATCGGAATGTAAAACTGGTGACACGGGAAACGCTCAAAACATAGGCCTTAAGAAGACTCAGTCATCTTGTACTTAAGTCGGCGTTGTGTCTAATATTTTATTCCGATGCAATTTCTGTGTTTCATCGTCAATGGGAAGGTCCAATGAATACAGTAAACCTGGAGAGGTCAATCGGAATGTAAAACTGGTGTCGCAGGAAACGCTCATATCATAGACAGTAGGAAGACTCAATCTTCCTGTACTTAAGTCGTCATAGTGTCTGTTATACTTAATTCCGATGCAATTTCTGTGTTTCTTCTTCAATGGGAAGGTCCAATGGATTCAGTAAACCTGCAGAGGTGCACCGGAATGTAAAACTAGTGACGCAGGAAACGCTCAAAACATAGACAGTAGGAAGACTCAATCTTCCTTTACTTAAGTCGGCATTGTATCTGTTATATTTAATTCCAAAGCAATTTCTGTGTTTCATCGTCAATGGGATGGTCCAATGGATACAGTAAACCTGCAGAGGTTCATCGCAATGTAAAACTGGTGAGACAGGAAACGATCAAGTCATAGGCAGTAGGATTACTCAGTCTTCCAGTACTTAAGTCGGCATTGTGTCTCTTATATTTAAATCCGATGCAATTTCTGTGTTTCGTCGTCAATGGGAAGGTCCAAGGGATACAGTAAACCTGCAGAGGTGCATCGGAATGTAAAACTGGCGACACAGGAAACGCTCAAGCATAGACAGTAGAAAGACAAACTCTTCCTGTACTTAAGTCGGCATTGTGTCTCTTATATTTAATTCCGATGCAATTTCTGTGTTTCATTGTCAATGGGAAGGTCCAAGGGATACAGTAAACCTGCAGGGGTGCATCGGAATGTAAGACTGGTGACACAGTAAACGCTCAAAACATAGACAGTAGGAAGACTCAGTCTTCCTGTACTTCAGTCGGCATTGTGTCTCTTATATTTAATTCCGATGCCATTTCTGTGTTTCATCGTCAATGGGAAGGTCCAATGGATACAGTAAACCTGCAGGGGTGCATCGGAATGTAAGACTGGTGACACAGTAAACGCTCAAAACATAGACAGTAGGAAGACTCAGTCTTCCTGTACTTCAGTCGGCATTGTGTCTCTTATATTTAATTCCGATGCAATTTCTGTGTTTCATCGTCAATGGAAAGGTCCAATGGATATAGTAAACCTGCAGAGGTGCACCGGAATGTAAAACTGGTGACGCAGGAAACGCTCAAAACATAGACAGTAGGAAGACTCAATCTTCCTGTACTTCAGTCGGCATTGTGTCTCTTATTTTTAATTCCGATGCAATTTCTGTGTTTCATTGTCAATGGGAAGGTCCAAGGGATACAGTAAACCTGCAGGGGTGCATCGGAATGTAAAACTGGTGACACAGGAAACGTTCAAAACATAGACAGTAGGAAGACACAGTCTTCCTGTACTTCAGTCGGCATTGTGTCTCTTATATTTAATTCCGATGCAATTTCTGTGTTTCATCGTCACTGTGAAGGTCGATGGGATACAGTAAACCTGCAGGGGTGCATCGGAATGTAAAACTGGTGACACGGGAAACGCTCAAAACATAGGCCTTAAGAAGACTCAGTCATCTTGTACTTAAGTCGGCGTTGTGTCTAATATTTTATTTCGATGCAATTTCTGTGTTTCATCGTCAATGGGAAGGTCCAATGAATACAGTAAACCTGGAGAGGTCAATCGGAATGTAAAACTGGTGTCGCAGGAAACGCTCATATCATAGACAGTAGGAAGACTCAATCTTCCTGTACTTATGTCGTCATAGTGTCTGTTATACTTAATTCCGATGCAATTTCTGTGTTTCTTCGTCAATGGGAAGGTCCAATGGATACAGTAAACCTGCAGAGGTGCATCGGAATGAAAACCAGTGACACAGGAAACGCTCAAATCGTAGACCGTAGGAAGACTCAGTTTTCTTGTACTTAAGTCGGCGTTGTGTCTCTTATATTTATTTCCGATACAATTTCTGAGCTTCATCGTCAATGGGGAGGTCCAAGGGACACAGTAAACCTGCAGAGGTGAATCGGAATGTAAAACTGGTGACACGGGAAACGCTCAAAACATAGACCTTTAGAATACTCAGTTTACTTGTACTTAAGTCGGCGTTGTGTCTCTTATATTTAATTCCGATGCAATTTCTGTGTTTCATCGTCAATGGGAAGGTCCAATGGATACAGTAAACCTGCAGAGGTGCACCGGAATGTAAAACTGGTGACGCAGGAAACGCTCAAAACATAGACAGTAGGAAGACTCAATCTTCCTTTACTTAAGACGGCATTGTATCTGTTATATTTAATTCCAAAGCAATTTCTGTGTTTCATCGTCAATGGGATGGTTCAATGGATACAGTAAACCTGCAGAGGTTCATCGGAATGTAAAACTGGTGACACAGGAAACGCTCAAATCATAGACAGTAGGAAGACTCAGCCTTCCTGTACTTAAGTCGGCATTGTGTCTCTTATATTTAATTCCGATGCTATTTCTGTGTTTCATCGTCAATGGGAAGGTCCAATGGATACAGTAAAACTACAGAGGTGCATCGCAATGTAAAACTGGTGAGACAGGAAACGATCAAGTCATAGGCAGTAGGATTACTCAGTCTTCCAGTACTTAAGTCGGCATTGTGTCTCTTATATTTAAATCCGATGCAATTTCTGTGTTTCGTCGTCAATGGGAAGGTCCAAGGGATACAGTAAACCTGCAGAGGTGCATCGGAATGTAAAACTGGCGACACAGGAAACGCTCAAGCATAGACAGTAGAAAGACAAACTCTTCCTGTACTTAAGTCGGCATTGTGTCTCTTATATTTAATTCCGATGCAATTTCTGTGTTTCATTGTCAATGGGAAGGTCCAAGGGATACAGTAAACCTGCAGGGGTGCATCGGAATGTAAGACTGGTGACACAGGAAACGCTCAAATCATAGACAGTGGGAAGACTCAGTCTCCCTGTACCTCAGTCGGCATTGTGTCTCCTATATTTAAATCCGATGCTATTACTGTATTAAATCGTCACTGTGAAGGTCCAAGGGATACAGTAAACCTGCAGAGGTGCATCGGAATGTAAAAGTGGTGACACGGGAAACGCTCAAAGCATAGGCCTTAAGAAGACTCAGTCTTCTTGTACTTAAGTCGGCGTTGTGTCTCTTATATTTAATTCCGATGCAATTTCTGTGTTTCTTCGTCAATGGGAAGTTGCAATGGATATAGTAAACCTGCAGAGGTGCACCGGAATGTATAACTTGTGACGCAGGAAACGCTCAAAACATCGACAGTAGGAAGACTCAATCTTCCTGTACTTAGGTCGGCATTGTGTCTGTTATATTTAATTCCGATGCAATTTCTGTGTTTCATCGTCAATGGGAAGGTCCAATGGATACAGTAAACCTGCAAAGGTGCATCGGAATGTAAAACTGGTGACACAGGAAACGCTCAAAACATAGACAGTAGGAAGACTCAGCCTTCCTTTACTTATGTCGGTATTGTGTCTCTTATATTTAATTCCGATGCTTTTTCTGTGTTTCATCGTCAATGGGAAGGTCCAATGGATACAGTAAAACTACAGAGGTGCATCGCAATGTAAAACTGGTGAGACAGGAAACGATCAAGACATAGACAGTAGGATTACTCAGTCTTCCAGTACTTAAGTCGGCATTGTGTCTCTTATATTTAAATCAGATGCAATTTCTGTGTTTCGTCGTCAATGGTAAGGTCCAAAGGATACAGTAAACCTACAGAGGAGCATCGGAATGTAAAACTGGTGACACAGGAAGCGGTCAAAACATAGACCCTAAGAAGACTCAGTTTACTTGAAATGAATTCGGCATTGTGTCTCTTATATTTAATTTTATGCAATTTCTGTGTTTCATCGACACTGTGAAGGTCCAAGGGATACAGTTAAACCTGCAGAGGTGCATCGGAATGTAAAACTAGTGACACAGGAAACGCTCAAAACGTAGACCGTAGGAAGACTCAGTTTTCTTGTACTTAAGTCGGCGTTGTGTCTCTTACATTTAATTCCGATGCAATTTCTGTGTTTCTTCGTCAATGGGAAGGTCCAATGGATACAGTAAACCGGCAGAGGTGCAACGGAATGTAAGACTGGTGACACAGGAAACGCTCAAATCATAGACAGTAGGAAGACTCAGTCTCCCTGTACTTCAGTCGGCATTGTGTCTCCTATATTTAAATCCGATGCAATTACTGTATTAAATCGTCACTGTGAAGGTCCAAGGGATACAGTAAACCTGCAGAGGTGCATCGGAAAGTAAAACTGGTGACACGGGAAACGCTCAAAGCATAGGCCTTAAGAAGACTCAGTCTTCTTGTACTTAAGTCGGCGTTGTGTCTCTTATATTTAATTCCGATACAATTTCTGTGTTTCATCGTCAATGGGAAGTTGCAATGGATATAGTAAACCTGCAGAGGTGCACCGGAATGTATAACTGGTGACGCAGGAAACGCTCAAAACATAGACAGTAGGAAGACTCAATCTTCCTGTACTTAAGTCGGCATTGTGTCTGTTATATTTAATTCCGATGCAATTTCTGTGTTTCATCGTCAATGGGAAGGTCCAATGGATACAGTAAACCTGCAAAGGTGCATCGGAATGTAAAACTGGTGACACAGGAAACGCTCAAAACATACACAGTAGGAAGACTCAGCCTTCCTTTACTTATGTCGGTATTGTGTCTCTTATATTTAATTCCGATGCTTTTTCTGTGTTTCATCGTCAATGGGAAGGTCCAATGGATACAGTAAAACTACAGAGGTGCATCGCAATGTAAAACTGGTGAGACAGGAAACGATCAAGACATAGACAGTAGGATTACTCAGTCTTCCAGTACTTAAGTAGGCGTTGTGTCTCTTATATTTAATTCCGATGCAATTTCTGTGTTTCATCGTCAATGGGAAGTTGCAATGGATATAGTAAACCTGCAGAGGTGCACCGGAATGTATAACTGGTGACGCAGGAAACGCTCAAAACATAGACAGTAGGAAGACTCAATCTTCCTGTACTTAAGTCGGCATTGTGTCTGTTATATTTAATTCCGATGCAATTTCTGTGTTTCATCGTCAATGGGAAGTTGCAATGGATATAGTAAACCTGCAGAGGTGCACCGGAATGTAAAACTGGTGACGCAGGAAACGCTCAAATCATAGACAGTACGAACACTCAATCTTCCTGTACTTAAGTCGGCATTGTATCTGTTATATTTAATTCCGATGCTATTTCTGTGTTTCATCGTCAATGGGAAGGTCCAATGGATACAGTAAAACTACAGAGGTGCATCGCAATGTAAAACTGGTGAGACAGGAAACGATCAAGACATAGACAGTAGGATTACTCAGTCTTCCAATACTTAAGTCGGCATTGTGTCCCTTAAATTTAATTCCGATGCAATTTCTGTGTTTCATCGTAACTGTGAAGGTTCAAGGGAAACAGTAAACCTGCAGAGGTGCATCGAAATCTAAAACTGGTGACACACGAAACGCTCAAATCGTAGACAGTAGGAAGACTCAGTCTTCCTGTACTTCAGTCGGCATTGTGTCTCTTGTATTTAATTCCGATGCCATTTCTGTTTTTCATCGCCAATGGGAAGGTCCAAGGGATACAGTTACCTCCAGAGGTGCATCGGAATGTAAAACTGGTGACACAGGAAACGCTCAAACATAGACAGTAGGAAGACTCAGTCTTCCTGTACTTAAGTCGGCATTGTGTCTCTTGTATTTAATTCCGATGCAATTTTTCTAATTCATCGTCAATGGCAAGTTTCTAGGGATACAGTAAACCTGCAGAGGTGCATCGGAATGTAAAACTGGTGACACAGGAAACGCACAAAACATAGACCGTAGGAAGACTCAGTTTTCTTGTACTTAAGTCGGCGTTGTGTCTCTTAAATTTAATTCCGATGCAATATCTGTGTTTCATCGTCAACGGGAAGGTCCAATGGATAGAGTAAACCTGCAGAGGTGCATCGGAATGTAAAACTGGTGACACAGGAAACGCTCAAATCATAGACAGTAGGAAGACTCAGCCTTCCTGTACTTAAGTCGGCATTGTGTCTCTTATATTTAATTCCGATGCTATTTCTGTGTTTCATCGTCAATGGGAAGGTCCAATGGATACAGTAAAACTACAGAGGTGCATCGCAATGTAAAACTGGTGAGACAGGAAACGATCAAGTCATAGGCAGTAGGATGACTCAGTCTGCCAGTACTTAAGTCGGCATTGTGTGTCCTATATTTAAATCCGATGTAATTTCTGTGTTTCGTCGTCAATGGGAAGGTCCAAGGGATACAGTAAAACTGCACAGGTGCATCGGAATGTAAAACTGGCGACACAGGAAACGCTCAAAACATATACAGTAGAAAGACAAACTCTTCCTCTACTTAAGTCGGCATTGTGTCCCTCATATTTAATTCCGATGCAATTTCTGTGTTTCATTGTCAATGGGAAGGTCCAAGGGATACATTAAACCTGCAGGGGTGCATCGGAATGTAAGACTGGTGACACAGGATACGCTCAAAACATAGACAGTAGGAAGACTCAGTCTTCCTGTACTTCAGTTTGCATTGTGTCTCTTATATTTAATTCCGATGCAATTTCTGTGTTTCATCGTCACTGTGAAGGTCCAAGGGATACAGTAAACCAGCAGAGGTGCATCGGAATGTAAAACTGGTGACACGGGAAACGCTCAAATCATAGGCCTTAAGAAGACTCAGTCTTCTTGTACTTAAGTCGGCGTTGTGTCTCTTATATTTAATTCCAATGCAATTACTGTGTTTCATCGTCAATGGGAAGGTGCAATGGATATAGTAAACCTGCAGAGGTGCACCGGAATGTAAAACTGGTGACGCAGGAAACGCTCAAAACATAGACAGTAGGAAGACTCAATCTTCCTGTACTTAAGTCGGCATTGTGTCTCTTATATTTAATTCCGATGCAATTTCTGTGTTTCTTCGTCAATTGGAAGGTCCAAGGGATACAGTAAACCTCCAGAGGTGCATCGGAATGTAAAACTGGTGACACAGGAAACGCTCGAAACATAGACCGTAAGAAGACACAGTTTTCCTGTACTTAAGTCGGCATTGTGTCTCTTATATTTAATTCCGATGCAATTTTTCTATTTCATCGTCAATGGGAAGGTTCAAGGGATACAGTAAACCTTCAGAGGTGCATCGGAATGTAAAACTGGTGACACAGGAAACGCTCAAAACATAGACCGTAGGAAAACTCAGTTTTCTTGTACTTAAGTCGGCGTTGTGTCTCTTATATTTATTTCCGATGCAATTTCTGAGCTTCATCGTCAATGGGGATGTCCAAGGGACACAGTAAACCTGCAGAGACGCATCGGAATGTAAAACTGGTGACACGGGAACGCTCAAAACATAGACCTTAAGAAGACTCAGTTTTCTTGTACTTAAGTCGGCGTTGTGTCTCTTATATTTAATTCCGAAGCAATTTCTATGTTTCATCGTCAATGGGAAAGTCCAATGGATACAGTAAACCTGCAGAGGTGCATCGGAATGTAAAACTGGAGACACAGGAAACGCACAAAACATAGGCCTTAAGAAGACTCAGTCTTCTTGTACTTAAGTCGGCGTTTTGTCACTTATATTTAATTCCGATGCAATTTCTGTGTTTCATCGTCAATGGGAAGGTGCAATGGATATAGTAAACCTGCAGAGGTGGACCGGAATGTAAAACTGGTGACGCAGGAAACGCTGAAAACATAGACAGTAGGAAGACTCAATCTTCCGGTACTTAAGTCGGCATTGTGTCTGTTATATTTAATTCCGATGCAATTTCTGTGTTTCATCGTCAATGGGAATGTCCAATGGATACAGTAAACCTGCAAAGGTGCATCGGAATGTAAAACTGGTGACACAGGAAACGCTCAAAACATAGACAGTTGGAAGACTCAGCCTTCCTGTACTTATGTCGGTATTGTGTCTCTTATATATAATTCCGATGCTTTTTCTGTGTTTCATCGTCAATGGGAAGGTCCAATGGATACAGTAAAACTACAGAGGTGCATCGCAATGTAAAACTGGTGAGACAGGAAACGATCAAGACATAGACAGTAGGATTACTCAGTCTTCCAGTACTTAATCCGGCATTGTGTTATATTTAAATCCGATGAAATTTCAGTGTTTCGTCGTCAATGGGAAGGTCCAAAGGATACAGTAAACCTGCAAGAGGTGCATCGGAATGTAAAACTGGTGACACAGGAAAGGGTCAAAACATAGACAGTAGGAAGACTCAGTCTACCTGTACTTAAGTCGGCATTGTGTCTCTCATATTTAATTCCGATGCCATTTCTGTGTTTCATCGTCATTGGGAAGGTCCAAGGGATACAGTAAACCTGCAAAAGTTCATCGGAATGTAAAACTGGTGACACAGGAAACGCTCAGTCTTCCTGTACTTAAGTCGGCATTGTGTCTCTTATATTTATTTCCGATGCAATATATGAGCTTCATCGTCAATGGGAAGGTCCAAGGGATACAGTAAACCTGCAGAGGTGCATCGGAATGTAAACCTGGTGACACGGGAAACGCAGACATAGACCTTAAGAAGACTCAGTTATCTTGTACTTAAGTCGGCATTGTGTCTCTAATATTTAATTCCGATGCAATTTCTGTGTTTCATCGTCAATGGGAAGGTCCAATGAATACAGTAAACCTGCAGAGGTGCATCGGAATGTAAAACTGGTGTCGCAGGAAACGCTCAAAACATAGACAGTAGGAAGACTCAATCTTCCTGTACTTAAGTCGTCATTGTGTCTGTTATACTTAATTCCGATGCAATTTCTGTGTTTCTTCGTCAATGGGAAGGTCCAATGGATACTTTAAACCTGCAGAGGTGCATCGGAATGTAAAACTGGTGACACAGGAAACGCTTAAACATAGACAGTAGGAAGACTCAGTCTTCCTGTACTTAAGTCGGCATTGTGTCTCTTATATTTAATTCCGATGCATTTTCTGTGTTTCTTCGTCAATGGAAAGGTCCATGGGATACAGTAAACCTTCAGAGGTGCATCGGAATGTAAAACTGATGACACAGGAAACGCTCAAAACATAGACATTGGGAAGACTCAGGCTTCCTGTACTTAAGTCGGCATTGTGTCTCTTATATTTAATTCCGATGCAATTTCTGTGTTTCTTCGTCAATTGGAAGGTCCAAGGGATACAGTAAACCTCCAGAGGTGCATCGGAATATAAAAGTGGTGACACAGGAAACGCTCGAAACATAGACCGTAAGAAGACACAGTTTTCCTGTACTTAAGTCGGCATTGTGTCTCTTATATTTAATTCCGATGCAATTTTTCTATTTCATCGTCAATGGGAAGGTTCAAGGGATACAGTAAACCTTCAGAGGTGCATCGGAATGTAAAACTGGTGACACAGGAAACGCTCAAAACATAGACCGTAGGAAAACTCAGTTTTCTTGTACTTAAGTCGGCGTTGTGTCTCTTATATTTATTTCCGATGCAATTTCTGAGCTTCATCGTCAATGGGGATGTCCAAGGGACACAGTAAACCTGCAGAGGTGCATCGGAATGTATAACTTGTGACGCAGGAAACGCTCAAAACATCGACAGTAGGAAGACTCAATCTTCCTGTACTTAGGTCGGCATTGTGTCTGTTATATTTAATTACGATGCAATTTCTGTGTTTCATCGTCAATGGGAAGGTCCAATGGATACAGTAAACCTGCAAAGGTGCATCGGAATGTAAAACTGGTGACACAGGAAACGCTCAAAACATAGACAGTAGGAAGACTCAGCCTTCCTTTACTTATGTCGGTATTGTGTCTCTTATATTTAATTCCGATGCTTTTTCTGTGTTTCATCGTCAATGGGAAGGTCCAATGGATACAGTAAAACTACAGAGGTGCATCGCAATGTAAAACTGGTGAGACAGGAAACGATCAAGACATAGACAGTAGGATTACTCAGTCTTCCAGTACTTAAGTCGGCATTGTGTCTCTTATATTTAAATCAGATGCAATTTCTGTGTTTCGTCGTCAATGGTAAGGTCCAAAGGATACAGTAAACCTACAGAGGAGCATCGGAATGTAAAACTGGTGACACAGGAAGCGGTCAAAACATAGACCCTAAGAAGACTCAGTTTTCTTGAAATGAATTCGGCATTGTGTCTCTTATATTTAATTTTATGCAATTTCTGTGTTTCATCGACACTGTGAAGGTCCAAGGGATACAGTAAACCTGCAGAGGTGCATCGGAATGTAAAACTAGTGACACAGGAAACGCTCAAAACGTAGACCGTAGGAAGACTCAGTTTTCTTGTACTTAAGTCGGCGTTGTGTCTCTTACATTTAATTCCGATGCAATTTCTGTGTTTCTTCGTCAATGGGAAGGTCCAATGGATACAGTAAACCGGCAGAGGTGCAACGGAATGTAAGACTGGTGACACAGGAAACGCTCAAATCATAGACAGTAGGAAGACTCAGTCTCCCTGTACTTCAGTCGGCATTGTGTCTCCTATATTTAAATCCGATGCAATTACTGTATTAAATCGTCACTGTGAAGGTCCAAGGGATACAGTAAACCTGCAGAGGTGCATCGGAAAGTAAAACTGGTGACACGGGAAACGCTCAAAGCATAGGCCTTAAGAAGACTCAGTCTTCTTGTACTTAAGTCGGCGTTGTGTCTCTTATATTTAATTCCGATGCAATTTCTGTGTTTCATCGTCAATGGGAAGTTGCAATGGATATAGTAAACCTGCAGAGGTGCACCGGAATGTATAACTGGTGACGCAGGAAACGCTCAAAACATAGACAGTAGGAAGACTCAATCTTCCTGTACTTAAGTCGGCATTGTGTCTGTTATATTTAATTCCGATGCAATTTCTGTGTTTCATCGTCAATGGGAAGGTCCAATGGATACAGTAAACCTGCAAAGGTGCATCGGAATGTAAAACTGGTGACACAGGAAACGCTCAAAACATACACAGTAGGAAGACTCAGCCTTCCTTTACTTATGTCGGTATTGTGTCTCTTATATTTAATTCCGATGCTTTTTCTGTGTTTCATCGTCAATGGGAAGGTCCAATGGATACAGTAAAACTACAGAGGTGCATCGCAATGTAAAACTGGTGAGACAGGAAACGATCAAGACATAGACAGTAGGATTACTCAGTCTTCCAGTACTTAAGTCGGCGTTGTGTCTCTTATATTTAATTCCGATGCAATTTCTGTGTTTCATCGTCAATGGGAAGTTGCAATGGATATAGTAAACCTGCAGAGGTGCACCGGAATGTATAACTGGTGACGCAGGAAACGCTCAAAACATAGACAGTAGGAAGACTCAATCTTCCTGTACTTAAGTCGGCATTGTGTCTGTTATATTTAATTCCGATGCAATTTCTGTGTTTCATCGTCAATGGGAAGTTGCAATGGATATAGTAAACCTGCAGAGGTGCACAGGAATGTAAAACTGGTGACGCAGGAAACGCTCAAATCATAGACAGTACGAACACTCAATCTTCCTGTACTTAAGTCGGCATTGTATCTGTTATATTTAATTCCGATGCTATTTCTGTGTTTCATCGTCAATGGGAAGGTCCAATGGATACAGTAAAACTACAGAGGTGCATCGCAATGTAAAACTGGTGAGACAGGAAACGATCAAGACATAGACAGTAGGATTACTCAGTCTTCCAGTACTTAAGTCGGCATTGTGTCCCTTAAATTTAATTCCGATGCAATTTCTGTGTTTCATCGTAACTGTGAAGGTTCAAGGGAAACAGTAAACCTGCAGAGGTGCATCGAAATCTAAAACTGGTGACACACGAAACGCTCAAATCGTAGACAGTAGGAAGACTCAGTCTTCCTGTACTTCAGTCGGCATTGTGTCTCTTGTATTTAATTCCGATGCCATTTCTGTTTTTCATCGCCAATGGGAAGGTCCAAGGGATACAGTTACCTCCAGAGGTGCATCGGAATGTAAAACTGGTGACACAGGAAACGCTCAAACATAGACAGTAGGAAGACTCAGTCTTCCTGTACTTAAGTCGGCATTGTGTCTCTTGTATTTAATTCCGATGCAATTTTTCTAATTCATCGTCAATGGCAAGTTTCTAGGGATACAGTAAACCTGCAGAGGTGCATCGGATTGTAAAACTGGTGACACAGGAAACGCACAAAACATAGACCGTAGGAAGACTCAGTTTTCTTGTACTTAAGTCGGCGTTGTGTCTCTTAAATTTAATTCCGATGCAATATCTGTGTTTCATCGTCAATGGGAAGGTCCAATGGATAGAGTAAACCTGCAGAGGTGCATCGGAATGTAAAACTGGTGACACAGGAAACGCTCAAATCATAGACAGTAGGAAGACTCAGCCTTCCTGTACTTAAGTCGGCATTGTGTCTCTTATATATAATTCCGATGCTATTTCTGTGTTTCATCGTCAATGGGAAGGTCCAATGGATACAGTAAAACTACAGAGGTGCATCGCAATGTAAAACTGGTGAGACAGGAAACGATCAAGTCATAGGCAGTAGGATGACTCAGTCTGCCAGTACTTAAGTCGGCATTGTGTGTCCTATATTTAAATCCGATGTAATTTCTGTGTTTCGTCGTCAATGGGAAGGTCCAAGGGATACAGTAAAACTGCACAGGTGCATCGGAATGTAAAACTGGCGACACAGGAAACGCTCAAAACATATACAGTAGAAAGACAAACTCTTCCTCTACTTAAGTCGGCATTGTGTCCCTCATATTTAATTCCGATGCAATTTCTGTGTTTCATTGTCAATGGGAAGGTCCAAGGGATACAGTAAACCAGCAGAGGTGCCTCGGAATGTAAAACTGGTGACACGGGAAACGCTCAAATCATAGGCCTTAAGAAGACTCAGTCTTCTTGTACTTAAGTCGGCGTTGTGTCTCTTATATTTAATTCCAATGCAATTACTGTGTTTCATCGTCAATGGGAAGGTGCAATGGATATAGTAAACCTGCAGAGGTGCACCGGAATGTAAAACTGGTGACGCAGGAAACGCTCAAAACATAGACAGTAGGAAGACTCAATCTTCCTGTACTTAAGTCGGCATTGTGTCTCTTATATTTAATTCCGATGCAATTTCTGTGTTTCTTCGTCAATTGGAAGGTCCAAGGGATACAGTAAACCTCCAGAGGTGTCTCGGAATGTAAAACTGGTGACACGGGAAACGCTCAAATCATAGGCCTTAAGAAGACTCAGTCTTCTTGTACTTAAGTCGGCGTTGTGTCTCTTATATTTAATTCCAATGCAATTACTGTGTTTCATCGTCAATGGGAAGGTGCAATGGATATAGTAAACCTGCAGAGGTGCACCGGAATGTAAAACTGGTGACGCAGGAAACGCTCAAAACATAGACAGTAGGAAGACTCAATCTTCCTGTACTTAAGTCGGCATTGTGTCTCTTATATTTAATTCCGATGCAATTTCTGTGTTTCTTCGTCAATTGGAAGGTCCAAGGGATACAGTAAACCTCCAGAGGTGTCTCGGAATGTAAAACTGGTGACACAGGAAACGCTCGAAACATAGACCGTAAGAAGACACAGTTTTCCTGTACTTAAGTCGGCATTGTGTCTCTTATATTTAATTCCGATGCAATTTTTCTATTTCATCGTCAATGGGAAGGTTCAAGGGATACAGTAAACCTTCAGAGGTGCATCGGAATGTAAAACTGGTGACACAGGAAACGCTCAAAACATAGACCGTAGGAAAACTCAGTTTTCTTGTACTTAAGTCGGCGTTGTGTCTCTTATATTTATTTCCGATGCAATTTCTGAGCTTCATCGTCAATGGGGATGTCCAAGGGACACAGTAAACCTGCAGAGACGCATCGGAATGTAAAACTGGTGACACGGGAACGCTCAAAACATAGACCTTAAGAAGACTCAGTTTTCTTGTACTTAAGTCGGCGTTGTGTCTCTTATATTTAATTCCGAAGCAATTTCTATGTTTCATCGTCAATGGGAAAGTCCAATGGATACAGTAAACCTGCAGAGGTGCATCGGAATGTAAAACTGGAGACACAGGAAACGCACAAAACATAGGCCTTAAGAAGACTCAGTCTTCTTGTACTTAAGTCGGCGTTTTGTCACTTATATTTAATTCCGATGCAATTTCTGTGTTTCATCGTCAATGGGAAGGTGCAATGGATATAGTAAACCTGCAGAGGTGGACCGGAATGTAAAACTGGTGACGCAGGAAACGCTCAAAACATAGACAGTAGGAAGACTCAATCTTCCGGTACTTAAGTCGGCATTGTGTCTGTTATATTTAATTCCGATGCAATTTCTGTGTTTCATCGTCAATGGGAATGTCCAATGGATACAGTAAACCTGCAAAGGTGCATCGGAATGTAAAACTGGTGACACAGGAAACGCTCAAAACATAGACAGTTGGAAGACTCAGCCTTCCTGTACTTATGTCGGTATTGTGTCTCTTATATATAATTCCGATGCTTTTTCTGTGTTTCATCGTCAATGGGAAGGTCCAATGGATACAGTAAAACTACAGAGGTGCATCGCAATGTAAAACTGGTGAGACAGGAAACGATCAAGACATAGACAGTAGGATTACTCAGTCTTCCAGTACTTAATCCGGCATTGTGTTATATTTAAATCCGATGCAATTTCAGTGTTTCGTCGTCAATGGGAAGGTCCAAAGGATACAGTAAACCTGCAAGAGGTGCATCGGAATGTAAAACTGGTGACACAGGAAAGGGTCAAAACATAGACAGTAGGAAGACTCAGTCTTCCTGTACTTAAGTCGGCATTGTGTCTCTCATATTTAATTCCGATGCCATTTCTGTGTTTCATCGTCATTGGGAAGGTCCAAGGGATACAGTAAACCTGCAAAAGTTCATCGGAATGTAAAACTGGTGACACAGGAAACGCTCAGTCTTCCTGTACTTAAGTCGGCATTGTGTCTCTTATATTTATTTCCGATGCAATATATGAGCTTCATCGTCAATGGGAAGGTCCAAGGGATACAGTAAACCTGCAGAGGTGCATCGGAATGTAAACCTGGTGACACGGGAAACGCAAAAGACATAGACCTTAAGAAGACTCAGTTATCTTGTACTTAAGTCGGCATTGTGTCTCTAATATTTAATTCCGATGCAATTTCTGTGTTTCATCGTCAATGGGAAGGTCCAATGAATACAGTAAACCTGCAGAGGTGCATCGGAATGTAAAACTGGTGTCGCAGGAAACGCTCAAAACATAGACAGTAGGAAGACTCAATCTTCCTGTACTTAAGTCGTCATTGTGTCTGTTATACTTAATTCCGATGCAATTTCTGTGTTTCTTCGTCAATGGGAAGGTCCAATGGATACTTTAAACCTGCAGAGGTGCATCGGAATGTAAAACTGGTGACACAGGAAACGCTTAAACATAGACAGTAGGAACACTCAGTCTTCCTGTACTTAAGTCGGCATTGTGTCTCTTATATTTAATTCCGATGCATTTTCTGTGTTTCTTCGTCAATGGAAAGGTCCATGGGATACAGTAAACCTTCAGAGGTGCATCGGAATGTAAAACTGATGACACAGGAAACGCTCAAAACATAGACATTGGGAAGACTCAGGCTTCCTGTACTTAAGTCGGCATTGTGTCTCTTATATTTAATTCCGATGCAATTTCTGTGTTTCTTCGTCAATTGGAAGGTCCAAGGGATACAGTAAACCTCCAGAGGTGCATCGGAATATAAAAGTGGTGACACAGGAAACGCTCGAAACATAGACCGTAAGAAGACACAGTTTTCCTGTACTTAAGTCGGCATTGTGTCTCTTATATTTAATTCCGATGCAATTTCCGTGTTTCATAGTCACTGTGAAGGTCGATGGGATACAGTAAACCTGCAGGGGTGCATCGGAATGTAAAACTGGTGACACGGGAAACGCTCAAAACATAGGCCTTAAGAAGACTCAGTCATCTTGTACTTAAGTCGGCGTTGTGTCTAATATTTTATTCCGATGCAATTTCTGTGTTTCATCGTCAATGGGAAGGTCCAATGAATACAGTAAACCTGGAGAGGTCAATCGGAATGTAAAACTGGTGTCGCAGGAAACGCTCATATCATAGACAGTAGGAAGACTCAATCTTCCTGTACTTAAGTCGTCATAGTGTCTGTTATACTTAATTCCGATGCAATTTCTGTGTTTCTTCTTCAATGGGAAGGTCCAATGGATTCAGTAAACCTGCAGAGGTGCACCGGAATGTAAAACTAGTGACGCAGGAAACGCTCAAAACATAGACAGTAGGAAGACTCAATCTTCCTTTACTTAAGTCGGCATTGTATCTGTTATATTTAATTCCAAAGCAATTTCTGTGTTTCATCGTCAATGGGATGGTCCAATGGATACAGTAAACCTGCAGAGGTTCATCGCAATGTAAAACTGGTGAGACAGGAAACGATCAAGTCATAGGCAGTAGGATTACTCAGTCTTCCAGTACTTAAGTCGGCATTGTGTCTCTTATATTTAAATCCGATGCAATTTCTGTGTTTCGTCGTCAATGGGAAGGTCCAAGGGATACAGTAAACCTGCAGAGGTGCATCGGAATGTAAAACTGGCGACACAGGAAACGCTCAAGCATAGACAGTAGAAAGACAAACTCTTCCTGTACTTAAGTCGGCATTGTGTCTCTTATATTTAATTCCGATGCAATTTCTGTGTTTCATTGTCAATGGGAAGGTCCAAGGGATACAGTAAACCTGCAGGGGTGCATCGGAATGTAAGACTGGTGACACAGTAAACGCTCAAAACATAGACAGTAGGAAGACTCAGTCTTCCTGTACTTCAGTCGGCATTGTGTCTCTTATATTTAATTCCGATGCCATTTCTGTGTTTCATCGTCAATGGGAAGGTCCAATGGATACAGTAAACCTGCAGGGGTGCATCGGAATGTAAGACTGGTGACACAGTAAACGCTCAAAACATAGACAGTAGGAAGACTCAGTCTTCCTGTACTTCAGTCGGCATTGTGTCTCTTATATTTAATTCCGATGCAATTTCTGTGTTTCATCGTCAATGGAAAGGTCCAATGGATATAGTAAACCTGCAGAGGTGCACCGGAATGTAAAACTGGTGACGCAGGAAACGCTCAAAACATAGACAGTAGGAAGACTCAATCTTCCTGTACTTCAGTCGGCATTGTGTCTCTTATTTTTAATTCCGATGCAATTTCTGTGTTTCATTGTCAATGGGAAGGTCCAAGGGATACAGTAAACCTGCAGGGGTGCATCGGAATGTAAAACTGGTGACACAGGAAACGTTCAAAACATAGACAGTAGGAAGACACAGTCTTCCTGTACTTCAGTCGGCATTGTGTCTCTTATATTTAATTCCGATGCAATTTCTGTGTTTCATCGTCACTGTGAAGGTCGATGGGATACAGTAAACCTGCAGGGGTGCATCGGAATGTAAAACTGGTGACACGGGAAACGCTCAAAACATAGGCCTTAAGAAGACTCAGTCATCTTGTACTTAAGTCGGCGTTGTGTCTAATATTTTATTTCGATGCAATTTCTGTGTTTCATCGTCAATGGGAAGGTCCAATGAATACAGTAAACCTGGAGAGGTCAATCGGAATGTAAAACTGGTGTCGCAGGAAACGCTCATATCATAGACAGTAGGAAGACTCAATCTTCCTGTACTTATGTCGTCATAGTGTCTGTTATACTTAATTCCGATGCAATTTCTGTGTTTCTTCGTCAATGGGAAGGTCCAATGGATACAGTAAACCTGCAGAGGTGCATCGGAATGAAAACCAGTGACACAGGAAACGCTCAAATCGTAGACCGTAGGAAGACTCAGTTTTCTTGTACTTAAGTCGGCGTTGTGTCTCTTATATTTATTTCCGATACAATTTCTGAGCTTCATCGTCAATGGGGAGGTCCAAGGGACACAGTAAACCTGCAGAGGTGAATCGGAATGTAAAACTGGTGACACGGGAAACGCTCAAAACATAGACCTTTAGAATACTCAGTTTACTTGTACTTAAGTCGGCGTTGTGTCTCTTATATTTAATTCCGATGCAATTTCTGTGTTTCATCGTCAATGGGAAGGTCCAATGGATACAGTAAACCTGCAGAGGTGCACCGGAATGTAAAACTGGTGACGCAGGAAACGCTCAAAACATAGACAGTAGGAAGACTCAATCTTCCTTTACTTAAGACGGCATTGTATCTGTTATATTTAATTCCAAAGCAATTTCTGTGTTTCATCGTCAATGGGATGGTTCAATGGATACAGTAAACCTGCAGAGGTTCATCGGAATGTAAAACTGGTGACACAGGAAACGCTCAAATCATAGACAGTAGGAAGACTCAGCCTTCCTGTACTTAAGTCGGCATTGTGTCTCTTATATTTAATTCCGATGCTATTTCTGTGTTTCATCGTCAATGGGAAGGTCCAATGGATACAGTAAAACTACAGAGGTGCATCGCAATGTAAAACTGGTGAGACAGGAAACGATCAAGTCATAGGCAGTAGGATTACTCAGTCTTCCAGTACTTAAGTCGGCATTGTGTCTCTTATATTTAAATCCGATGCAATTTCTGTGTTTCGTCGTCAATGGGAAGGTCCAAGGGATACAGTAAACCTGCAGAGGTGCATCGGAATGTAAAACTGGCGACACAGGAAACGCTCAAGCATAGACAGTAGAAAGACAAACTCTTCCTGTACTTAAGTCGGCATTGTGTCTCTTATATTTAATTCCGATGCAATTTCTGTGTTTCATTGTCAATGGGAAGGTCCAAGGGATACAGTAAACCTGCAGGGGTGCATCGGAATGTAAGACTGGTGACACAGGAAACGCTCAAATCATAGACAGTGGGAAGACTCAGTCTCCCTGTACCTCAGTCGGCATTGTGTCTCCTATATTTAAATCCGATGCTATTACTGTATTAAATCGTCACTGTGAAGGTCCAAGGGATACAGTAAACCTGCAGAGGTGCATCGGAATGTAAAAGTGGTGACACGGGAAACGCTCAAAGCATAGGCCTTAAGAAGACTCAGTCTTCTTGTACTTAAGTCGGCGTTGTGTCTCTTATATTTAATTCCGATGCAATTTCTGTGTTTCTTCGTCAATGGGAAGTTGCAATGGATATAGTAAACCTGCAGAGGTGCACCGGAATGTATAACTTGTGACGCAGGAAACGCTCAAAACATCGACAGTAGGAAGACTCAATCTTCCTGTACTTAGGTCGGCATTGTGTCTGTTATATTTAATTCCGATGCAATTTCTGTGTTTCATCGTCAATGGGAAGGTCCAATGGATACAGTAAACCTGCAAAGGTGCATCGGAATGTAAAACTGGTGACACAGGAAACGCTCAAAACATAGACAGTAGGAAGACTCAGCCTTCCTTTACTTATGTCGGTATTGTGTCTCTTATATTTAATTCCGATGCTTTTTCTGTGTTTCATCGTCAATGGGAAGGTCCAATGGATACAGTAAAACTACAGAGGTGCATCGCAATGTAAAACTGGTGAGACAGGAAACGATCAAGACATAGACAGTAGGATTACTCAGTCTTCCAGTACTTAAGTCGGCATTGTGTCTCTTATATTTAAATCAGATGCAATTTCTGTGTTTCGTCGTCAATGGTAAGGTCCAAAGGATACAGTAAACCTACAGAGGAGCATCGGAATGTAAAACTGGTGACACAGGAAGCGGTCAAAACATAGACCCTAAGAAGACTCAGTTTACTTGAAATGAATTCGGCATTGTGTCTCTTATATTTAATTTTATGCAATTTCTGTGTTTCATCGACACTGTGAAGGTCCAAGGGATACAGTTAAACCTGCAGAGGTGCATCGGAATGTAAAACTAGTGACACAGGAAACGCTCAAAACGTAGACCGTAGGAAGACTCAGTTTTCTTGTACTTAAGTCGGCGTTGTGTCTCTTACATTTAATTCCGATGCAATTTCTGTGTTTCTTCGTCAATGGGAAGGTCCAATGGATACAGTAAACCGGCAGAGGTGCAACGGAATGTAAGACTGGTGACACAGGAAACGCTCAAATCATAGACAGTAGGAAGACTCAGTCTCCCTGTACTTCAGTCGGCATTGTGTCTCCTATATTTAAATCCGATGCAATTACTGTATTAAATCGTCACTGTGAAGGTCCAAGGGA
Source organism: Schistocerca nitens (assembly GCF_023898315.1). Classification (NCBI taxonomy): domain Eukaryota; kingdom Metazoa; phylum Arthropoda; class Insecta; order Orthoptera; family Acrididae; genus Schistocerca; species Schistocerca nitens. Next base: position 10,790,646 of record NC_064618.1, on the reverse strand, counting down.
TACAGTAAACCTGCAGAGGTGCATCGGAAAGTAAAACTGGTGACACGGGAAACGCTCAAAGCATAGGCCTTAAGAAGACTCAGTCTTCTTGTACTTAAGTCGGCGTTGTGTCTCTTATATTTAATTCCGATACAATTTCTGTGTTTCATCGTCAATGGGAAGTTGCAATGGATATAGTAAACCTGCAGAGGTGCACCGGAATGTATAACTGGTGACGCAGGAAACGCTCAAAACATAGACAGTAGGAAGACTCAATCTTCCTGTACTTAAGTCGGCATTGTGTCTGTTATATTTAATTCCGATGCAATTTCTGTGTTTCATCGTCAATGGGAAGGTCCAATGGATACAGTAAACCTGCAAAGGTGCATCGGAATGTAAAACTGGTGACACAGGAAACGCTCAAAACATACACAGTAGGAAGACTCAGCCTTCCTTTACTTATGTCGGTATTGTGTCTCTTATATTTAATTCCGATGCTTTTTCTGTGTTTCATCGTCAATGGGAAGGTCCAATGGATACAGTAAAACTACAGAGGTGCATCGCAATGTAAAACTGGTGAGACAGGAAACGATCAAGACATAGACAGTAGGATTACTCAGTCTTCCAGTACTTAAGTAGGCGTTGTGTCTCTTATATTTAATTCCGATGCAATTTCTGTGTTTCATCGTCAATGGGAAGTTGCAATGGATATAGTAAACCTGCAGAGGTGCACCGGAATGTATAACTGGTGACGCAGGAAACGCTCAAAACATAGACAGTAGGAAGACTCAATCTTCCTGTACTTAAGTCGGCATTGTGTCTGTTATATTTAATTCCGATGCAATTTCTGTGTTTCATCGTCAATGGGAAGTTGCAATGGATATAGTAAACCTGCAGAGGTGCACCGGAATGTAAAACTGGTGACGCAGGAAACGCTCAAATCATAGACAGTACGAACACTCAATCTTCCTGTACTTAAGTCGGCATTGTATCTGTTATATTTAATTCCGATGCTATTTCTGTGTTTCATCGTCAATGGGAAGGTCCAATGGATACAGTAAAACTACAGAGGTGCATCGCAATGTAAAACTGGTGAGACAGGAAACGATCAAGACATAGACAGTAGGATTACTCAGTCTTCCAATACTTAAGTCGGCATTGTGTCCCTTAAATTTAATTCCGATGCAATTTCTGTGTTTCATCGTAACTGTGAAGGTTCAAGGGAAACAGTAAACCTGCAGAGGTGCATCGAAATCTAAAACTGGTGACACACGAAACGCTCAAATCGTAGACAGTAGGAAGACTCAGTCTTCCTGTACTTCAGTCGGCATTGTGTCTCTTGTATTTAATTCCGATGCCATTTCTGTTTTTCATCGCCAATGGGAAGGTCCAAGGGATACAGTTACCTCCAGAGGTGCATCGGAATGTAAAACTGGTGACACAGGAAACGCTCAAACATAGACAGTAGGAAGACTCAGTCTTCCTGTACTTAAGTCGGCATTGTGTCTCTTGTATTTAATTCCGATGCAATTTTTCTAATTCATCGTCAATGGCAAGTTTCTAGGGATACAGTAAACCTGCAGAGGTGCATCGGAATGTAAAACTGGTGACACAGGAAACGCACAAAACATAGACCGTAGGAAGACTCAGTTTTCTTGTACTTAAGTCGGCGTTGTGTCTCTTAAATTTAATTCCGATGCAATATCTGTGTTTCATCGTCAACGGGAAGGTCCAATGGATAGAGTAAACCTGCAGAGGTGCATCGGAATGTAAAACTGGTGACACAGGAAACGCTCAAATCATAGACAGTAGGAAGACTCAGCCTTCCTGTACTTAAGTCGGCATTGTGTCTCTTATATTTAATTTCGATGCTATTTCTGTGTTTCATCGTCAATGGGAAGGTCCAATGGATACAGTAAAACTACAGAGGTGCATCGCAATGTAAAACTGGTGAGACAGGAAACGATCAAGTCATAGGCAGTAGGATGACTCAGTCTGCCAGTACTTAAGTCGGCATTGTGTGTCCTATATTTAAATCCGATGTAATTTCTGTGTTTCGTCGTCAATGGGAAGGTCCAAGGGATACAGTAAAACTGCACAGGTGCATCGGAATGTAAAACTGGCGACACAGGAAACGCTCAAAACATATACAGTAGAAAGACAAACTCTTCCTCTACTTAAGTCGGCATTGTGTCCCTCATATTTAATTCCGATGCAATTTCTGTGTTTCATTGTCAATGGGAAGGTCCAAGGGATACATTAAACCTGCAGGGGTGCATCGGAATGTAAGACTGGTGACACAGGATACGCTCAAAACATAGACAGTAGGAAGACTCAGTCTTCCTGTACTTCAGTTTGCATTGTGTCTCTTATATTTAATTCCGATGCAATTTCTGTGTTTCATCGTCACTGTGAAGGTCCAAGGGATACAGTAAACCAGCAGAGGTGCATCGGAATGTAAAACTGGTGACACGGGAAACGCTCAAATCATAGGCCTTAAGAAGACTCAGTCTTCTTGTACTTAAGTCGGCGTTGTGTCTCTTATATTTAATTCCAATGCAATTACTGTGTTTCATCGTCAATGGGAAGGTGCAATGGATATAGTAAACCTGCAGAGGTGCACCGGAATGTAAAACTGGTGACGCAGGAAACGCTCAAAACATAGACAGTAGGAAGACTCAATCTTCCTGTACTTAAGTCGGCATTGTGTCTCTTATATTTAATTCCGATGCAATTTCTGTGTTTCTTCGTCAATTGGAAGGTCCAAGGGATACAGTAAACCTCCAGAGGTGCATCGGAATGTAAAACTGGTGACACAGGAAACGCTCGAAACATAGACCGTAAGAAGACACAGTTTTCCTGTACTTAAGTCGGCATTGTGTCTCTTATATTTAATTCCGATGCAATTTTTCTATTTCATCGTCAATGGGAAGGTTCAAGGGATACAGTAAACCTTCAGAGGTGCATCGGAATGTAAAACTGGTGACACAGGAAACGCTCAAAACATAGACCGTAGGAAAACTCAGTTTTCTTGTACTTAAGTCGGCGTTGTGTCTCTTATATTTATTTCCGATGCAATTTCTGAGCTTCATCGTCAATGGGGATGTCCAAGGGACACAGTAAACCTGCAGAGACGCATCGGAATGTAAAACTGGTGACACGGGAACGCTCAAAACATAGACCTTAAGAAGACTCAGTTTTCTTGTACTTAAGTCGGCGTTGTGTCTCTTATATTTAATTCCGAAGCAATTTCTATGTTTCATCGTCAATGGGAAAGTCCAATGGATACAGTAAACCTGCAGAGGTGCATCGGAATGTAAAACTGGAGACACAGGAAACGCACAAAACATAGGCCTTAAGAAGACTCAGTCTTCTTGTACTTAAGTCGGCGTTTTGTCACTTATATTTAATTCCGATGCAATTTCTGTGTTTCATCGTCAATGGGAAGGTGCAATGGATATAGTAAACCTGCAGAGGTGGACCGGAATGTAAAACTGGTGACGCAGGAAACGCTGAAAACATAGACAGTAGGAAGACTCAATCTTCCGGTACTTAAGTCGGCATTGTGTCTGTTATATTTAATTCCGATGCAATTTCTGTGTTTCATCGTCAATGGGAATGTCCAATGGATACAGTAAACCTGCAAAGGTGCATCGGAATGTAAAACTGGTGACACAGGAAACGCTCAAAACATAGACAGTTGGAAGACTCAGCCTTCCTGTACTTATGTCGGTATTGTGTCTCTTATATATAATTCCGATGCTTTTTCTGTGTTTCATCGTCAATGGGAAGGTCCAATGGATACAGTAAAACTACAGAGGTGCATCGCAATGTAAAACTGGTGAGACAGGAAACGATCAAGACATAGACAGTAGGATTACTCAGTCTTCCAGTACTTAATCCGGCATTGTGTTATATTTAAATCCGATGAAATTTCAGTGTTTCGTCGTCAATGGGAAGGTCCAAAGGATACAGTAAACCTGCAAGAGGTGCATCGGAATGTAAAACTGGTGACACAGGAAAGGGTCAAAACATAGACAGTAGGAAGACTCAGTCTACCTGTACTTAAGTCGGCATTGTGTCTCTCATATTTAATTCCGATGCCATTTCTGTGTTTCATCGTCATTGGGAAGGTCCAAGGGATACAGTAAACCTGCAAAAGTTCATCGGAATGTAAAACTGGTGACACAGGAAACGCTCAGTCTTCCTGTACTTAAGTCGGCATTGTGTCTCTTATATTTATTTCCGATGCAATATATGAGCTTCATCGTCAATGGGAAGGTCCAAGGGATACAGTAAACCTGCAGAGGTGCATCGGAATGTAAACCTGGTGACACGGGAAACGCAAAAGACATAGACCTTAAGAAGACTCAGTTATCTTGTACTTAAGTCGGCATTGTGTCTCTAATATTTAATTCCGATGCAATTTCTGTGTTTCATCGTCAATGGGAAGGTCCAATGAATACAGTAAACCTGCAGAGGTGCATCGGAATGTAAAACTGGTGTCGCAGGAAACGCTCAAAACATAGACAGTAGGAAGACTCAATCTTCCTGTACTTAAGTCGTCATTGTGTCTGTTATACTTAATTCCGATGCAATTTCTGTGTTTCTTCGTCAATGGGAAGGTCCAATGGATACTTTAAACCTGCAGAGGTGCATCGGAATGTAAAACTGGTGACACAGGAAACGCTTAAACATAGACAGTAGGAAGACTCAGTCTTCCTGTACTTAAGTCGGCATTGTGTCTCTTATATTTAATTCCGATGCATTTTCTGTGTTTCTTCGTCAATGGAAAGGTCCATGGGATACAGTAAACCTTCAGAGGTGCATCGGAATGTAAAACTGATGACACAGGAAACGCTCAAAACATAGACATTGGGAAGACTCAGGCTTCCTGTACTTAAGTCGGCATTGTGTCTCTTATATTTAATTCCGATGCAATTTCTGTGTTTCTTCGTCAATTGGAAGGTCCAAGGGATACAGTAAACCTCCAGAGGTGCATCGGAATATAAAAGTGGTGACACAGGAAACGCTCGAAACATAGACCGTAAGAAGACACAGTTTTCCTGTACTTAAGTCGGCATTGTGTCTCTTATATTTAATTCCGATGCAATTTTTCTATTTCATCGTCAATGGGAAGGTTCAAGGGATACAGTAAACCTTCAGAGGTGCATCGGAATGTAAAACTGGTGACACAGGAAACGCTCAAAACATAGACCGTAGGAAAACTCAGTTTTCTTGTACTTAAGTCGGCGTTGTGTCTCTTATATTTATTTCCGATGCAATTTCTGAGCTTCATCGTCAATGGGGATGTCCAAGGGACACAGTAAACCTGCAGAGGTGCATCGGAATGTATAACTTGTGACGCAGGAAACGCTCAAAACATCGACAGTAGGAAGACTCAATCTTCCTGTACTTAGGTCGGCATTGTGTCTGTTATATTTAATTACGATGCAATTTCTGTGTTTCATCGTCAATGGGAAGGTCCAATGGATACAGTAAACCTGCAAAGGTGCATCGGAATGTAAAACTGGTGACACAGGAAACGCTCAAAACATAGACAGTAGGAAGACTCAGCCTTCCTTTACTTATGTCGGTATTGTGTCTCTTATATTTAATTCCGATGCTTTTTCTGTGTTTCATCGTCAATGGGAAGGTCCAATGGATACAGTAAAACTACAGAGGTGCATCGCAATGTAAAACTGGTGAGACAGGAAACGATCAAGACATAGACAGTAGGATTACTCAGTCTTCCAGTACTTAAGTCGGCATTGTGTCTCTTATATTTAAATCAGATGCAATTTCTGTGTTTCGTCGTCAATGGTAAGGTCCAAAGGATACAGTAAACCTACAGAGGAGCATCGGAATGTAAAACTGGTGACACAGGAAGCGGTCAAAACATAGACCCTAAGAAGACTCAGTTTTCTTGAAATGAATTCGGCATTGTGTCTCTTATATTTAATTTTATGCAATTTCTGTGTTTCATCGACACTGTGAAGGTCCAAGGGATACAGTAAACCTGCAGAGGTGCATCGGAATGTAAAACTAGTGACACAGGAAACGCTCAAAACGTAGACCGTAGGAAGACTCAGTTTTCTTGTACTTAAGTCGGCGTTGTGTCTCTTACATTTAATTCCGATGCAATTTCTGTGTTTCTTCGTCAATGGGAAGGTCCAATGGATACAGTAAACCGGCAGAGGTGCAACGGAATGTAAGACTGGTGACACAGGAAACGCTCAAATCATAGACAGTAGGAAGACTCAGTCTCCCTGTACTTCAGTCGGCATTGTGTCTCCTATATTTAAATCCGATGCAATTACTGTATTAAATCGTCACTGTGAAGGTCCAAGGGATACAGTAAACCTGCAGAGGTGCATCGGAAAGTAAAACTGGTGACACGGGAAACGCTCAAAGCATAGGCCTTAAGAAGACTCAGTCTTCTTGTACTTAAGTCGGCGTTGTGTCTCTTATATTTAATTCCGATGCAATTTCTGTGTTTCATCGTCAATGGGAAGTTGCAATGGATATAGTAAACCTGCAGAGGTGCACCGGAATGTATAACTGGTGACGCAGGAAACGCTCAAAACATAGACAGTAGGAAGACTCAATCTTCCTGTACTTAAGTCGGCATTGTGTCTGTTATATTTAATTCCGATGCAATTTCTGTGTTTCATCGTCAATGGGAAGGTCCAATGGATACAGTAAACCTGCAAAGGTGCATCGGAATGTAAAACTGGTGACACAGGAAACGCTCAAAACATACACAGTAGGAAGACTCAGCCTTCCTTTACTTATGTCGGTATTGTGTCTCTTATATTTAATTCCGATGCTTTTTCTGTGTTTCATCGTCAATGGGAAGGTCCAATGGATACAGTAAAACTACAGAGGTGCATCGCAATGTAAAACTGGTGAGACAGGAAACGATCAAGACATAGACAGTAGGATTACTCAGTCTTCCAGTACTTAAGTCGGCGTTGTGTCTCTTATATTTAATTCCGATGCAATTTCTGTGTTTCATCGTCAATGGGAAGTTGCAATGGATATAGTAAACCTGCAGAGGTGCACCGGAATGTATAACTGGTGACGCAGGAAACGCTCAAAACATAGACAGTAGGAAGACTCAATCTTCCTGTACTTAAGTCGGCATTGTGTCTGTTATATTTAATTCCGATGCAATTTCTGTGTTTCATCGTCAATGGGAAGTTGCAATGGATATAGTAAACCTGCAGAGGTGCACAGGAATGTAAAACTGGTGACGCAGGAAACGCTCAAATCATAGACAGTACGAACACTCAATCTTCCTGTACTTAAGTCGGCATTGTATCTGTTATATTTAATTCCGATGCTATTTCTGTGTTTCATCGTCAATGGGAAGGTCCAATGGATACAGTAAAACTACAGAGGTGCATCGCAATGTAAAACTGGTGAGACAGGAAACGATCAAGACATAGACAGTAGGATTACTCAGTCTTCCAGTACTTAAGTCGGCATTGTGTCCCTTAAATTTAATTCCGATGCAATTTCTGTGTTTCATCGTAACTGTGAAGGTTCAAGGGAAACAGTAAACCTGCAGAGGTGCATCGAAATCTAAAACTGGTGACACACGAAACGCTCAAATCGTAGACAGTAGGAAGACTCAGTCTTCCTGTACTTCAGTCGGCATTGTGTCTCTTGTATTTAATTCCGATGCCATTTCTGTTTTTCATCGCCAATGGGAAGGTCCAAGGGATACAGTTACCTCCAGAGGTGCATCGGAATGTAAAACTGGTGACACAGGAAACGCTCAAACATAGACAGTAGGAAGACTCAGTCTTCCTGTACTTAAGTCGGCATTGTGTCTCTTGTATTTAATTCCGATGCAATTTTTCTAATTCATCGTCAATGGCAAGTTTCTAGGGATACAGTAAACCTGCAGAGGTGCATCGGATTGTAAAACTGGTGACACAGGAAACGCACAAAACATAGACCGTAGGAAGACTCAGTTTTCTTGTACTTAAGTCGGCGTTGTGTCTCTTAAATTTAATTCCGATGCAATATCTGTGTTTCATCGTCAATGGGAAGGTCCAATGGATAGAGTAAACCTGCAGAGGTGCATCGGAATGTAAAACTGGTGACACAGGAAACGCTCAAATCATAGACAGTAGGAAGACTCAGCCTTCCTGTACTTAAGTCGGCATTGTGTCTCTTATATATAATTCCGATGCTATTTCTGTGTTTCATCGTCAATGGGAAGGTCCAATGGATACAGTAAAACTACAGAGGTGCATCGCAATGTAAAACTGGTGAGACAGGAAACGATCAAGTCATAGGCAGTAGGATGACTCAGTCTGCCAGTACTTAAGTCGGCATTGTGTGTCCTATATTTAAATCCGATGTAATTTCTGTGTTTCGTCGTCAATGGGAAGGTCCAAGGGATACAGTAAAACTGCACAGGTGCATCGGAATGTAAAACTGGCGACACAGGAAACGCTCAAAACATATACAGTAGAAAGACAAACTCTTCCTCTACTTAAGTCGGCATTGTGTCCCTCATATTTAATTCCGATGCAATTTCTGTGTTTCATTGTCAATGGGAAGGTCCAAGGGATACAGTAAACCAGCAGAGGTGCCTCGGAATGTAAAACTGGTGACACGGGAAACGCTCAAATCATAGGCCTTAAGAAGACTCAGTCTTCTTGTACTTAAGTCGGCGTTGTGTCTCTTATATTTAATTCCAATGCAATTACTGTGTTTCATCGTCAATGGGAAGGTGCAATGGATATAGTAAACCTGCAGAGGTGCACCGGAATGTAAAACTGGTGACGCAGGAAACGCTCAAAACATAGACAGTAGGAAGACTCAATCTTCCTGTACTTAAGTCGGCATTGTGTCTCTTATATTTAATTCCGATGCAATTTCTGTGTTTCTTCGTCAATTGGAAGGTCCAAGGGATACAGTAAACCTCCAGAGGTGTCTCGGAATGTAAAACTGGTGACACGGGAAACGCTCAAATCATAGGCCTTAAGAAGACTCAGTCTTCTTGTACTTAAGTCGGCGTTGTGTCTCTTATATTTAATTCCAATGCAATTACTGTGTTTCATCGTCAATGGGAAGGTGCAATGGATATAGTAAACCTGCAGAGGTGCACCGGAATGTAAAACTGGTGACGCAGGAAACGCTCAAAACATAGACAGTAGGAAGACTCAATCTTCCTGTACTTAAGTCGGCATTGTGTCTCTTATATTTAATTCCGATGCAATTTCTGTGTTTCTTCGTCAATTGGAAGGTCCAAGGGATACAGTAAACCTCCAGAGGTGTCTCGGAATGTAAAACTGGTGACACAGGAAACGCTCGAAACATAGACCGTAAGAAGACACAGTTTTCCTGTACTTAAGTCGGCATTGTGTCTCTTATATTTAATTCCGATGCAATTTTTCTATTTCATCGTCAATGGGAAGGTTCAAGGGATACAGTAAACCTTCAGAGGTGCATCGGAATGTAAAACTGGTGACACAGGAAACGCTCAAAACATAGACCGTAGGAAAACTCAGTTTTCTTGTACTTAAGTCGGCGTTGTGTCTCTTATATTTATTTCCGATGCAATTTCTGAGCTTCATCGTCAATGGGGATGTCCAAGGGACACAGTAAACCTGCAGAGACGCATCGGAATGTAAAACTGGTGACACGGGAACGCTCAAAACATAGACCTTAAGAAGACTCAGTTTTCTTGTACTTAAGTCGGCGTTGTGTCTCTTATATTTAATTCCGAAGCAATTTCTATGTTTCATCGTCAATGGGAAAGTCCAATGGATACAGTAAACCTGCAGAGGTGCATCGGAATGTAAAACTGGAGACACAGGAAACGCACAAAACATAGGCCTTAAGAAGACTCAGTCTTCTTGTACTTAAGTCGGCGTTTTGTCACTTATATTTAATTCCGATGCAATTTCTGTGTTTCATCGTCAATGGGAAGGTGCAATGGATATAGTAAACCTGCAGAGGTGGACCGGAATGTAAAACTGGTGACGCAGGAAACGCTCAAAACATAGACAGTAGGAAGACTCAATCTTCCGGTACTTAAGTCGGCATTGTGTCTGTTATATTTAATTCCGATGCAATTTCTGTGTTTCATCGTCAATGGGAATGTCCAATGGATACAGTAAACCTGCAAAGGTGCATCGGAATGTAAAACTGGTGACACAGGAAACGCTCAAAACATAGACAGTTGGAAGACTCAGCCTTCCTGTACTTATGTCGGTATTGTGTCTCTTATATATAATTCCGATGCTTTTTCTGTGTTTCATCGTCAATGGGAAGGTCCAATGGATACAGTAAAACTACAGAGGTGCATCGCAATGTAAAACTGGTGAGACAGGAAACGATCAAGACATAGACAGTAGGATTACTCAGTCTTCCAGTACTTAATCCGGCATTGTGTTATATTTAAATCCGATGCAATTTCAGTGTTTCGTCGTCAATGGGAAGGTCCAAAGGATACAGTAAACCTGCAAGAGGTGCATCGGAATGTAAAACTGGTGACACAGGAAAGGGTCAAAACATAGACAGTAGGAAGACTCAGTCTTCCTGTACTTAAGTCGGCATTGTGTCTCTCATATTTAATTCCGATGCCATTTCTGTGTTTCATCGTCATTGGGAAGGTCCAAGGGATACAGTAAACCTGCAAAAGTTCATCGGAATGTAAAACTGGTGACACAGGAAACGCTCAGTCTTCCTGTACTTAAGTCGGCATTGTGTCTCTTATATTTATTTCCGATGCAATATATGAGCTTCATCGTCAATGGGAAGGTCCAAGGGATACAGTAAACCTGCAGAGGTGCATCGGAATGTAAACCTGGTGACACGGGAAACGCAAAAGACATAGACCTTAAGAAGACTCAGTTATCTTGTACTTAAGTCGGCATTGTGTCTCTAATATTTAATTCCGATGCAATTTCTGTGTTTCATCGTCAATGGGAAGGTCCAATGAATACAGTAAACCTGCAGAGGTGCATCGGAATGTAAAACTGGTGTCGCAGGAAACGCTCAAAACATAGACAGTAGGAAGACTCAATCTTCCTGTACTTAAGTCGTCATTGTGTCTGTTATACTTAATTCCGATGCAATTTCTGTGTTTCTTCGTCAATGGGAAGGTCCAATGGATACTTTAAACCTGCAGAGGTGCATCGGAATGTAAAACTGGTGACACAGGAAACGCTTAAACATAGACAGTAGGAACACTCAGTCTTCCTGTACTTAAGTCGGCATTGTGTCTCTTATATTTAATTCCGATGCATTTTCTGTGTTTCTTCGTCAATGGAAAGGTCCATGGGATACAGTAAACCTTCAGAGGTGCATCGGAATGTAAAACTGATGACACAGGAAACGCTCAAAACATAGACATTGGGAAGACTCAGGCTTCCTGTACTTAAGTCGGCATTGTGTCTCTTATATTTAATTCCGATGCAATTTCTGTGTTTCTTCGTCAATTGGAAGGTCCAAGGGATACAGTAAACCTCCAGAGGTGCATCGGAATATAAAAGTGGTGACACAGGAAACGCTCGAAACATAGACCGTAAGAAGACACAGTTTTCCTGTACTTAAGTCGGCATTGTGTCTCTTATATTTAATTCCGATGCAATTTTTCTATTTCATCGTCAATGGGAAGGTTCAAGGGATACAGTAAACCTTCAGAGGTGCATCGGAATGTAAAACTGGTGACACAGGGAACGCTCAAAACATAGACCGTAGGAAAACTCAGTTTTCTTGTACTTAAGTCGGCGTTGTGTCTCTTATATTTATTTCCGATGCAATTTCTGAGCTTCATCGTCAATGGGGATGTCCAAGGGACACAGTAAACCTGCAGAGGTGCATCGGAATGTATAACTGGTGACACGGGAAACGCTCAAAACATAGACCGTAAGAAGACTCAGTTTTCTTGTACTTAAGTCGGCGTTGTGTCTCTTATATTTAATTCCGATGCAATTTCTGTGTTTCATCGTCAATGGGAATGTCCAATGGATACAGTAAACCGTCAGAGGTGAATCGAAATGTAAAACTTGTGACACAGGAAACGCTCAAAACATAGACAGTAGGAAGACTTAGTCTTGCTGTACTTAAGTCGGCATTGTGTCTCTTATATTTAATTCCGATGCGATTTCTGTGTTTCATCGACAATGGGAAGGTCCAAGGGATACAGTAAACCTGCAGAGGTGCATCGGAATGTAAAACTGGTGACACAGGAAACGCTCAAAACATGGAGATTAGGAAGACTCAATCATCCTGTACTTAAGTCGCCATTGTGTCTCTTATATTTAATTCCGATGCAGTTTCTGTGTTTCATCGTACCTGTGAAGGTCCAAGGGATACAGTAAACATGTAGAGGTGCATCAGAATTTAAAACTGGTGACACGTGAAACGCTCAAAACATAGACAGTAGGAAGACTCAGTCTTCCTGTACTAAAGACATTGTGTCTCTTATATTTAATTCCGATGCAATTTCTGTGTTTCAAAATCAATGGGAAGGTCCAAGGGATATAGTAAACATGCAGAGGTGCATCGGAAAGTAAAACTGATGACACAGGAAATGCTCAAAACATAGACAGTAGGAAGACTCTGTCTTCATGTACTTAAGTCGGCATTGTGTATATTATACTTAATTCCGATGCAATTTCTGTTTTTCATCGTCAATGGGAAGGTCCAAGGGATACAGTAAACCTGCAGAGGTGCATCGGAATGTAAAACTGGTGACTCAGGAAACGCTCAAATCATAGACAGTAGGAAGACTCAGTCTTCCTGTACTTAAGTCGGCATTGTGTCTCTTATATTTAATTCCGATGCAATTTCTGTGTTTCATCGTCAATTGGAAGGTCCAAGGGATACAGTAAACCTCCAGAGGTGCATCGGAATGTAAAACTGGTGACACAGGAAACGCTCGAATCATAGACCGTAAGAAGACACAGTTTTCCTGTACTTAAGTCGGCATTGTGTCTCTTATATTTAATTCCGATGCAATTTTTCTATTTCATAGGCAATGGGAAGGTTCAAGGGATACAGTAAACCTTCAGAGGTGCATCGGAATGTAAAACTGGTGACTCAGTAAACGCTCAAAACATAGACCGTAGGAAGACTCAGTTTTCTTCTACTTAAGTCAGCGTTGTGTCTCTTATATTTATTTCCGATGCTATTTATGAGCTTCATCGTCAATGGGGATGTCCAAGGGACACAGTAAACCTGCAGAGGTGCATTGGAATGTATAACTGGTGATACGAGAAACGCTCAAAACATAGACCGTAAGAAGACTCAGTTTTCTTGTACTTAAGTCGGTGTTGTGTCTCTTATATTTAATTCCGATGCAATTTCTGTGTTTCATCGTCAATGGGAAGGTCCAATGGATACAGTAAACCTTCAGAGGTGCATCGGAATGTAAAACTTGTGACACAGGAAACGCTCAAAACATAGACAGTAGGAAGACTTAGTCTTGCTGTACATAAGTCGGCATTGTGTCTCTTATATTTAATTCCGATGCAATTTTTTTGTGTTTCATCGTCACTGTGAAGGTCCAAGGTATACAGTAAACCTGTAGAGGTGCATCGGAATGTAAAACTGGTGACACAGGAAATGCTCAAATTATAGACAGTAGGAAGACTTAGTCTTGCTGTACTTAAGTCGGCATTGTGTCTCTTATATTTAATGCGATGCAATTTCTGTGTTTCATCGACAATGGGAAGGTCCAAGGGATACAGTAAACCTGCAGAGGTGCATCGGAATGTAAAACTGGTGACACAGGAAACGCTCAAATCATAGACAGTAGGAAGACTCAGTTTTCTTGTACTTAAGTCGGCGTTGTGTCTCTTATATTTAATTCCGATGCAATTTCTGTGTTTCATCGTCAATGGGAAGGTCCTAGGGATACAGTAAACCTGCAGAGGTGCATCGGAATGTAAAACTGGTGACACAGGAAACGCTCAAAACATAGACAGTTGGAAGACTCAGTCTTCCTGTACTTAAGTCTTCATTGTGTCTCTTATATTTATTTCAGATGAAATTTCTGTGTTTCATCGTGAATGGAAAGGTCCAAGGGATACAGTAAACCGGCAGTGGTGCATCGGAATGTAAAACTGGTGATACAGGAAACGCTCAAAACATAGACCGTAAGAAGACTCAGTTTTCTTGTACTTAAGTCGTCGTTGTGTCTCTTATATTTAATTCCGATGCAATTTCTGTGTTTCATCGTTAATGGGAAGGTCCAAGGGATACAGTAAACGTGCAGAGGAGCATCGGTATGTAAAACTGGTGACACAGGAAACGCTCAAAACATAGACAGTAGGAAGACTCAGTCTACCTGTACTTAAGACGGCTTATGTCTCTTATTTTTAATTCCGATGCAATGTCTGTGTTTCATCGTCAATGGGAAGGTCCAAGGGATATAGTAAACATGCAGAGGTGCATCGGAAAGTAAAACTGATGACACAGGAAACGCTCAAAACATAGACAGTAGGAAGACTTAGTCTTGCTGTACTTAAGTCGGCATTGTGTCTCTTATATTTAATGCGATGCAATTTCTGTGTTTCATCGTCAATGGGAATGTCCAATGGATACAGTAAACCTTCAGAGGTGAATCGAAATGTAAAACTTGTGACACAGGAAACGCTCAAAACATAGACAGTAGGAAGACTTAGTCTTGCTGTACTTAAGTCGGCATTGTGTCTCTTATATTTAATTCCGATGCGATTTCTGTGTTTCATCGACAATGGGAAGGTCCAAGGGATACAGTAAACCTGCAGAGGTGCATCGGAATGTAAAACTGGTGACACAGGAAACGCTCAAAGCATAGAGAGTAGGAAGACTCAATCATCCTGTACTTAAGTCGGCATTGTGTCTCTTATATTTAATTCCGATGCAGTTTCTGTGTTTCATCGTACCTGTGAAGGTCCAAGGGATACAGTAAACATGTAGAGGTGCATCGGAATGTAAAACTGGTGACAAAGGAAACGCTCAAAACATAGACAGTTGGAAGACTCAGTCTTCCTGTACTTAAGTCGGCATTGTGTCTCTTATATTTATTTCAGATGAAATTTCTGTGTTTCATCGTGAATGGAAAGGTCCAAGGGATACAGTAAACCGGCAGTGGTGCATCGGAATGTAAAACTGGTGATACAGGAAACGCTCAAAACATAGACAGTAGGAAGACTTAGTCTTGCTGTACTTAAGTCGGCATTGTGTCTCTTATATTTAATTCCGATGCAATTTCTGTGTTTCATCGTTAAAGGGAAGGTCCAAGGGATACAGTAAACGTGCAGAGGAGCATCGGTATGTAAAACTGATGACACAGGAAACGCTCAAAACAAAGACAGTAGGAAGACTCAGTCTTCCTGTACGTAAGTCGGCATTGTGTCTCCTTTATTTAATTCCGATGCAATTTGTGTTTCATCGACAATGGGAAGGTCCAAGGGATACAGTAAACCTGCAGAGGTGCATCAGAATTTAAAACTGGTGACACATGAAACGCTCAAAACATAGACAGTAGGAAGACTCAGTCTTCCTGTACTTAAGACATTGTGTCTCTTATATTTAATTCCGATGCAATTTCTGTGTTTCAAAATCAATGGGAAGGTCCAAGGGATATAGTAAACATGCAGAGGTGCATCGGAAAGTAAAACTGATGACACAGGATACGCTCAAAACATAGACAGTAGGAAGACTCAGTCTTCCTGTACTTAAGTCGGCATTGTGTATCTTATACTTAATTCCGATGCAATTTCTGTTTTTCATCGTCAATGGGAAGGTCCAAGGGATACAGTAAACCTGCAGAGGTGCATCGGAATGTAAAACTGGTGACTCAGGAAACGCTCAAATCATAGACAGTAGGAAGACTCAGTCTTCCTGTACTTAAGTCGGCATTGTGTCTCTTATATTTAATTCCGATGCAATTTCTGTGTTTCATCGTCAATTGGAAGGTCCAAGGGATACAGTAAGCCTCCAGAGGTGCATCGGAATGTAAAACTGGTGACACAGGAAACGCTCGAATCATAGACCGTAAGAAGACACAGTTTTCCTGTACTTAAGTCGTCATTGTGTCTCTTATATTTAATTCCGATGCATTTTTTCTATTTCATAGGCAATGGGAAGGTTCAAGGGATACAGTAAACCTTCAGAGGTGCATCGGAATGTAAAACTGGTGACTCAGGAAACGCTCAAAACATAGACCGTAGGAGGACTCAGTTTTCTTCTACTTAAGTCGGCGTTGTGTCTCTTATATTTATTTCCGATGCTATTTATGAGCTTCATCGTCAATGGGGATGTCCAAGGGACACAGTAAGCCTGCAGAGGTGCATTGGAATGTATAACTGGTGACACGGGAAACGCTCAAAACATAGACCGTAAGAAGACTCAGTTTTCTTGTACTTAAGTCGGCGTTGTGTCTCTTATATTTAATTCCGATGCAATTTCTGTGTTTCATCGTCAATGGGAAGGTCCAATGGATACAGTAAACCTTCAGAGGTGCATCGGAATGTAAAACTTGTGACACAGGAAACGCTCAAAACATAGACAGTAGGAAGACTTAGTCTTGCTGTACTTAAGTCGGGATTGTGTCTCTTATATTTAATGCGATGCAATTTCTGTGTTTCATCGACAATGGGAAGGTCCAAGGGATACAGTAAACCTGCAGAGGTGCATCGGAATGTAAAACTGGTGACACAGGAAACGCTCAAATCATAGACAGTAGGAAGACTCAGTTTTCTTGTACTTAAGTCGGCGTTGTGTCTCTTATATTTAATTTCGATGCAATTTTTGTGTTTCATCGCCAATGGAAAGGTCCAAGGGATACAGTAAACCTGAAGAGGTGCATCGGAATGTAAAACTAGTGACACAGGAAACGTTCAAAGCATTGACCGTTAGAAGACTGTTTTCTGGTACTTAAGTCGGCATTGTGTATCTTATATTTAATTCCGATGCAATTTCTGTGTTTCATCGACAATGGGAAGGTACAAGGGATACAGTAAACCAGCAGAGGTGCATCGGAATGTAAAACTTGTGACACAGGAAACGCTCAAAACATAGACAGTAGGAAGACACAGTCTTCCTGTACTTAAGTCGGCATTGTGTCTCTTATATTTAATTCCGATGCAATTTTTTTGTGTTTCATTGTCACTGTGAAGGTCCAAGGGATACAGTAACCTGTAGAGGTGCATCGGAATGTAAAACTGGTGACACAGGTAATGCTCAAATTATAGACAGATGTGCATCGGAATATAAAACTGGTGACACAGGAAACGCTCAAATCATAGACATTAGGAAGACTCCGTCTTCCTGTACTTAAGTCGGCATTGAGTCTCTTATATTTAATTCCGATGCTATTTCTGTGTTTCATCGACAATGGGAAGGTCCAAGGGATACAGTAAACCTGCAGAGGTGCATCGGAATGTAAAACTGGTGTCACAGGAAACGCTCAAAACATAGACAGTAGGAAGACTAATTCTTCCTGTACTTAAGTCGGCATTGTGTCTCTTATATTTAATTCCGATGCAATTTCTGTGTTTCATCGTATCTGTGAATGTCCAAGGGATACAGTAAACATGTAGAGGTGCATCGGAATGTAAAACTAGTGACACAGGAAACGCTCAAATTATAGACAGTAGGAAAACTCAGTTTTCCTGTACTTAAGTCGGCATTGTGTCTCTTATATTTAATTCCGATGCAATTTCTGCGTTTCATCGTCAATGGAAAGGTCCAAGGGATACAGTAAACCTGCAGAGGTGCATCGCAATGTAAAACAAGTGACACAGGAAACGTTCAAAACATAGACAGTAGGAAGACTTAGTCTTGCTGTACTTAAGTCGGCATTGTGTCTCTTATATTTAATGCGATGCAATTTCTGTGTTTCATCGACAATGGGAAGGTCCAAGGGATACAGTAAACCGGCAGGGGTGCATCGGAATGTAAAACTGGTGATACAGGAAACGCTCAAAACATAGACCGTAAAAAGACTCAGTTTTCTTGTACTTTAGTCGGCGTTGTGTCTCTTATATTTAATTCAGATGCAATTTCTTTGTTTCATCGTCAATGGGAAGGTCCAAGGGATACAGTAAACCTGCAGAGGTGCATCGGAATGTGAAACTGGTGACACAGGAAGCGGTCGAAACATAGACCCTAAGAAGACTCAGTTTTCTTGAAATGATTTCGGCATTGTGTCTCTTATATGTAATTTTATGCAATTTCTGTGTTTCATCGACACTGTGAAGGTCAAAGGGATACAGTAAACCTGCAGAGGTGCATCGGAATGTAAAACTGGTGACACAGGAAAGGCTCAAAACATAGACAGTAGGAAGACTCAGTCTTCCTGTACTTAAGTCGGCACTGTGTCTCTCATTTTTAATTCCGACGCAATTTCTGTGTTTCATCGTCAATGGGAAGGTCCAAGCGATACAGTAAACCTGCAAAGGTTCATCGGAATGTAAAACTGGTGACACAGGAAACGCTCAGTCTTCCTGTACTTAAGTCGGCATTGTGTCTCTTATATTTATTTCCGATGCAATATATGAGCTTCATCGTCAATGGGAAGGTCCAAGGGACACAGTAAACCTGCAGAGGTGCATCGGAATGTAAACCTGGTGACACGGGAAACGCAAAAAACATAGACCTTAAGAAGACTCAGTTTTCTTGTACTTAAGTCGGCATTGTGTCTCTAATATTTAATTCCGATGCAATTTCTGTGTTTCATCGTCAATGGGAAGGTCCAATGAATACAGTAAACCTGCAGAGGTGCATCGGAATGTAAAACTGGTGTCGCAGGAACGCTCAAAACATAGACAGTAGGAAGACTCAATCTTCCTGTACTTAAGTCGTCATTGTGTCTGTTATACTTAATTCCGATGCAATTTCTGTGTTTCTTCGTCAATGGGAAGGTCCAATGGATACATTAAACCTGCAGAGGTGCATCGGAATGTAAAACTGGTGACACAGGAAACGCTTAAAACATAGACAGTAGGAAGACTCAGTCTTCCTTGTACTTAAGTCGGCATTGTGTCTCTTATATTTAATTCCGATGCAATTTTTCTATTTCATCGTCAATGGGAAGGTTCAAGGGATACAGTAAACCTTCAGAGATGCATCGGAATGTAAAACTGGTGACACAGGAAACGCTCAAAACATAGACCGTAGGAAAACTCAGTTTTCTTGTACTTAAGTCGGCGTTGTGTCTCTTATATTTACTTCCGATGCAATTTCTGAGCTTCATCGTCAATGGGGATGTCCAAGGGACACAGTAAACCTGCAGAGGTGCATCGGAATGTATAACTGGTGACACGGGAAACGCTCAAAACATAGACCGTAAGAAGACTCAGTTTTCTTGTACTTAAATCGGCGTTGTGTCTCTTATATTTAATTCCGATGCCATTTCTGTGTATCATCGTCAATGGGAAGGTCCAATGGATACAGTAAACCTTCAGAAGTGAATCGGAATGTAAAACTTGTGACACAGGAAACGCTCAAATCATAGAGAGTAGGAAGACTCAATCATCCTGTACTTAAGTCGGCATTGTGTCTCTTATATTTAATTCCGATGCAATTTCTGTGTTTCATCGTACCTGTGAAGGTCCAAGGGATACAGTAAACATGTAGAGGTGCATCGGAATGTAAAACTGGTGACAAAGGAAACGCTCAAAACATAGACAGTAGGAAGACTCAGTCTTCCTGTACTTAAGTCGGCATTGTGTCTCTTATATTTATTTCAGATGAAATTTCTGTGTTTCATCGTGAATGGAAAGGTCCAAGGGATACAGTAAACCGGCAGGGGTGCATCGGAATGTAAAACTGGTGATACAGGAAACGCTCAAAACATAGACCGTAAGAAGACTCAGTTTTCTTGTACTTAAGTCGGCGTTGTGTCTCTTATATTTAATTCCGATGCAATTTCTGTGTTTCATCGTCAATGGGAAGGTCCAAGGGATACAGTAAACCTGCAAAGGAGCATCGGTATGTAAAACTGGTGACACAGGAAACGCTAAAAACATAGACAGTAGGAAGACTCAGTCTTCCTGTACTTAAGTCGGCATTGTGTCTCTTATATTTAATTCCGATGCAATTTCTGTGTTTCATCGACAATGGGAAGGTCCAAGGGATACAGTAAACCTGCAGAGGTGCATCAGAATTTAAAACTGGTGACACATGAAACGCTCAAAACATAGACAGTAGGAAGACACAGTCTTCCTGTACTTAAGACGGCATTGTGTCTCTTATATTTAATTCCGATGCAATTTCTGTGTTTCAACGTCAATGGGATGGTCCAAGGGATATAGTAAACATGCAGAGGTGCATCGGAAAGTAAAACTGATGACACAGGAAACGCTCAAAACATAGACAGTAGGAAGACTTAGTCTTCCTGTACTTAAGTCGGCATTGTGACTCATATTTAATTCCGATGCGATTTCTGTGTTTCATCGACAATGGGAAGGTCCAAGGGATATATTAAACCTGCATAGGTGAATCGGAATGTAAAACTGGTGACACAGGACACGCTCAAAACAAAGACAGTAGGAAGACTCAGCTTCCTGTACTTAAGTCGGCATTGTGTCACTTATATTTAATTCCGATGCAAATTCTGTGTTTCATCGTCAATTGGAAGGTCCAAGGGATACAGTAAACCTCCAGAGGTGCATCGGAATGTAAAACTGGTGACACAGGAAACGCTCGAATCATAGACCGTAAGAAGACACAGTTTTCCTGTACTTAAGTCGGCATTGTGTCTCTTATATTAAATTCCGATGCAATTTTTCTATTTCATCGGCAATGGGAAGGTTCAAGGGATACAGTAAACCTTCAGAGGTGCATCGGAATGTAAAACTGGTGACTCAGGAACTGCTCAAATCATAGACCGTAGGAAGACTCAGTTTTCTTGTACTTAAGTCGGCGTTGTGTCTCTTATATTTATTTCCGATGCAATTTATGAGCTTCATCGTCAATGGGGATGTCCAAGGGACACAGTAAACCTGCAGAGGTGCATCGGAATGTAAAACTGGTGACACAGGAAACGCTCAAAACATAGACAGTAGGAAGACTTAGTCTTACTGTACTTAAGTCGGCATTGTGTCTCTTATATTTAATTCCGATGCAATTTTTTTGTGTTTCATCGTCACTGTGAAGGTCCAAGGGATACAGTAAACCTGTAGAGGTGCATCGGAATGTAAAACTGGTGACACAGGAAATGCTCAAATTATAGACAGTAAGAAGACTCAGTCTTCCTGTACTTAAGTCGGCATTGTGTCTCTTATATTTAATTCCGATGCAATTTCTGTGTTTCATCGTACCTGTGAAGGTCCAAGGGATACAGTAAACACGTAGAGGTGCATCGGAATGTAAAACTAGTGACACAGGAAACGCTAAAATTATAGACAGTTGGAAAACTCAGTCTTCCTGTACTTGAGTCGGCATTGTGTCTCTTATATTTAATTCCGATGCAATTTCTGTGTTTCATCGTCAATGCCCAAGGGATATAGTAAACCTGCATAGGTGCATCGGAAAGTAAAACTGATGACACAGGAAACGCTCAAAACATAGACAGTAGGAAGACTTAGTCTTGCTGTACTTAAGTCGGCATTGTGTCTGTTATATTTAATGCTATGCAATTTCTGTGTTTCATCGACAATGGGAAGGTCCAAGGGATACAGTAAACCTGCAGAGGTGCATCAGAATGAAAAACTGGTAACACATGAAACGCTCAAAACATAGACAGTAGGAAGACTCAGTCTTCCTGTACTTAAGACGGCTTGTGTCTCTTATATTTAATTCCGATGCAATTTCTGTGTTTCATCGTCAATGGGAAGGTCCAAGGGATATAGTAAACATGCAGAGGAGCATCGGAAAGTAAAACTGATGACACAGGAAACGTTCAAAACATAGACAGTAGGAAGACTTAGTCTTCCTGTACTTAAGTCGGCATTGTGTATCTTATATTTAATTTCGATGCAATTTCTGTTTTTCATCGTCAATGGGAAGGTCCAAGGGATAAAGTAAACCTGCAGAGGTGCATCGAAATGTAAAACTGGTGACTCAGGAAACGCTCAAATCATAGACAGTTGGAAGACTCAGTCTTCCTGTACTTAAGACGGCATTGTGACACTTATATTTAATTCCGATGCGATTTCTGTGTTTCATCGACAATGGAAATGTCCAAGGGATATAGTAAACCTGCAGAGGTGAATCGGAATGTAAAACTGGTGACACAGGACACACTCAAAACATAGACAGTAGGAAGACTCAGTCTTCCTGTACTTGAGTCGGCATTGTGTCTCTTACATTTAATTTCGATGCAATTTGTGTGTTTCATCGCCAATGGGAAGGTCCAAGGAATACAGTAAACCTGCAAAGGTGCATCGGAATGTAAAACTGGTGACACAGGAAACGCTCAAAACATTGACCGTAAGAAGACTGTTTTCAGGTACTTAAGTCGGCATTGTGTATCTTATATTTAATTCCGATGCAATTACTGTGTTTCATCGACAATGGGAAGGTCCAAGGGATACAGTAAACCTGTAGAGGTGCATCGGAATGTAAAACTGGTGACACAGGAAATGCTCAAATTATAGACAGTAAGAAGACTCAGTCCTCCTGTACTTAAGTCGGCATTGTGTCTCTTATATTTAATTCCGATGCTATTTCTGTGTTTCATCGACAATGGGAAGGTCCAAGGGATACAGTAAACCTGCAGAGGTGCATCGGAATGTAAAACTGGTGACACAGGAAACGCTCAAAACATAGACAGTAGGAAGACTCATTCTTCCTGTACTTAAGTCGGCGTTGTGTCTCTTATATTTAATTCCGATGCAATTTCTGTGTTTCATCGTACCTGTGAAGGTCCAAGGGATACAGTAAACATGTAGAGGTGCATCGGAATGTAAAACTAGTGACACAGGAAACGCTCAAATTATAGACAGTAGGAAAACTCAGTCTTCCTGTACTTAAGGCGGCATTGTGTCTCTTATATTTAATTCCGATGCAATTTCTGTGTTTCATCGTCAATGGAAAGGTCCAAGGGATACAGTAAACCTGCAGAGGTGCATCGGAATGTAAAACTGGTGACACAGGAAACGTTCAAAACATAGACAGTAGGAAGACTCAGTCTTAATGTACTTAAGTCGGCGTTGTGTCTCTTATATTTAATTCCGATGCAATTTCTGTGTTTCATCGTCAATGGGAAGCTCCAAGGGATACAGTAAACCTGAAGAGGTGCATCGGAATGTAAAACTGGTGACAAAGGAAACGCTCAAAACATAGACAGTAGGAAGACTCAGTCTTCCTGTACTTAAGTCGGCATTGTGTCTCTTATATTTATTTCAGATGAAATTTCTGTGTTTCATCGTGAATGGAAAGGCCCAGGGGTTTAGGAAACCTGCAGAGGTGCATCGGAAAGTAAAACTGATGACACAGGAAACGCTCAAAACATAGACAGTAGGAAGACTTAGTCTTGCTGTACTTAAGTCGGCATTGTGTCTCTTATATTTAATGCGATGCAATTTCTGTGTTTCATCGACAATGGGAAGGTCCAAGGGATATAGTAAACCGGCAGGGGTGCATCGGAATGTAAAACTGGTGATACAGGAAACGCTCAAAACATAGACCGTAAGAAGACACAGTTTTCTTGTACTTAAGTCGGCGTTGTGTCTCTTATATTTAATTCCGCTGCAATTTCTGTGTTTCATCGTCAATGGGAAGGTCCAAGGGATACAGTAAACCTGCAGAGGTGCATCGGAATGTAAAACTGGTGACACAGGAAACGCTCAAATCATAGACAGTAGGAAGACTCAGTCTTCCGGTACTTAAGTCGGCATTGTGTCTCTAATATTTAATTCCGATGCAATTTCTGTGTTTCATCGTCAATGGGAAGGTCCAATGAATACAGTAAACCAGCAGAGGTGCATCGGAATGTGAAACTGGTGTCGCAGGAAACGCTCAAAACATAGACAGTAGGAAGACTCAATCTTCCTGTACTTAAGTCGTCATTGTGTCTGTTATACTTAATTCCGATGCAATTTCTGTGTTTCTTCGTCAATGGGAAGGTCCAATGGATACTTTAAACCTGCAGAGGTGCATCGGAATGTAAAACTGGTGACACAGGAAACGCTTAAACATAGACAGTAGGAACACTCAGTCTTCCTGTACTTAAGTCGGCATTGTGTCTCTTATATTTAATTCCGATGCATTTTCTGTGTTTCTTCGTCAATGGAAAGGTCCATGGGATACAGTAAACCTTCAGAGGTGCATCGGAATGTAAAACTGATGACACAGGAAACGCTCAAAACATAGACATTGGGAAGACTCAGGCTTCCTGTACTTAAGTCGGCATTGTGTCTCTTATATTTAATTCCGATGCAATTTCTGTGTTTCTTCGTCAATTGGAAGGTCCAAGGGATACAGTAAACCTCCAGAGGTGCATCGGAATATAAAAGTGGTGACACAGGAAACGCTCGAAACATAGACCGTAAGAAGACACAGTTTTCCTGTACTTAAGTCGGCATTGTGTCTCTTATATTTAATTCCGATGCAATTTTTCTATTTCATCGTCAATGGGAAGGTTCAAGGGATACAGTAAACCTTCAGAGGTGCATCGGAATGTAAAACTGGTGACACAGGAAACGCTCAAAACATAGACCGTAGGAAAACTCAGTTTTCTTGTACTTAAGTCGGCGTTGTGTCTCTTATATTTATTTCCGACGCAATTTCTGAGCTTCATCGTCAATGGGGATGTCCAAGGGACACAGTAAACCTGCAGAGGTGCATCGGAATGTATAACTGGTGACACGGGAAACGCTCAAAACATAGACCGTAAGAAGACTCAGTTTTCTTGTACTTAAGTCGGCGTTGTGTCTCTTATATTTAATTCCGATGCAATTTCTGTGTTTCATCGTCAATGGGAATGTCCAATGGATACAGTAAACCTTCAGAGGTGAATCGAAATGTAAAACTTGTGACACAGGAAACGCTCAAAACATAGACAGTAGGAAGACTTAGTCTTGCTGTACTTAAGTCGGCATTGTGTCTCTTATATTTAATTCCGATGCGATTTCTGTGTTTCATCGACAATGGGAAGGTCCAAGGGATACAGTAAACCTGCAGAGGTGCATCGGAATGTAAAACTGGTGACACAGGAAACGCTCAAAACATAGAGAGTAGGAAGACTCAATCATCCTGTACTTAAGTCGCCATTGTGTCTCTTATATTTAATTCCGATGCAGTTTCTGTGTTTCATCGTACCTGTGAAGGTCCAAGGGATACAGTAAACATGTAGAGGTGCATCAGAATTTAAAACTGGTGACACATGAAACGCTCAAAACATAGACAGTAGGAAGACTCAGTCTTCCTGTACTAAAGACATTGTGTCTCTTATATTTAATTCCGATGCAATTTCTGTGTTTCAAAATCAATGGGAAGGTCCAAGGGATATAGTAAACATGCAGAGGTGCATCGGAAAGTAAAACTGATGACACAGGAAACGCTCAAAACATAGACAGTAGGAAGACTCTGTCTTCCTGTACTTAAGTCGGCATTGTGTATATTATACTTAATTCCGATGCAATTTCTGTTTTTCATCGTCAATGGGAAGGTCCAAGGGATACAGTAAACCTGCAGAGGTGCATCGGAATGTAAAACTGGTGACTCAGGAAACGCTCAAATCATAGACAGTAGGAAGACTCAGTCTTCCTGTACTTAAGTCGGCATTGTGTCTCTTATATTTAATTCCGATGCAATTTCTGTGTTTCATCGTCAATTGGAAGGTCCAAGGGATACAGTAAACCTCCAGAGGTGCATCGGAATGTAAAACTGGTGACACAGGAAACGCTCGAATCATAGACCGTAAGAAGACACAGTTTTCCTGTACTTAAGTCGGCACTGTGTCTCTTATATTTAATTCCGATGCAATTTTTCTATTTCATAGGCAATGGGAAGGTTCAAGGGATACAGTAAACCTTCAGAGGTGCATCGGAATGTAAAACTGGTGACTCAGGAAACGCTCAAAACATAGACCGTAGGAAGACTCAGTTTTCTTCTACTTAAGTCGGCGTTGTGTCTCTTATATTTATTTCCGATGCTATTTATGAGCTTCATCGTCAATGGGGATGTCCAAGGGACACAGTAAACCTGCAGAGGTGCATTGGAATGTATAACTGGTGACACGAGAAACGCTCAAAACATAGACCGTAAGAAGACTCAGTTTTCTTGTACTTAAGTCGGCGTTGTGTCTCTTATATTTAATTCCGATGCAATTTCTGTGTTTCATCGTCAATGGGAAGGTCCAATGGATACAGTAAACCTTCAGAGGTGCATCGGAATGTAAAACTTGTGACACAGGAAACGCTCAAAACATAGACAGTAGGAAGACTTAGTCTTGCTGTACATAAGTCGGCATTGTGTCTCTTATATTTAATTCCGATGCAATTTTTTTGTGTTTCATCGTCACTGTGAAGGTCCAAGGTATACAGTAAACCTGTAGAGGTGCATCGGAATGTAAAACTGGTGACACAGGAAATGCTCAAATTATAGACAGTAGGAAGACTTAGTCTTGCTGTACTTAAGTCGGCATTGTGTCTCTTATATTTAATGCGATGCAATTTCTGTGTTTCATCGACAATGGGAAGGTCCAAGGGATACAGTAAACCTGCAGAGGTGCATCGGAATGTAAAACTGGTGACACAGGAAACGCTCAAATCATAGACAGTAGGAAGACTCAGTTTTCTTGTACTTAAGTCGGCGTTGTGTCTCTTATATTTAATTCCGATAAAATTTCTGTGTTTCATCGTCAATGGGAAGGTCCAAGGGATACAGTAAACCTGCAGAGGTGCATCGGAATGTAAAACTGGTGACACAGGAAACGCTCAAAGCATAGAGAGTAGGAAGACTCAATCATCCTGTACTTAAGTCGGCATTGTGTCTCTTATATTTAATTCCGATGCAGTTTCTGTGTTTCATCGTACCTGTGAAGGTCCAAGGGATACAGTAAACATGTAGAGGTGCATCGGAATGTAAAACTGGTGACAAAGGAAACGCTCAAAACATAGACAGTTGGAAGACTCAGTCTTCCTGTACTTAAGTCGGCATTGTGTCTCTTATATTTATTTCAGATGAAATTTCTGTGTTTCATCGTGAATAGAAAGGTCCAAGGGATACAGTAAACCGGCAGTGGTGCATCGGAATGTAAAACTGGTGATACAGGAAACGCTCAAAACATAGACCGTAAGAAGACTCAGTTTTCTTGTACTTAAGTCGGCGTTGTGTCTCTTATATTTAATTCCGATGCAATTTCTGTGTTTCATCGTTAATGGGAAGGTCCAAGGGATACAGTAAACGTGCAGAGGAGCATCGGTATGTAAAACTGATGACACAGGAAACGCTCAAAACATAGACAGTAGGAAGACTCAGTCTTCCTGTACGTAAGTCGGCATTGTGTCTCCTTTATTTAATTCCGATGCAATTTGTGTTTCATCGACAATGGGAAGGTCCAAGGGATACAGTAAACCTGCAGAGGTGCATCAGAATTTAAAACTGGTGACACATGAAACGCTCAAAACATAGACAGTAGGAAGACTCAGTCTTCCTGTACTTAAGACATTGTGTCTCTTATATTTAATTCCGATGCAATTTCTGTGTTTCAAAATCAATGGGAAGGTCCAAGGGATATAGTAAACATGCAGAGGTGCATCGGAAAGTAAAACTGATGACACAGGATACGCTCAAAACATAGACAGTAGGAAGACTCAGTCTTCCTGTACTTAAGTCGGCATTGTGTATCTTATACTTAATTCCGATGCAATTTCTGTTTTTCATCGTCAATGGGAAGGTCCAAGGGATACAGTAAACCTGCAGAGGTGCATCGGAATGTAAAACTGGTGACTCAGGAAACGCTCAAATCATAGACAGTAGGAAGACTCAGTCTTCCTGTACTTAAGTCGGCATTGTGTCTCTTATATTTAATTCCGATGCAATTTCTGTGTTTCATCGTCAATTGGAAGGTCCAAGGGATACAGTAAACCTCCAGAGGTGCATCGGAATATAAAACTGGTGACACAGGAAACGCTCGAATCATAGACCGTAAGAAGACACAGTTTTCCTGTACTTAAGTCGTCATTGTGTCTCTTATATTTAATTCCGATGCATTTTTTCTATTTCATAGGCAATGGGAAGGTTCAAGGGATACAGTAAACCTTCAGAGGTGCATCGGAATGTAAAACTGGTGACTCAGGAAACGCTCAAAACATAGACCGTAGGAGGACTCAGTTTTCTTCTACTTAAGTCGGCGTTGTGTCTCTTATATTTAATGCGATGCAATTTCTGTGTTTCATCGACAATGGGAAGGTCCAAGGGATACAGTAAACCTGCAGAGGTGCATCGGAATGTAAAACTGGTGACACAGGAAACGCTCAAATCATAGACAGTAGGAAGACTCAGTTTTCTTGTACTTAAGTCGGCGTTGTGTCTCTTATATTTAATTTCGATGCAATTTTTGTGTTTCATCGCCAATGGGAAGGTCCAAGGGATACAGTAAACCTGAAGAGGTGCATCGGAATGTAAAACTAGTGACACTGGAAACGTTCAAAGCATTGACCGTTAGAAGACTGTTTTCTGGTACTTAAGTCGGCATTGTGTATCTTATATTTAATTCCGATGCAATTTCTGTGTTTCATCGACAATGGGAAGGTACAAGGGATACAGTAAACCAGCAGAGGTGCATCGGAATGTAAAACTTGTGACACAGGAAACGCTCAAAACATAGACAGTAGGAAGACACAGTCTTCCTGTACTTAAGTCGGCATTGTGTCTCTTATATTTAATTCCGATGCAATTTTTTTGTGTTTCATTGTCACTGTGAAGGTCCAAGGGATACAGTAAACCTGTAGAGGTGCATCGGAATGTAAAACTGGTGACACAGGTAATGCTCAAATTATAGACAGATGTGCATCGGAATATAAAACTGGTGACACAGGAAACGCTCAAATTATAGACAGTAGGAAAACTCAGTTTTCCTGTACTTAAGTCGGCATTGTGTCTCTTATATTTAATTCCGATGCAATTTCTGCGTTTCATCGTCAATGGAAAGGTCCAAGGGATACAGTAAACCTGCAGAGGTGCATCGCAATGTAAAACAAGTGACACAGGAAACGTTCAAAACATAGACAGTAGGAAGACTTAGTCTTGCTGTACTTAAGTCAGCATTGTGTCTCTTATATTTAATGCGATGCAATTTCTGTGTTTCATCGACAATGGGAAGGTCCAAGGGATACAGTAAACCGGCAGGGGTGCATCGGAATGTAAAACTGGTGATACAGGAAACGCTCAAAACATAGACCGTAAAAGGACTCAGTTTTCTTGTACTTTAGTCGGCGTTGTGTCTCTTATGTTTAATTCAGATGCAATTTCTTTGTTTCATCGTCAATGGGAAGGTCCAAGGGATACAGTAAACCTGCAGAGGTGCATCGGAATGTGAAACTGGTGACACAGGAAGCGGTCGAAACATAGACCCTAAGGAGACTCAGTTTTCTTGAAATGATTTCGGCATTGTGTCTCTTATATGTAATTTTATGCAATTTCTGTGTTTCATCGACACTGTGAAGGTCAAAGGGATACAGTAAACCTGCAGAGGTGCATCGGAATGTAAAACTGGTGACACAGGAAAGGCTCAAAACATAGACAGTAGGAAGACTCAGTCTTCCTGTACTTAAGTCGGCACTGTGTCTCTCATTTTTAATTCCGATGCAATTTCTGTGTTTCATCGTCAATGGGAAGGTCCAAGGGATACAGTAAACCTGCAAAGGTTCATCGGAATGTAAAACTGGTGACACGGGAAACGCTCAGTCTTCCTGTACTTAAGTCGGCATTGTGTCTCTTATATTTATTTCCGATGCAATATATGAGCTTCATCGTCAATGGGAAGGTCCAAGGGACACAGTAAACCTGCAGAGGTGCATCGGAATGTAAACCTGGTGACACGGGAAACGCAAAAAACATAGACCTTAAGAAGACTCAGTTTTCTTGTACTTAAGTCGGCATTGTGTCTCTAATATTTAATTCCGATGCAATTTCTGTGTTTCATCGTCAATGGGAAGGTCCAATGAATACAGTAAACCTGCAGAGGTGCATCGGAATGTAAAACTGGTGTCGCAGGAACGCTCAAAACATAGACAGTAGGAAGACTCAATCTTCCTGTACTTAAGTCGCCATTGTGTCTGTTATACTTAATTCCGATGCAATTTCTGTGTTTCTTCGTCAATGGGAAGGTCCAATGGATACATTAAACCTGCAGAGGTGCATCGGAATGTAAAACTGGTGACACAGGAAACGCTTAAAACATAGACAGTGGGAAGACTCAGTCTTCCTTGTACTTAAGTCGGCATTGTGTCTCTTATATTTAATTCCGATGCAATTTCTGTGTTTCTTCGTCAATTGGAAGGTCCAAGGGATACAGTAAACCTCCAGAGGTGCATCGGAATGTAAAACTGGTGACACAGGAAACGCTCGAAACATAGACCGTAAGAAGACACAGTTTTCCTGTACTTAAGTCGGCATTGTGTCTCTTATATTTAATTCCGATGCAATTTTTCTATTTCATCGTCAATGGGAAGGTTCAAGGGATACAGTAAACCTTCAGAGATGCATCGGAATGTAAAACTGGTGACACAGGAAACGTTCAAAACATAGACCGTAGGAAAACTCAGTTTTCTTGTACTTAAGTCGGCGTTGTGTCTCTTATATTTACTTCCGATGCAATTTCTGAGCTTCATCGTCAATGGGGATGTCCAAGGGACACAGTAAACCTGCAGAGGTGCATCGGAATGTATAACTGGTGACACGGGAAACGCTCAAAACATAGACCGTAAGAAGACTCAGTTTTCTTGTACTTAAATCGGCGTTGTGTCTCTTATATTTAATTCCGATGCCATTTCTGTGTTTCATCGTCAATGGGAAGGTCCAATGGATACAGTAAACCTTCAGAAGTGAATCGGAATGTAAAACTTGTGACACAGGAGACGCTCAAATCATAGAGAGTAGGAAGACTCAATCATCCTGTACTTAAGTCGGCATTGTGTCTCTTATATTTAATTCCGATGCAATTTCTGTGTTTCATCGTACCTGTGAAGGTCCAAGGGATACAGTAAACATGTAGAGGTGCATCGGAATGTAAAACTGGTGACAAAGGAAACGCTCAAAACATAGACAGTAGGAAGACTCAGTCTTCCTGTACTTAAGTCGGCATTGTGTCTCTTATATTTATTTCAGATGAAATTTCTGTGTTTCATCGTGAATGGAAAGGTCCAAGGGATACAGTAAACCGGCAGGGGTGCATCGGAATGTAAAACTGGTGATACAGGAAACGCTCAAAACATAGACCGTAAGAAGACTCAGTTTTCTTGTACTTAAGTCGGCGTTGTGTCTCTTATATTTAATTCCGATGCAATTTCTGTGTTTCATCGTCAATGGGAAGGTCCAAGGGATACAGTAAACCTGCAAAGGAGCATCGGTATGTAAAACTGGTGACACAGGAAACGCTAAAAACATAGACAGTAGGAAGACTCAGTCTTCCTGTACTTAAGTCGGCATTGTGTCTCTTATATTTAATTCCGATGCAATTTCTGTGTTTCATCGACAATGGGAAGGTCCAAGGGATACAGTAAACCTGCAGAGGTGCATCAGAATTTAAAACTGGTGACACATGAAACGCTCAAAACATAGACAGTAGGAAGACTCAGTCTTCCTGTACTTAAGACGGCATTGTGTCTCTTATATTTAATTCCGATGCAATTTCTGTGTTTCAACGTCAATGGGATGGTCCAAGGGATATAGTAAACATGCAGAGGTGCATCGGAAAGTAAAACTGATGACACAGGAAACGCTCAAAACATAGACAGTAGGAAGACTTAGTCTTCCTGTACTTAAGTCGGCATTGTGACTCATATTTAATTCCGATGCGATTTCTGTGTTTCATCGACAATGGGAAGGTCCAAGGGATATATTAAACCTGCATAGGTGAATCGGAATGTAAAACTGGTGACACAGGACACGCTCAAAACAAAGACAGTAGGAAGACTCAGCTTCCTGTACTTAAGTCGGCATTGTGTCACTTATATTTAATTCCGATGCAATTTCTGTGTTTCATCGTCAATTGGAAGGTCCAAGGGATACAGTAAACCTCCAGAGGTGCATCGGAATGTAAAACTGGTGACACAGGAAACGCTCGAATCATAGACCGTAAGAAGACACAGTTTTCCTGTACTTAAGTCGGCATTGTGTCTCTTATATTTAATTCCGATGCAATTTTTCTATTTCATCGGCAATGGGAAGGTTCAAGGGATACAGTAAACCTTCAGAGGTGCATCGGAATGTAAAACTGGTGACTCAGGAACTGCTCAAATCATAGACCGTAGGAAGACTCAGTTTTCTTGTACTTAAGTCGGCGTTGTGTCTCTTATATTTATTTCCGATGCAATTTATGAGCTTCATCGTCAATGGGGATGTCCAAGGGACACAGTAAACCTGCAGAGGTGCATCGGAATGTAAAACTGGTGACACAGGAAACGCTCAAAACATAGACAGTAGGAAGACTTAGTCTTACTGTACTTAAGTCGGCATTGTGTCTCTTATATTTAATTCCGATGCAATTTTTTTGTGTTTCATCGTCACTGTGAAGGTCCAAGGGATACAGTAAACCTGTAGAGGTGCATCGGAATGTAAAACTGGTGACACAGGAAATGCTCAAATTATAGACAGTAAGAAGACTCAGTCTTCCTGTACTTAAGTCGGCATTGTGTCTCTTATATTTAATTCCGATGCAATTTCTGTGTTTCATCGTACCTGTGAAGGTCCAAGGGATACAGTAAACACGTAGACGTGCATCGGAATGTAAAACTAGTGACACAGGAAACGCTAAAATTATAGACAGTTGGAAAACTCAGTCTTCCTGTACTTGAGTCGGCATTGTGTCTCTTATATTTAATTCCGATGCAATTTCTGTGTTTCATCGTCAATGCCCAAGGGATATAGTAAACCTGCATAGGTGCATCGGAAAGTAAAACTGATGACACAGGAAACGCTCAAAACATAGACAGTAGGAAGACTTAGTCTTGCTGTACTTAAGTCGGCATTGTGTCTGTTATATTTAATGCTATGCAATTTCTGTGTTTCATCGACAATGGGAAGGTCCAAGGGATACAGTAAACCTGCAGAGGTGCATCAGTATGAAAAACTGGTAACACATGAAACGCTCAAAACATAGACAGTAGGAAGACTCAGTCTTCCTGTACTTAAGACGGCTTGTGTCTCTTATATTTAATTCCGATGCAATTTCTGTGTTTCATCGTCAATGGGAAGGTCCAAGGGATATAGTAAACATGCAGAGGAGCATCGGAAAGTAAAACTGATGACACAGGAAACGTTCAAAACATAGACAGTAGGAAGACTTAGTCTTCCTGTACTTAAGTCGGCATTGTGTATCTTATATTTAATTTCGATGCAATTTCTGTTTTTCATCGTCAATGGGAAGGTCCAAGGGATAAAGTAAACCTGCAGAGGTGCATCGAAATGTAAAACTTGTGACTCAGGAAACGCTCAAATCATAGACAGTTGGAAGACTCAGTCTTCCTGTACTTAAGACGGCATTGTGACACTTATATTTAATTCCGATGCGATTTCTGTGTTTCATCGACAATGGAAATGTCCAAGGGATATAGTAAACCTGCAGAGGTGAATCGGAATGTAAAACTGGTGACACAGGACACACTCAAAACATAGACAGTAGGAAGACTCAGTCTTCCTGTACTTGAGTCGCATTGTGTCTCTTACATTTAATTTCGATGCAATTTGTGTGTTTCATCGTCAATGGGAAGGTCCAAGGAATACAGTAAACCTGCAAAGGTGCATCGGAATGTAAAACTGGTGACACAGGAAACGCTCAAAACATTGACCGTAAGAAGACTGTTTTCAGGTACTTAAGTCGGCATTGTGTATCTTATATTTAATTCCGATGCAATTACTGTGTTTCATCGACAATGGGAAGGTCCAAGGGATACAGTAAACCTGTAGAGGTGCATCGGAATGTAAAACTGGTGACACAGGAAATGCTCAAATTATAGACAGTAA
The DNA here is from genome assembly GCF_023898315.1 of Schistocerca nitens. Classification (NCBI taxonomy): domain Eukaryota; kingdom Metazoa; phylum Arthropoda; class Insecta; order Orthoptera; family Acrididae; genus Schistocerca; species Schistocerca nitens. The sequence continues at coordinate 10,756,569 of NC_064618.1, read as the reverse complement.
GAAGACTCAGTCCTCCTGTACTTAAGTCGGCATTGTGTCTCTTATATTTAATTCCGATGCTATTTCTGTGTTTCATCGACAATGGGAAGGTCCAAGGGATACAGTAAACCTGCAGAGGTGCATCGGAATGTAAAACTGGTGACACAGGAAACGCTCAAAACATAGACAGTAGGAAGACTCATTCTTCCTGTACTTAAGTCGGCGTTGTGTCTCTTATATTTAATTCCGATGCAATTTCTGTGTTTCATCGTACCTGTGAAGGTCCAAGGGATACAGTAAACATGTAGAGGTGCATCGGAATGTAAAACTAGTGACACAGGAAACGCTCAAATTATAGACAGTAGGAAAACTCAGTCTTCCTGTACTTAGGTCGGCATTGTGTCTCTTATATTTAATTCCGATGCAATTTCTGTGTTTCATCGTCAATGGAAAGGTCCAAGGGATACAGTAAACCTGCAGAGGTGCATCGGAATGTAAAACTGGTGACACAGGAAACGTTCAAAACATAGACAGTAGGAAGACTCAGTCTTAATGTACTTAAGTCGGCGTTGTGTCTCTTATATTTAATTCCGATGCAATTTCTGTGTTTCATCGTCAATGGGAAGCTCCAAGGGATACAGTAAACCTGAAGAGGTGCATCGGAATGTAAAACTGGTGACAAAGGAAACGCTCAAAACATAGACAGTAGGAAGACTCAGTCTTCCTGTACTTAAGTCGGCATTGTGTCTCTTATATTTATTTCAGATGAAATTTCTGTGTTTCATCGTGAATGGAAAGGCCCAGGGGTTTAGGAAACCTGCAGAGGTGCATCGGAAAGTAAAACTGATGACACAGGATACGCTCAAAACATAGACAGTAGGAAGACTTAGTCTTGCTGTACTTAAGTCGGCATTGTGTCTCTTATATTTAATGCGATGCAATTTCTGTGTTTCATCGACAATGGGAAGGTCCAAGGGATATAGTAAACCGGCAGGGGTGCATCGGAATGTAAAACTGGTGATACAGGAAACGCTCAAAACATAGACCGTAAGAAGACACAGTTTTCTTGTACTTAAGTCGGCGTTGTGTCTCTTATATTTAATTCCGCTGCAATTTCTGTGTTTCATCGTCAATGGGAAGGTCCAAGGGATACAGTAAACCTGCAGAGGTGCATCGGAATGTAAAACTGGTGACACAGGAAACGCTCAAATCATAGACAGTAGGAAGACTCAGTCTTCCGGTACTTTAGTCGGCATTGTGTCTCTTATATTTAATTCCGATGCAATTTCTGTGTTTCATCGACAATGGGAAGGTCCAAGGGATACAGTAAACCTGCAGAGGTGCATCAGAATGAAAAACTGGTGACACATGAAACGCTCAAAACATAGACAGTAGGAAGACTTAGTCTTCCTGTACTTAAGTCGGCATTGTGTATCTTATATTTAATTCCGATGCTATTTCTGTTTTTCATCGTCAATGGGAAGGTCCAAGGGATACAGTAAACCTGCAGAGGCGCATCGGAATGTAAAGCTGGTGACTCAGGAAACGCTCAAATCATAGACAGTAGGAAGACTCAGTCTTCCTGTACTTAAGACGGCATTGTGAAACTTATATTTAATTCCGATGCGATTTCTGTGTTTCATCGACAATGGGAAGGTCCAAGGGATATAGTAAACCTGCAGAGGTGAATCGGAATGTAAAACCGGTGACACAGGAGACGCTCAAAACATAGACAGTAGGAAGACTCAGTCTTCCTGTACTTGAGTCGGCATTGTGTCTCTTATATTTAATGCGATGCAATTTCTGTGTTTCATCGACAATGGGAAGGTCCAAGGGATATAGTAATCCGGCAGGGGTGCATCGGAATGTAAAACTGATGACACATTAAACGCTCAAATCATAGACAGTAGGAAGACTCTGTCTTCCTGTACTTTAGTCGGCATTGTGTCTCTTATATTTAATTCCGATGCAATTTCTGTGTTTCATCGACAATGGGAAGGTCCAAGGGATACAGTAAACCTGCAGAGGTGCATCAGAATGAAAAACTGGTGACACATGAAACGCTCAAAACATAGACAGTAGGAAGACTCAGTCTTCCTGTACTTATGACGGCTTGTGTCCCTTATATTTAATTCCGATGCAATTTTTCTAATTCATCGTCAATGGGAAGGTCCAAGGGATATAGTAAACATGCAGAGGTGCATCGGAAAGTAAAACCGATGACACAGGACACGCTCAAAACATAGACAGTTGAAAGACTCAGTCTTCCTGTACTTAAGTCGGCGTTGTGTCTCTTATATTTAATTCCGATGCAATTTCTGTGTTTCATCGTCAATGGAAAGGTCCAAGGGATACAGTAAACCTGCAGAGGTGCATCGGAATGTAAAACTAGTGACACAGGAAACGTTCAAAACATAGACAGTAGGAAGACTCAGTCTTCCTGTACTTAAGTCGGCATTGTGTCTCTTATATTTAATTCCGATGCAATTTCTGAGTTTCATCGACAATGGGAAGGTCCAAGGGATACAGTAAACCTGCAGAGGTGCATCGGAATGTAAAACTGGTGACACAGGAAACGCTCAAAACATAGACAGTAGGATGACTTAGTCTTTCTGTACTTAAGTCGGCATTGTGTCTCTTATATTTAATTCTGATGTAGTTTCTGTGTTTCATCGTACCTGTGAAGGTCCAAGGGATCCAGTAAACCTGTAGAGGTGCATCGGAATGTAAAACTGGTGACACAGGAAACGCTCAAATTATAGAGAGTAGGAAAACTCAGTCTTCCTTACTTAAGTCGGCATTGTGTCTCTTATATTTAATTCCGATGCAATTTCTGTGTTTCATCGCCAATGGAAAGGTCCAAGGGATACAGTAAACCTGCAGAGGTGCATCGGAATGTAAAACTAGTGACACAGGAAACGTAGAAAACATAGACAGTAGGAAGACTCAGTCTTCCTGTACTTAAGTCGGCGTTGTGTCTCTTATATTTACTTCCGATGCAATTTCTGTGTTTCATCGTCAATGGAAAGGTCCAAGGGATACAGTAAACCTGCAGAGGTGCATCGGAATGTAAAACTAGTGACACAGGAAACGTTCAAAACATAGACAGTAGGAAGACTCAGTCTTCCAGTACTTAAGTCGGCATTGTGTCTCTTATATTTATTTCAGATGAAATTTCTGTGTTTCATCGTGAATGGATAGGTCCAACTGATATAGTAAACCTGCAGAGGTGCATCGGAAAGTAAAACTGATGACACAGGAAACGCTCAAAACATAGCCAGTAGGAAGACTCAGTCTTCCTGTACTTAAGTCGGCATTGTATCTCTTATATTTAATTCCGATGCAATTTCTGTGTTTCATCGACAATGGGAAGGTCCAAGGGATATAGTAAACATGCAGAGGTGCATCGGAAAGTAAAACTGATGACACAGGAAACGCTCAAATCATAGACAGTAGGAAGACTCAGTCTTCCTGTACTTAAGACGGCTTTGTGACACTTATATTTAATTCCGATGCGATTTCTGTGTTTCATCGACAATTGGAAGGTCCAAGGGATATAGTAAACCTGCAGAGGTGAATCCGAATATAAAACTGGTGACACAGGACACGCTCAAAACATAGACAGTTGAAAGACTCAGTCTTCCTGTACTTAAGTCGGCGTTGTGTCTCTTATATTTAATTCCGATCCAATTTCTGTGTTTCATCGTCAATGTAAAGGTCCAAGGGATACAGTAAACCTGCAGAGGTGCATCGGAATGTAAAACTAGTGACACAGGAAACGTTCAAAACATAGACAGTAGGAAGACTCAGTCTTCCTGTACTTATGTCGGCATTGTGTCCCTTATATTTAATTCCGATGCAATTTCTGAGTTTCATCGACAATGGGAAGGTCCAAGGGTTACAGTAAACCTGCAGAGGTGCATCGGAATGTAAAACTGGTGACACAGGAAACGCTCAAAACATAGACAGTAGGATGACTTAGTCTTTCTGTACTTAAGTCGGCATTGTGTCTCTTATATTTAATTCTGATGTAATTTCTGTGTTTCATCGTACCTGTGAAGGTCCAAGGGATACAGTAAACCTGTAGAGGTGCATCGGAATGTAAAACTGGTGACACAGGAAACGCTCAAATTATAGAGAGTAGGAAAACTCAGTCTTCCTTACTTAAGTCGGCATTGTGTCTCTTATATTTAATTCCGATGCAATTTCTGTGTTTCATCGCCAATGGAAAGGACCAAGGGATACAGTAAACCTGCAGAGGTGCATCGGAATGTAAAACTAGTGACACAGGAAACGTACAAAACATAGACAGTAGGAAGACTCAGTCTTCCTGTACTTAAGTCGGCGTTGTGTCTCTTATATTTAATTCCGATGCAATTTCTGTGTTTCATCGTCAATGGAAAGGTCGAAGGGGTACAGTAAACCTGCAGAGGTGCATCGGAATGTAAAACTAGTGACACAGGAAACGTTCAAAACATAGACAGTAGGAAGACTCAGTCTTCCTGTACTTAAGTCGGCATTGTGTCTCTTATATTTATTTCAGATGAAATTTCTGTGTTTCATCGTGAATGGATAGGTCCAACTGATATAGTAAACCTGCAGAGGTGCATCGGAAAGTAAAACTGATGACACAGGAAACGCTAAATACATAGCCAGTAGGAAGACTCAGTCTTCCTGTACTTAAGTCGGCATTGTGTCTCTTATATTTAATTCCGATGCAATTTCTGTGTTTCATCGTCAATGGGAAGGTCCAAGGGATACAGTAAACATGCAGAGGTGCATCGGAATGTAAAACTGGTGACACAGGAAACGCTCAACACATTGACCGTAAGAAGACTGTTTTCTGGTACTTAAGTCGGCATTGTGTATCTTATATTTAATTCCGATGCAATTTCTGTGTTTCATCGTCACTGTGAAGGTCCAAGGGATACAGTGAACCTGTAGAGGTGCATCGGAATGTAAAACTGGTGACACAGGAAACGCTCAAATTATAGATAGTAGGAAGACTCAATCTTCCTGTACTTTAGTCGGCATTGTGTCTCTTATATTTAATTCCGATGCAATTTCTGTGTTTCATCGTCAATCGGAAGGTCCAAGGGATACAGTAAACCTGCAGAGTTGCATCAGAATGTAAAACTGGTGACACAGGAAACGCTCAAAACATTGAGAGTAGGAAGACTCAGTCTTCCTGTACTTAAGTCGGCATTGTGTCTCTTATATTTAATTCCGATGCAATTTCTGTGTTTCATCGTCAACGGGAAGGTCCAAGGTATACAGTAAACCTGAAGAGGTGCATCGGAATGTAAAACTAGTGAGACAGGAAACGCTCAAAACATAGACAGTAGGAAGCCTCAGTCTTCCTGTACTTAAGTCGGCATTGTGTCTCTTATATTTAATTCTGATGTAATTTCTGTGTTTCATCGTACCTGTGAAGGTCCAAGGGATACAGTAAACCTGTAGAGGTGCATCGGAATGTAAAACTGGTGACACAGGAAACGCTCAAATTATAGAGAGTAGGAAAACTCAGTCTTCCTTACTTAAGTCGGCATTGTGTCTCTTATATTTAATTCCGATGCAATTTCTGTGTTTCATCGCCAATGGAAAGGACCAAGGGATACAGTAAACCTGCAGAGGTGCATCGGAATGTAAAACTAGTGACACAGGAAACGTACAAAACATAGACAGTAGGAAGACTCAGTCTTCCTGTACTTAAGTCGGCGTTGTGTCTCTTATATTTAATTCCGATGCAATTTCTGTGTTTCATCGTCACTGTGAAGGTCCAAGGGATACAGTAAACCTGTAGAGGTGCATCGGAATGTAAAACTGGTGACACAGGAACCGCTCAAATTATAGATAGTAGGAAGACTCAATCTTCCTGTACTTTAGTCGGCATTGTGTCTCTTATATTTAATTCCGATGCAATTTCTGTGTTTCATCGTCAATCGGAAGGTCCAAGGGATACAGTAAACCTGCAGAGTTGCATCAGAATGTAAAACTGGTGACACAGGAAACGCTCAAAACATAGACAGTAGGAAGACTCAGTCTTCCTGTACTTAAGTCGGCATTGTGTCTCTTATATTTAATTCCGATGCAATTTCTGTGTTTCATCGTCAACGGGAAGGTCCAAGGTATACAGTAAACCTGAAGAGGTGCATCGGAATGTAAAACTAGTGAGACAGAAAACGCTCAAAACATATACAGTAGGAAGCCTCAGTCTTCCTGTACTGAAGTCGGCATAGTGTCTCTTATATTTAATTCCGATGCGATTGCTGTGTTACATCGACAATGGGGAGGTCCAATGGATACAGTAAACCTGCAGAGGTGCATCGGAATGAAAAACTGGTGAAACAGGAAACGCTCAAAACATAGACAGTAGGGAGACTCCGTCTTCCTGTACTTAAGTCGGCATTGTGTCTCTTATATTTAATTCCGATGCGATTTCTGTGTTTCATCGACAATGGGAAGGTCCAAGGGATACAGTATATCGGCAGGGGTGAATCGGAATGTAAAACTGGTGATACAGGAAACGATCAAAACATCGACCGTAAGTAGACTCAGTTTTCTTGTACTTAAGTCCTCGTTGTGTCTCTTATATTTAATTCCGATGCAATTTCTGTGTTTCATCGTCAATGGGAAGGTCCAAGGGATACAGTAAACCTGAAGAGGTGCATCGGAATGTAAAACTGGTGACACAGGAAACGCTCAAAACATAGACAGTTGAAAGACTTAGTCTTCCTGTACTTAAGTCGGCATTATGTCTCTTATATTTATTTCCGATTAAATTTCTGTGTTTCATCGTGTATGGGAATGTCCAAGGGATATAGTAAACATGCAGAGGTGCATCGGAAACTAAAACTGATGACACAGGAAACGCTCAAAACATAGACAGTAGGAAGACTCAGTCTTACTGTACTTAAGTCGGCATTGTGTCTCTTATATTTAATTCCGATGCGATTTCTGTGTTTCATCGACAATGGGAAGGTCCAAGCGATACAGTAAATCGGCAGGGGGGCATCGGAATGTAAAACTGGTGACACAGGAAACGCTCAAATCATCGACCGTAAGAAGACTCAGTTTTCTTGCACTTAAGTCGGCGTTGTGGCTCTTATATTTAATTCCGATGCAATTTCTGTGTTTCATCGTCAATGGGAAGGTCCAAGGGATACAGTAAGCCTGCAGAGGTGCATCGGAATGTAAAACTGGTGACACAGGAAACGCTCAAAACATAGACAGTAGGAAGACTTAGTCTTCCTGTACTTAAGTCGGCATTGTGTCTCTTATATTTAATTCCGATGCAATTTCTGTGTTTCATCGTCAATGGGAAGGTCCAAGGGATACAGTAAACCTGCAGAGGTGCATCGGAATGTAAAACTGGTGACTCTGGAAACGCTCAAATCATAGACAGTAGGAAGACTCAGTCTTCCTGTACTTAAGACGGCATTGTGACTCTTATATTTAATTCCGATGCAATTTCTGTGTTTCTTCGACAATGGGAATGTCCGAGGGATACAGTAAACGTGCAGAGGTGATTCGGAATGTAAAACTGGTGCCACAGGAAACTCTCAAAACATAGACAGTAGGAAGACTCAGTCTTTCTGTACATAAGTCGTCATTGTGCCTCTTGTATTTAATTTCGATGCAATTTGTGTGTTTAATCGCCAATGGGAAGGTCGAAGGGATACAGTAAACATGCAGAGGTGCATCGGAATGTAAAACTGGTGACACAGGAAACGCTCAACTCATTGACCGTAAAAAGACTGTTTTCTGGTACTTAAGTCGGCATTGTGTATCTTATATTTAATTCCGATGCAATTTCTGTGTTTCATCGTCACTGTGAAGGTCCAAGGGATACAGTAAACCTGTAGAGGTGCATCGGAATGTAAAACTGGTGACACAGGAAACGCTCAAATTATAGACAGTAGGAAGACTCAATGTTCCTGTACTTAAGTCGGCATTGTGTCTCTTATATTTAATTCCGATGCAATTTCTGTGTTTCATCGTCAATGGGAAGGTCCAAGGGATACAGTAAACCTGCAGAGTTGCATCAGAATGTAAAACTGGTGACACAGGAAACGCTCAAAACATAGACAGTAGGAAGACTCAGTCTTCCTGTACTTAAGTCGGCATTGTGTCTCTTATATTTAATTCCGATGCAATTTCTGTGTTTCATCGTCAACGGGAAGGTCCAAGGTATACAGTAAACCTGAAGAGGTGCATCGGAATGTAAAACTACTGAGACAGGAAACGCTCAAAACATAGACAGTAGGAAGCCTCAGTCTTCCTGTACTGAAGTCGGCATAGTGTCTCTTATATTTAATTCCGATGCGATTGCTGTGTTACATCGACAATGGGGAGGTCCAATGGATACAGTAAACCTGCAGAGGTGCATCGGAATGAAAAACTGGTGAAACAGGAAACGCTCAAAACATAGACAGTAGGGAAACTCAGTCTTCCTGTACTTAAGTCGGCATTGTGTCTCTTATATTTAATTCCGATGCGAATTCTGTGTTTCATCGACAATGGGAAGTCCAAGGGATACAGTATATCGGCAGGGGTGAATCGGAATGTAAAACTGGTGATACAGGAAACGAGCAAAGCATCGACCGTAAGTAGACTCAGTTTTCTTGTACTTAAGGCCTCGTTGTGTCTCTTATATTTAATTCCGATGCAATTTCTGTGTTTCATCGTCAATGGGAAGGTCCAAGGGATACAGTAAACCTGAAGAGGTGCATCGGAATGTAAAACTGGTGACACAGGAAACGCTCAAAACATAGACAGTTGAAAGACTTAGTCTTCCTGTACTTAAGTCGGCATTATATCTCTTATATTTATTTCCGATTAAATTTCTGTGTTTCATCGTGAATGGGAAGGTCCAAGGGATATAGTAAACTTGCAAAGGTGCATCGGAAAGTAAAACGGATGACACAGGAAACGCTCAAAACATAGACAGTAGGAAGACTTAGTCTTCCTGTACTTAAGTCGGCATTGTGTCTCTTATATTTAATTCCGATGCAATTTCTGTGTTTCATCGTCAATGGGAAGGTCCAAGGGATACAGTAAACCTGCAGAGGTGCATCGGAATGTAAAACTGGTGACTCTGGAAACGCTCAAATCATAGACAGTAGGAAGACTCAGTCTTCCTGTACTTAAGACGGCATTGTGACTCTTATATTTAATTCCGATGCAATTTCTGTGTTTCTTCGACAATGGGAATGTCCGAGGGATACAGTAAACGTGCAGAGGTGATTCGGAATGTAAAACTGGTGCCACAGGAAACTCTCAAAACATAGACAGTAGGAAGACTCAGTCTTTCTGTACATAAGTCGTCATTGTGCCTCTTGTATTTAATTTCGATGCAATTTGTGTGTTTAATCGCCAATGGGAAGGTCGAAGGGATACAGTAAACATGCAGAGGTGCATCGGAATGTAAAACTGGTGACACAGGAAACGCTCAACACATTGACCGTAAAAAGACTGTTTTCTGGTACTTAAGTCGGCATTGTGTATCTTATATTTAATTCCGATGCAATTTCTGTGTTTCATCGTCACTGTGAAGGTCCAAGGGATACAGTAAACCTGTAGAGGTGCATCGGAATGTAAAACAGGTGACACAGGAAACGCTCAAATTATAGACAGTAGGAAGACTCAATCTTCCTGTACTTAAGTCGGCATTGTGTCTCTTATATTTAATTCCGATGCAATTTCTGTGTTTCATTGTCAATGGGAAGGTCCAAGGGATACAGTAAACCTGCAGAGTTGCATCAGAATGTAAAACTGGTGACACAGGAAACGCTCAAAACATAGACAGTAGGAAGACTCAGTCTTCCTGTACTTAAGTCGGCATTGTGTCTCTTATATTTAATTCCGATGCAATTTCTGTGTTTCATCGTCAATGGGAAGGTCCAAGGTATACAGCAAACCTGAAGAGGTGCATCGGAATGGAAAACTAGTGAGACAGGAAACGCTCAAAACATAGACAGTAGGATCCCTCAGTCTTCCTGTACTGAAGTCGGCATAGTGTCTCTTATATTTAATTCCGATGCGATTGCTGTCTTACATCGACAATGGGGAGGTCCAATGGATACAGTAAACCTGCAGAGGTGCATCGGAATGTAAAACTGGTGAAACAGGAAACGCTCAAAACATAGACAGTAGGGAGACTCAGTCTTCCTGTACTTAAGTCGGCATTGTGTCTCTTATATTTAATTCCGATGCGATTTCTGTGTTTCATCGACAATGGGAAGGTCCAAGGGATACAGTAAATCGGCAGGGGTGAATCGGAATGTAAAACTGGTGATACAGGAAACGATCAAAACATCGACCGTAAGTAGACTCAGTTTTCTTATACTTAAGTCCTCGTTGTGTCTCTTATATTTAATTCCGATGCAATTTCTGTGTTTCATCGTCAATGGGAAGGTCCAAGGGATACAGTAAACCTGAAGAGGTTCGTCAGAATGTAAAACTGGTGACACAGGAAACGCTCAAATTATAGACAGTAGGAAGTTTCAGTCTTCCTGTACTTAAGTCGGCATTGTGTCTCTTATATTTAATTCCGATGCAATTTCTGTGTTTCATCAACAATGGGAAGGTCCAAGGGATACAGTAAACCTGAAGAGGTGCATCGGAATGTAAAACTAGTGAGACAGGAAACGCTCGAAGCATAGACAGTAGGAAGCCTCAGTCTTCCTGTACTTAAGTCGGCATTGTGTCTCTTATATTTAATTCCGATGCAATTTCTGTGTTTTATCGTCAATGGGAAGGTCCAAGGGATACAGTAAACCTGCAGAGGTGCATCGGAATGTAAAACTAGTGACACAGGAAACGGTCAAAACATAGACAGTAGGAAGACTCAGTCTTCCTGTACTTAAGTCGGCATTGTGTATCTTATATTTATTTCCGATGAAATATCTGTGTTTCATCGAGAATGGGAATGTCCAAGGGATATAGTAGACCTGCAGACGTGCATCGGAAAGTAAAACTGATGACACAGGAAACGCTCAAAACATAGACAGTAGGAAGACTCAGTCTTCCTGTACTTAAGTCGGCATTGTGTCTCTTATATTTAATTCCGATGCAAGTTCTGTGTTTCATCGTCAATGGGAAGGTCCAAGGGATACAGTAAACCTGAAGAGGTGCATCGGAATGTAAAACTAGTGAGACAGGAAACGCTCAAAACATAGACAGTAGGAAGCCTCAGTCTTCCTGTACTTAAGTCGGCATTGTGTCTCTTATATTTAATTCCGATGCGATTTCTGTGTTTCATCGACAATGGGAAGGTCCAAGCGATACAGTAAATCGGCAGGGGGGCATCGGAATGTAAAACTGGTGACACAGGAAACGCTCAAATCATCGACCGTAAGAAGACTCAGTTTTCTTGTACTTAAGTCGGCGTTGTGTCTCTTATATTTAATTCCGATGCAATTTCTGTGTTTCATCGTCAATGGGAAGGTCCAAGGGATACAGTAAGCCTGCAGAGGTGCATCGGAATGTAAAACTGGTGACACAGGAAACGCTCAAAACATAGACAGTAGGAAGACTCAGTCTTCCTGTACTTAAGTCGGCATTGTGTCTCTTATATTTATTTCCGATGAAATTTCTGTGTTTCATCGTGAATGGGAAGGTCCAAGGGATATAGTAAACATGCAAAGGTGCATCGGAAAGTAAAACGGATGACACAGGAAACTCTCAAAACATAGACAGTAGGAAGACTTAGTCTTCCTGTACTTAAGTCGGCATTGTGTCTCTTATATTTAATTCCGATGCAATTTCTGTGTTTCATCGTCAATGGGAAGGTCCAAGGGATACAGTAAACCTGCAAAGGTGCAACGGAATGTAAAACTGGTGACACAGGAAACGTTCAAAACATAGACAGTAGGAAGACTCAGTCTTCCTGTACTTAAGTCGGCATTGTGTCTCTTATATTTATTTCAGATGAAATTTCTGTGTTTCATCGTGAATGGATAGGTCCAACAGATATAGTAAACCTGCAGAGGTGCATCGGAAAGTAAAACTGATGACACAGGAAACGCTCAAAACATAGCCAGTAGGAAGACTCAGTCTTCCTGTACTTAAGTCGGCATTGTATCTCTTATATTTAATTCCGATGCAATTTCTGTGTTTCATCGACAATGGGAAGGTCCAAGGGATATAGTAAACATGCAGAGGTGCATCGGAAAGTAAAACTGATGACACAGGAAACGCTCAAAACATAGACAGTAGGAAGACTCAGTCTTCCTGTACTTAAGACGGCATTGTGACACTTATATTTAATTCCGATGCGATTTCTGTGTTTCATCGACAATTGGAAGGTCCAAGGGATATAGTAAACCTGCAGAGGTGAATCCGAATATAAAACTGGTGACACAGGACACGCTCAAAACATAGACAGTTGAAAGACTCAGTCTTCCTGTACTTAAGTCGGCGTTGTGTCTCTTATATTTAATTCCAATGCAATTTCTGTGTTTCATCGTCAATGTAAAGGTCCAAGGGATACAGTAAACCTGCAGAGGTGCATCGGAATGTAAAACTAGTGACACAGGAAACGTTCAAAACATAGACAGTAGGAAGACTCAGTCTTCCTGTACTTAAGTCGGCATTGTGTCCCTTATATTTAATTCCGATGCAATTTCTGAGTTTCATCGACAATGGGAAGGTCCAAGGGATACAGTAAACCTGCAGAGGTGCATCGGAATGTAAAACTGGTGACACAGGAAACGCTCAAAACATAGACAGTAGGATGACTTAGTCTTTCTGTACTTAAGTCGGCATTGTGTCTCTTATATTTAATTCTGATGTAATTTCTGTGTTTCATCGTACCTGTGAAGGTCCAAGGGATACAGTAAACCTGTAGAGGTGCATCGGAATGTAAAACTGGCGACACAGGAAACGCTCAAATTATAGAGAGTAGGAAAACTCAGTCTTCCTTACTTAAGTCGGCATTGTGTATCTTATATTTAATTCCGATGCAATTTCTGTGTTTCATCGCTAATGGAAAGGTCCAAGGGATACAGTAAACCTGCAGAGGTGCATCGGAATGTAAAACTAGTGACACAGGAAACGTACAAAACATAGACAGTAGGAAGACTCAGTCTTCCTGTACTTAAGTCGGCGTTGTGTCTCTTATATTTAATTCCGATGCAATTTCTGTGTTTCATCGTCAATGGAAAGGTCGAAGGGGTACAGTAAACCTGCAGAGGTGCATCGGAATGTAAAACTAGTGACACAGGAAACGTTCAAAACATAGACAGTAGGAAGACTCAGTCCTCCTGTACTTAAGTCGGCATTGTGTCTCTTATATTTATTTCAGATGAAATTTCTGTGTTTCATCGTGAATGGATAGGTCCAACTGATATAGTAAACCTGCAGAGGTGCATCGGAAAGTAAAACTGATGACACAGGAAACGCTCAAAACATAGCCAGTAGGAAGACTCAGTCTTCCTGTACTTAAGTCGGCATTGTGTCTCTTATATTTAATTCCGATGCAATTTCTGTGTTTCATCGTCAATGGGAAGGTCCAAGGGATACAGTAAACATGCAGAGGTGCATCGGAATGTAAAACTGGTGACACAGGAAACGCTCAACACATTGACCGTAAGAAGACTGTTTTCTGGTACTTAAGTCGGCATTGTGTATCTTATATTTAATTCCGATGCAATTTCTGTGTTTCATCGTCACTGTGAAGGTCCAAAGGATACAGTAAACCTGTAGAGGTGCATCGGAATGTAAAACTGGTGACACAGGAAACGCGCAAATTATAGAGAGTAGGAAGACTCAATCTTCCTGTACTTTAGTCGGCATTGTGTCTCTTATATTTAATTCCGATGCAATTTCTGTGTTTCATCGTCAATGGGAAGGTCCAAGGGATACAGTAAACCTGCAGAGTTGCATCAGAATGTAAAACTGGTGACACAGGAAACGCTCAAAACATAGACAGTAGGAAGACTCAGTCTTCCTGTACTTAAGTCGGCATTGTGTCTCTTATATTTAATTTGGATGCAATTTCTGTGTTTCATCGTCAACGGGAAGGTCCAAGGTATACAGTAAACCTGAAGAGGTGCATCGGAATGTAAAACTAGTGAGACAGGAAACGCTCAAAACATAGACAGTAGGGAGACTCAGTCTTCCTGTACTTAAGTCGGCATTGTGTCTCTTATATTTAATTCCGATGCGATTTCTGTGTTTCATCGACAATGGGAAGGTCCAAGGGATACAGTATATCGGCAGGGGTGAATCGGAATGTAAAACTGGTGATACAGGAAACGATCAAAACATCGACCGTAAGTAGACTCAGTTTTCTTGTACTTAAGTCCTCGTTGTGTCTCTTATATTTAATTCCGATGCAATTTCTGTGTTTCATCGTCAATGGGAAGGTCCAAGGGATACAGTAAACCTGCAGAGTTGCATCAGAATGTAAAACTGGTGACACAGGAAACGCTCAAAACATAGACAGTAGGAAGACTCAGTCTTCCTGTACTTAAGTCGGCATTGTGTCTCTTATATTTAATTCCGATGCAATTTCTGTGTTTCATCGTCAATGGGAAGGTCCAAGGTATACAGTAAACCTGAAGAGGTGCATCGGAATGGAAAACTAGTGAGACAGGAAACGCTCAAAACATAGACAGTAGGAAGCCTCAGTCTTCCTGTAGTGAAGTCGGCATAGTGTCTCTTATATTTAATTCCGATGCGATTGCTGTGTTACATCGACAATGGGGAGGTCCAATGGATACAGTAAACCTGCAGAGGTGCATCGGAATGTAAAACTGGTGAAACAGGAAACGCTCAAAACATAGACAGTAGGGAGACTCAGCCTTCCTGTACTTAAGTCGGCATTGTGTCTCTTATATTTAATTCCGATGCGATTTCTGTGTTTCATCGACAATGGGAAGGTCCAAGGGATACAGTAAATCGGCAGGGGTGAATCGGAATGTAAAACTGGGGATACAGGAAACGATCAAAACATCGACCGTAAGTAGACTCAGTTTTCTTGTACTTAAGTCCTCGTAGTGTCTCTTATATTTAATTCCGATGCAATTTCTGTGTTTCATCGTCAATGGGAAGGTCCAAGGGATACAGTAAACCTGAAGAGGTGCATCGGAATGTAAAACTGGTGACACAGGAAACGCTCAAAACATAGACAGTTGAAAGACTTAGTCTTCCTGTACTTAAGTCGGCATTATTTCTCTTATATTTATTTCCGATTAAATTTCTGTGTTTCATCGTGAATGGGAATGTCCAAGGGATATAGTAAACATGCAGAGGTGCATCGGAAACTAAAACTGATGACACAGGATACGCTCAAAACATAGACAGTAGGAAGACTTAGTCGTCCTGTACTTAAGTCGGCATTGTGTCTCTTATATTTAATTCCGATGCAATTTCTGTGTTTCATCGTCACTGTGAAGGTCCAAGTGATAGAGTAAACCTGTAGAGGTTCGTCAGAATGTAAAACTGGTGACACAGGAAACGCTCAAATTATAGACAGTAGGAAGTTTCAGTCTTCCTGTACTTAAGTCGGCATTGTGTCTCTTATATTTAATTCCGATGCAATTTCTGTGTTTCATCAACAATGGGAAGGTCCAAGGGATACAGTAAACCTGAAGAGGTGCATCGGAATGTAAAACTAGTGAGACAGGAAACGCTCAAAGCATAGACAGTAGGAAGCCTCAGTCTTCCTGTACTTAAGTCTGCATTGTGTCTCTTATATTTAATTCCGATGCAATTTCTGTGTTTTATCGTCAATGGGAAGGTCCAAGGGATACAGTAAACCTGCAGAGGTGCATCGGAATGTAAAACTGGTGACACAGGAAACGGTCAAAACATAGACACTAGGAAGACTCAGTCTTCCTGTACTTAAGTCGGCATTGTGTATCTTTTATTTATTTCCGATGAAATATCTGTGTTTCATCGAGAATGGGAATGTCCAAGGGATATAGTAAACCTGCAGAAGTGCATCGGAAAGTAAAACTGATGACACAGGAAACGCTCAAAACATAGACAGTAGGAAGACTCAGTCTTCCTGTACTTAAGTCGGCATTGTGTCTCTTATATTTAATTCCGATGCAAGTTCTGTGTTTCATCGTCAATGGGAAGGTCCAAGGGATACAGTAAACCTGAAGAGGTGCATCGGAATGTAAAACTAGTGAGACAGGAAACGTTCAAAACATAGACAGTAGGAAGCCTCAGTCTTCCTGTACTTAAGTCGGCATTGTGTCTCTTATATTTAATTCCGATGCGATTTCTGTGTTTCATCGACAATGGGAAGGTCCAAGCGATACAGTAAATCGGCAGGGGGGCATCGGAATGTAAAACTGGTGACACAGGAAACGCTCAAATCATCGACCGTAAGAAGACTCAGTTTTCTTGTACTTAAGTCGGCGTTGTGTCTCTTATATTTAATTCCGATGCAATTTCTGTATTTCATCGTCAATGGGAAGGTCCAAGGGATACAGTAAGCCTGCAGAGGTTCATCGGAATGTAAAACTGGTGACACAGGAAACGCTCAAAACATAGACAGTAGGAAGACTCAGTCTTCCTGTACTTAAGTCGGCATTGTGTCTCTTATATTTATTTCCGATGAAATTTCTGTGTTTCATCGTGAATGGGAAGGTCCAAGGGATATAGTAAACATGCAAAGGTGCATCGGAAAGTAAAACGGATGACACAGGAAACTCTCAAAACATAGACAGTAGGAAGACTTAGTCTTCCTGTACTTAAGTCGGCATTGTTTCCCTTATATTTAATTCCGATGCAATTTCTGTGATTCATCGTCAATGGGAAGGTCCAAGGGATACAGTAAACCTGCAAAGGTGCAACGGAATGTAAAACTGGTGACACAGGAAACGCTCATAACATACACCGTAAGAAGACTCAGTTTTCTTGTACTTAAGTCGGCGATGTGTCTCTTATATTTAATTAAGATGCAATTTCTGTGTTTCATCGTCAATGGAAAGGTACAAGGGATACAGTAAACCTGCAGAAGTGAATCGGAATGTAAAACTGGTGACACAGGATACGCTCAAAACATAGACAGTAGGAAGACTCAATCTTCCGGAACTTAAGTCGGCATTGTGTCTCTTATGTTTAATTTCGATGCAATTGGTGTGTTTCATCGCCAATGGGAAGGTCCAAGGGATACAGTAAACATGCAGAGGTGCATCGGAATGTAAAACTGGTGACACAGGATAAGCTCAAACATTGACCGTAAGAAGACTGTTTTCTGGTACTTAAGTCGGCATTGTCTCTCTTATATTTAATTCCGATGCAATTTCTGTGTTTCATCGTCACTGTGAAGGTCCAAGTGATAGAGTAAACCTGTAGAGGTGCGTCAGAATGTAAAACTGGTGACACAGGAAACGCTCAAATTATAGACAGTAGGAAGACTCAGTCTTCCTGTACTTGAGTCGGCATTGTGTCTCTTATATTTAATTCCGATGCAATTTCTGTGTTTCATCGTCAATGGTAAGGTCCAAGGGATACAGTAAACCTGAAGAGGTGCATCGGAATGTAAAATTAGTGAGACAGGAAACGCTCAAAACATAGACAGTAGGAAGATTCAGTCTTCCTGTACTCAAGTCGGCATTGTGATTCTTATATTTAATTCCGATGCAATTTCTGTTATTCGTCGTCAATGGGAAGGTGCAAGGGATACAGTAAACCTGCAGAGGTGCATCAGAATGTAAAATTGGTGACACAGGAAACGCTCAAAACATAGACCGTAAGAAGACTCAGTTTTCTTGTGCTTAAGTCGGCGTTGTGTCTCTTATATATAAATCCGATGCAATTTCTGTGGTTCATCGTCAGTGGGAACGTCCAAAAGATACAGTAAACCTGCAGAGGTGAATCGGAAGTAAAACTGGTGACACAGGAAACGCTCAAAACATAGACAGTAGGAAGACTCAATCTTCCGGTACTTAAGTCGGCATTGTGTCTCTTATATTTAATTTCGATGCAATTTGTGTGTTTCATCGCCAATGGGAAGGTCCAAGGGATATAGTAAACATGCAGAGGTGCATCGGAATGTAAAACTGATGACACAGGATACGCTCACAACAATTACCGTAAGAAGACTGTATTCTGGTACTTAAGTCGGCATTGTGTCACTTATATTTAATTCCGATTCAATTTCTGTGTTTCATCGTCACTGTGAAGGTCCAAGTGATACAGTAAACCTGTAGAGGTGCGTCAGAATGTAAAACTGGTGACACAGGAAACGCTCAAATTATAGACAGTAGGAAGACTCAGTCTTCCTGTACTTAAGCGGCATTGTGTCTCTTATATTTAATTCCGATGCAATTTCTGTGTTTCATCGTCAATGGGAAGGTCCAAGGGATACAGTAAACCTGCAGAGGTGCATCAGAATGTAAAACGTGTGACACAGGAAACGCTCAAAACATAGACCGTAAGAAGACTCAGTTTTCTTGTGCTTAAGTCGGCGATGTGTCTCTTATATATAAATCCGATGCAATTTCTGTGTTTCATCGTCAATGGGAACGTCCAAAAGATACAGTAAACCTGCAGAGGTGAATCGGAAGTAAAACTGATGACATAGGAAACGCACAAAACATAGACAGTAGAAAGATTCAGTCTTCCTGTACTCAAGTCGGCATTGTGTCTCTTATATTTAATTCCGATGCAATTTCTGTTATTCATCGTCAATGGGAAGGTGCAAGGGATACAGTAAACCTGCAGAGGTGCTTCAGAATGTAAAACTGGTGACACAGGCAACGCTCAAAACATAGACAGTAGGAAGACACAGTCTTCCTGTACTTAAGTCGGCATTGTGTCTCTTATATTTAATTCCGATGGAATTTCTGTGTTTCATCGTGAATGGGAAGGTCCAATGGAAACAGTAAACCTGCAGAGGCACATCAGAATGTAAAACCGGTGACACAGGCAACGCTCAAAACATAGACAGTAGGAAGACACAGTCTTCCTGTACTTAAGTCGGCATTGTGTCTCTTATATTTAATTCCGATGGAATTTACGTGTTTCATCGTCAATGGGAATGTCTAAGGGATACAGTAAACCTGCACAGGTGAATCGGAATGTAAAACTGGTGACACAGGAAACGCTCAAAACATAGACAGTAGGAAGTCTCAGTCTTCCTGTATTTAAGTCGGAATTGTGTCTCTTATATTTAATTCCGCTGCGATTTCTGTGTTTCATCGACAATGGGAAGGTGCAAGGGATACAATAAACCGGCAGAGGTGCATCGGAATGTAAAACTGGTGACACAGGAAACGCTCAAAACATAGACAGTAGGAAGACTCAGTCTTCCTGTACTTAAGTCGGCATTGTGTTTCTTATATTTAATTTCGATGCAATTTGTGTGTTTCTTCGCCAATGGGGTGGTCCAGGGGATACTGTAAACCTGCAGATGTGCATCGGAATGTAAAACTGGTGACACAGGAAACGCTCAAAACATTGACTGTAAGAAGACTGTTTTCTTGTACTTAAGTCGGCATTGTGTATCTTATATTTAATTCCGATGCAATTTCTGTGTTTCATCGTCAATGGGAAGGTCCAAGGGATACAGTAAACGTGCAGAGGTGCATCAGAATGTAAAACTCGTGACACAGGAAACGCTCAAAACATAGACAGTAGGAAGACTCAGTCTTCCTGTACTTAAGTCGGCATTGTGTCTCTTATATTTAATTCCGATGCAATTTCTGTGTTTCATCGTCAATGGGAAGGTCCAAGGGATACAGTAAACCTGTAGAGGTGCATCGGAATGTAAAACTGGTGACACAGGAAACGCTCAAAACATAGACAATAGAAAGACACACCCTTCCTGTACTTAAGTCGACACTGTGACTCTTCTATTTAACTCCGATGCAATTTCTGTGTTTCATCGTCAATGGGAGGGTCCAAGGGATACAGTAAACCTGCAGAGGTGCATCAGAATGTAAAACTGGTGACACAGGAAACGCTCAAAACATAGACAGTAGGAAGATTCAGTCTTCCTGCACTTAAGTCGGCATTGTGTCTCTTATATTTAATTCCGATGCAATTTCTGTGTTTCATCGTCAATGGGAAGGTCCAAGGGATACAGTAAACCTGCAAAGGTGCATCGGAATGTGAAACTAGTGACACAGGAAACGCTCAAAACATCGACAGTAGGAAGACTCAGTCTTCCTGTACTTAAGTCGGCATTGCGTCTCTTATATTTAATTCCGATGCTATTTCTGTGTTTCATCGTCACTGTGAAGGTCCAAGGGATACTGTAAACCTGCAGAGGTGCATCAGAATGTAAAACTGGTGACACAGGAAACGCTCAGAACATAGACAGTAGGAAGTCTCAGTCTTCCTGTACTTAAGTCGGCATTGTGTCTCTTATATTTATTTCCGGTGAAATATCTGTGTTTCATCGTGAATGGGGAGGTCCAAGCGACATAGTAAACCTGCAGAGGTGCATCGGAAAGTAAAACTGATGACACAGGAAACGCTCAAAACATAGACAGTAGGAAGACTTAGTCTTCCTGTACTTAAGTCGGAATTGTGTCTCTTATATTTAATTTCGATGCAATTTCTGTGTTTCATCGTCACTGTGAAGTTCCAAGGGATACAGTAAACCTGTAGAGGTGCATCGGAATATAAAACTGGTTACACAGGAAACGCTCAAATTATAGACAGTAGGAAGACTCAGTCTTCCTGTTCTTATGTCGGCATTGTGTCTCTTATATTTAATTCCGATGCAATTTCTGTGTTTCATCGTCAATGGTAAGATCCAAGGGATACAGTAAACATGCATAGGTGCATCAGAATGTAAAACTGGTGACACAGGAAACGCTCAAAACATAGACAGTAGGAAGACTCAGTCTTCCTGTACTTAAGTCGGCATTGTGTCTCCTATATTTAATTCCGGTGCGATTTCTGTGTTTCATCGACAATGGGAAGGTCCAAAGGATACAGTAAACCGGCAGAGGTGCATCGGAAGGTAAAACTGGTGACACAGGAAACGCTCAAAACATAGACAGTAGGAAGACTCAGTCTTCCTGTACTTAAGTCGGAATTGTGTCTCTTATATTTAATTCCGATGCAATTTCTGTGTTTCATCGTCAATGGGAAGGTCTAAGGGATACAGTAAACCTGCACAGGTGCATCGGAATGTAAAACTGATGACTCAGGAAACGCTCAAAGCATAGACAGTAGGGAAACCTAGTCTTCTTGTACTTAAGTCAGCATTGTGTCTCTTATTTTTAATTCCGATGCATTTCTGTGTTTCATCGTCAATGGGAAGGTCCAAGGGATACAGTAAACCTGCAGAGGCGCATCGGAATTTAGACCTGGTGACACAGGAAACGCTCATAACATAGACCGTAAGAAGACTCAGTTTTCATGTACTTAAGTCTGCGTTGTGTCTCTTATATATAATTCCGATGCAATTTCTGATTTTCATCGTCAATGTTAAGGTCCAAGGGATACAGTAAACCTGCAGAGGTGCATCGGAATGTAAAACTGATGACACAGGAAACGCTCAAATCATTGACAGTAGGAAGACTCAGTCTTCCTGTACTTAAGTCGGCATTGTGTCTCTTATATTTAATTCCGATGCAATTTCTGTGTTTCATCAACAATGGGAAGGTCCAAGGGATACAGTAAACCTGCAGAGGTGCATCCGAATGTAAAACTGGTGACACAGGAAACGCTCAAAACGTAGACAGTAGGAAGTCTCAGTCTTCCTGTACTTAAGTCGGCATTATGTCTCTTATATTTAATTCCGATGCGATTTCTGTGTTTCATCGACAATGCGAATGTGCAAGGGATACAGTAAACCGGCAGAGGTGCATCGGAATGTAAAACTGGTGACACAGGAAACGCTCAAAACATAGACAGTAGGAAGACTCGGTCTTCCTGTACTTAAGTCGGCATTGTCTCTCTTATATTGAATTTCGATGCAATTTGTGTGTTTCATCGCCAATGGGATGGTCCAAGGGATACAGTAAACCTGCAGGTGTGCATCGGAATGTAAAACTGGTGACACAGGAAACGCTCAAACATTGACTGTTTTCTTGTACTTAAGTCGGCATTGTGTCTCTTATATTTAATTCCGATGCAATTTCTGTGTTTCATCGTCAATGGGAAGGTCCAAGGGATACAGTAAACCTGCAAAGGTGCATCGGAAAGTGAAACTAGTGACACAGGAAACGCTCATAAACATAGACGGTAGGAAGACTCAGTCTTCCTGTACTTAAGTCGGCATTGTGTCTCTTATATTTAATTCCGATGCAATTTCTGTGTTTCATCGTCAATGGGAAGGTCCAAGGGATACAGTAAACCTGCAGAGTTGCATCAGAATGTAAAACTGGTGACACAGGAAACGCTCAAAACATAGACAGTAGGAAGACTCAGTCTTCCTGTACTTAAGTGGGCATTGTGTCTCTTATATTTAATTCCGATGCAATTTCTGTGTTTCATCGTCAATGGGAAGGTCCAAGGTATACAGTAAACCTGAAGAGGTGCATCGGAATGTAAAACTAGAGAGACAGGAAACGCTCAAAACATAGACAGTAGGAAGCCTCAGTCTTCCTGTACTGAAGTCGGCATAGTGTCTCTTATATTTAATTCCGATGCGATTGCTGTGTTACATCGACAATGGGGAGGTCCAATGGATACAGTAAACCTGCAGAGGTGCATCGGAATGTAAAACTGGTGAAACAGGAAACGCTCAAAACATAGACAGTAGGGAGACTCAGTCTTCCTGTACTTAAGTCGGCATTGTGTCTCTTATATTTAATTCCGATGCGATTTCTGTGTTTCATCGACAATGGGAAGGTCGAAGGGATACAGTAAAACGGCAGGGGTGAATCGGAATGTAAAACTGGTGATACAGGAAACGATCAAAACATCGACCGTAAGTAGACTCAGTTTTCTTGTACTTAAGTCCTCGTTGTGTCTCTTATATTTAATTCCGATGCAATTTCTGTGTTTCATCGTCAATGGGAAGGTCCAAGGGATACAGTAAACCTGAAGAGGTGCATCGGAATGTAAAACTGGTGACACAGGAAACGCTCAAAACATAGACAGTTGAAAGACTCAGTCTTCCTGTACTTAAGTCGGCATTGTGTCTCTTATATTTATTTCCGATTAAATTTCTGTGTTTCATCGTGAATGGGAATGTCCAAGGGATATAGTAAACATGCAGAGGTGCATCGGAAAGTAAAACTGATGACACAGGATACGCTCAAAACATAGACAGTAGGAAGACTTAGTCGTCCTGTACTTAAGTCGGCATTGTGTCTCTTATATTTAATTCCGATGCAATTTCTGTGTTTCATCGTCACTGTGAAGGTCCAAGTGATAGAGTAAACCTGTAGAGGTTCGTCAGAATGTAAAACTGGTGACACAGGAAACGCTCAAATTATAGACAGTAGGAAGTTTCAGTCTTCCTGTACTTAAGTCGGCATTGTGTCTCTTATATTTAATTCCGATGCAATTTCTGTGTTTTATCGCCAATGGGAAGGACCAAGGGATACAGTAAACCTGCAGAGGTGCATCGGAATGTAAAACTGGTGACACAGGAAACGGTCAAAACATAGACAGTAGGAAGACTCAGTCTTCCTGTACTTAAGTCGGCATTGTGTATCTTATATTTATTTCCGATGAAATATCTGTGTTTCATCGAGAATGGGAATGTCCAAGGGATACAGTAAACCTGCAGACGTGCATCGGAAAGTAAAACTGATGACACAGGAAACGCTCAAAACATAGACAGTAGGAAGATTCAGTCTTCCTGCACTTAAGTCGGCATTGTGTCTCTTATATTTAATTCCGATGCAATTTCTGTGTTTCATCGTCAATGGGAAGGTCCAAGGGATACAGTAAACCTGCAAAGGTGCATCGGAATATGAAACTAGTGACACAGGAAACGCTCAAAACATAGACAGTAGGAAGACACAGTCTTCCTGTACTTAAGTCGGCATTGCGTCTCTTATATTTAATTCCGATGCTATTTCTGTGTTTCATCGTCACTGTGAAGGTCCAAGGGATACAGTAAACCTGCAGACGTGCATCAGAATGTAAAACTGGTGACACAGGAAACGCTCAAAACATAGACAGTAGGAAGTCTCAGTCTTCCTGTACTTAAGTCGGCATTGTGTCTCTTATATTCATTTCCGATGAAATATCTGTGTTTCATCGTGAATGGGGAGGTCCAAGCGACATAGTAAAACCTGCAGAGGTGCATCGGAAAGTAAAACTGATGACACAGGAAACGCTCAAAACATAGACAGTAGGAAGACTTAGTCTTCCTGTACTTAAGTCGGAATTGTGTCTCTTATATTTAATCTCTATGCAATTTCTGTGTTTCATCGTCACTGTGAAGTTCCAAGGGATACAGTAAACCTGTAGAGGTGCATCGGAATATAAAACTGGTTACACAGGAAACGCTCAAATTATAGACAGTAGGAAGACTCAGTCTTCCTGTTCTTATGTCGGCATTGTGTCTCTTATATTTAATTCCGATACAATTTCTGTGATTCATCGTCAATGGTAAGATCCAAGGGATACAGTAAACATGCAGAGGTGCATCAGAATGTAAAACTGGTGACACAGGAAACGCTCAAAACATAGACAGGAGGAAGACTCAGTCTTCCTGTACTTAAGTCGGCATTGTGTCTCCTATATTTAATTCCGGTGCGATTTCTGTGTTTCATCGACAATGGGAAGGTCCAAGGGATACAGTAAACCGGCAGAGGTGCATCGGAAGGTAAAACTGGTGACACAGAAAACGCTCAAAACATAGACAGTAGGAAGACTCAGTCTTCCTGTACTTAAGTCGGCATTGTGTCTCTTATATTTAATTCCGATGGAATTTCTGTGTTTCATCGTCAATGGGAAGGTCTAAGGGATACAGTAAACCTGCACAGGTGCATCGGAATGTAAAACTGAAGACTCAGTAAACGCTCAAAGCATAGACAGTAGGGAAACCTAGTCTTCCTGTACTTAAGTCAGCATTGTGTCTCTTATTTTTAATTCCGATGCAATTTCTGTGTTTCATCGTCAATGGGAAGGTCCAAGGGATACAGTAAACCTGCAGAGGCGCATCGGAATTTAGACCTGGTGACACAGGAAACGGTCATAACATAGACCGTAAGTACTCAGTTTTCATGTACTTAAGTCTGCGTTGTGTCTCTCATATATAATTCTGATGCAATTTCTGATTTTCATCATCAATGTTAAGGTCCAAGGGATACAGTAAACCTGCAGAGGTGCATCGGAATGTAAAACTGATGACACAGGAAACGCTCAAATAATTGACAGTAGGAAGACTCAGTCTTCCTGTACTTAAGTCGGCATTGTGTCTCTTATACTTAATTCCGATGCAATTTCTGTGTTTCATCGTCAATGGGAAGGTCCAAGGGATACAGTAAACCTGCAATGGTGCATCCGAATGTAAAACTGGTGACACAGGAAACGCTCAAAACGTAGACAGTAGGAAGTCTCAGTCTTCCTGTACTTAAGCCGGCATTATGTCTCTTATATTTAATTCCGATGCGATTTCTGTGTTTCATCGACAATGCGAAAGTGCAAGGGATACAGTAAATCGGGAGAGGTGCATCGGAACGTAAAACTGGTGACACAATAAACGCTCAAAACATAGACAGTAGGAAGACTCGGTCTTCCTGTACTTAAGTCGGCATTGTCTCTCTTATATTTAATTTCGATGCAATTTGTGTGTTTCATCGCCAATGGGATGGTCCAGGGGATACAGTAAACCTGCAGGTGTGCATCGGAATGTAAAACTGGTGACACAGGAAACGCTCAAAACATTGACTGTAAGAAGACTGTTTTCTTGTACTTAAGTCGGCATTGTGTCTCTTATATTTAATTCCGATGCAATTTCTGTGTTTCATCGTCAATGGGAAGGTCCAAGGGAACCAGTAAACCTGCAGAGGTGCATCAGAATGTTAAAACAGGTGACACAGGAAACGCTCAAAACATAGACAGAAGGAAGACTCAGTCTTCCTGTACTTAAGTCGGCATTGTGTCTCTTATATTTAATTCCGATGCAATTTCTGTGTTTCATCGTCAATGGGAAGGTCCAAGGGATACAGTAAACCTGCAAAGGTGCATCGGAAAGTGAAACTAGTGACACAGGAAACGCTCAAAACATAGACGGTAGGAAGACTCAGTCTTCCTGTACTTAAGTCGCCATTGTGTGTCTTATATTTAATTCCGATGCAATTCCTGTGTTTCATCGTCAATGGGAAGGTCCAAGGAATACAGTAAACCTGCAGAGTTGCATCAGAATGTAATACTGGTGACACAGGAAACGCTCAAAACATAGACAGTAGGAAGACTCAGTCTTCCTGTACTTAAGTCGGCATTGTGTCTCTTATATTTAATGCCGATGCAATTTCTGTGTTTCATCGTCAATGGGAAGGTCCAAGGTATACAGTAAACCTGAAGAGGTGCATCGGAATGTAAAACTAGTGAGACAGGAAACGCTCAAAACATAGACAGTAGGAAGCCTCAGTCTTCCTGTACTGAAGTCGGCATAGTGTCTCTTATATTTAATTCCGATGCGATTGCTGTGTTACATCGACAATGGGGAGGTCCAATGGATACAGTAAACCTGCAGAGGTGCATCGGAATGTAAAACTGGTGAAACAGGAAACGCTCAAAACATAGACAGTAGGGAGACTCAGTCTTCCTGTACTTAAGTCGGCATTGTGTCTCTTATATTTAATTCCGATGCGATATCTGTGTTTCATCGACAATGGGAAGGTCCAAGGGATACAGTAAATCGGCAGGGGTGAATCGGAATGTAAAACTGGTGATACAGGAAACGATCAAAACATCGACCGTAAGTAGACTCAGTTTTCTTGTACTTAAGTCCTCGTTGTGTCTCTTATATTTAATTCCGATGCAATTTCTGTGTTTCATCGTCAATGGGAAGGTCCAAGGGATACAGTAAACCTGAAGAGGTGCATCGGAATGTAAAACTGGTGACACAGGAAACGCTCAAAACATAGACAGTTGAAAGACTCAGTCTTCCTGTACTTAAGACGGCATTGTGTCACTTATATTTATTTCCGATTAAATTTCTGTGTTTCATCGTGAATGGGAATGTCCAAGGGATATAGTAAACATGCAGAGGTGCATCGGAAAGTAAAACTGATGACACAGGATACGCTCAAAACATAGACAGTAGGAAGACTTAGTCATCCTGTACTTAAGTCGGCATTGTGTCTCTTATATTTAATTCCGATGCAATTTCTGTGTTTCATCGTCACTGTGAAGGTCCAAGTGATAGAGTAAACCTGTAGAGGTTCGTCAGAATGTAAAACTGGTGACACAGGAAACGCTCAAATTATAGACAGTAGGAAGTTTCAGTCTTCCTGTACTTAAGTCGGCATTGTGTCTCTTATATTTAATTCCGATGCAATTTCTGTGTTTTATCGTCAATGGGAAGGTCCAAGGGATACAGTAAACCTGCAGAGGTGCATCGGAATGTAAAACTGGTGACACAGGAAACGGTCAAAACATAGACAGTAGGAAGGCTCAGTCTTCCTGTACTTAAGTCGGCATTGTGTATCTTATATTTATTTCCGATGAAATATCTGTGTTTCATCGAGAATGGGAATGTCCAAGGGATATAGTAAACCTGCAGACGTGCATCGGAAAGTAAAACTGATGACACAGGAAACGCTCAAATCATAGACAGTAGGAAGACTCAGTCTTCCTGTACTGAAGTCGGCATTGTGTCTCTTATATTTAATTCCGATGCGATTTCTGTGTTTCATCGACAATGGGAAGGTCCAAGCGATACAGTAAATCGGCAGGGGGGCATCGGAATGTAAAACTGGTGACACAGGAAACGCTCAAATCATCGACCGTAAGAAGACTCAGTTTTCTTGTACTTAAGTCGGCGTTGTGTCTCTTATATTTAATTCCGATGCAATTTCTGTGTTTCATCGTCAATGGGAAGGTCCAAGGGATACAGTAAGCCTGCAGAGGTGCATCGGAATGTAAAACTGGTGACACAGGAAACGCTCAAAACGTAGACAGTAGGAAGTCTCAGTCTTCCTGTACTTAAGTCGGCATTATGTCTCTTATATTTAATTCCGATGCGATTTCTGTGTTTCATCGACAATGCGAATGTGCAAGGGATACAGTAAACCGGCAGAGGTGCATCGGAATGTAAAACTGGTGACACAGGAAACGCTCAAAACATAGACAGTAGGAAGACTCGGTATTCCTGTACTTAAGTCGGCATTGTCTCTCTTATATTTAATTTCGATGCAATTTGTGTGTTTCATCGCCAATGGGATGGTCCAGGGGATACAGTAAACCTGCAGGTGTGCATCGGAATATAAAACTGGTGACACAGGAAACGCTCAAAACATTGACTGTAAGAAGACTGTTTTCTTGTACTTAAGTCGGCATTGTGTCTCTTATATTTAATTCCGATGCAATTTCTGTGTTTCATCGTCAATGGGAAGGTCCAAGGGATACAGTAAACCTGCAGAGGTGCATCAGAATGTTAAAACTGGTGACACAGGAAACGCTCAAAACATAGACAGAAGGAAGACTCAGTCTTCCTGTACTTAAGTCGGCATTGTGTCTCTTATATTTAATTCCGATGCAATTTCTGTGTTTCATCGTCAATGGGAAGGTCCAAGGGATACAGTAAACCTGCAAAGGTGCATCGGAAAGTGAAACTAGTGACACAGGAAACGCTCAAAACATAGACGGTAGGAAGACTCAGTCTTCCTGTACTTAAGTCGGCATTGTGTCTCTTATACTTAATTCCGATGCAATTTCTGTGTTTCATCGTCAATGGGAAGGTCCAAGGGATACAGTAAACCTGCAGAGTTGCATCAGAATGTAAAACTGGTGACACAGGAAACGCTCAAAACATAGACAGTAGGAAGACTCAGTCTTCCTGTACTTAAGTCGGCATTGTGTCTCTTATATTTAATTCCGATGCAATTTCTGTGTTTCATCGTCAATGGGAAGGTCCAAGGTATACAGTAAACCTGAAGAGGAGCATCGGAATGTAAAACTAGAGAGACAGGAAACGCTCAAAACATAGACAGTAGGAAGCCTCAGTCTTCCTGTACTGAAGTCGGCATAGTGTCTCTTATATTTAATTTCGATGCGATTGCTGTGTTACATCGACAATGGGGAGGTCCAATGGATACAGTAAACCTGCAGAGGTGCATCGGAATGTAAAACTGGTGAAACAGGAAACGCTCAAAACATAGACAGTAGGGAGACTCAGTCTTCCTGTACTTAAGTCGGCATTGTGTCTCTTATATTTAATTCCGATGCGATTTCTGTGTTTCATCGACAATGGGAAGGTCCAAGGGATACAGTAAATAGGCAGGGGTGAATCGGAATGTAAAACTGGTGATACAGGAAACGATCAAAACATCGACCGTAAGTAGACTCAGTTTTCTTGTACTTAAGTCCTCGTTGTGTCTCTTATATTTAATTCCGATGCAATTTCTGTGTTTCATCGTCAATGGGAAGGTCCAAGGGATACAGTAAACCTGAAGAGGTGCATCGGAATGTAAAACTGGTGACACAGGAAACGCTCAAAACATAGACAATTGAAAGACTCAGTCTTCCTGTACTTAAGTCGGCATTGTGTCTCTTATATTTATTTCCGATTAAATTTCTGTGTTTCATCGTGAATGGGAATGTCCAAGGGATATAGTAAACATGCAGAGGTGCATCGGAAAGTAAAACTGATGACACAGGATACGCTCAAAACATAGACAGTAGGAAGACTTAGTCGTCCTGTACTTAAGTCGGCATTGTGTCCCTTATATTTAATTCCGATGCAATTTCTGTGTTTCATCGTCACTGTGAAGGTCCAAGTGATAGAGTAAACCTGTAGAGGTTCGTCAGAATGTAAAACTGGTGACACAGGAAACGCTCAAATTATAGACAGTAGGAAGTTTCAGTCTTCCTGTACTTAAGTCGGCATTGTGTCTCTTATATTTAATTCCGATGCAATTTCTGTGTTTTATCGTCAATGGGAAGGTCCAAGGGATACAGTAAACCTGCAGAGGTGCATTGGAATGTAAAACTGGTGACACAGGAAACGGTCAAAACATAGACAGTAGGAAGACTCAGTCTTCCTGTACTTAAGTTGGCATTGTGTATCTTACATTTATTTCCGATGAAATATCTGTGTTTCATCGAGAATGGGAATGTCCAAGGGATACAGTAAACCTGCAGACGTGCATCGGAAAGTAAAACTGATGACAAAGGAAACGCTCAAAACATAGACAGTAGGAAGATTCAGTCTTCCTGCACTTAAGTCGGCATTGTGTCTCTTATATTTAATTCCGATGCAATTTCTGTGTTTCATCGTCAATGGGAAGGTCCAAGGGATACAGTAAACCTGCAAAGGTGCATCGGAATGTGAAACTAGTGACACAGGAAACGCTCAAAACATAGACAGTAGGAAGACTCAGTCTTCCTGTACTTAAGTCGGCATTGCGTCTCTTATATTTAATTCCGATGCTATTTCTGTGTTTCATCGTCACTGTGAAGGTCCAAGGGATACAGTAAACCTGCAGAGGTGCATCAGAATGTAAAACTGGTGACACAGGAAACGCTCAAAACATAGACAGTAGGAAGTCTCAGTCTTCCTGTACTTAAGTCGGCATTGTGTCTCTTATATTTATTTCCGATGAAATATCTGTGTTTCATCGTGAATGGGGAGGTCCAAGCGACATAGTAAACCTGCAGAGGTGCATCGGAAAGTAAAACTGATGACACAGGAAACGCTCAAAACATAGACAGTAGGAAGACTTAGTCTTCCTGTACTTAAGTCGGAATTGTGTCTCTTATATTTAATTTCGATGCAATTTCTGTGTTTCATCGTCACTGTGAAGTTCCAAGGGATACAGTAAACCTGTAGATGTGCATCGGAATATAAAACTGGTTACACAGGAAACGCTCAAATTATAGACAGTAGGAAGACTCAGTCTTCCTGTACTTAAGTCGGCATTGTGTCTCTTATATTTAATCCGATGCAATTTCTGTGTTTCATCGTCACTGTGAAGGTCCAAGGGATACAGTAAACCTGCAGAGGTGCATCGGTATGTTAAACTGGTGACACAGGATACGCTCAAAACATAGACAGTAGGAAGACTCAGTCTTCCTGTTCTTATGTCGGCATTGTGTCTCTTATATTTAATTCCGATGGAATTTCTGTGTTTCATCGTCAATGGGGAGGTCTAAGGGATACAGTAAACCTGCACAGGTGCATCGGAATGTAAAACTGATGACTCAGGAAACGCTCAAAGCATAGACAGTAGGGAAACCTAGTCTTCCTGTACTTAAGTCAGCATTGTGTCTCTTATTTTTAATTCCGATGCAATTTCTGTGTTTCATCGTCAATGGGAAGGTCCAAGGGATATAGTAAACCTGCAGAGGCGCATCGGAATTTAGACCTGGTGACACAGGAAACGCTCATAACATAGACCGTAAGAAGACTCAGTTTTCATGTACTTAAGTCTGCGTTGTGTCTCTTATATATAATTCCGATGCAATTTCTGATTTTCATCGTCAATGTTAAGGTCCAAGGGATACAGTAAACCTGCAGAGGTGCATCGGAATGAAAAACTGATGACACAGGAAACGCTCAAATCATTGACAGTAGGAAGACTCAGTCTTCCTGTACTTAAGTCGGCATTGTGTCTCTTATATTTAATTCCGATGCAATTTCTGTGTTTCATCGTCAATGGGAAGGTCCAAGGGATACAGTAAACCTGCAGAGGTGCATCCGAATGTAAAACTGGTGACACAGGAAACGCTCAAAACGTAGACAGTAGGAAGTCTCAGTCTTCCTGTACTTAAGTCGGCTTTATGTCTCTGATATTTAATTCCGATGCGATTTCTGTGTTTCATCGACAATGCGAATGTGCAAGGGATACAGTAAACCGGCAGAGGTGCATCGGAACGTAAAACTGGTGACACAGGAAACGCTCAAAACATAGACAGTAGGAAGACTCGGTCTTCCTGTACTTAAGTCGGCATTGTCTCTCTTATATTTAATTTCGATGCAATTTGTGTGTTTCATCGCCAATGGGATGGTCCAGGGGATACAGTAAACCTGCAGGTGTGCATCGGAATGTAAAACTGGTGACACAGGAAACGCTCAAAACATTGACTGTAAGAAGACTGTTTTCTTGTACTTAAGTCGGCATTGTGTCTCTTATATTTAATTCCGATGCAATTTCTGTGTTTCATCGTCAATGGGAAGGTCCAAGGGATACAGTAAACCTGCAAAGGTGCATCGGAAAGTGAAACTAGTGACACAGGAAACGCTCAAAACATAGACGGTAGGAAGACTCAGTCTTCCTGTACTTAAGTCGGCATTGTGTCTCTTATATTTAATTCCGATGCAATTTCTGTGTTTCATCGTCAATGGGAAGGTCCAAGGGATACAGTAAACCTGCAGAGTTGCATCAGAATGTAAAACTGGTGACACAGGAAACGCTCAAAACATAGACAGTAGGAAGACCCAGCCTTCCTGTACTTAAGTCGGCATTGTGTCTCTTATATTTAATTCCGATGCAATTTCTGTGTTTCATCGTCAATGGGAAGGTCCAAGGTATACAGTAAACCTGAAGAGGTGCATCGGAATGTAAAACTAGTGAGACAGGAAACGCTCAAAACATAGACAGTAGGAAGCCTCAGTCTTCCTGTACTGAAGTCGGCATAGTGTCTCTTATATTTAATTCCGATGCGATTGCTGTGTTACATCGACAATGGGGAGGTCCAATGGATACAGTAAACCTGCAGAGGTGCATCGGAATGTAAAACTGGTGAAACAGGAAACGCTCAAAACATAGACAGTAGGGAGGCTCAGTCTTCCTGTACTTAAGTCGGCATTGTGTCTCTTATATTTAATTCCGATGCGATTTCTGTGTTTCATCGACAATGGGAAGGTCCAAGGGATACAGTAAATCGGCAGGGGTGAATCGGTATGTAAAACTGGTGATACAGGAAACGATCAAAACATCGACCGTAAGTAGACTCAGTTTTCTTGTACTTAAGTCCTCGTTGTGTCTCTTATATTTAATTCCAATGCAATTTCTGTGTTTCATCGTCAATGGGAAGGTCCAAGGGATACAGTAAACCTGAAGAGGTGCATCGGAATGTAAAACTGGTGACACAGGAAACGCTAAAAACATAGACAGTTGAAAGACTCAGTCTTCCTGTACTTAAGTCGGCATTGTGTCTCTTATATTTATTTCCGATTAAACTTCTGTGTTTCATCGTGAATGGGAATGTCCAAGGGATATAGTAAACATGCAGAGGTGCATCGGAAAGTAAAACTGATGACACAGGATACGCTCAAAACATAGACAGTAGGAAGACTTAGTCATCCTGTACTTAAGTCGGCATTGTGTCTCTTATATTTAATTCCGATGCAATTTCTGTGTTTCATCGTCACTGTGAAGGTCCAAGTGATAGAGTAAACCTGTAGAGGTTCGTCAGAATGTAAAACTGGTGACACAGGAAACGCTCAAATTATAGACAGTAGGAAGTTTAGGTCTTCCTGTACTTAAGTCGGCATTGTGTCTCTTATATTTAATTCCGATGCAATTTCTGTGTTTTATCGTCAATGGGAAGGTCCAAGGGATACAGTAAACCTGCAGAGGTGCATCGGAATGTAAAACTGGTGACACAGGAAACGGTCAAAACATAGACAGTAGAAAGACTCAGTCTTCCTGTACTTAAGTCGGCATTGTGTATCTTATATTTATTTCCGATGAAATATCTGTGTTTCATCGAGAATGGGAATGTCCAAGGGATATAGTAAACCTGCAGACGTGCATCGGAAAGTAAAACTGATGACACAGGAAACGCTCAAAACATAGACAGTAGGAAGACTCAGTCTTCCTGTACTTAAGTCGGCATTGTGTCTCTTATATTTATTTCCGATTAAATATCTGTGTTTCATCGTGAATGGGTAGGTCCGAGGGATATAGTAAACATGCAGAGGTGAATCGGAAAGTAAAACTGATGACACAGGAAACGCTCAAAACATAGACAGTAGGAAGATTCAGTCTTCCTGTACTCAAGTCGGCATTGTGTCTCTTATATTTAATTCCGATGCAATTTCTGTTATTCGTCGTCAATGGGAAGGTGCAATGGATACAGTAAACCTGCAGAGGTGCATCAGAATGTAAAACTTGTGACACAGGAAACGCTCAAAACATAGACCGTAAGAAGACTCAGTTTTCTTGTGCTTAAGTCGGCGTTGTGTCTCTTATATATAAATCCGATGCAATTTCTGTGTTTCATCGTCAATGGGAACGTCCAAGGGATACAGTAAGCCTGCAGAGGTGCATCGGAATGTAAAACTGGTGACACAGGAAACGCTCAAAACATAGACAGTAGGAAGACTCAGTCTTCCTGTACTTAAGTCGGCATTGTGTCTCTTATATTTAATTCCGATGCTATTTCTGTGTTTCATCGTCACTGTGAAGGACCAAGGGATACAGTAAACCTGCAGAGGTGCATCGGAATGTAAAACTGGTGACACAGGAAACGCTCAAAACATAGACAGTAGGAAGACTCAATCTTCCGGTACTTAAGTCGGCATTGTGTCTCTTATATTTAATTTCGATGCAATTGGTGTGTTTCATCGCCAATGGGAAGGTCCAAGGGATACAGTAAACATGCAGAGGTGCATCGGAATGTAAAACTGGTGACACAGGATACGCTCAAACATTGACCGTAAGAAGACTATTTTCTGATACTTAAGTCGGCATTGTCTCTCTTATATTTAATTCCGAGGCAATTTCTGTGTTTCATCGTCACTGTGAAGGTCCAAGTGATAGAGTAAACCTGTAGAGGTGCGTCAGAATGTAAAACTGGTGACACAGGAAACGCTCAATTTATAGACAGTAGGAAGACTCAGTCTTCCTGTACTTAAGTCGGCATTGTGTCTCTTATATTTAATTGCGATGCAATTTCTGTGTTTCATCGTTAATGGTAAGGTCCAAGGGATACAGTAAACCTGAAGAGGTGCATCGGAATGTAAAACTAGTGAGACAGGAAACGCTCAAAACATAGACAGTAGGGAGACTCAGTCTTCCTGTACTTATGTCGGCTTTGTGTCTCTTATATTTATTTCCGATGAAATATCTGTGTTTCATCGTGAATGGGAATGTCCAAGGGATATAGTAAACCTGCAGAGGTGCATCGGAAAGTAAAACTGATGACACAGGAAACGCTCAAAACATAGACAGTAGGAAGGCTCAGTCTTCCTGTACTTAAGTCGGCATTGTGTCTCTTATATTTAATTCCGAAGCAATTTCTGTGTTTCATCGTCAATGGGAAGGTGCAAGGGATACAGTAAACCTGCAGATTTGCATCAGAATGTAAAACTGGTGACACAGGAAACGCTCAAATCATAGACAGTAGGAAGACTCAGTCTTCCTGCACTTAAGTCTGCATTGTGTCTCTTATATTTAATTCCGATGCAAGTTCTGTGTTTCATCGTCAATGGGAAGGTCCAAGGGATACAGTAGACCTGAAGAGGTGCATTGGAATGTAAAACTGGTGACACAGGAAACGGTCAAAACATAGACAGTAGGAAGACTCAGTCTTCCTGTACTTAAGTCGGCATTGTGTATCTTATATTTATTTCCGATGAAATATCTGTGTTTCATCGAGAATGGGAATGTCCAAGGGATATAGTAAACATGCAGACGTGCATCGGAAAGTAAAACTGATGACACAGGAAACGCTCAAAACATAGACAGTAGGAAGACTCAGTCTTCCTGTACTTAAGTCGGCATTGTGTCTCTTATATTTATTTCCGATTAAATATCTGTGTTTCATCGTGAATGGGTAGGTCCGAGGGATATAGTAAACATGCAGAGGTGAATCGGAAAGTAAAACTGATGACACAGGAAACGCTCAAAACATAGACAGTAGGAAGATTCAGTCTTCCTGTACTCAAGTCGGCATTGTGTCTCTTATATTTAATTCCGATGCAATTTCTGTTATTCGTCGTCAATGGGAAGGTGCAAGGGATACAGTAAACCTGCAGAGGTGCATCAGAATGTAAAACTTGTGACACAGGAAACGCTCAAAACATAGACCGTAAGAAGACTCAGTTTTCTTGTGCTTAAGTCGGCGTTGTGTCTCTTATATATAAATCCGATGCAATTTCTGTGTTTCATCGTCAATGGGAACGTCCAAGGGATACAGTAAGCCTGCAGAGGTGCATCGGAATGTAAAACTGGTGACACAGGAAACGCTCAAAACATAGACAGTAGGAAGACTCAGTCTTCCTGTACTTAAGTCGGCATTGTGTCTCTTATATTTAATTAAGATGCAATTTCTGTGTTTCATCGCCAATGGGAACGTCCAAAAGATACAGTAAACCTGCAGAAGTGAATCGGAATGTAAAACTGGTGACACAGGAAACGCTCAAAACATAGACAGTAGGAAGACTCAATCTTCCGGTACTTAAGTCGGCATTGTGTCTCTTATATTTAATTTCGATGCAATTGGTGTGTTTCATCGCCAATGGGAAGGTCCAAGGGATACAGTAAACTTGCAGATTTGCATCAGAATGTGAAACTGGTGACACAGGAAACGCTCAAAACATAGACAGTAGGAAGACTCAGTCTTCCTGCACTTAAGTCTGCATTGTGTCTCTTATATTTAATTCCGATGCAAGTTCTGTGTTTCATCGTCAATGGGAAGGTCCAAGGGATACAGTAGACCTGAAGAGGTGCATTGGAATGTAAAACTAGTGAGACAGGAAACGCTCAAAACATAGACAGTAGGAAGCCTCAGTCTTCCTGTACTGAAGTCGGCATTGTGTCTCTTATATTTAATTCCGATGCGATTTCTGTGTTTCATCGACAATGGGAAGGTCCAAGCGATACAGTAAATCGGCAGGGGGGCATCGGAATGTAAAACTGGTGACACAGGAAACGCTCAAAACATCGACCGTAAGAAGACTCAGTTTTCTTGTACTTAAGTCGGCGTTGTGTCTCTTATATTTAAATCCCATGCAATTTCTGTATTTCATCGTCAATGGGAAGGTCCAAGGGATACAGTAAACCTGCAGAGGTGCATCGGAATGTAAAACTGGTGACACAGGAAACGCTCAAAACATAGACAGTAGGAAGACTCAGTCTTCCTGTACTTAAGTCGGCATTGTGTCTCTTATATTTATTTCCG
Organism: Schistocerca nitens; assembly: GCF_023898315.1. Taxonomy (NCBI): domain Eukaryota; kingdom Metazoa; phylum Arthropoda; class Insecta; order Orthoptera; family Acrididae; genus Schistocerca; species Schistocerca nitens. The sequence continues at coordinate 10,719,411 of NC_064618.1, read as the reverse complement.
ATTAAATATCTGTGTTTCATCGTGAATGGGAAGGTAAAAGGGATATAGTAAACATGCAGAGGTGCATCGGAAAGTAAAACTGATGACACAGGAAACGCTCAAAACATAGACAGTAGGAAGACTCAGTCTTCCTGTACTTAAGTCGGCATTGTGTCTCTTATATTTATTTCCGATTAAATATCTGTGTTTCATCGTGAATGGGTAGGTCCGAGGGATATAGTAAACATGCAGAGGTGAATCGGAAAGTAAAACTGATGACACAGGAAACGCTCAAAACATAGACAGTAGGAAGATTCAGTCTTCCTGTACTCAAGTCGGCATTGTGTCTCTTATATTTAATTCCGATGCAATTTCTGTTATTCGTCGTCAATGGGAAGGTGCAAGGGATACAGTAAACCTGCAGAGGTGCATCAGAATGTAAAACTGGTGACACAGGAAACGCTCAAAACATAGACCGTAAGAAGACTCAGTTTTCTTGTACTTAAGTCGGCGTTGTGTCTCTTATATATAAATCCGATGCAATTTCTGTGTTTCATCGTCAATGGGAACGTCCAAAAATACAGTGAACCTGCAGAGGTGAATCGAAGTAAAACTGGTGACACAGGAAACGCTCAAAACATAGACAGTAGGAAGCCTCAGTCTTCCTGTACTTAAGTCGGCATTGTGTCTCTTATATTTAATTCCGATGCGATTTCTGTGTTTCATCGACAATGGGAAGGTCCAAGCGATACAGTAAATCGGCAGGGGGCATCGGAATGTAAAACTGGTGACACATGAAACGCTCAAATCATCGACCGTAAGAAGACTCAGTTTTCTTGTACTTAAGTCGGCGTTGTGTCTCTTATATTTAATTCCGATGAAATTTCTGTGTTTCATCGTCAATGGGAAGGTCCAAGGGATACAGTAAGCCTGCAGAGGTGCATCGGAATGTAAAACTGGTGACACAGGAAACGCTCAAAACATAGACAGTTGGAAGACTCAGTCTTCCTGTACTTAAGTCGGCATTGTGTCTCTTATATTTAATTTCGATGCAATTGGTGTGTTTCATCGCCAATGGGAAGGTCCAAGGGATACAGTAAACATGCAGAGGTGCATCGGAATGTAAAACTGGTGACACAGGATACGCTCAAACATTGACCGTAAGAAGACTGTTTTCTGGTACTTAAGTCGGCATTGTCTCTCTTATATTTAATTCCGATGCAATTTCTGTGTTTCATCGTCACTGTGAAGGTCCAAGGGATACGGTAAACCGGCAGAGGTGCATCGGTTGGTAAAACTGGTGGCACAGGAAACGCTCAAATCATAGACCGTAAGAAGACTTAGTTTTCTTGTGCTTAAGTCGGCGTTGTGTCTCTTATATTTAATTCCGATGCAATTTCCGTGTTTCATCGTGAATGGGAAGGTCCAATGGAAACAGTAAACCTGCAGAGTTGCATCAGAATGTAAAACTGGTGACACAGGAAACGCTCAAAACATAGACAGTAGGAAGACTCAGTCTTCCTGTACTTAAGTCTGCATTGTGTCTCTTATATTTAATTCCGATGCAAGTTCTGTGTTTCATCGTCAATGGGAAGGTCCAAGGGATACAGTAGACCTGAAGAGGTGCATTGGAATGTAAAACTAGTGAGCCAGGAAACGCTCAAAACATAGACAGTAGGAAGCCTCAGTCTTCCTGTACTGAAGTCGGCATTGTGTCTCTTATATTTAATTCCGATGCGATTTCTGTGTTTCATCGACAATGGGAAGGTCCAATGGATACAGTAAACCTGCAGAGGTGCATCGGAATGTAAAACTGGTGACACAGGAAACGCTCAAAACATAGACAGTAGGAAGACTCAATATTCCTGTACTTAAGTCGGCATTGTGTCTCTTATATTTAATTCCGATGCGATTTCTGTGCTTCATCGACAATGGGATGGTCCAAGCGATACAGTAAATCGGCAGGGGGGCATCGGAATGTAAAACTGGTGACACAGGAAACGCTCAAAACATCGACCGTAAGAAGACTCAGTTTTCTTGTACTTAAGTCGGCGTTGTGTCTCTTATATTTAAATCCCATGCAATTTCTGTGTTTCATCGTCAATGGGAAGGTCCAAGGGATACAGTAAACCTGCAGAGGTGCATCGGAATGTAAAACTGGTGACACAGGAAACGCTCAAAACATAGACAGTAGGAAGACTCACTCTTCCTGTACTTAAGTCGGCATTGTGTCTCTTATATTTATTTCCGATTAAATATCTGTGTTTCATCGTGAATGGGTAGGTCCGAGGGATATAGTAAACATGCAGAGGTGAATCGGAAAGTAAAACTGATGACACAGGAAACGCTCAAAACATAGACAGTAGGAAGATTCAGTCTTCCTGTACTCAAGTCGGCATTGTGTCTCTTATATTTAATTCCGATGCAGTTTCTGTTATTCGTCGTCAATGGGAAGGTGCAAGGGATACAGTAAACCTGCAGAGGTGCATCAGAATGAAAAACTGGTGACACAGGAAACGCTCAAAACATAGAACGTAAGAAGACTCAGTTTTCTTGTGCTTAAGTCGGCGTTGTGTCTCTTATATATAAATCCGATGCAATTTCTGTGTTTCATCGTCAATGGGAACGTCCAAAAGATACAGTACACCTGCAGAGGTGAATCGAAGTAAAACTGGTGACACAGGAAACGCTCAAAACATAGACAGTAGGAAGACTCAATCTTCCTTTACTTAAGTCGGCATTGTGTCTCTTATATTCAATTTCGATGCAATTTGTGTGTTTCATCGCCAATGGGAAGGTCCAAGGGATATAGTAAACATGCAGAGGTGCATCGGAAAGTAAAACTGATGACACAGGATACGCTCAGAACAATTACCGTAAGAAGACTGTATTCTGTTACTTAAGTCGGCATTGTGTCTCTTATATTTAATTCCGATGCAATTTCTATGTTTCATCGTCACTGTGGAGGTCCAAGTGATACAGTAAACCTGTAGAGGTGCGTCAGAATGTAAAACTGGTGACACAGGAAACGCTCAAATTATAGACAGTAGGAAGACTCAGTCTTCCTGTACTTAAGTCGGCATTGTGTCTCTTATATTTAATTCCGATGCAATTTCTGTGTTTCATCGTCAATGGTAAGGTCCAAGGGATACAGTAAACCTGAAGAGGTGCATCGGAATGTAAAACTAGTGAGACAGGAAACGCTCAAAACATAGACAGTAGGGAGACTCAGTCTTCCTGTACTTAAGTCGGCTTTGTGTCTCTTATATTTATTTCCGATGGAATATCTGTGTTTCATCGTGAATGGGAATGTCCAAGGGATACAGTAAACCTGCAGAGGTGCATCGGAAAGTAAAACTGATGACACAGGAAACGCTCAAAACATAGACAGTAGGGAGGCTCAGTCTTCCTGTACTTAAGTCGGCATTGTGTCTCTTATATTTAATTCCGAAGCAATTTCTGTGTTTCATCGTCAATGGGAAGGTCCAAGGGATACAGTAAACCTGCAGAGTTGCATCAGAATGTAAAACTGGTGACACAGGAACCGCTCAAAACATACACAGTAGGAAGACTCAGTCTTCCTGTACTTAAGTCTGCATTGTGTCTCTTATATTTAATTCCGATGCAAGTTCTGTGTTTCATCGTCAATGGGAAGGTCCAAGGGATACAGTAGACCTGAAGAGGTGCATTGGAATGTAAAACTAGTGAGCCAGGAAACGCTCAAAACATAGACAGTAGGAAGCCTCAGTCTTCCTGTACTGAAGTCGGCATTGTGACTCTTATATTTAATTCCGATGCGATTTCTGTGTTTCATCGACAATGGGAAGGTCCAATGGATACAGTAAACCTGCAGAGGTGCATCGGAATGTAAAACTGGTGACACAGGAAACGCTCAAAACATAGACAGTAGGAAGACTCAATATTCCTGTACTTAAGTCGGCATTGTGTCTCTTATATTTAATTCCGATGCGATTTCTGTGCTTCATCGACAATGGGATGGTCCAAGCGATACAGTAAATCGGCAGGGGGGCATCGGAATGTAAAACTGGTGACACAGGAAACGCTCAAAACATCGACCGTAAGAAGACTCAGTTTTCTTGTACTTAAGTCGGCGTTGTGTCTCTTATATTTAAATCCCATGCAATTTCTGTGTTTCATCGTCAATGGGAAGGTCCAAGGGATACAGTAAACCAGCAGAGGTGCATCGGAATGTAAAACTGGTGACACAGGAAACGCTCAAAACATAGACAGTAGGAAGACTCACTCTTCCTGTACTTAAGTCGGCATTGTGTCTCTTATATTTATTTCCGATTGAATATCTGTGTTTCATCGTGAATGGGTAGGTCCGAGGGATATAGTAAACATGCAGAGGTGAATCGGAAAGTAAAACTGATGACACAGGAAACGCTCAAAACATAGACAGTAGGAAGATTCAGTCTTCCTGTACTCAAGTCGGCATTGTGTCTCTTATATTTAATTCCGATGCAATTTCTGTTATTCGTCGTCAATGGGAAGGTGCAAGGGATACAGTAAACCTGCAGAGGTGCATCAGAATGTAAAACTGGTGACACAGGAAACGCTCAAAACATAGAACGTAAGAAGACTCAGTTTTCTTGTGCTTAAGTCGGCGTTGTGTCTCTTATATATAAATCCGATGCAATTTCTGTGTTTCATCGTCAATGGGAACGTCCAAAAGATACAGTACACCTGCAGAGGTGAATCGAAGTAAAACTGGTGACACAGGAAACGCTCAAAACATAGACAGTAGGAAGACTCAATCTTCCTTTACTTAAGTCGGCATTGTGTCTCTTATATTTAATTTCGATGCAATTTGTGTGTTTCATCGCCAATGGGAAGGTCCAAGGGATACAGTAAACCTGTAGAGGTGCATCAGAATGTAAAACTGGTGACACAGGAAACGCTCACAACAATTACCGTAAGAAGACTGTATTCTGTTACTTAAGTCGGCATTGTGTCTCTTATATTTAATTCCGATGCAATTTCTGTGTTTCATCGTCACTGTGAAGGTCCAAGTGATACAGTAAACCTGTAGAGGTGCGTCAGAATGTAAAACTGGTGACACAGGAAACGCTCAAATTATAGACAGTAGTAAGACTCAGTCTTCCTGTACTTAAGTCGGCATTGTGTCTCTTATATTTAATTCCGATGCAATTTCTGTGTTTCATCGTCAATGGGAAGGTCCAAGGTATACAGTAAACCTGCAGAGGTGCATCAGAATGTAAAACTGGTGACACAGGAAACGCTCAAAACATAGACCGTAAGAAGACTCAGTTTTCTTGTGCTTAAGTCGGCCTTGTGTCTCTTATATATAAATCCGATGCAATTTCTGTGTTTCATCGTCAATGGGAACGTCCAAAAGATACAGTAAACCTGCAGAGGTGAATCGGAAGTAAAACTGGTGACACAGGAAACGCTCAAAACATAGACAGTAGGAAGACTCAATCTTCCGGTACTTAAGTCGGAATTGTGTCTCTTATATTTAATTTCGATGCAATTTGTGTGTTTCATCGTCAATGGGAAGGTCCAAGGCATATAGTAAACATGCAGAGGTGCATCGGAATGTAAAACTGATGACACAGGATACGCTCACAACAATTACCGTAATAAGACTGTATTCTGGTACTTAAGTCGGCATTGTGTCTCTTATATTTAATTCCGATGCAATTTCTGTGTTTCATCATCAATGGGAAGGTCCAAGGGATACAGTAAACCGGCAGAGGTGCATCGGTTGGTAAAACTGGTGGCACAGGAAACGCTCAAATCATAGACCGTAAGAAGACTTAGTTTTCTTGTGCTTAAGTCGGCGTTGTGTCTCTTATATTTAATTCCGATGCAATTTCTGTGTTTCATCGTGAATGGGAAGGCCCAATGGAAACAGTAAACCTGCAGAGGCACATCGGAATGTAAAACCGGTGACACAGGCAACGCTCAAAACATAGACAGTAGGAAGACACAGTCTTCCTGTACTTAAGTCGGCATTGTGTCTCTTATATTTAATTCCGATGCAATTTCTGTGTTTCATCGTCAATGGGAAGGTCCAAGGGATACAGTAAACCTGCAGAGGTGCATCAGAATGTAAAACTGGTGACACAGGAAACGCTCAAAACATAGACCGTAAGAAGACTCAGTTTTCTTGTGCTTAAGTCGGCGTTGTGTCTCTTATATATAAATCCGATGCAATTTCTGTGTTTCATCGTCAATGGGAACGTCCAAAAGATACATTAAACCTGCAGAGGTGAATCGGAAGTAAAACTGATGACACAGGAAACGCTCAAAACATAGACAGTAGGAAGACTCAGTCTTCCTGTACTTAAGTCGGCATTGTGTCTCTTATATTTATTTCCGATTAAATATCTGTGTTTGATCGTGAATGGGAAGGTCCAAGGGATACAGTAAACCTGTAGAGGTGCATCAGAATGTAAAACTGGTGACACAGGAAACGCTCAAATCATAGACAGTAGGAAGATTCAGTCTTCCTCCACTTAAGTCGGCATTGTGTCTCTTATATTTAATTCCGATGCAATTTCTGTGTTTCATCGTCACTGTGAAGGTCCAAGTGATACAGTAAACCTGCAGAGGTGCATCGGTATGTTAAACTGGTGACACAGGATACGCTCAAAACATAGACAGTAGGAAGACTCAGTCTTCCTGTTCTTATGTCGGCATTGTGTCTCTTATATTTAATTCCGATGCAATTTCTGTGTTTCATCGTCAATGGTAAGATCCAAGAAATACAGTAAACCTGCAGAGGTGCATCAGAATGTAAAACTGGTGACACAGGAAACGCTCAAAACATAGACAGTAGGAAGACTCAGTCTTCCTGTACTTAAGTCGGCATTGTGTCTCCTATATTTAATTCCGGTGCGATTTCTGTGTTTCATCGACAATGGGAAGGTCCAAGGGATACAGTAAACCGGCAGAGGTGCATCGGAAGGTAAAACTGGTGACACAGGAAACGCTCAAAACATAGACAGTAGGAAGACTCAGTCTTCCTGTACTTAAGTCGGCATTGTGTCTCTTATATTTAATTCCGATGGAATTTCTGTGTTTCATCGTCAATGGGAAGGTCTAAGGGATACAGTAAACCTGCACAGGTGCATCGGAATGTAAAACTGATGACTCAGGAAACGCTCAAAGCATAGACAGTAGGGAAACCTGGTCTTCCTGTACTTAAGTCAGCATTGTGTCTCTTATTTTTAATTCCGATGCAATTTCTGTGTTTCATCGTCAATGGGAAGGTCCAAGGGATACAGTAAACCTGCAGAGGCGCATCGGAATTTAGACCTGGTGACACAGGAAACGCTCATAACATTGACCGTAAGAAGACTCAGTTTTCATGTACTTAAGTCTGCGTTGTGTCTCTTATATATAATTCCGATGCAATTTCTGATTTTCATCGTCAATGTTAAGGTCCAAGGGATACAGTAAACCTGCAGAGGTGCATCGGAATGTAAAACTGATGACACAGGAAACGCTCAAATCATTGACAGTAGGAAGACTCAGTCTTCCTGTACTTAAGTCGGCATTGTGTCTCTTATATTTAATTCCGATGCAATTTCTGTGTTTCATCGTCAATGGGAAGGTCCAAGGTATACAGTAAACCTGCAGAGGTGCATCCGAATGTAAAACTGGTGACGCAGGAAACGCTCAAATCATAGACAGTAGGAAGTCTCAGTCTTCCTGTACTTAAGTCGGCATTATGTCTCTTATATTTAATTCCGATGCAATTTCTGTGTTTCATCGTCAATGGGAGGGTCCAAGGGATACAGTAAACCTGCAGAGGTGCATCAGAATGTAAAACTGGTGACACAGAAAACGCTCAATACATAGACAGTAGGAAGATTCAGTCTTCCTGCACTTAAGTCGGCATTGTGTCTCTTATATTTAATTCCGATGCAATTTCTGTGTTTCATCGTCAATGGGAAGGTCCAAGGGATACAGTAAACCTGCAAAGGTGCATCGGAATGTGGAACTAGTGACACAGGAAACGCTCAAAACATAGACAGTAGGAAGACTCAGTCTTCCTGTACTTAAGTCGGCATTGCGTCTCTTATATTTAATTCCGATGCTATTTCTGTGTTTCATCGTCACTGTGAAGGTCCGAGGGATACAGTAAACCTGCAGAGGTGCATCAGAATGTAAAACTGGTGACACAGGAAACGCTCAAAACATAGACAGTAGGAAGTCTCAGTCTTCCCGTACTTAAAACGGCATTGTGTCTCTTATATTTATTTCCGGTGAAATATCTGTGTTTCATCGTGAATGGGGAGGTCCAAGCGATATAGTAAACCTGCAGAGGTGCATCGGAAAGTAAAACTGATGACACAGGAAACGCTCAAAACATAGACAGTAGGAAGACTTAGTCTTCCTGTACTTAAGTCGGAATTGTGTCTCTTATATTTAATTTCGATGCAATTTCTGTGTCTCATCGACACTGTGAAATTCCAAGGGATACAGTAAACCTGTAGAGGTGCATCGGAATATAAAACTGGTTACACAGGAAACGCTCAAATTATAGACAGTAGGAAGACTCAGTCTTCCTGTACTTAAGTCGGCATTGTGTCTCTTATATTTAATTCCGATGCAATTTCTGTGTTTCATCGTCACTGTGAAGGTCCAAGGGATACAGTAAACCTGCAGAGGTGCATCGGTATGTTAAACTGGTGACACAGGATACGCTCAAAACATAGACAGTAGGAAGTCTCAGTCTTCCTGTACTTAAGTCGGCATTGTGTTTCTTATATTTAATTTCGATGCAATTTGTGTGTTTCATCGCCAATGGGGTGGTCCAGGGGATACAGTAGACCTGCAGATGTGCATCGGAATGTAAAACTGGTGACACAGGAAACGCTCAAAACATTGACTGCAAGAAGACTGTTTTCTTGTACTTAAGTCGGCATTGTGTATCTTATATTTAATTCCGATGCAATTTCTGTGTTTCATCGTCAATGGGAAGGTCCAAGGGATATAGTAAACCTGCTGAGGTGCATCAGAATGTAAAACCCGTGACACAGGAAACGCTCAAAACATAGACAGTAGGAAGACTCAGTCTTCCTGTACTTAAGTCGGCATTGTGTCTCTTATATTTAATTCCGATGCAATTTCTGTGTTTCATCGTCAATGGGAAGGTCCAAGGGATACAGTAAAGCTGTAGAGGTGCATCGGAATGTAAAACTGGTGACACAGGAAACGCTCAAATTATAGACAGTAGGAAGACTCAGTCTTCCTGTACTTCAGTCGTCATTGTGTCTCTTATATTTAATGCCGATGCAATTTCTGTGTTTCATCGTCAATGGGAGGGTCCAAGGGATACAGTAAACCTGCAGAGGTGCATCAGAATGTAAAACTGGTGACACAGGAAACGCTCAAATCATAGACAGTAGGAAGATTCAGTCTTCCTGCACTTAAGTCGGCATTGTGTCTCTTATATTTAATTCCGATGCAATATCTGTGTTTCATCGTCAATGGGAAGGTCCAAGGGATACAGTAAACCTGCAAAGGTGCATCGGAATGTGAAACTAGTGACACAGGAAACGCTCAAAACATAGACAGTAGGAAGACTCAGTCTTCCTATACTTAAGTCGGCATTGCGTCTCTTATATTTAATTCCGATGCTATTTCTGTGTTTCATCGTCACTGTGAAGGTCCAAGGGATACAGTAAACCTGCAGAGGTGCATCAGAATGTAAAACTGGTGACACAGGAAACGCTCAAAACATAGACAGTAGGAAGTCTCAGTCTTCCTGTACTTAAGTCGGCATTGTGTCTCTTATATTTATTTCCGATGAAATATCTGTGTTTCATCGTGAATGGGGAGGTCCAAGCGATATAGTAAACCTGCAGAGGTGCATCGGAAAGTAAAACTGATGACACAGGAAACGCTCAAAACATAGACAGTAGGAAGACTTAGTCTTCCTGTACTTAAGTCGGAATTGTGTCTCTTATATTTAATTTCGATGCAATTTCTGTGTTTCATCGTCACTGTGAAGTTCCAAGGGATACAGTAAACCTGTAGAGGTGCATCGGAATATAAAACTGGTTACACAGGAAACGCTCAAATTATAGACAGTAGGAAGACTCAGTCTTCCTGTACTTAAGTCGGCATTGTGTCTCTTATATTTAATTCCGATGCAATTTCTGTGTTTCATCGTCACTGTGAAGGTCCAAGTGATACAGTAAACCTGCAGAGGTGCATCGGTATGTTAAACTGGTGACACAGGATACGCTCAAAACATAGACAGTAGGAAGACTCAGTCTTCCTGTTCTTATGTCGGCATTGTGTCTCTTATATTTAATTCCGATGCAATTTCTGTGTTTCATCGTCAATGGTAAGATCCAAGAAATACAGTAAACCTGCAGAGGTGCATCAGAATGTAAAACTGGTGACACAGGAAACGCTCAAAACATAGACAGTAGGAAGACTCAGTCTTCCTGTACTTAAGTCGGCATTGTGTCTCCTATATTTAATTCCGGTGCGATTTCTGTGTTTCATCGACAATGGGAAGGTCCAAGGGATACAGTAAACCGGCAGAGGTGCATCGCAAGGTAAAACTGGTGACACAGGAAACGCTCAAAACATAGACAGTAGGAAGACTCAGTCTTCCTGTACTTAAGTCGGCATTGTGTCTCTTATATTTAATTCCGATGGAATTTCTGTGTTTCATCGTCAATGGGAAGGTCTAAGGGATACAGTAAACCTGCACAGGTGCATCGGAATGTAAAACTGATGACTCAGGAAACGCTCAAAGCATAGACAGTAGGGAAACCTGGTCTTCCTGTACTTAAGTCAGCATTGTGTCTCTTATTTTTAATTCCGATGCAATTTCTGTGTTTCATCGTCAATGGGAAGGTCCAAGGGATACAGTAAACCTGCAGAGGCGCATCGGAATTTAGACCTGGTGACACAGGAAACGCTCATAACATTGACCGTAAGAAGACTCAGTTTTCATGTACTTAAGTCTGCGTTGTGTCTCTTATATATAATTCCGATGCAATTTCTGATTTTCATAGTCAATGTTAAGGTCCAAGGGATACAGTAAACCTGCAGAGGTGCATCGGAATGTAAAACTGATGACACAGGAAACGCTCAAATCATTGACAGTAGGAAGACTCAGTCTTCCTGTACTTAAGTCGCCATTGTGTCTCTTATATTTAATTCCGATGCAATTTCTGTGTTTCATCGTCAATGGGAAGGTCCAAGGTATACAGTAAACCTGCAGAGGTGCATCCGAATGTAAAACTGGTGACACAGGAAACGCTCAAAACATAGACAGTAGGAAGTCTCAGTCTTCCTGTACTTAAGTCGGCATTATGTCTCTTATATTTAATTCCGATGCGATTTCTGTGTTTCATCGACAATGGGAATGTGCAAGGGATACAGTAAACCGGCAGAGGTGCATCGGAATGTAAAACTGGTGACACAGGAAACGCTCAAAACTTAGACAGTAGGAAGACTCGGTCTTCCTGTACTTAAGTCGGCATTGTCTCTCTTATATTTAATTTCGATGCAATTTGTGTGTTTCATCGCCAATGGGATAGTCCAGGGGATACAGTAAACCTGCAGGTGTGCATCGGAATGTAAAACTGGTGACACAGGAAACGCTCAAAACATTGACTGTAAGAAGACTGTTTTCTTGTACTTAAGTCGGCATTGTGTCTCTTATATTTAATTCCGATGCAATTTCTGTGTTTCATCGTCAATGGGAGGGTCCAAGGGATACAGTAAACCTGCAGAGGTGCATCAGAATGTAAAACTGGTGACACAGAAAACGCTCAAAACATAGACAGTAGGAAGATTCAGTCTTCCTGCACTTAAGTCGGCATTGTGTCTCTTATATTTAATTCCGATGCAATTTCTGTGTTTCATCGTCAATGGGAAGGTCCAAGGGATACAGTAAACCTGCAAAGGTGCATCGGAATGTGAAACTAGTGACACAGGAAACGCTCAAAACATAGACAGTAGGAAGACTCAGTCTTCCTGTACTTAAGTCGGCATTGCATCTCTTATATTTAATGCCGATGCTATTTCTGTGTTTCATCGTCACTGTGAAGGTCCGAGGGATACAGTAAACCTGCAGAGGTGCATCAGAATGTAAAACTGGTGACACAGGAAACGCTCAAAACATAGACAGTAGGAAGTCTCAGTCTTCCCGTACTTAAAACGGCATTGTGTCTCTTATATTTATTTCCGATGAAAGATCTGTGTTTCATCGTGAATGGGGAGGTCCAAGCGATATAGTAAACCTGCAGAGGTGCATCGGAAAGTAAAACTGATGACACAGGAAACGCTCAAAACATAGACAGTAGGAAGACTTAGTCTTCCTGTACTTAAGTCGGAATTGTGTCTCTTATATTTAATTTCGATGCAATTTCTGTGTTTCATCGACACTGTGAAGTTCCAAGGGATACAGTAAACCTGTAGAGGTGCATCGGAATATAAAACTGGTTGCACAGGAAACGCTCAAATTATAGACAGTAGGAAGACTCAGTCTTCCTGTACTTAAGTCGGCATTGTGTCTCTTATATTTAATTCCGATGCAATTTCTGTGTTTCATCGTCACTGTGAAGGTCCAAGGGATACAGTAAACCTGCAGAGGTGCATCGGTATGTTAAACTGGTGACACAGGATACGCTCAAAACATAGACAGTAGGAAGACTCAGTGTTCCTGTTCTTATGTCGGCATTGTGTCTCTTATATTTAATTCCGATGCAATTTCTGTGTTTCATCGTCAATGGTAAGATCCAAGGGATACAGTAAACCTGCAGAGGTGCATCAGAATGTAAAACTGGTGACACAGGAAACGCTCAAAACATAGACAGTAGGAAGACTCAGTCTTCCTGTACTTAAGTCGGCATTGTGTCTCCTATATTTAATTCCGGTGCGATTTCTGTGTTTCATCGACAATGGGAAGGTCCAAGGGATACAGTAAACCGGCAGAGGTGCATCGGAAGGTAAAACTGGTGACACAGGAAACGCTCAAAACATAGACAGTAGGAAGACTCAGTCTTCCTGTACTTAAGTCGGCATTGTGTCTCTTATATTTAATTCCGATGCAAGTTCTGTGTTTCATCGTCAATGGGAAGGTCCAAGGGATACAGTAGACCTGAAGAGGTGCATTGGAATGTAAAACTAGTGAGCCAGGAAACGCTCAAAACATAGACAGTAGGAAGCCTCAGTCTTCCTGTACTGAAGTCGGCATTGTGTCTCTTATATTTAATTCCGATGCGATTTCTGTGTTTCATCGACAATGGGAAGGTCCAATGGATACAGTAAACCTGCAGAGGTGCATCGGAATGTAAAACTGGTGACACAGGAAACGCTCAAAACATAGACAGTAGGAAGACTCAATATTCCTGTACTTAAGTCGGCATTGTGTCTCTTATATTTAATTCCGATGCGATTTCTGTGCTTCATCGACAATGGGATGGTCCAAGCGATACAGTAAATCGGCAGGGGGGCATCGGAATGTAAAACTGGTGACACAGGAAACGCTTAAAACATCGACCGTAAGAAGACTCAGTTTTCTTGTACTTAAGTCGGCGTTGTGTCTCTTATATTTAAATCCCATGCAATTTCTGTGTTTCATCGTCAATGGGAAGGTCAAAGGGATACAGTAAACCTGCAGAGGTGCATCGGAATGTAAAACTGGTGACACAGGAAACGCTCAAAACATAGACAGTAGGAAGACTCACTCTTCCTGTACTTAAGTCGGCATTGTGTCTCTTATATTTATTTCCGATTAAATATCTGTGTTTCATCGTGAATGGGTAGGTCCGAGGGATATAGTAAACATGCAGAGGTGAATCGGAAAGTAAAACTGATGACACAGGAAACGCTCAAAACATAGACAGTAGGAAGATTCAGTCTTCCTGTACTCAAGTCGGCATTGTGTCTCTTATATTTAATTCCGATGCAATTTCTGTTATTCGTCGTCAATGGGAAGGTGCAAGGGATAGAGTAAACCTGCAGAGGTGCATCAGAATGTAAAACTGGTGACACAGGAAACGCTCAAAACATAGACCGTAAGAAGACTCAGTTTTCTTGTGCTTAAGTCGGCGTTGTGTCTCTTATATATAAATCCGATGCAATTTCTGTGTTTCATCGTCAATGGGAACGTCCAAAAGATACAGTACACCTGCAGAGGTGAATCGAAGTAAAACTGGTGACACAGGAAACGCTCAAAACATAGACAGTAGGAAGACTCAATCTTCCTTTACTTAAGTCGGCATTGTGTCTCTTATATATAATTTCGATGCAATTTGTGTGTTTCATCGCCAATGGGAAGGTCCAAGGGATATAGTAAACATGCAGAGGTGCATCGGAATGTAAAACTGATGACACAGGATACGCTCACAACAATTACCGTAAGAAGACTGTATTCTGTTACTTAAGTCGGCATTGTGTCTCTTATATTTAATTCCGATGCAATTTCTGTGTTTCATCGTCACTGTGAAGGTCCAAGTGATACAGTAAACCTGTAGAGGTGCGTCAGAATGTAAAACTGGTGACACAGGAAACGCTCAAATTATAGACAGTAGGAAGACTCAGTCTTCCTGTACTTAAGTCGGCATTGTGTCTCTTATATTTAATTCCGATGCAATTTCTGTGTTTCATCGTCAATGGGAAGGTCCAAGGGATACAGTACACCTGCAGAGGTGCATCAGAATGTAAAACTGGTGACACAGGAAACGCTCAAAACATAGACCGTAAGAAGACTCAGTTTTCTTGTGCTTAAGTCGGCGTTGTGTCTCTTATATATAAATCCGATGCAATTTCTGTGTTTCATCGTCAATGGGAACGTCCAAAAGATACAGTAAACCTGCAGAGGTGAATCGGAAGTAAAACTGATGACACAGGAAACGCTCAAAACATAGACAGTAGGAAGACTCAGTCTTCCTGTACTTAAGTCGGCATTGTGTCTCTTATATTTATTTCCGATTAAATATCTGTGTTTTATCGTGAATGGGAAGGTCCGAGGGATATAGTAAACATGCAGAGGTGCATCGGAAAGTAAAACTGATGACACAGGAAACGCTCAAAACATAGACAGTAGAAAGATTCAGTCTTCCTGTACTCAAGTCGGCATTGTGTCTCTTATATTTAATTCCGATGCAATTTCTGTTATTCATCGTCAATGGGAAGGTGCAAGGGATACAGTAAACCTGCAGAGGTGCATCAGAATGTAAAACTGGTGACACAGGAAACGCTCAAAACATAGATTGTAAGAAGACTCAGTTTTCTTGTGCTTAAGTCGGCCTTGTGGCTCTTATATATAAATCCGATGCAATTTCTGTGTTTCATCGTGAATGGGAACGTCCAAAAGATACAGTAAACCTGCAGAGGTGAATCGGAAGTAAAACTGGTGACACAGGTAACGCTAAAAACATAGACAGTAGGAAGACTCAATCTTCCGGTACTTAAGTCGGAATTGTGTCTCTTATATTTAATTTCGATGCAATTTGTGTGTTTCATCGTCAATGGGAAGGTCCAAGGCATATAGTAAACATGCAGAGGTGCATCGGAATGTAAAACTGATGACACAGGATACGCTCACAACAATTACCGTAATAAGACTGTATTCTGGTACTTAAGTCGGCATTGTGTCTCTTATATTTAATTCCGATGCAATTTCTGTGTTTCATCATCAATGGGAAGGTCCAAGGGATACAGTAAACCGGCAGAGGTGCATCGGTTGGTAAAACTGGTGCACAGGAAACGCTCAAATCATAGACCGTAAGAAGACTTAGTTTTCTTGTGCTTAAGTCGGCGTTGTGTCTCTTATATTTAATTCCGATGCAATTTCTGTGTTTCATCGTGAATGGGAAGGTCCAATGGAAACAGTAAACCTGCAGAGGCACATCGGAATGTAAAACCGGTGACACAGGCAACGCTCAAAACATAGACAGTAGGAAGACACAGTCTTCCTGTACTTAAGTCGGCATTGTGTCTCTTATATTTAATTCCGATGCAATTTCTGTGTTTCATCGTCAATGGGAAGGTCCAAGGGATACAGTAAACCTGCAGAGGTGCATCAGAATGTAAAACTGGTGACACAGGAAACGCTCAAAACATAGACCGTAAGAAGACTCAGTTTTCTTGTGCTTAAGTCGGCGTTGTGTCTCTTATATATAAATCCGATGCAATTTCTGTGTTTCATCGTCAATGGGAACGTCCAAAAGATACAGTAAACCTGCAGAGGTGAATCGGAAGTAAAACTGATGACACAGGAAACGCTCAAAACATAGACAGTAGGAAGACTCAGTCTTCCTGTACTTAAGTCGGCATTCTGTCTCTTATATTTATTTCCGATTAAATATCTGTGTTTGATCGTGAATGGGAAGGTCCGAGGGATATAGTAAACATGCAGAGGTGCATTGGAAAGTAAAACTGATGACACAGGAAACGCTCAAAACATAGACAGTAGAAAGTTTCAATCTTCCTGTACTCAAGTCGGCATTGTGTCTCTTATATTTAATTCCGATGCAATTTCTGTTATTCATCGTCAATGGGAAGGTGCAAGGGATACAGTAAACCTGCAGAGGTGCATCAGAATGTAAAACTGGTGACACAGGAAACGCTCAAAACATAGACCGTAAGAAGACTCAGTTTTCTTGTGCTTAAGTCGGCCTTGTGTATCTTATATATAAATCCGATGCAATTTCTGTGTTTCATCGTCAATGGGAACGTCCAAAAGATACAGTAAACCTGCAGAGGTGAATCGGAAGTCAAACTGGTGACACAGGAAACGCTCAAAACATAGACCGTAGGAAGTCTCAGTCTTCCTGTACTTAAGTCGGCATTGTGTCTCTTATATTTAATTTCGATGCAATTTGTGTGTTTCATCGCCAATGGGGTGGTCCAGGGGATACAGTAAACCTGCAGATGTGCATCGGAATGTAAAACTGCTGACACAGGAAACGCTCAAAACATTGACTGTAAGAAGACTGTTTTCTTGTACTTAAGTCGGCATTGTGTATCTTATATTTAATTCCGATGCAATTTCTGTGTTTCATCGTCAATGGGAAGGTCCAAGGGATACAGTAAACCTGCAGAGGTGCATCAGAATGTAAAACTCGTGACACAGGAAACGCTCAAAACATAGACAGTAGGAAGACTCAGTCTTCCTGTACTTAAGTCGGCATTGTGTCTCTTATATTTAATTCCGATGCAATTTCTGTGTTTCATCGTCAATGGGAAGGTCCAAGGGATACAGTAAACCTGTAGAGGTGCATCGGAATGTAAAACTGGTGACACAGGAAACGCTCAAATTATAGACAGTAGGAAGACTCAGTCTTCCTGTACTTCAGTCGTCATTGTGTCTCTTATATTTAATGCCGATGCAATTTCTGTGTTTCATCGTCAATGGGAGGGTCCAAGGGATACAGTAAACCTGCAGAGGTGCATCAGAATGTAAAACTGGTGACACAGGAAACGCTCAAATCATAGACAGTAGGAAGATTCAGTCTTCCTGCACTTAAGTCGGCATTGTGTCTCTTATATTTAATTCCGATGCAATATCGGTGTTTCATCGTCAATGGGAAGGTCCAAGGGATACAGTAAACCTGCAAAGATGCATCGGAATGTGAAACTAGTGACACAGGAAACGCTCAAAACATAGACAGTAGGAAGACTCAGTCTTCCTGTACTTAAGTCGGCATTGCGTCTCTTATATTTAATTCCGATGCTATTTCTGTGTTTCATCGTTACTGTGAAGGTCCAAGGGATACAGTAAATCTGCAGAGGTGCATCAGAATGTAAAACTGGTGACACAGGAAACGCTCAAAACATAGACAGTAGGAAGTCTCAGTCTTCCCGTACTTAAAACGGCATTGTGTCTCTTATATTTATTTCCGATGAAATATCTGTGTTTCATCGTGAATGGGGAGGTCCAAGCGATATAGTAAACCTGCAGAGGTGCATCGGAAAGTAAAACTGATGACACAGGAAACGCTCAAAACATAGACAGTAGGGAGACTTAGTCTTCCTGTACTTAAGTCGGAATTGTGTCTCTTATATTTAATTTCGATGCAATTTCTGTGTTTCATCGACACTGTGAAGTTCCAAGGGATACAGTAAACCTGTAGAGGTGCATCGGAATATAAAACTGGTTACACAGGAAACGCTCAAATTATAGACAGTAGGAAGACTCAGTCTTCCTGTACTTAAGTCGGCATTGTGTCTCTTATATTTAATTCCGATGCAATTTCTGTGTTTCATCGTCACTGTGAAGGTCCAAGGGATACAGTAAACCTGCAGAGGTGCATCGGTATGTTAAACTGGTGACACAGGATACGCTCAAAACATAGACAGTAGGAAGACTCAGTGTTCCTGTTCTTATGTCGGCATTGTGTCTCTTATATTTAATTCCGATGCAATTTCTGTGTTTCATCGTCAATGGTAAGATCCAAGGGATACAGTAAACCTGCAGAGGTGCATCAGAATGTAAAACTGGTGACACAGGAAACGCTCAAAACATAGACAGTAGGAAGACTCAGTCTTCCTGTACTTAAGTCGGCATTGTGTCTCCTATATTTAATTCCGGTGCGATTTCTGTGTTTCATCGACAATGGGAAGGTCCAAGGGATACAGTAAACCGGCAGAGGTGCATCGGAAGGTAAAACTGGTGACACAGGAAACGCTCAAAACATAGACAGTAGGAAGACTCAGTCTTCCTGTACTTAAGTCGGCATTGTGTCTCTTATATTTAATTCCGATGCGATTTCTGTGTTTCATCGACAATGGGAAGGTCCAATGGATACAGTAAACCTGCAGAGGTGCATCGGAATGTAAAACTGGTGACACAGGAAACGCTCAAAACATAGACAGTAGGAAGACTCAATATTCCTGTAATTAAGTCGGCATTGTGTCTCTTATATTTAATTCCGATGCGATTTCTGTGCTTCATCGACAATGGGATGGTCCAAGCGATACAGTAAATCGGCAGGGGGGCATCGGAATGTAAAACTGGTGACACAGGAAACGCTCAAAACATCGACCGTAAGAAGACTCAGTTTTCTTGTACTTAAGTCGGCGTTGTGTCTCTTATATTTAAATCCCATGCAATTTCTGTGTTTCATCGTCAATGGGAAGGTCCAAGGGATACAGTAAACCTGCAGAGGTGCATCGGAATGTAAAACTGGTGACACAGGAAACGCTCAAAACATAGACAGTAGGAAGACTCACTCTTCCTATACTTAAGTCGGCATTGTGTCTCTTATATTTATTTCCGATTAAATATCTGTGTTTCATCGTGAATGGGTAGGTCCGAGGGATATAGTAAACATGCAGAGGTGAATCGGAAAGTAAAACTGATGACACAGGAAACGCTCAAAACATAGACAGTAGGAAGATTCAGTCTTCCTGTACTCAAGTCGGCATTGTGTCTCTTATATTTAATTCCGATGCAATTTCTGTTATTCGTCGTCAATGGGAAGGTGCAAGGGATACAGTAAACCTGCAGAGGTGCATCAGAATGTAAAACTGGTGACACAGGAAACGCTCAAAACATAGACCGTAAGAAGACTCAGTTTTCTTGTGCTTAAGTCGGCGTTGTGTCTCTTATATATAAATCCGATGCAATTTCTGTGTTTCATCGTCAATGGGAACGTCCAAAAGATACAGTACACCTGCAGAGGTGAATCGAAGTAAAACTGGTGACACAGGAAACGCTCAAAACATAGACAGTAGGAAGACTCAATCTTCCTTTACTTAAGTCGGCATTGTGTCTCTTATATATAATTTCGATGCAATTTGTGTGTTTCATCGCCAATGGGAAGGTCCAAGGGATATAGTAAACATGCAGAGGTGCATCGGAATGTAAAACTGATGACACAGGATACGCTCACAACAATTACCGTAAGAAGACTGTATTCTGTTACTTAAGTCGGCATTGTGTCTCTTATATTTAATTCCGATGCAATTTCTGTGTTTCATCGTCACTGTGAAGGTCCAAGTGATACAGTAAACCTGTAGAGGTGCGTCAGAATGTAAAACTGGTGACACAGGAAACGCTCAAAACATAGACAGTAGGAAGACTCAATCTTCCGGTACTTAAGTCGGAATTGTGTCTCTTATATTTAATTTCGATGCAATTTGTGTGTTTCATCGTCAATGGGAAGGTCCAAGGCATATAGTAAACATGCAGAGGTGCATCGGAATGTAAAACTGATGACACAGGATACGCTCACAACAATTACCGTAATAAGACTGTATTCTGGTACTTAAGTCGGCATTGTGTCTCTTATATTTAATTCCGATGCAATTTCTGTGTTTCATCATCAATGGGAAGGTCCAAGGGATACAGTAAACCGGCAGAGGTGCATCGGTTGGTAAAACTGGTGCACAGGAAACGCTCAAATCATAGACCGTAAGAAGACTTAGTTTTCTTGTGCTTAAGTCGGCGTTGTGTCTCTTATATTTAATTCCGATGCAATTTCTGTGTTTCATCGTGAATGGGAAGGTCCAATGGAAACAGTAAACCTGCAGAGGCACATCGGAATGTAAAACCGGTGACACAGGCAACGCTCAAAACATAGACAGTAGGAAGACACAGTCTTCCTGTACTTAAGTCGGCATTGTGTCTCTTATATTTAATTCCGATGCAATTTCTGTGTATCATCGTCAATGGGAAGGTCCAAGGGATACAGTAAACCTGCAGAGGTGCATCAGAATGTAAAACTGGTGACACAGGAAACGCTCAAAACATAGACCGTAAGAAGACTCAGTTTTCTTGTGCTTAAGTCGGCGTTGTGTCTCTTATATATAAATCCGATGCAATTTCTGTGTTTCATCGTCAATGGGAACGTCCAAAAGATACAGTAAACCTGCAGAGGTGAATCGGAAGTAAAACTGATGACACAGGAAACGCTCAAAACATAGACAGTAGGAAGACTCAGTCTTCCTGTACTTAAGTCGGCATTGTGTCTCTTATATTTATTTCCGATTAAATATCTGTGTTTGATCGTGAATGGGAAGGTCCGAGGGATATAGTAAACATGCAGAGGTGCATCGGAAAGTAAAACTGATGACACAGGAAACGCTCAAAACATAGACAGTAGAAAGATTCAATCTTCCTGTACTCAAGTCGGCATTGTGTCTCTTATATTTAATTCCGATGCAATTTCTGTTATTCATCGTCAATGGGAAGGTGCAAGGGATACAGTAAACCTGCAGAGGTGCATCAGAATGTAAAACTGGTGACACAGGAAACGCTCAAAACATAGACCGTAAGAAGACTCAGTTTCTTGTGCTTAAGTCGGCCTTGTGTCTCTTATATATAAATCCGATGCAATTTCTGTGTTTCATCGTCAATGGGAACGTCCAAAAGATACAGTAAACCTGCAGAGGTGAATCGGAAGTCAAACTGGTGACACAGGAAACGCTCAAAACATAGACAGTAGGAAGTCTCAGTCTTCCTGTACTTAAGTCGGCATTGTGTTTCTTATATTTAATTTCGATGCAATTTGTGTGTTTCATCGCCAATGGGGTGGTCCAGGGGATACAGTAAACCTGCAGATGTGCATCGGAATGTAAAACTGGTGACACAGGAAACGCTCAAAACATTGACTGTAAGAAGACTGTTTTCTTGTACTTAAGTCCGCATTGTGTATCTTATATTTAATTCCGATGCAATTTCTGTGTTTCATCGTCAATGGGAAGGTCCAAGGGATACAGTAAACCTGCAGAGGTGCATCAGAATGTAAAACTCGTGACACAGGAAACGCTCAAAACATAGACAGTAGGAAGACTCAGTCTTCCTGTACTTAAGTCGGCATTGTGTCTCTTATATTTAATTCCGATGCAATTTCTGTGTTTCATCGTCAATGGGAAGGTCCAAGGGATACAGTAAACCTGTAGAGGTGCATCGGAATGTAAAACTGGTGACACAGGAAACGCTCAAATTATAGACAGTAGGAAGACTCAGTCTTCCTGTACTTCAGTCGTCATTGTGTCTCTTATATTTAATGCCGATGCAATTTCTGTGTTTCATCGTCAATGGGAGGGTCCAAGGGATACAGTAAACCTGCAGAGGTGCATCAGAATGTAAAACTGGTGACACAGGAAACGCTCAAATCATAGACAGTAGGAAGATTCAGTCTTCCTGCACTTAAGTCGGCATTGTGTCTCTTATATTTAATTCCGATGCAATATCTGTGTTTCATCGTCAATGGGAAGGTCCAAGGGATACAGTAAACCTGCAAAGGTGCATCGGAATGTGAAACTAGTGACACAGGAAACGCTCAAAACATAGACAGTAGGAAGACTCAGTCTTCCTGTACTTAAGTCGGCATTGCGTCTCTTATATTTAATTCCGATGCTATTTCTGTGTTTCATCGTCACTGTGAAGGTCCAAGGGATACAGTAAATCTGCAGAGGTGCATCAGAATGTAAAACTGGTGACACAGGAAACGCTCAAAACATAGACAGTAGGAAGTCTCAGTCTTCCTGTACTTAAGTCGGCATTGTGTCTCTTATATTTATTTCCGATGAAATATCTGTGTTTCATCGTGAATGGGGAGGTCCAAGCGATATAGTATACCTGCAGAGGTGCATCGGAAAGTAAAACTGATGACACAGGAAACGCTCAAATTATAGACAGTAGGAAGACTCAGTCTTCCTGTACTTAAGTCGGCATTGTGTCTCTTATATTTAATTCCGATGCAATTTCTGTGTTTCATCGTCACTGTGAAGGTCCAAGTGATACAGTAAACCTGCAGAGGTGCATCGGTATGTTAAACTGGTGACACAGGATACGCTCAAAACATAGACAGTAGGAAGACTCAGTCTTCCTGTTCTTATGTCGGCATTGTGTCTCTTATATTTAATTCCGATGCAATTTCTGTGTTTCATCGTCAATGGTAAGATCCAAGGGATACAGTAAACCTGCAGAGGTGCATCAGAATGTAAAACTGGTGACACAGGAAACGCTCAAAACATAGACAGTAGGAAGACTCAGTCTTCCTGTACTTAAGTCGGCATTGTGTCTCCTATATTTAATTCCGGTGCGATTTCTGTGTTTCATCGACAATGGGAAGGTCCAAGGGATACAGTAAACCGGCAGAGGTGCATCGGAAGGTAAAACTGGTGACACAGGAAACGCTCAAAACATAGACAGTAGGAAGACTCAGTCTTCCTGTACTTAAGTCGGCATTGTGTCTCTTATATTTAATTCCGATGGAATTTCTGTGTTTCATCGTCAATGGGAAGGTCTAAGGGATACAGTAAACCTGCACAGGTGCATCGGAATGTAAAACTGATGACTCAGGAAACGCTCAAAGCATAGACAGTAGGGAAACCTGGTCTTCCTGTACTTAAGTCAGCATTGTGTCTCTTATTTTTAATTCCGATGCAATTTCTGTGTTTCATCGTCAATGGGAAGGTCCAAGGGATACAGTAAACCTGCAGAGGCGCATCGGAATTTAGACCTGGTGACACAGGAAACGCTCATAACATTGACCGTAAGAAGACTCAGTTTTCATGTACTTAAG
Source organism: Schistocerca nitens (assembly GCF_023898315.1). Classification (NCBI taxonomy): domain Eukaryota; kingdom Metazoa; phylum Arthropoda; class Insecta; order Orthoptera; family Acrididae; genus Schistocerca; species Schistocerca nitens. The sequence goes on along the minus strand of NC_064618.1, from coordinate 10,695,925 downwards.
TCTGCGTTGTGTCTCTTATATATAATTCCGATGCAATTTCTGATTTTCATCGTCAATGTTAAGGTCCAAGGGATACAGTAAACCTGCAGAGGTGCATCGGAATGTAAAACTGATGACACAGGAAACGCTCAAATCATTGACAGTAGGAAGACTCAGTCTTCCTGTACTTAAGTCGGCATTGTGTCTCTTATATTTAATTCCGATGCAATTTCTGTGTTTCATCGTCAATGGGAAGGTCCAAGGGATACAGTAAACCTGCAGAGGTGCATCCGAATGTAAAACTGGTGACACAGGAAACGCTCAAAACATAGACAGTAGGAAGTCTCAGTCTTCCTGTACTTAAGTCGGCATTATGTCTCTTATATTTAATTCCGATGCGATTTCTGTGTTTCATCGACAATGGGAATGTGCAAGGGATACAGTAAACCGGCAGAGGTGCATCGGAATGTAAAACTGGTGACACAGGAAACGCTCAAAACTTAGACAGTAGGAAGACTCGGTCTTCCTGTACTTAAGTCGGCATTGTCTCTCTTATATTTAATTTCGATGCAATTTGTGTGTTTCATCGCCAATGGGATGGTCCAGGGGATACAGTAAACCTGCAGGTGTGCATCGGAATGTAAAACTGGTGACACAGGAAACGCTCAAAACATTGACTGTAAGAAGACTGTTTTCTTGTACTTAAGTCGGCATTGTGTCTCTTATATTTAATTCCGATGCAATTTCTGTGTTTCACCGTCAATGGGAGGGTCCAAGGGATACAGTAAACCTGCAGAGGTGCATCAGAATGTAAAACTGGTGACACAGAAAACGCTCAAAACATAGACAGTAGGAAGATTCAGTCTTCCTGCACTTAAGTCGGCATTGTGTCTCTTATATTTAATTCCGATGCAATTTCTGTGTTTCATCGTCAATGGGAAGGTCCAAGGGATACAGTAAACCTGCAAAGGTGCATCGGAATGTGAAACTAGTGACACAGGAAACGCTCAAAACATAGACAGTAGGAAGACTCAGTCTTCCTGTACTTAAGTCGGCATTGCGTCTCTTATATTTAATTCCGATGCTATTTCTGTGTTTCATCGTCACTGTGAAGGTCCGAGGGATACAGTAAACCTGCAGAGGTGCATCAGAATGTAAAACTGGTGACACAGGAAACGCTCAAAACATAGACAGTAGGAAGTCTCAGTCTTCCTGTACTTAAAACGGCATTGTGTCTCTTATATTTATTTCCGATGAAATATCTGTGTTTCATCGTGAATGGGGAGGTCCAAGCGATATAGTAAACCTGCAGAGGTGCATCGGAAAGTAAAACTGATGACACAGGAAACGCTCAAAACATAGACAGTACTAAGACTTAGTCTTCCTGTACTTAAGTCGGAATTGTGTCTCTTATATTTAATTTCGATGCAATTTCTGTGTTTCATCGACACTGTGAAGTTCCAAGGGATACAGTAAACCTGTAGAGATGCATCGGAATATAAAACTGGTTACACAGGAAACGCTCAAATTATAGACAGTAGGAAGACTCAGTCTTCCTGTACTTAAGTCGGCATTGTGTCTCCTATATTTAATTCCGATGCAATTTCTGTGTTTCATCGTCAATGGTAAGATCCAAGGGATACAGTAAACCTGCAGAGGTGCATCAGAATGTAAAACTGGTGATACAGGAAACGCTCAAAACATAGACAGTAGGAAGACTCAGTCTTCCTGTACTTAAGTCGGCATTGTGTCTCTTATTTTTAATTCCGATGCAATTTCTGTGATTCATCGTCAATGGGAAGGTCCAAGGGATACAGTAAACCTGCAGAGGCGCATCGGAATTTAGACCTGGTGACACAGGAAACGCTCATAACATTGACCGTAAGAAGACTCAGTTTTCATGTACTTAAGTCTGCGTTGTGTCTCTTATATATAATTCCGATGCAATTTCTGATTTTCATCGTCAATGGTAAGGTCCAAGGGATACAGTAAACCTGCAGAGGGGCATCGGAATGTAAAACTGATGACACAGGAAACGCTCAAATCATTGACAGTAGGAAGACTCAGTCTTCCTGTACTTAAGTCGGCATTGTGTCTCTTATATTTAATTCCGATGCAATTTCTGTGTTTCATCGTCAATGGGAAGGTCCAAGGGATACAGTAAACCTGCAGATGTGCATCCGAATGTAAAACTGGTGACACAGGAAACGTTCAAAACGTAGACAGTAGGAAGTCACAGTCTTCCTGTACTTAAGTCGACATTATGTCTCTTATATTTAATTCCGATGCGATTTCTGTGTTTCATCGACAATGGGAATGTGCAAGGGATACAGTAAACCGGCGGAGGTGCATCGGAATGTAAAACTGGTGACACAGGAAACGCTCAAAACATAGACAGTAGGAAGACTCAGTCTTCCTGTACTTAAGTCGACATTGTCTCTCTTATATTTAATTCCGATGCAATTTCTGTGTTTCATCGTCAATGGGAAGGTCCAAGGGATACAGTAAACCTGCAGAGGTGCATCAGAATGTTAAAACTGGTGACACAGGAAACGCTCAAAACATAGACAGAAGGAAGACTCAGTCTTCCTGTACTTAAGTCGGCATTGTGTCTCTTATATTTAATTCCGATGCAATTTCTGTGTTTCATCGTCAATGGGAAGGTCCAAGGGATACAGTAAACCTGCAAAGGTGCATCGGAAAGTGAAACTAGTGACACAGGAAACGCTCAAAACATAGACGGTAAGAAGACTCAGTCTTCCTGTACTTAAGTCGGCATTGTGTCTCTTATATTTAATTCCGATGCTATTTCTGTGTTTCATCGTCACTGTGAAGGTCCAAGGGATACAGTAAACCTGCAGAGGTGCATCAGAATGTAAAACTGGTGACACAGGAAACGCTCAAAACATAGACAGTAGGAAGACTCAGTCTTCCTGTACTTAAGTCGGCATTGTGTCTCCTATATTTAATTCCGGTGCGATTTCTGTGTTTCATCGACAATGGGAAGGTCCAAGGGATACAGTAAACCTGCAGAGGCGCATCGGAATTTAGACCTGGTGACACAGGAAACGCTCATAACATTGACCGTAAGAAGACTCAGTTTTCATGTACTTAAGTCTGCGTTGTGTCTCTTATATATAATTCCGATGCAATTTCTGATTTTCATCGTCAATGTTAAGGTCCAAGGGATACAGTAAACCTGCAAAGGTGCATCGGAAAGTAAAACTGATGACACAGGAAACGCTCAAACCATAGACAGTAGGAAGTCTTAGTCTTCCTGTACTTAAGTCGGCATTGTGTCTCTTATATGTAATTTCGATGCAATTTCTGTGTTTCATCGTCACTGTGAAGGTCCAAGGAATACAGTAAACCTGCAGAGGTGCATCGGAATGTAAAACTAGTGACACAGGAAACGCTCAAAACATAGACAATAAGAAGACTCAGTCTTCCTGTACTTAAGTCGGCATTGTGTCTCTTATATTTAATTCCGATGCAATTTCTGTGTTTCATCGTCAATGGGAAGGTCGAAGGGATACAGTAAACCTGCAAAAGTGCATCGGAATGTGAAACTGATGACACAGGAAACGCTCAAAACATAGACAGTAGGAAGACTCAGTCTTCCTGTACATAAGTCGGCATTGTGTCTCTTATATTTTATCCGATAAAATTTCTGTGTTTCATCGTCAATGGGAAGGTCCAATGGATACAGTAAACCTGCAGAGGTGCATCGGAATGTAATACTGGTGACACAGGAAACGCTCAAAACATAGACAGTAGGAAGACTCAGTCTTCCTGTACTTAAGTCGGCATTGTGTCTCTTATATTTAATTCCGATGCAATTTCTGTGTTTCATTGCCAATGGGAAAGTCGAAGGGACACAGTAAACCTACAGAGGTGCATCGGAATGTAAAACTGGTGACACAGGAAACGCTCAAACATAGACCGTAAGAAGACTCAGTTTTCTTGTACGTATGGCAGCATTGTGTCTATTATATTTAATTCCAATGCAATTTCTGTTTTTCATCGTCAGTGGGAGGGTCGAAGGGAAACAGTATACCTGCAGAGGTGCATCGGAATGTAAAACTGGTGACAAGGGATACGCTCAAAACATTGACAGTAGAAATACTCAGTCTTCCTGAACTTGAGTCGGCATTGTGTCTCTTATATTTAAATCGATGCAATTTCTGTGTTTCATCGTCAATGGGAAGGTCGCATGGATACAGTAAACCTCCAAAGGTGCATCGGAATGTAAAACTGATGACACAGGAAACGCTCAAATCATAGACAGTAGGAACACTCAGTCTACCTGTACTTATGTCGGCAGCATTGTGACTCTTATATTTAATTCCGAAGCAATTTCGGTGTTTCATCGTCAATGGGAAGGTCGCATGGATACAGTAAACCTGCAAAAGTGCATCGGAATGTGAAACTGATGACACAGGAAACGCTCAAAACATAGACAGTAGGAAGACTCAGTCTTCCTGTACTTATGTCGGCAGCATTGTGACTCTTATATTTAATTCCGATGCAATTTCTGTGTTTCATCGTCAATAGGAAGGACGAAGGGAAACAGTATACCTGCAGAGGTGCATCGGAATGTAAAACTGGTGACAAGGGAAACGCTCAAAAATAGACCCTAAGAAGACTCAGTTTTCTTGTACTTAAATCGTCGTTGTGTCTCTTATATTTAATTCCCATGCAATTTCTGTGTTTCATCGTCAATGGGAAGGTCCAATGGATACAGTAAACCTGCAGAGGTGCATCGGAATGTAATACTGGTGACACAGGAAACGCTCAAAGCATAGACAGGAGGAAGACTCAGTCTTCCTGTACTGAAGTCGGCATTGTGTCTCTTATATTTAATTCCGATGCAATTTCAGTGTTTCATTGCCAATGGGAAAGTCGAAGGGACCCAGTTAACCTTCAGAGGTGCATTGGAATGTAAAACTGGTGACACAGGAAACGCTCAAACATAGACCGTAAGAAGACTCAGTTTTCTTGTACTTATGGCAGCATTGTGTCTATTATATTTAATTCCGATGCAATTTCTGTTTTTCATCGTCAGTGGGAAGGTCGAAGGGAAACAGTATACCTGCAGAGGGTCAACGGAATGTAAAACTGGTGACAAGGGAAACGCTCAAAACATAGACAGTAGGAATACTCAGTCTTCCTGAACTTAAGTCGGCATTGTGTCTCTTATATTTAAATCGATGCAATTTCTGTGTTTCATCGTCAATGGGAAGGTCGCATGGATACAGTAAACCTCCAAAGGTGCATCGCAATGTAAAACTGATGACACAGGAAACGCCCAAATCATAGACAGTAGGAAGACTCAGTCTACCTGTACTTATGTCGGCCGCATTGTGACTCTTATATTTAAGTCCGATGCAATTTTTGTGTTTCATCGTCAATGGGAAGGTCGCATGGATACAGTAAACCTGCAAAAGTGCATCGGAATGTGAAACTGATGACACAGGAAACGCTCAAAACATAGACAGTAGGAAGACTCAGTCTTCCTGTACTTATGTCGGCAGCATTGTGACTCTTATATTTAATTCCGATGCAATTTCTGTGTTTCATCGTCAATAGGAAGGACGAAGGGAAACAGTATACCTGCAGAGGTGCATCGGAATGTAAAACTGGTGACAAGGGAAACTCTCAAAACATAGACCCTAAGAAGACTCAGTTTTCTTGTACTTAAGTCGGCATTGTGTCTTTTATCTTTAATTCCGATGCGATTTCTGTGTTTCATCGTCACTGTTACGGTCCAAGGGATACAGTAAACCTGCAGAGGTGCATCGGAATGTAAAACTGGTGACACAGGAAACGCTCAAAACATAGACAGTAGGAAGACTCAGTCTTCCTGTACATAAGTCGGCATTGTGTCTCTTATATTTTATCCGATAAAATTTCTGTGTTTCATCGTCAATGGGAAGGTCCAATGGATACAGTAAACCTGCAGAGGTGCATCGGAATGTAATACTGGTGACACAGGAAACGCTCAAAACATAGACAGTAGGAAGACTCAGTCTTCCTGTACTTAAGTCGGCATTGTGTCTCTTATATTTAATTCCGATGCAATTTCTGTGTTTCATTGCCAATGGGAAAGTCGAAGGGACACAGTAAACCTACAGAGGTGCATCGGAATGTAAAACTGGTGACACAGGAAACGCTCAAACATAGACCGTAAGAAGACTCAGTTTTCTTGTACGTATGGCAGCATTGTGTCTATTATATTTAATTCCAATGCAATTTCTGATTTTCATCGTCAGTGGGAAGGTCGAAGGGAAACAGTATACCTGCAGAGGTGCATCGGAATGTAAAACTGGTGACAAGGGATACGCTCAAAACATTGACAGTAGAAATACTCAGTCTTCCTGAACTTGAGTCGGCATTGTGTCTCTTATATTTAAATCGATGCAATTTCTGTGTTTCATCGTCAATGGGAAGGTCGCATGGATACAGTAAACCTCCAAAGGTGCATCGGAATGTAAAACTGATGACACAGGAAACGCTCAAATCATAGACAGTAGGAACACTCAGTCTACCTGTACTTATGTCGGCAGCATTGTGACTCTTATATTTAATTCCGAAGCAATTTCGGTGTTTCATCGTCAATGGGAAGGTCGCATGGATACAGTAAACCTGCAAAAGTGCATCGGAATGTGAAACTGATGACACAGGAAACGCTCAAAACATAGACAGTAGGAAGACTCAGTCTTCCTGTACTTATGTCGGCTGCATTGTGACTCTTATATTTAATTCCGATGCAATTTCTGTGTTTCATCGTCAATAGGAAGGACGAAGGGAAACAGTATACCTGCAGAGGTGCATCGGAATGTAAAACTGGTGACAAGGGAAACGCTCAAAAATAGACCCTAAGAAGACTCAGTTTTCTTGTACTTAAATCGTCGTTGTGTCTCTTATATTTAATTCCCATGCAATTTCTGTGTTTCATCGTCAATGGGAAGGTCCAATGGATACAGTAAACCTGCAGAGGTGCATCGGAATGTAATACTGGTGACACAGGAAACGCTCAAAGCATAGACAGGAGGAAGACTCAGTCTTCCTGTACTGAAGTCGGCATTGTGTCTCTTATATTTAATTCCGATGCAATTTCAGTGTTTCATTGCCAATGGGAAAGTCGAAGGGACCCAGTTAACCTTCAGAGGTGCATTGGAATGTAAAACTGGTGACACAGGAAACGCTCAAACATAGACCGTAAGAAGACTCAGTTTTCTTGTACTTATGGCAGCATTGTGTCTATTATATTTAATTCCGATGCAATTTCTGTTTTTCATCGTCAGTGGGAAGGTCGAAGGGAAACAGTATACCTGCAGAGGGTCAACGGAATGTAAAACTGGTGACAAGGGAAACGCTCAAAACATAGACAGTAGGAATACTCAGTCTTCCTGAACTTAAGTCGGCATTGTGTCTCTTATATTTAAATCGATGCAATTTCTGTGTTTCATCGTCAATGGGAAGGTCGCATGGATACAGTAAACCTCCAAAGGTGCATCGCAATGTAAAACTGATGACACAGGAAACGCCCAAATCATAGACAGTAGGAAGACTCAGTCTACCTGTACTTATGTCGGCCGCATTGTGACTCTTATATTTAAGTCCGATGCAATTTTTGTGTTTCATCGTCAATGGGAAGGTCGCATGGATACAGTAAACCTGCAAAAGTGCATCGGAATGTGAAACTGATGACACAGGAAACGCTCAAAACATAGACAGTAGGAAGACTCAGTCTTCCTGTACTTATGTCGGCAGCATTGTGACTCTTATATTTAATTCCGATGCAATTTGTGTGTTTCATCGTCAATAGGAAGGACGAAGGGAAACAGTATACCTGCAGAGGTGCATCGGAATGTAAAACTGGTGACAAGGGAAACTCTCAAAACATAGACCCTAAGAAGACTCAGTTTTCTTGTACTTAAGTCGGCATTGTGTCTTTTATCTTTAATTCCGATGCGATTTCTGTGTTTCATCGTCACTGTTACGGTCCAAGGGATACAGTAAACCTGCAGAGGTGCATCGGAATGTAAAACTGGTGACACAGGAAACGCTCAAAACATAGACAGTAAGAAGACTCAGTCTTCCTGTACTTAAGTCATCATTGTGTCTCTTATATTTAATTCCGATGCAATTTCTGTGTTTCATCGTCACTGTGAAAGTCCGAGGGATACAGTAAACTTGCAGAGGTGCATTGGAATGTAAAACTGGTGACACAGGAAACTCTCAAAACATAGACAGTAGGAAGACTCAGTCTTCCTGTACTTCAGTCGGCATTGTGTCTCTTATATTGAATTCCGATGCCATTTCTGTGTTTCATCGCCAATGGGAAGGTCCAAGGGATACAGTAAACCTGCAGAGGTGCATCAGAATGTAAACCTGGTGATACAGGACACGCTCAAATCATAGACAGTGGGAAGACTCAGTCTACCTTTACTTAAGTCGTCGTTGTGTCTCTTATATTTAATTCCCATGAAATTTCTGTGTTTCATCGTCAATGGGAAGTTCCAAGGGATACAGTAAACCTGCAGAGGTGCATCGGAATGTAATACTGGTGACACAGGAAAGGCTCAAACATAGACAGAAGGAAGACTCAGTCTTCCTTTACTTAAGTCGGCATGGTGTCTCTTATATTTAATTCCGATGCAATTTCTGTGGTTCATCGTCACTGTGAAGGTCCAAGGGATACAGTAAACATGCAGAGGTGCATCGGAATGTAAAACTGGTGACGCAGGAATCGCTCAAATCATAGTCAGTAGGGAGACTCAATGTTCCTGTACGTAAGTCGACATTGTGTCTCTTATATTTAATTCCGATTTTATTTCTGTTTTTCATCGTCAATGGGAAGGTCCAATGGATACAGTAAATCTGCAGAGGTGCATCGGAATGTAAAATTGGTGACGCAGGAAACGCTCAAAACATAGACAGTAGGAAGACTCAATATTCCTGTACTTAAGTCGGCATTGTGACTCTTATATTTTAATCCGATGCAATTTCTCTGTTTCATCGTCAATGGGAAGATCCAAGAGATACAGTAAACCTGCAGAGGTGCATCGGAATGTAAAACTGGTGACACAGGAAACGCTCAATACACACTCTTCCTGTACTTAAGCCGACATTGTGTCTCTTCTATTTAATTCCGATGCAATTTCTGTGTTTCATCGTCAATGGGAAAGTCGAAGGGAAACAGTATATCTGCAGAGGTGCATCGGAATGTAAAACTGGTGACACAGGAGACGCTCAAAGATTAGACAGTAGGAAGACTTAGTCTTCCTGTACTTAAGTCTGCATTGTGTCTCTCATATTAAATTCCGATGCAATTTCTGTGTTTCATCGTCACGCTGAAGGACCAAGGGATACAGTAAACATGCAGAGGTGCATCGGAATGTAAAACTGGTGACACAGGAAACGCTTAAAACATAGACAGTAGGAAGACTCAGTCTTCCTGTACATAAGTCGGCATTGTGTCTCTTATATTTATTTCCGATTAAATTTCTGTGTTTCATCGTCAATGGTAAGGTCCAATGGATACAGTAAACCTGCAGAGGTGCATCGGAATGTAATACTGGTGACACAGGAAACGCTCAAAACATAGACAGTAGGAAGACTCAGTCTTCCTGTACTTAAGTCGGCATTGTGTCTCTTATATTTAATTCCGATGCAATTTCTGTGTTTCATTGCCAATGGGAAAGTCGAAGGGACACAGTAAACCTACAGAGGTGCATCGGAATGTAAAACTGGTGACACAGGAAACGCTCAAACATAGACCGTAAGAAGACTCAGTTTTCTTGTACTTATGGCAGCATTGTGTCTATTATATTTAATTCCAATGCAATTTCTGTTTTTCATCGTCAGTGGGAAGGTCGAAGGGAAACAGTATACCTGCAGAGGTGCATCGGAATGTAAAACTGGTGACAAGGGATACGCTCAAAACATTGACAGTAGAAATACTCAGTCTTCCTGAACTTGAGTCGGCATTGTGTCTCTTATATTTAAATCGATGCAATTTCTGTGTTTCATCGTCAATGGGAATGTCGCATGGATACAGTAAACCTCCAAAGGTGCATCGGAATGTAAAACTGATGACACAGGAAACGCTCAAATCATAGACAGTAGGAACACTCAGTCTACCTGTACTTATGTCGGCAGCATTGTGACTCTTATATTTAATTCCGAAGCAATTTCTGTGTTTCATCGTCAATGGGAAGGTCGCATGGATACAGTAAACCTGCAAAAGTGCATCGGAATGTGAAACTGATGACACAGGAAACGCTCAAAACATAGACAGTAGGAAGACTCAGTCTTCCTGTACTTATGTCGGCAGCATTGTGACTCTTATATTTAATTCCGATGCAATTTCTGTGTTTCATCGTCAATAGGAAGGACGAAGGGAAACAGTATACCTGCAGAGGTGCATCGGAATGTAAAACAGGTGACAAGGGAAACGCTCAAAAATAGACCCTAAGAAGACTCAGTTTTCTTGTACTTAAGTCGGCATTGTGTCTTTTACCTTTAATTCCGATGCGATTTCTGTGTTTCATCGTCACTGTGAAGGTCCAACGGATACAGTAAACCTGCAGAGGTGCATCGGAATGTAAAACTAGTGACACAGAAAACGCTCAAAACATAGACCGTAAGAAGACTCAGTTTTCTTGTACTTAAGTCGTCGTTGTGTCTCTTATATTTAATTCCCATGCAATTTCTGAGTTTCATCGTCAATGGGAAGGTCCAATGGATACAGTAAACCTGCAGAGGTGCATCGGAATGTAATACTGGTGACACAGGAAACGCTCAAAGCATAGACAGGAGGAAGACTCAGTCTTCCTGTACTGAAGTCGGCATTGTGTCTCTTATATTTAATTTCGATGCAATTTCAGTGTTTCATTGCCAATGGGAAAGTCGAAGGGACACAGTAAACCTACAGAGGTGCATTGGAATGTAAAACTGGTGACACAGGAAACGCTCAAACATAGACCGTAAGAAGACTCAGTTTTCTTGTACTTATGGCAGCATTGTGTCTATTATATTTAATTCCGATGCAATTTCTGTTTTTCATCGTCAGTGGGAAGGTCGAAGGGAAACAGTATACCTGCAGAGGTGCAACGGAATGTAAAACTGGTGACAAGGGAAACGCTCAAACATAGACAGTAGGAATACTCAGTCTTCCTGAACTTAAGTCGGCATTGTGTCTCTTATATTTAAATCGATGCAATTTCTGTGTTTCATCGTCAATAGGAAGGACGAAGGGAAACAGTATACCTGCAGAGGTGCATCGGAATGTAAAACTGGTGACAAGGGAAACGCTCAAAAATAGACCCTAAGAAGACTCAGTTTTCTTGTACTTTAGTCGGCATTGTGTCTTTTACCTTTAATTCCGATGCGATTTCTGTGTTTCATCGTCACTGTGAAGGTCCAACGGATACAGTAAACCTGCAGAGGTGCATCGGAATGTAAAACTAGTGACACAGAAAACGCTCAAAACATAGACCGTAAGAAGACTCAGTTTTCTTGTACTTAAGTCGGCATTGTGTCATTTACCTTTAATTCCGATGCGATTTCCGTGTTTCATCGTCACTGTGAAGGTCCAACGGATACAGTAAACCTGCAGAGGTGCATCGGAATGTAAAACTGGTGACACAGGAAACGCTCAAAACATAGACAGTAAGAAGACTCAGTCTTCCTGTACTTAAGTCATCATTGTGTCTCTTATATTTAATTCCGATGCAATTTCTGTGTTTCATCGTCACTGTGAATGTCCGAGGGATACAGTAAACTTGCAGAGGTGCATTGGAATGTAAAACTGGTGACACAGGAAACTCTCAAAACATAGACATTAGGAAGACTCAGTCTTCCTGTACTTCAGTCGGCATTGTGTCTCTTATATTGAATTCCGATGCCATTTCTGTGTTTCATCGCCAATGGGAAGGTCCAAGGGATACAGTAAACCTGCAGAGGTGCATCGGAATGTAAACCTAGTGATACAGGACACGCTCAAATCATAGACAGTGGGAAGACTCAGTCTACCTTTACTTAAGTCGTCGTTGTGTCTGTTATATTTAATTCCCATGCAATTTCTGTGTTTCATCGTCAATGGGAAGTTCCAAGGGATACAGTAAACCTGCAGAGGTGCATCGGAATGTAATACTGGTGACACAGGAAAGGCTCAAACATAGACAGTAGGAAGACTCAGTATTCCTTTACTTAAGTCGGCATGGTGTCTCTTATAATTAATTCCGATGCAATTTCTGTGTTTCATCGTCACTGTGAAGGTCCAAGGGATACAGTAAATATGCAGAGGTGCATCGGAATGTAAAACTGGTGACGCAGGATGCGCTCAAATCATAGACAGTAGGGAGACTCAATGTTCCTGTACTTAAGTCGACATTGTGTCTCTTATATTTAATTCCGATTTTATTTCTGAGTTTCATCGTCAATGGGAAGGTCCAATGGATACAGTAAACCTGCAGAGGTGCATCGGAATGTAAAATTGGTGACGCAGGAAACGCTCAAAACATAGACAGTAGGAAGACTCAATATTCCTGTACTTAAGTCGGCACTGTGACTCTTATATTTAAATCCGATGCAATTTCTCTGTTTCATCGTCAATGGGAAGATCCAAGAGATACAGTAAACCTGCAGAGGTGCATCGGAATGTAAAACTGGCGACACAGGAAAAGCTCAATACACACTCTTCCTGTACTTAAGCCGACATTGTGTCTCTTTTATTTAATTCCGATGCAATTTCTGTGTTTCATCGTCAATGGGAAAGTCGAAGGGAAACAGTATATCTGCAGAGGTGCATCGGAATGTAAAACTGGTGACACAGGAGACGCTCAAAGATTAGACAGTAGGAAGACTTAGTCTTCCTGTACTTAAGTCTGCATTGTGTCTCTCATATTAAATTCCGATGCAATTTCTGTGTTTCATCGTCACGCTGAATGACCAAGGGATACAGTAAACATGCAGAGGTGCATCGGAATGTAAAACTGGTGACACAGGAAACGCTCAAAACATAGACAGTAGGAAGACTCAGTCTTCCTGTGCTTCAGTCGACATTGTGTCTCTTATATTTAATTCCGAATCAATTTCTGTGTTTCATTGTCAATGGGAAAGTCCAAGGAATACAGTAAACCTGCAGAAGTGCATCGGAATGTAAAACTGGTGACACTGAAAACGCTCAAAACATAGACAGTAAGGAGACTCAGTTTTCTTGTACTTAAGTCGGCATTGTGTCTCTTATATTTAATTCCGATGCAATTTCTGTGTTTCTTCGTCATTCTGAAGGTCCAATGGATACAGTTAACCTGCAGAGGTGCATCGGAATGTAAAACTGGTGACACAGGTAACGCTCAAAGCATAGACTGGAAGAACACTCAATCTTCCTGTACTTAGGTCGGAATTGTGTCTCACATATTTAATTCCGATGCAATTTCTGTGTTTCATCGTCACTGTGAAGGTCCATGGATACAGTAAACCTGCAGAGGTGCATCGGAATGCAAAACTGGTGACACAGGAAACGCTCAAAACATAGACGTTAGGAAGACTCAGTCTTCCTATACTTAAGTCGGCATTGTGTCTCTTATATTTAATTCCGATGCAATTTCTGTGTTTCATCGTCAATGGGAAAGTCCAATGGATACAGTAAACCTGAAGAAGTGCATCGAAATGTAATACTGGTGACACAGGAAAGGCTCAAAAAATAGACAGTAGGGAGACTCAGTCTTCCTTTACTTAAGGCGGCATGATGTCTCTTATATTTAATTCCGATGCAATTTCTGTGTTTCATCGTCAATGTAAGGTCCAATGGATACAGCAAACCAGCAGAGGTGCATCGGAATGTAAAACTGGTGACACAGGAAACGCTCAATACACAGACAATAGAAAGACACACTCTTCCTGTACTTAAGCCGACATTGTGTCTCTTCTATTTAATTCCGATGCAATTTCTGTGTTCCATCGTCAATGGGAAAGTCGAAGGGAAACAGTATATCTGCAGAGGTGCATCGGAATGTAAAACTGGTGACACAGGAGACGCTCAAAGTATAGACAGTAGGAAGACTTAGTCTTCCTGTACTTAAGTCTGCATTGTGTCTCTTATATTAAATTCCGTTGTAATTTCTGTGTTTCATCGTCACTCTGAAGGACCAAGGGATACAGTAAACATGCAGAGGTGCATCGGAATGTAAAACTGGTGACACAGGAGACGCTCAAAACATAGACAGTAGGAAGACTCAGTCTTCCTGTGTTTAAGTCGGCATTGTGTCTCTTATATTTAAATCCGAATCAATTTCTGTGTTTCATTGTCAATGGGAAGGTCCAAGGAATACAGTAAACCTGCAGAAGTGCATCGGAATGTAAAACTGGTGACACTGTAAACGCTCAAAACATAGACAGTAAGGAGACTCAGTTTTCTTGTACTTAAGTCGGCATTGTGTCTCTTATATTTAATTCCGATGCAATTTCTGTGTTTCATTGTCATTCTGAAGGTCCAATGGATACAGTTAACCTGCAGAGGTGCATCGGAATGTAAAACTGGTGACACAGGTAACGCTCAAAACATAGACTGGAAGAAGAATCAATCTTGCTGTACTTAGGTCGGCATTGTGTCTCAAATATTTAATTCCGATGCAATTTCTGTGTTTCATCGTCACTGTGAAGGTCCATGGATACAGTAAACCTGCAGAGGTGCATCGGAATGTAAAACTGGTGACACAGGAAACGCTCAAAACATAGACGTTAGGAAGACTCAGTCTTCCTATACTTAAGTCGGCATTGTGTCTCTTATATTTAATTCCGATGCAATTTCTGTGTTTCATCGTCAATGGGAAGGTCCAAGGGATACAGTAATCCTACAGAGGTGCATCGGAATGTAAAACTGGTGACACAGGAAGCGCTCATAACATAGAACCTAAGAAGAATCAGTTTTCTTGTACTTAAGTCGGCGTTGTGTCTCTTATATTTAATTCCGATGCAATTTCTGTGTTTCATCGACAATGGGAAGGTCCAAGGGATACAGTAAACCGGCAGAGGTGCATCGGAATGTAAAACTGGTGACGCAGGAAACGCTCAAAACATAGACAGTAGGAATACTCAGTCTTCCTTTACTTAAGTCTGCATTGTGTCTCCTATATTTAATTCCGGTGCGATTTCTGTGTTTCATCGACAATGGGAAGGTCCAAGGGAAACAGAAACCGGCAGAGGTGCATCGGAAGGTAAAACTGGTGACACAGGAAACGCTCAAAACATAGACAGTAGGAAGACTCAGTCTTCCTGAACTTAAGTCGGCATTATGTCTCTTATATTTAATTCCGATGGAATTTCTGTGTTTCATCGTCAATGGGAAGGTCTAAGGGATACAGTAAACCTGCACAGGTGCATCGGAATGTAAAACTGATGACACAGGAAACGCTCAAAACATAGACAGTAGGGAAAACTAGTCTTCCTGTACTTAAGTCAGCATTGTGTCTCTTATTCTTAATTCCGATGCAATTTCTGTGTTTCATCGTCAATGGGAAGGTCCAAGGGATACAGTAAGCCTGCAGAGGCGCTTCGGAATTTAAACCTGGTGACACAGGAAACGCTCATAACATAGACCGTAAGAAGACTCAGTTTTCAAGTACTTAAGTTGGCGTTGTGTCTCTTTTATATAAATCCGATGCAATTTCTGATTTTCATCGTCAATGGGAAGGTCCAAGGGATACAGGAAACCTGCAGAGGTGCATCGGAATGTAAAACTGACGACACAGGAAACGCTCAAATCATTGACAGTAGGAAGTCTCAGTCTTCCTGTACTTAAGTCGGCATTGTGTCTCTTATATTTAATTCCGATGCAATTTCAGTGTTTCGTCGTCAATGGGAAGGTCCAAGGGATACAGTAACCCTGCAGAGGTACATCGGAATGTAAAACTGGTGACACAGGAGGCGGTCAAAACATAGACAGTAGGAAGACACACTCTTCCTGTACTTAAGTCGACACTGTGACTCTTATATTTAATTCCGATGCAATTTCTGTGTTTCATCGTCAATGATAAGGTCCAAGGGATACAGTAAACCTGCAGATGTGCATCGGAATGTAAAACTGGTGACACAGGAAACGCTCAAAACATTGACCGTAAGAAGACTGTTTTCTTGTACTTAAGGCGGCATTGTGTCTCTTATATTTAATTCCGATGCAATTTCTGTGTTTCATCGTCAATGGGAAGGTCCAAGGGAAACAGTAAACCTGCAGAGGTGCATCAGAATGTAAAACTGGTGACACAGGAAACGCTCAAAACATAGACAGTAGGAAGACTCAGTCTTCCTGTACTTAAGTCGGCATGGTGTCTCTTATATTTAATTCCGATGCAATTTCTGTGTTTCATCGTCAATGGGGAAGGTCCAATGGATACAGTAAACCTGCAGAGGTGCATCGGAATGTAAATCTGGTGACACAGAAAACGCTCAAAACATAGACCGTAAGAAGCCTCAGTTTCTTGTACTTAAGTCGGCGTTGTGTCTCTTATATTTAATTCCGATGCAATTTCTGCGTTTCATCGTCAATGGGAAGGTCCAATGGATACAGTAAACCTGCAGAGGTGCATCGGAATGTAAAACTGGTGACACAGGAAACGCTCAAAACATAGACAATAGAAAGACACACTCTTCCTGTACTTAAGTCGACACTGTGACTCTTCTATTTAATTCCGACGCATTTTCTGTGTTTCATCGTCAATAGAAAAGTAGAAGGGAAACAGTATACCTGCAGAGGTGCATCGGAATGTAAAACTGGTGACACAGGTAACGCTCAAAACATAGACTGGAAGAAGACTCAATCTTGCTGTACTTAGGTCGGCATTGTGTCTCACATATTTAATTCCGATGCAATTTCTGTGTTTCATCGTCACTGTGAAGGTCCATGGATACAGTAAACCTGCAGAGGTGCATCGGAATGTAAAATTGGTGACACAGGAAACGCTCAAAACATAGACGTTAGGAAGACTCAGTCTTCCTATACTTAAGTCGGCATTGTGTCTCTTATATTTAATTCCGATGCAATTTCTGTGTTTCATCGTCAATGGGAAGGTCCAAGGGATACAGTAAACCGGCAGAGGTGCATCGGAATGTAAAACTGGTGACACAGGAAGCGCTCATAACATAGAACCTAAGAAGACTCAGTTTTCTTGTACTTAAGTCGGCGTTGTGTCTCTTATATTTAATTCCGATGCAATTTCTGTGTTTCATCGACAATGGGAAGGTCCAAGGGATACAGTAAACCGGCAGAGGTGCATCGGAATGTAAAACTGGTGACGCAGGAAACGCTCAAAACATAGACAGTAGGAATACTCAGTCTTCCTTTACTTAAGTCTGCATTGTGTCTCCTATATTTAATTCCGGTGCGATTTCTGTGTTTCATCGACAATGGGAAGGTCCAAGGGAAACAGAAACCGGCAGAGGTGCATCGGAAGGTAAAACTGGTGACACAGGAAACGCTCAAAACATAGACAGTAGGAAGACTCAGTCTTCCTGAACTTAAGTCGGCATTATGTCTCTTATATTTAATTCCGATGGAATTTCTGTGTTTCATCGTCAATGGGAAGGTCTAAGGGATACAGTAAACCTGCACAGGTGCATCGGAATGTAAAACTGATGACACAGGAAACGCTCAAAACATAGACAGTAGGGAAAACTAGTCTTCCTGTACTTAAGTCAGCATTGTGTCTCTTATTCTTAATTCCGATGCAATTTCTGTGTTTCATCGTCAATGGGAAGGTCCAAGGGATACAGTAAGCCTGCAGAGGCGCTTCGGAATTTAAACCTGGTGACACAGGAAACGCTCATAACATAGACCGTAAGAAGACTCAGTTTTCAAGTACTTAAGTTGGCGTTGTGTCTCTTTTATATAAATCCGATGCTTTTTCTGATTTTCATCGTCAATGGGAAGGTCCAAGGGATACAGGAAACCTGCAGAGGTGCATCGGAATGTAAAACTGACGACACAGGAAACGCTCAAATCATTGACAGTAGGAAGTCTCAGTCTTCCTGTACTTAAGTCGGCATTGTGTCTCTTATATTTAATTCCGATGCAATTTCAGTGTTTCGTCGTCAATGGGAAGGTCCAAGGGATACAGTAACCCTGCAGAGGTACATCGGAATGTAAAACTGGTGACACAGGAGGCGGTCAAAACATAGACAGTAGGAAGACACACTCTTCCTGTACTTAAGTCGACACTGTGACTCTTATATTTAATTCCGATGCAATTTCTGTGTTTCATCGTCAATGATAAGGTCCAAGGGATACAGTAAACCTGCAGATGTGCATCGGAATGTAAAACTGGTGACACAGGAAACGCTCAAAACATTGACCGTAAGAAGACTGTTTTCTTGTACTTAAGGCGGCATTGTGTCTCTTATATTTAATTCCGATGCAATTTCTGTGTTTCATCGTCAATGGGAAGGTCCAAGGGAAACAGTAAACCTGCAGAGGTGCATCAGAATGTAAAACTGGTGACACAGGAAACGCTCAAAACATAGACAGTAGGAAGACTCAGTCTTCCTGTACTTAAGTCGGCATGGTGTCTCTTATATTTAATTCCGATGCAATTTCTGTGTTTCATCGTCAATGGGGAAGGTCCAATGGATACAGTAAACCTGCAGAGGTGCATCGGAATGTAAATCTGGTGACACAGAAAACGCTCAAAACATAGACCGTAAGAAGCCTCAGTTTCTTGTACTTAAGTCGGCGTTGTGTCTCTTATATTTAATTCCGATGCAATTTCTGCGTTTCATCGTCAATGGGAAGGTCCAATGGATACAGTAAACCTGCAGAGGTGCATCGGAATGTAAAACTGGTGACACAGGAAACGCTCAAAACATAGACAATAGAAAGACACACTCTTCCTGTACTTAAGTCGACACTGTGACTCTTCTATTTAATTCCGACGCATTTTCTGTGTTTCATCGTCAATAGAAAAGTAGAAGGGAAACAGTATACCTGCAGAGGTGCATCGGAATGTAAAACTGGTGACACAGGTAACGCTCAAAACATAGACTGGAAGAAGACTCAATCTTGCTGTACTTAGGTCGGCATTGTGTCTCACATATTTAATTCCGATGCAATTTCTGTGTTTCATCGTCACTGTGAAGGTCCATGGATACAGTAAACCTGCAGAGGTGCATCGGAATGTAAAATTGGTGACACAGGAAACGCTCAAAACATAGACGTTAGGAAGACTCAGTCTTCCTATACTTAAGTCGGCATTGTGTCTCTTATATTTAATTCCGATGCAATTTCTGTGTTTCATCGTCAATGGGAAGGTCCAAGGGATACAGTAAACCGGCAGAGGTGCATCGGAAGGTAAAACTGGTGACACAGGAAACGCTCAAAACATAGACAGTAGGAAGACTCAGTCTTCCTGAACTTAAGTCGGCATTATGTCTCTTATATTTAATTCCGATGGAATTTCTGTGTTTCATCGTCAATGGGAAGGTCTAAGGGATACAGTAAACCTGCACAGGTGCATCGGAATGTAAAACTGATGACACAGGAAACGCTCAAAACATAGACAGTAGGGAAAACTAGTCTTCCTGTACTTAAGTCAGCATTGTGTCTCTTATTCTTAATTCCGATGCAATTTCTGTGTTTCATCGTCAATGGGAAGGTCCAAGGGATACAGTAAACCTGCAGAGGCGCTTCGGAATTTAAACCTGGTGACACAGGAAACGCTCATAACATAGACCGTAAGAAGACTCAGTTTTCAAGTACTTAAGTCGGCGTTGTGTCTCTTTTATATAAATCCGATGCAATTTCTGATTTTCATCGTCGATGGGAAGGTCCAAGGGATACAGTAAACCTGCAGAGGTGCATCGGAATGTAAAACTGACGACACAGGAAACGCTCAAATCATTGACAGTAGGAAGTCTCAGTCTTCCTTTACCTAAGTCGGCATTGTGTCTCTTATATTTAATTTCGATGCAATTTGTGTGTTTCATCGCCAATGGGATGGTCCAGGGGATACAGTAAACCTGCAGATGTGCATCGGAATCTAAAACTGGTGACACAGGAAACGCTCAAATCTTAGACAGTAGGAAGACTCAGTCTACCTGTACATATGTCGGCAGCATTGTGACTCTTATATTTAAGTCCGATGCAATTTCTGTGTTTCATCGTCAATGGGAAGGTCGCATGGATACAGTAAACCTGCAAAAGTGCATCGGAATGTGAAACTGATGACACAGGAAACGCTCAAATCATAGGCAGTAGGAAGACTCAGTCTTCCTGTACTTATGTCGGCAGCATTGTGACTCTTATATTTAATTCCGAAGCAATTTCTGTGTTTCATCGTCAATAGGAAGGACGAAGGGAAACAGTATACCTGCAGAGGTGCATCAGAATGTAAAACTGGTGACAAGGGAAACTCTCAAAACATAGACCCTAAGAAGACTCAGTTTTCTTGTACTTAAGTCGGCATTGTGTCTTTTATCTTTAATTCCGATGCGATTTCTGTGTTTCATCGTCACTGTGAAGGTCCAAGGGATACAGTAAACCTGCAGAGGTGCATCGGAATGTAAAACTGGTGACACAGGAAACGCTCAAAACATAGACAGTAAGAAGACTCAGTCTTCCTGTACTTAAGTCATCATTGTGTCTCTTATATTTAATTCCGATGCAATTTCTGTGTTTCATCGTCACTGTGAAAGTCCAAGGGATACAGTAAACTTGCAGAGGTGCATTGGAATGTAAAACTGGTGACACAGGGAACTCTCAAAACATAGACAGTACGAAGACTCAGTCTTCCTGTACTTCAGTCGGCATTGTGTCTCTTATATTGAATTCCGATGCCATTTCTGTGTTTCATCGCCAATGGGAAGGTCCAAGGGATACAGTAAACCTGCAGAGGTGCTTCGGAATGTAAACCTGGTGATACAGGACACGCTCAAATCATAGACAGTGGGGAGACTCAGTCTACCTTTACTTAAGTCGTCGTTGTGTCTCTTATATTTAATTCCCATGCAATTTCTGTGTTTCATCGTCACTGTGAAGGTCCAAGGGATACAGTAAACATGCAGAGGTGCATCGGAATGTAAAACTGGTGACGCAGGAATCGCTCAAATCATAGACAGTAGGGAGACTCAATGTTCCTGTACTTAAGTCGGCATTGTGTCTCTTATATTTAATTCCGATGCAATTTCTGTGTTTCATCGTCAATGCGCAGATCCAAGGGATACAGTAAACCTGCAGAGGTGCATCGGAATGTAAAACTGGTGACACAGGAAACGCTCAAAACATAGACAGTAGGAAGACTCAGCCTTCCTGTTCTTAAGTCGACATTGTGTCTCTTATATTTAATTCCGATTTTATTTCTGTGTTTCATCGTCAATGGGAAGGTCCAATGGATACAGTAAACCAGCAGAGGTGCATCGGAATGTAAAATTGGTGACGCAGGAAACGCTCAAAACATAGACAGTAGGAAGACTCAATATTCCTGTACTTAAGTCGGCATTGTGACTCTCATATTTAAATCCGATGCAATTTCTCTGTTTCATCGTCAATGGGAAGATCCAAGAGATACAGTAAACCTACAGAGGTGCATCGGAATGTAAAACTGGTGACACAGGAAACGCTCAATACACAGACAATAGAAAGACACACTCTTCCTGTACTTAAGCCGACATTGTGTCTCTTCTGTTTAATTCCGATGCAATTTCTGTGTTTCATCGTCACTCTGAAGGACCAAGGGATACAGTAAACGTCAATGGGAAAGTCGAAGGGAAACAGTATATCTGCAGAGGTGCATCGGAATGTAAAACTGGTGACACAGGAAACGCTCAAAACATAGACAGTAGGAAGACTCAGTCTTTTTGTGCTTAAGTCGGCATTGTGTCTCTTATATTTAATTCCGAATCAATTTCTGTGTTTCATTGTCAATGGGAAGGTCCAAGGAATACAGTAAACCTGCAGAAGTGCATCGGAATGTAAAACTGGTGACACTGTAAACGCTCAAAACATAGACAGTAAGGAGACTCAGTTTTCTTGTACTTAAGTCGGCATTGTGTCTCTTATATTTAATGCCGATGCAATTTCTGTGTTTCATCGTCATTCTGAAGGTCCAATGGATACAGTTAACCTGCAGAGGTGCATCGGAATGTAAAACTGGTGACACAGGTAACGCTCAAAACATAGACTGGAAGAAGACTCAATCTTCCTGTACTTAGGTCGGCATTGTGTCTCACATATTTAATTCCGATGCAATTTCTGTGTTTCATCGTCACTGTGAAGGTCCATGGATACAGTAAACCTGCAGAGGTGCATCGGAATGTAAAACTGGTGACACAGGAAACGCTCAAAACATAGACGTTAGGAAGACTCAGTACTCCTATACTTAAGTCGGCATTGTGTCTCTTATATTTAATTCCGATGCAATTTCTGTGTTTCATCGTCAATGGGAAGGTCCAATGGCTACAGTAAACCTGAAGAAGTGCATCGAAATGTAATACTGGGGACACAGGAAAGGCTCAAAAAATAGACAGTAGGGAGACTCAGTCTTCCTTTACTTAAGGCGGCATGATGTCTCTTATATTTAATTCCGATGCAATTTCTGTGTTTCATCGTCAATGTAAGGTCCAATGGATACAGCAAACCAGCAGAGGTGCATCGGAATGTAAAACTGGAGACACAGGAAACGCTCAATACACAGACAATAGAAAGACACACTCTTCCTGTACTTAAGCCGACATTGTGTCTCTTCTATTTAATTCCGATGCAATTTCTGTGTTTCAT
Organism: Schistocerca nitens; assembly: GCF_023898315.1. Taxonomy (NCBI): domain Eukaryota; kingdom Metazoa; phylum Arthropoda; class Insecta; order Orthoptera; family Acrididae; genus Schistocerca; species Schistocerca nitens. Next base: position 10,673,172 of record NC_064618.1, on the reverse strand, counting down.
CGTCAATGGGAAAGTCGAGGGGAAACAGTATATCTGCAGAGGTGCAGCGGAATGTAAAACTGGTGACACAGGAGACGCTCAAAGTATAGACAGTAGGAAGACTTAGTCTTCCTGTACTTAAGTCTGCATTGTGTCTCTTATATTAAATTCCGATGCAATTTCTGTGTTTTATCGTCACTCTGAAGGACCAAGGGATACAGTAAACATGCAGAGGTGCATCGGAATGTAAAACTGGTGACACAGGAGACGCTCAAAACATAGACAGTAGGAAGACTCAGTCTTCCTGTGCTTAAGTCGGCATTGTGTCTCTTATATTTAATTCCGATGCAATTTCTGTGTTTCATCGTCATTCTGAAGGTCCAATGGATACAGTTAACCTGCAGAGGTGCATCGGAATGTAAAACTGGTGACACAGGTAACGCTCAAAACATAGACTGGAAGAAGACTCAATCTTCCTGTACTTATTCGGCATTGTGTCTCACATATTTAATTCCGATGCAATTTCTGTGTTTCATCGTCACTGTGAAGGTCCATGGATACAGTAAACCGGCAGAGGTGCATCGGAATGTAAAACTGGTGACACAGAAAACGCTCAAATCATAGACAGTAGGAATACTCAGTCTTCCTGTACTTAAGTCTGCATTGTGTCGCCTATATTTAATTCCGGTGCGATATCTGTGTTTCATCGACAATGGGAAGGTCCAAGGGATACAGTCAACCGGCAGAGGTGCATCGGAAGGTAAAACTGGTGACACAGGAAACGCTCAAAACATAGACAGTAGGAAGACTCAGTCTTCCTGAACTTAAGTCGGCATTGTGTCTCTTATATTTAATTCCGATGGAATTTCTGTGTTTCATCGTCAATGGGAAGGTCTAAGGGTACAGTAAACCTGCACAGGTGCATCGGAATGTAAAACTGATGACACAGGAAACGCTCAAAACATAGACAGTAGGGAAACCTAGTCTTCCTGTACTTAAGTCAGCATTGTGTCTCTTATTTTTAATTCCGATGCAATTTCTGTGTTTCATCGCCAATGGGAAGGTCCAAGGGATACAGTAAACCTGCAGAGGCGCTTCGGAATTTAAACCTGGTGACACAGGAAACGCTCATAACATAGACCGTAAGAAGACTCAGTTTTCATGTACTTAAGTCGGCGTTGTGTCTCTTTTATATAATTCCGATGCAATTTCTGATTTTCATCGTCAATGGGAAGGTCTAAGGGATACAGTAAACCTGCAGAGGTGCATCGGAATGTAAAACTGATGACACAGGAAACGCTCAAATCATTGACAGTAATAAGACTCAGTCTTCCTGTACTTAAGTCGGCATTGTGTCTCTTATATTTAATTCCGATGCAATTTCTGTGTTTCATCGTCAATGGGAAGGTCCAAGGGATACAGTAAACCTGCAGAGGTGCATCCGAAAGTAAAACTGGTGACACAGGAAACGCTCAAAATATAGACAGTAGGAAGTCTCAGTCTTGCTGTACTTAAGTCGGCATTGTGTCTCTTATATTTAATTCCGATGCGATTTCTGTGTTTCATCGACAATGGGAAGGTGCAATGGATACAGTAAACCTTCAGAGGTCCATCGGAATGTAAAAGTGGTGACACAGGAAACGCTCAAAACATAGACAGTAAGGAGACTCAGTTTTCTTGTACTTAAGTCGGCATTGTGTCTCTTATATTTAATTCCGATGCAATTTCTGTGTTTCATCGTCATTCTGAAGGTCCAATGGATACAGTTAACCTGCAGAGGTCCATCGGAATGTAAAACTGGTGACACAGGTAACGCTCAAAACATAGACTGGAAGAAGACTCAATCTTCCTGTACTTATTCGGCATTGTGTCTCACATATTTAATTCCGATGCAATTTCTGTGTTTCATCGTTACTGTGATGGTCCATGGATACAGTAAACCGGCAGAGGTGCATCGGAATGTAAAACTGGTGACACAGAAAACGCTCAAATCATAGACAGTAGGAATACTCAGTCTTCCTGTACTTAAGTCTGCATTGTGTCGCCTATATTTAATTCCGGTGCGATTTCTGTGTTTCATCGACAATGGGAAGGTCCAAGGGATACAGTAAACCGGCAGAGGTGCATCGGAAGGTAAAACTGGTGACACAGGAAACGCTCAAAACATAGACAGTAGGAAGACTCAGTCTTCCTGAACGTAAGTCGGCATTGTGTCTCTTATATTTAATTCCGATGGAATTTCTGTGTTTCATCGTCAATGGGAAGGTCTAAGGGTACAGTAAACCTGCACAGGTGCATCGGAATGTAAAACTGGTGACACAGGAAACGCTCAAAACATAGACAGTAGAGAAACCTAGTCTTCCTGTACTTAAGTCAGCATTGTGTCTCTTATTTTTAATTCCGATGCAATATCTGTGTTTCATCGCCAATGGGAAGGTCCAAGGGATACAGTAAACCTGCAGAGGCGCTTCGGAATTTAAACCTGGTGACACAGGAAACGCTCATAACATAGACCGTAAGAAGACTCAGTTTTCATGTACTTAAGTCGGCGTTGTGTCTCTTTTATATAATTCCGATGCAATTTCTGATTTTCATCGTCAATGGGAAGGTCTAAGGGATACAGTAAACCTGCAGAGGTGCATCGGAATGTAAAACTGATGACACAGGAAACGCTTAAATCATTGACAGTAATAAGACTCAGTCTTCCTGTACTTAAGTCGGCATTGTGTCTCTTATATTTAATTCCGATGCAATTTCTGTGTTTCATCGTCAATGGGAAGGTCCAAGGGATACAGTAAACCTGCAGAGGAGCATCCGAAAGTAAAACTGGTGACACAGGAAACGCTCAAAACATAGACAGTAGGAAGTCTCAGTCTTGCTGTACTTAAGTCGGCATTGTGTCTCTTATATTTAATTCCGATGCGATTTCTGTGTTTCATCGACAATGGGAAGGTGCAATGGATACAGTAAACCTTCAGAGGTCCATCGGAATGTAAAAGTGGTGGCACAGGAAACGCTCAAAACATAGACAGTAGGAAGACTCAGTCGTCCTGTACTTAAGTCGGCATTGTGTCTCTTATATTTAATTTCGATGCAATTTGTGTGTTTCATCGCCAATGGGATGGTCCAGGGGATACAGTAAACCTGCAGATGTGCAACGGAATGTAAAACTGGTGACACAGGAAACGCTCAAAGCATTGACTGTAAGAAGACTGTTTTCTTGTACTTAAGTCGGCATTGTGTCTCTTATATTTAATTCCGATGCAATTTGTGTGTTTCATCGTCAATGGGAAGGTCCAAGGGATACAGTAAGCCTGCAGAGGTGCATCAGAATGTAAAGCTGGTGACACAGGAAACGCTCAAAACATAGACAGTAGGAAGACTCAGTCTTCCTGTTCTTAAGTCGGCATTGTGTCTCTTATATTTAATTCCGATGCAATTTCTGGGTTTCATCGTCTATGGGAAGGTCCAAGGGATACAGTAAACCTGCAAAGGTGCATCGGAATGTAAAACTAGTGACACAGGAAACGCTCAAAACATAGACAGTAGGAAGACTCAGTCTTCCTGTACTTAAGTCGGCATTGTGTCTCTTATATTTAATTCCGATGCTATTTCTGTGTTTCATCGTCACTGTGAAGGTCCAAGGGATACAGTAAACCTGCAGAGGTGCATCAGAATGTAAAACTGGTGACACAGGAAACTCTCAAAACATAGACAGTAGGAAGACTCAGTCTTCCTGTACTTAAGTCGGCATTGTGTCTCTTATATTTATTTCCGATGAAATATCTGTGTTTCGTCGTGAATGGGAAGTCCAAGGGATATAGTAAACCTGCAGAGGTGCATCGGAAATTAAAACTGATGACACAGGAAACGCTGAAAACATAGACAGTAGGAAGACTTAGTCTTCCTGTACTTAAGTCGGCATTGTGTCTCTTATATTTAATTCAGATGCAATTTCTGTGTTTCATCGACAATGGGAAGGTCCAAGGGATACAGTAAACCTGCAGAGGTGCATCAGAATGTAAAACTGGTGACACAGGAAACGCTAAAAACATAGACAGTAGGAAGACTCAGTCTTCCTTTACTTAAGTCGGCATTGTGTCTCTTATATTTAATTCCGATGCAATTTCTATGTTTCATCGTCAATGGGAAGGTCTAAGGGATACAGTAAACCTATAGAGGTGCATCGGAATGTAAAACTAGTGACACAGGAAACGCTCAAAACATAGACGGTAGGAAGACTCATTCTTCCTGTACTTAAGTCGGCATTGTGTCTCTTATATTTAATTCCGATGCAATTTCTGTGTTTCATCGTCAATGGGAAGGTCGAAGGGATACAGTAAACCTGCAGAGGTGCATCGGAATGTAAAACTGGTGACACAGGAAACGCTGAAAACAGACAATAGGAAGACTCAGTCTTCCTGTACTTAAGTCGGCATTGTGTCTCTTATATTTATTTCCGATTAAATTTCTGTGTTTCATCGTGAATGGGAAGGTCCAAGGGATATAGTAAACCTGCACAGGTGCATCGGAATGTAAAACTGATGACACAGGAAACGCTCAAAACATAGACAGTAGGGAAAACTAGTCTTCCTGTACTTAAGTCAGCATTGTGTCTCTTATTCTTAATTCCGATGCAATTTCTGTGTTTCATCGTCAATGGGAAGGTCCAAGGGATACAGTAAACCTGCAGAGGCGCTTCGGAATTTAAACCTGGTGACACAGGAAACGCTCATAACATAGACCGTAAGAAGACTCAGTTTTCAAGTACTTAAGTTGGCGTTGTGTCTCTTTTATATAAATCCGATGCAATTTCTGATTTTCATCGTCAATGGGAAGGTCCAAGGGATACAGTAAACCTGCAGAGGTGCATCGGAATGTAAAACTGACGACACAGGAAACGCTCAAATCATTGACAGTAGGAAGTCTCAGTCTTCCTGTACTTAAGTCGGCATTGTGTCACTTATATTTAATTCCGATGCTATTTCTGTGTTTCATCGTCAATGGGAAGGTCCAATGGATACAGTAAAACTGCAGAGGTGCTTCGCAATGTAAAACTGGTGAGACAGGAAACGATCAAGGCATAGACAGTAGGATTACTCAGTCTTCCAGTACTGCAGTCGGCATTGTGCCTCTTATATTTAAAACCGATGCAATTTCAGTGTTTCGTCGTCAATGGGAAGGTCCAAGGGATACAGTAACCCTGCAGAGGTACATCGGAATGTAAAACTGGTGACACAGGAGGCGGTCAAAACATAGACAGTAGGAATGCTCGTTCTTCCTGTACTTCAGTCGGCATTGTGTCTCTTATATTTAATTCCGATGCCATTTCTGTGTTTCATCGCCAATGGGAAGGTCCAAGCGATACAGTAAACCTGCAGAGGTGCATCGGAATGTAAAACAGGCGACACAGGGAACGCTCAAAACGTAGACAGTAGAAAGACACACTCTTCCTGTACTTAAGTCGGCATTGTGTCTATTATATTTAATTCCGATGCAATTTCTGTGTTTCATCGTCAATGGGAAGGTCCATGGGATACAGTAAACCTGCAGATGTGCATCGGAATGTAAAACTGGTGACACAGGAAACGCTCAAAACATTGACCGTAAGAAGACTGTTTTCTTGTACTTAAGGCGGCATTGTGTCTCTTATAGTTAATTCCGATGCAATTTCTGTGTTTCATCGTCAATGGGAAGGTCCAAGGGAAACAGTAAACCTGCAGAGGTGCATCAGAATGTAAAACTGGTGACACAGGAAACGCTCAAAACATAGACAGTAGGAAGACTCAGTCTTCCTGTACTTAAGTCGGCATGGTGTCTCTTATATTTAATTCCGATGCAATTTCTGTGTTTCATCGTCAATGGGGAAGGTCCAATGGATACAGTAAACCTGCAGAGGTGCATCGGAATGTAAATCTGGTGACACAGAAAACGCTCAAAACATAGACCGTAAGAAGCCTCAGTTTCTTGTACTTAAGTCGGCGTTGTGTCTCTTATATTTAATTCCGATGCAATTTCTGCGTTTCATCGTCAATGGGAAGGTCCAATGGATACAGTAAACCTGCAGATGTGCATCGGAATGTAATACTGGTGACACAGGAAAGGCTCAAATCATAGACAGTAGGAAGACTCAGTCTTCCTTTACTTAAGTCGGCATGGTGTCTCTTATATTTAACCCCTTACCGCATAATGTGCCAGATATGGCACATACCACTTTTCCCTTTGTCAATCTCATATCTGAGAATATATTTCCAAACTGCATGTTGGGACAGATATGGCACACAATCAAGAGCAGCTGTGCAAGTAGTGTATGCCATCTGTTGGGAGGGTAAGGAATTACGTGTTATGAATCTTTGCTTTGTGTTGCTAGCTGTTTACATCCAAGTTTGGTCACACAAACAGTTCCAATCAGGTACAGTAAACGGTTGATTTCAGTGTTTATATTATTTGCAGAGGAAAAAGGGCATCTGTGGACAGTTATAAAGAGGTAAGTTTATATATTTGTTCATTAGAATACATATAATACTGAAAAATAGGTCTGTGACGGATATGGCACAACATGCAGTCTGGTCCAATCGAGTACGTGGTTGCATTTTACCTAAGGAAGCAGCAATGAAGAAGAATGGTCGAGGCAGCATGGAGGAAAAGATAGCAACTATCAGTAGTCTCCTGGTTTGATAATAAGTAGTCAACACTTTGTCAACTTACGTTGGATGCAAACCAGAAGGCGAGATCAAGAGGCTTTTCAGGGAGGAAAAAGAATACAAAATGGTACCTTGTCCACACACTGTGATGATCTATAATGACTACATGGGGGGTGTTGATCTATTAGATTCTATGCTAGGATATTATAGAATTCAAATCAAAGAAATGGTACTTGAAGATATTCTTTCATCTAGTTGACTTGGCTTGTGTGAACAGCTGGCTGTTATGGAGAAGAAGAAATACAGACGACATGCCTCTTGTTGATTTCAAGGTCGCAGTTGCAGATGCCCTCTGTAAAACTGGGAAATACTTATCCAAGAAACGTGGTAGGCCAAGCAATGAAATACAAAAACAGCTTGACTGCAAAAAGAAGAGAGGCCCTACAGCAGATCTTCCACAGCGTCAGGTGCGACTGGATGGGATACATCACATGCCTATCTGGCTAGAAAACCGTGGTCGTTGCAAGTATCCAGAATGCAAGGGAAAATCCTATATAGCGTGTATGAAGTGCAGTACAACATTGTCCTTGAATAAGGAGAGAAATTGCTTCATCAAGTTTCATAATGTATAGAGAAAAATGGAAACAGAATGTGGGTTATTTTCTCAAAATATGTGTATTGTAATGAATAGAAAGTGTAATTGTTTTACATAAATACAGTTCTGCTAGTTCATGTACGTATCTTATTGTGTATTTTCCACATTGTGCATCATCAATCCCAAAACTGGTATCACATGGTATTAGTCGTTACTGCATGCTGTCCCATATATGGCACAAACCCTTAATTCTAAAATAACTGCCCCTACATAAGATTTAGAATTTTTTAAGCATTTTTTATGAAATCAGAACATCGAACATAAAATGTAACATTTTTTTCAGAAAAATAAAAAAAATCATGCAGTAAGGGGTTAATTCCGATGCAATTTCTGTGTTTCATCGTCAATGGAAGGTCCAATGGATACAGTAAACCAGCAGAGGTGCATCGGAATGTAAAACTGGTGACACAGGAAACGCTCAAAACATAGACAATAGAAAGACACACTCTTCCTGTACTTAAGTCGACACTGTGACTCTTCTATTTAATTCCGATGCATTTTCTGTGTTTCATCGTCAATAGAAAAGTCGAAGGGAAACAGTATACCTGCAGAGGTGCATCGGAATGTAAAACTGGTGACACAGGAAACGCTCAAAACATAGACAGTAGGAATACTCAGTCTTCCTGTACTTAAGTCTGCATTGTGTCTCCTATATTTAATTCCGGTGCGATTTCTGTGTTTCATCGACAATGGGAAGGTCCAAGGGATACAGTAAACCGGCAGAGGTGCATCGGAATGTAAAACTGGTGACGCAGGAAACGCTCAAAACATAGACAGTAGGAATACTCAGTCTTCCTTTACTTAAGTCTGCATTGTGTCTCCTATATTTAATTACGGTGCGATTTCTGTGTTTCATCGACAATGGGAAGCTCCAAGGGATACAGAAACCGGCAGAGGTGCATCGGAAGGTAAAACTGGTGACACAGGAAACGCTCAAAACATAGACAGTAGGAAGACTCAGTCTTCCTGAACTTAAGTCGGCATTATGTCTCTTATATTTAATTCCGATGGAATTTCTGTGTTTCATCGTCAATGGGAAGGTCTAAGGGATACAGTAAACCTGCACAGGTGCATCGGAATGTAAAACTGATGACACAGGAAACGCTCAAAACATAGACAGTAGGGAAAACTAGTCTTCCTGTACTTAAGTCAGCATTGTGTCTCTTATTCTTAATTCCGATGCAATTTCTGTGTTTCATCGTCAATGGGAAGGTCCAAGGGATACAGTAAACCTGCAGAGGCGCTTCGGAATTTAAACCTGGTGACACAGGAAACGCTCATAACATAGACCGTAAGAAGACTCAGTTTTCAAGTACTTAAGTCGGCGTTGTGTCTCTTTTATATAAATCCGATGCAATTTCTGATTTTCATCGTCAATGGGAAGGTCCAAGGGATACAGTAAACCTGCAGAGGTGCATCGGAATGTAAAACTGACGACACAGGAAACGCTCAAATCATTGACAGTAGGAAGTCTCAGTCTTCCTTTACCTAAGTCGGCATTGTGTCTCTTATATTTAATTTCGATGCAATTTGTGTGTTTCATCGCCAATGGGATGGTCCAGGGGATACAGTAAACCTGCAGATGTGCATCGGAATGTAAAACTGGTGACACAGGAAACGCTCAAAACATTGACCGTAAGAAGACTGTTTTCTTGTACTTAAGTCGGCATTGTGTCTCTTATATTTAATTCCGATGCAATTTCTGTGTTTCATCGTCAATGGGAAGGTCCAAGGGAAACAGTAAACCTGCAGAGGTGCATCAGAATGTAAAACTGGTGACACAGGAAACGCTCAAAACATAGACAGTAGGAAGACTCAGTCTTCCTGTACTTAAGTCGGCATGGTGTCTCTTATATTTAATTCCGATGCAATTTCTGTGTTTCATCGTCAATGGGGAAGGTCCAATGGATACAGTAAACCTGCAGAGGTGCATCGGAATGTAAATCTGGTGACACAGAAAACGCTCAAAACATAGACCGTAAGAAGCCTCAGTTTCTTGTACTTAAGTCGGCGTTGTGTCTCTTATATTTAATTCCGATGCAATTTCTGCGTTTCATCGTCAATGGGAAGGTCCAATGGATACAGTAAACCTGCAGAGGTGCATCGGAATGTAATACTGGTGACACAGGAAACGCTCAAAACATAGACAATAGAAAGACACACTCTTCCTGTACTTAAGTCGACACTGTGTCTCTTATATTTAATTCCGATGCAATTTCTGTGTTTCATCGTCAATGGGAAGGTCCAAGGGAAACAGTAAACCTGCAGAGGTGCATCAGAATGTAAAACTGGTGACACAGGAAACGCTCAAAACATAGACAGTAGGAAGACTCAGTCTTCCTGTACTTAAGTCGGCATGGTGTCTCTTATATTTAATTCCGATGCAATTTCTGTGTTTCATCGTCAATGGGGAAGGTCCAATGGATACAGTAAACCTGCAGAGGTGCATCGGAATGTAAATCTGGTGACACAGAAAACGCTCAAAACATAGACCGTAAGAAGCCTCAGTTTCTTGTACTTAAGTCGGCGTTGTGTCTCTTATATTTAATTCCGATGCAATTTCTGCGTTTCATCGTCAATGGGAAGGTCCAATGGATACAGTAAACCTGCAGAGGTGCATCGGAATGTAATACTGGTGACACAGGAAACGCTCAAAACATAGACAATAGAAAGACACACTCTTCCTGTACTTAAGTCGACACTGTGACTCTTCTATTTAATTCCGATGCATTTTCTGTGTTTCATCGTCAATAGAAAAGTCGAAGGGAAACAGTATACCTGCAGAGGTGCATCGGAATGTAAAACTGGTGACACAGGAAACGCTCAAAACATAGACAGTAGGAATACTCAGTCTTCCTGTACTTAAGTCTGCATTGTGTCTCCTATATTTAATTCCGGTGCGATTTCTGTGTTTCATCGACAATGGGAAGGTCCAAGGGATACAGTAAACCGGCAGAGGTGCATCGGAAGGTAAAACTGGTGACACAGGAAACGCTCAAAACATAGACAGTAGGAAGACTCAGTCTTCCTGAACTTAAGTCGGCATTGTGTCTCTTATATTTAATTCCGATGGAATTTCTGTGTTTCATCGTCAATGGGAAGGTCTAAGGGATACAGTAAACCTGCAGAGGTGCATCGGAATGTAAAACTGGTGACACAGGAGACGCTCAAAGTATAGACAGTAGGAAGACTTAGTCTTCCTGTACTTAAGGCTGCATTGTGTCTCTTATATTAAATTCCGATGCAATTTCTGTGTTTCATCGTCACTCTGAAGGACCAAGAGATACAGTAAACATGCGGAGGTGCATCGGAATGTAAAACTGGTGACACAGGAGACGCTCAAAACATAGACAGTAGGAAGACTCAGTCTTCCTGTGCTTAAGTCGGCATTGTGTCTCTTATATTTAATTCCGAATCAATTTCTGTGTTTCATTGTCAATGGGAAGGTCCAAGGAATACAGTAAACCTGCAGAAGTGCATCGGAATGTAAAACTGGTGACACTGTAAACGCTCAAAACATAGACAGTAAGGAGACTCAGTTTTCTTTTACTTAAGTCGGCATTGTGTCTCTTATATTTAATTCCGATGCAATTTCTGTGTTTCATCGTCATTCTGAAGGTTCAATGGATACAGTTAACCTGCAGAGGTGCATCGGAATGTAAAACTGGTGACACAGGTAACGCTCAAAACATAGACTGGAAGAAGACTCAATCTTGCTGTACTTAGGTCGGCATTGTGTCTCACATATTTAATTCCGATGCCATTTCTGTGTTTCATCGTCACTGTGAAGGTCCATGGATACAGTAAACCTGCAGAGGTGCATCGGAATGTAAAACTGGTGACACAGGAAACGCTCAAAACATAGACGTTAGGAAGACTCAATCTTCCTTTACTTAAGTCGGCATTGTGTCTCTTATATATAATTTCGATGCAATTTGTGTGTTTCATCGCCAATGGGAAGGTCCAAGGGATATAGTAAACATGCAGAGGTGCATCGGAATGTAAAACTGATGACACAGGATACGCTCACAACAATTACCGTAAGAAGACTGTATTCTGTTACTTAAGTCGGCATTGTGTCTCTTATATTTAATTCCGATGCAATTTCTGTGTTTCATCGTCAATGGGAAGGTCCAAGGGATACAGTAACCCTACAGAGGTGCATCGGAATGTAAAACTGGTGACACAGGAAGCGCTCATAACATAGAACCTAAGAAGACTCAGTTTTCTTGTACTTAAGTCGGCGTTGTGTCTCTTATATTTAATTCCGATGCAATTTCTGTGTTTCATCGACAATGGGAAGGTCCAAGGGATACAGTAAACCGGCAGAGGTGCATCGGAATGTAAAACTGGTGACGCAGGAAACGCTCAAAACATAGACAGTAGGAATACTCAGTCTTCCTTTACTTAAGTCTGCATTGTGTCTCCTATATTTAATTCCGGTGCGATTTCTGTGTTTCATCGACAATGGGAAGGTCCAAGGGATACAGTAAACCGGCAGAGGTGCATCGGAAGGTAAAACTGGTGACACAGGAAACGCTCAAAGCATAGACAGTAGGAAGACTCAGTCTTCCTGAACTTAAGTCGGCATTATATCTCTTATATTTAATTCCGATGGAATTTCTGTGTTTCATCGTCAATGGGAAGGTCTAAGGGATACAGTAAACCTGCACAGGTGCATCGGAATGTAAAACTGATGACACAGGAAACGCTCAAAACATAGACAGTAGGGAAAACTAGTCTTCCTGTACTTAAGTCAGCATTGTGTCTCTTATTCTTAATTCCGATGCAATTTCTGTGTTTCATCGTCAATGGGAAGGTCCAAGGGATACAGTAAACCTGCAGAGGCGCTTCGGAATCTAAACCTGGTGACACAGGAAACGCTCATAACATAGACCGTAAGAAGACTCAGTTTTCAAGTACTTAAGTCGGCGTTGTGTCTCTTTTATATAAATCCGATGCAATTTCTGATTTTCATCGTCAATGGGAAGGTCCAAGGGATACAGTAAACCTGCAGAGGTGCATCGGAATGTAAAACTGACGACACAGGAAACGCTCAAATCATTGACAGTAGGAAGTCTCAGTCTTCCTTTACCTAAGTCGGCATTGTGTCTCTTATATTTAATTTCGATGCAATTTGTGTGTTTCATCGCCAATGGGATGGTCCAGGGGATACAGTAAACCTGCAGATGTGCATCGGAATGTAAAACTGGTGACACAGGAAACGCTCAAAACATTGACCGTAAGAAGACTGTTTTCTTGTACTTAAGTCGGCATTGTGTCTCTTATATTTAATTCCGATGCAATTTCTGTGTTTCATCGTCAATGGGAAGGTCCAAGGGAAACAGTAAACCTGCAGAGGTGCATCAGAATGTAAAACTGGTGACACAGAAAACGCTCAAAACATAGACAGTAGGAAGACTCAGTCTTCCTGTACTTAAGTCGGCATGGTGTCTCTTATATTTAATTCCGATGCAATTTCTGTGTTTCATCGTCAATGGGGAAGGTCCAATGGATACAGTAAACCTGCAGAGGTGCATCGGAATGTAAATCTGGTGACACAGAAAACGCTCAAAACATAGACCGTAAGAAGCCTCAGTTTCTTGTACTTAAGTCGGCGTTGTGTCTCTTATATTTAATTCCGATGCAATTTCTGCGTTTCATCGTCAATGGGAAGGTCCAATGGATACAGTAAACCTGCAGAGGTGCATCGGAATGTAATACTGGTGACACAGGAAACGCTCAAAACGTAGACAATAGAAAGACACACTCTTCCTGTACTTAAGTCGACACTGTGACTCTTCTATTTAATTCCGATGCATTTTCTGTGTTTCATCGTCAATAGAAAAGTCGAAGGGAAACAGTATACCTGCAGAGGTGCATCGGAATGTAAAACTGGTGACACAGGAAACGCTCAAAACATAGACAGTAGGAATACTCAGTCTTCCTGTACTTAAGTCTGCATTGTGTCTCCTATATTTCATTCCGGTGCGATTTCTGTGTTTCATCGACAATGGGAAGGTCCAAGGGATACAGTAAACCGGCAGAGGTGCATCGGAAGGTAAAACTGGTGACACAGGAAACGCTCAAAACATAGACAGTAGGAAGACTCAGTCTTCCTGAACTTAAGTCGGCATTGTGTCTCTTATATTTAATTCCGATGCAATTTCTGATTTTCATCGTCAATGGGAAGGTCCAAGGGATACAGTAAACCTGCAGAGGTGCATCGGAATGTAAAACTGACGACACAGGAAACGCTCAAATCATTGACAGTAGGAAGTCTCAGTCTTCCTTTACCTAAGTCGGCATTGTGTCTCTTATATTTAATTTCGATGCAATTTGTGTGTTTCATCGCCAATGGGATGGTCCAGGGGATACAGTAAACCTGCAGATGTGCATCGGAATGTAAAACTGGTGACACAGGAAACGCTCAAAACATTGACCGTAAGAAGACTGTTTTCTTGTACTTAAGTCGGCATTGTGTCTCTTATATTTAATTCCGATGCAATTTCTGTGTTTCATCGTCAATGGGAAGGTCCAAGGGAAACAGTAAACCTGCAGAGGTGCATCAGAATGTAAAACTGGTGACACAGGAAACGCTCAAAACATAGACAGTAGGAAGACTCAGTCTTCCTGTACTTAAGTCGGCATGGTGTCTCTTATATTTAATTCCGATGCAATTTCTGTGTTTCATCGTCAATGGGGAAGGTCCAATGGATACAGTAAACCTGCAGAGGTGCATCGGAATGTAAATCTGGTGACACAGAAAACGCTCAAAACATAGACCGTAAGAAGCCTCAGTTTCTTGTACTTAAGTCGGCGTTGTGTCTCTTATATTTAATTCCGATGCAATTTCTGCGTTTCATCGTCAATGGGAAGGTCCAATGGATACAGTAAACCTGCAGAGGTGCATCGGAATGTAATACTGGTGACACAGGAAACGCTCAAAACATAGACAATAGAAAGACACACTCTTCCTGTACTTAAGTCGACACTGTGTCTCTTATATTTAATTCCGATGCAATTTCTGTGTTTCATCGTCAATGGGAAGGTCCAAGGGAAACAGTAAACCTGCAGAGGTGCATCAGAATGTAAAACTGGTGACACAGGAAACGCTCAAAACATAGACAGTAGGAAGACTCAGTCTTCCTGTACTTAAGTCGGCATGGTGTCTCTTATATTTAATTCCGATGCAATTTCTGTGTTTCATCGTCAATGGGGAAGGTCCAATGGATACAGTAAACCTGCAGAGGTGCATCGGAATGTAAATCTGGTGACACAGAAAACGCTCAAAACATAGACCGTAAGAAGCCTCAGTTTCTTGTACTTAAGTCGGCGTTGTGTCTCTTATATTTAATTCCGATGCAATTTCTGCGTTTCATCGTCAATGGGAAGGTCCAATGGATACAGTAAACCTGCAGAGGTGCATCGGAATGTAATACTGGTGACACAGGAAACGCTCAAAACATAGACAATAGAAAGACACACTCTTCCTGTACTTAAGTCGACACTGTGACTCTTCTATTTAATTCCGATGCATTTTCTGTGTTTCATCGTCAATAGAAAAGTCGAAGGGAAACAGTATACCTGCAGAGGTGCATCGGAATGTAAAACTGGTGACACAGGAAACGCTCAAAACATAGACAGTAGGAATACTCAGTCTTCCTGTACTTAAGTCTGCATTGTGTCTCCTATATTTAATTCCGGTGCGATTTCTGTGTTTCATCGACAATGGGAAGGTCCAAGGGATACAGTAAACCGGCAGAGGTGCATCGGAAGGTAAAACTGGTGACACAGGAAACGCTCAAAACATAGACAGTAGGAAGACTCAGTCTTCCTGAACTTAAGTCGGCATTGTGTCTCTTATATTTAATTCCGATGGAATTTCTGTGTTTCATCGTCAATGGGAAGGTCTAAGGGATACAGTAAACCTGCAGAGGTGCATCGGAATGTAAAACTGGTGACACAGGAGACGCTCAAAGTATAGACAGTAGGAAGACTTAGTCTTCCTGTACTTAAGGCTGCATTGTGTCTCTTATATTAAATTCCGATGCAATTTCTGTGTTTCATCGTCACTCTGAAGGACCAAGAGATACAGTAAACATGCGGAGGTGCATCGGAATGTAAAACTGGTGACACAGGAGACGCTCAAAACATAGACAGTAGGAAGACTCAGTCTTCCTGTGCTTAAGTCGGCATTGTGTCTCTTATATTTAATTCCGAATCAATTTCTGTGTTTCATTGTCAATGGGAAGGTCCAAGGAATACAGTAAACCTGCAGAAGTGCATCGGAATGTAAAACTGGTGACACTGTAAACGCTCAAAACATAGACAGTAAGGAGACTCAGTTTTCTTTTACTTAAGTCGGCATTGTGTCTCTTATATTTAATTCCGATGCAATTTCTGTGTTTCATCGTCATTCTGAAGGTTCAATGGATACAGTTAACCTGCAGAGGTGCATCGGAATGTAAAACTGGTGACACAGGTAACGCTCAAAACATAGACTGGAAGAAGACTCAATCTTGCTGTACTTAGGTCGGCATTGTGTCTCACATATTTAATTCCGATGCCATTTCTGTGTTTCATCGTCACTGTGAAGGTCCATGGATACAGTAAACCTGCAGAGGTGCATCGGAATGTAAAACTGGTGACACAGGAAACGCTCAAAACATAGACGTTAGGAAGACTCAATCTTCCTTTACTTAAGTCGGCATTGTGTCTCTTATATATAATTTCGATGCAATTTGTGTGTTTCATCGCCAATGGGAAGGTCCAAGGGATATAGTAAACATGCAGAGGTGCATCGGAATGTAAAACTGATGACACAGGATACGCTCACAACAATTACCGTAAGAAGACTGTATTCTGTTACTTAAGTCGGCATTGTGTCTCTTATATTTAATTCCGATGCAATTTCTGTGTTTCATCGTCAATGGGAAGGTCCAAGGGATACAGTAACCCTACAGAGGTGCATCGGAATGTAAAACTGGTGACACAGGAAGCGCTCATAACATAGAACCTAAGAAGACTCAGTTTTCTTGTACTTAAGTCGGCGTTGTGTCTCTTATATTTAATTCCGATGCAATTTCTGTGTTTCATCGACAATGGGAAGGTCCAAGGGATACAGTAAACCGGCAGAGGTGCATCGGAATGTAAAACTGGTGACGCAGGAAACGCTCAAAACATAGACAGTAGGAATACTCAGTCTTCCTTTACTTAAGTCTGCATTGTGTCTCCTATATTTAATTCCGGTGCGATTTCTGTGTTTCATCGACAATGGGAAGGTCCAAGGGATACAGTAAACCGGCAGAGGTGCATCGGAAGGTAAAACTGGTGACACAGGAAACGCTCAAAGCATAGACAGTAGGAAGACTCAGTCTTCCTGAACTTAAGTCGGCATTATATCTCTTATATTTAATTCCGATGGAATTTCTGTGTTTCATCGTCAATGGGAAGGTCTAAGGGATACAGTAAACCTGCACAGGTGCATCGGAATGTAAAACTGATGACACAGGAAACGCTCAAAACATAGACAGTAGGGAAAACTAGTCTTCCTGTACTTAAGTCAGCATTGTGTCTCTTATTCTTAATTCCGATGCAATTTCTGTGTTTCATCGTCAATGGGAAGGTCCAAGGGATACAGTAAACCTGCAGAGGCGCTTCGGAATCTAAACCTGGTGACACAGGAAACGCTCATAACATAGACCGTAAGAAGACTCAGTTTTCAAGTACTTAAGTCGGCGTTGTGTCTCTTTTATATAAATCCGATGCAATTTCTGATTTTCATCGTCAATGGGAAGGTCCAAGGGATACAGTAAACCTGCAGAGGTGCATCGGAATGTAAAACTGACGACACAGGAAACGCTCAAATCATTGACAGTAGGAAGTCTCAGTCTTCCTTTACCTAAGTCGGCATTGTGTCTCTTATATTTAATTTCGATGCAATTTGTGTGTTTCATCGCCAATGGGATGGTCCAGGGGATACAGTAAACCTGCAGATGTGCATCGGAATGTAAAACTGGTGACACAGGAAACGCTCAAAACATTGACCGTAAGAAGACTGTTTTCTTGTACTTAAGTCGGCATTGTGTCTCTTATATTTAATTCCGATGCAATTTCTGTGTTTCATCGTCAATGGGAAGGTCCAAGGGAAACAGTAAACCTGCAGAGGTGCATCAGAATGTAAAACTGGTGACACAGAAAACGCTCAAAACATAGACAGTAGGAAGACTCAGTCTTCCTGTACTTAAGTCGGCATGGTGTCTCTTATATTTAATTCCGATGCAATTTCTGTGTTTCATCGTCAATGGGGAAGGTCCAATGGATACAGTAAACCTGCAGAGGTGCATCGGAATGTAAATCTGGTGACACAGAAAACGCTCAAAACATAGACCGTAAGAAGCCTCAGTTTCTTGTACTTAAGTCGGCGTTGTGTCTCTTATATTTAATTCCGATGCAATTTCTGCGTTTCATCGTCAATGGGAAGGTCCAATGGATACAGTAAACCTGCAGAGGTGCATCGGAATGTAATACTGGTGACACAGGAAACGCTCAAAACGTAGACAATAGAAAGACACACTCTTCCTGTACTTAAGTCGACACTGTGACTCTTCTATTTAATTCCGATGCATTTTCTGTGTTTCATCGTCAATAGAAAAGTCGAAGGGAAACAGTATACCTGCAGAGGTGCATCGGAATGTAAAACTGGTGACACAGGAAACGCTCAAAACATAGACAGTAGGAATACTCAGTCTTCCTGTACTTAAGTCTGCATTGTGTCTCCTATATTTCATTCCGGTGCGATTTCTGTGTTTCATCGACAATGGGAAGGTCCAAGGGATACAGTAAACCGGCAGAGGTGCATCGGAAGGTAAAACTGGTGACACAGGAAACGCTCAAAACATAGACAGTAGGAAGACTCAGTCTTCCTGAACTTAAGTCGGCATTGTGTCTCTTATATTTAATTCCGATGGAATTTCTGTGTTTCATCGTCAATGGGAAGGTCTAAGGGATACAGTAAACCTGCAGAGGTGCATCGGAATGTAAAACTGGTGACACAGGAGACGCTCAAAGTATAGACAGTAGGAAGACTTAGTCTTCCTGTACTTAAGTCTGCATTGTGTCTCGTATATTAAATTCCGAAGCAATTTCTGTGTTTCATCGTCACTCTGAAGGACCAAGAGATACAGTAAACATGCAGAGGTGCATCGGAATGTAAAACTGGTGACACAGGAGACGCTCAAATCATAGACAGTAGGAAGACTCAGTCTTCCTGTGCTTAAGTCGGCATTGTGTCTCTTATATTTAATTCCGAATCAATTTCTGTGTTTCATTGTCAATGGGAAGGTCCAAGGAATACAGTAAACCTGCAGAAGTGCATCGGAATGTAAAACTGGTGACACAGGAAACGCTCAAAACATAGACGTTAGGAAGACTCAGTCTTCCTATACTTAAGTCGGCATTGTGTCTCTTATATTTAATTCCGATGCAATTTCTGTGTTTCATCGTCAGTGGGAAGGTCCAAGGGATACAGTAAACCGGCAGAGGTGCATCGGAATGTAAAACTGGTGACGCAGGAAACGCTCAAAACATAGACAGTAGGAATACTCAGTCTTCCTTTACTTAAGTCTGCATTGTGTCTCCTATATTTAATTCCGGTGCGATTTCTGTGTTTCATCGACAATGGGAAGGTCCAAGGGATACAGTAAACCGGCAGAGGTGCATCGGAAGGTAAAACTGGTGACACAGGAAACGCTCAAAACATAGACAGTAGGAAGACTCAGTCTTCCTGAACTTAAGTCGGCATTATGTCTCTTATATTTAATTCCGATGGAATTTCTGTGTATCATCGTCAATGGGAAGGTCTAAGGGATACAGTAAACCTGCACAGGTGCATCGGAATGTAAAACTGATGACACAGGAAACGCTCAAAACATAGACAGTAGGGAAAACTAGTCTTCCTGTACTTAAGTCAGCATTGTGTCTCTTATTCTTAATTCCGATGCAATTTCTGTGTTTCATCGTCAATGGGAAGGTCCAAATGATACAGTAATCCTGCAGAGGCGCTTCGGAATTTAAACCTGGTGACACAGGAAACGCTCATAACATAGACCGTAAGAAGACTCAGTTTTCAAGTACTTAAGTCGGCGTTGTGTCTCTTTTATATAAATCTGATGCAATTTCTGATTTTCATCGTCAATGGGAAGGTCCAAGGGATACAGTAAACCTGCAGAGGTGCATCGGAATGTAAAACTGATGACACAGGAAACGCTCAAATCATTGACAGTAGGAAGTCTCAGTCTTCCTGTA
This sequence comes from Schistocerca nitens, assembly GCF_023898315.1. NCBI lineage: Eukaryota > Metazoa > Arthropoda > Insecta > Orthoptera > Acrididae > Schistocerca > Schistocerca nitens. Next base: position 10,653,585 of record NC_064618.1, on the reverse strand, counting down.
CTTAAGTCGGCATTGTGTCTCTTATATTTAATTCCGATGCGATTTCTGTGTCTCATCGACAATGGGAAGGTGCAATGGATACAGTAAACCTTCAGAGGTGCATCGGAATGTAAAAGTGGTGACACAGGAAACGCTCAAAACATAGACAGTAGGAAGACTCAGTCTTCCTGTACTTAAGTCGGCATTGTGTCTCTTATATTTAATTTCGATGCAATTTGTGTGTTTCATCGCCAATGGGATGGTCCAGGGGATACAGTAAACCTGCAGATGTGCATCGGAATGTAAAACTGGTGACACAGGAAACGCTCAAAACATTGACTGTAAGAAGACTGTTTTCTTGTACTTAAGTCGGCATTGTGTCTCTTATATTTAATTCCGATGCAATTTCTGTGTTTCATCGTCAATGGGAAGGTCCAAGGGAAACAGTAAACCTGCAGAGGTGCATCAGAATGTAAAACTGGTGACACAGGAAACGCTCAAAACATAGACAGTAGGAAGACTCAGTCTTCCTGTACTTAAGTCGGCATGGTGTCTCTTATATTTAATTCCGATGCAATTTCTGTGTTTCATCGTCAATGGGGAAGGTCCAATGGATACAGTAAACCTGCAGAGGTGCATCGGAATGTAAATCTGGTGACACAGAAAACGCTCAAAACATAGAGCGTAAGAAGCCTCAGTTTCTTGTACTTAAGTCGGCGTTGTGTCTCTTATATTTAATTCCGATGCAATTTCTGCGTTTCATCGTCAATGGGAAGGTCCAATGGATACAGTAAACCTGCAGAGGTGCATCGGAATGTAATACTGGTGACACAGGAAAGGCTCAAAACATAGACAGTAGAAGACTCAGTCTTCCTTTACTTAAGTCGGCATGGTGTCTCTTATATTTAATTCCGATGCAATTTCTGTGTTTCATCGTCAATGGAAGGTCCAATGGATACAGTAAACCAGCAGAGGTGCATTGGAATGTAAAACTGGTGACACAGGAAACGCTCAAAATATAGACAATAGAAAGACACACTCTTCCTGTACTTAAGTCGACACTGTGACTCTTCTTATTAATTCCGATGCATTTTCTGTGTTTCATCGTCAATAGAAAAGTCGAAGGGAAACAGTATACCTGCAGAGGTGCATCGGAATGTAAAACTGGTGACACAGGAAACGCTCAAAACATAGACAGTAGCAATACTCAGTCTTCCTGTACTTAAGTCTGCATTGTGTCTCCTATATTTAATTCCGGTGCGATTTCTGTGTTTCATCGACAATGGGAAGGTCCAAGGGATACAGTAAACCGGCAGAGGTGCATCGGAAGATAAAACTGGTGACACAGGAAACGCTCAAAACATAGACAGTAGGAAGACTCAGTCTTCCTGAACTTAAGTCGGCATTGTGTCTCTTATATTTAATTCCGATGGAATTTCTGTGTTTCATCGTCAATGGGAAGGTCTAAGGGATACAGTAAACCTGCACAGGTGCATCGGAATGTAAAACTGATGACACAGGAAACGCTCAAAACATAGACAGTAGGGAAACCTAGTCTTCCTGTACTTAAGTCAGCATTGTGTCTCTTATTTTTAATTCCGATGCAATTTCTGTGTTTCATCGTCAATGGGAAGGTGCAAGGGATACAGTAAACCTGCAGAGGCGCTTCTGAATTTAAACCTGGTGGCACAGGAAACGCTCATAACATAGACCGTAAGAAGACTCAGTTTTCATGTACTTAAGTCGGCGTTGTGTCTCTTTTATATAATTCCGATGCAATTTCAGTGTTTCATTGTCAATGGGAAGGTCCAAGGAATACAGTAAACCTGCAGAAGTGCATCGGAATGTAAAACTGGTGACACAGGAAACGCTCAAAACATAGACGTTAGGAAGACTCAGTCTTCCTATACTTAAGTCGGCATTGTGTCTCTTATATTTAATTCCGATGCAATTTCTGTGTTTCATCGTCAGTGGGAAGGTCCAAGGGATACAGTAAACCGGCAGAGGTGCATCGCAATGTAAAACTGGTGACGCAGGAAACGCTCAAAACATAGACAGTAGGAGTACTCAGTCTTCCTTTACTTAAGTCTGCATTGTGTCTCCTATATTTAATTCCGGTGCGATTTCTGTGTTTCATCGACAATGGGAAGGTCCAAGGGATACAGTAAACCGGCAGAGGTGCATCAGAAGGTAAGACTGGTGACACAGGAAACGCTCAAAACATAGACAGTAGGAAGACTCAGTCTTCCTGAACTTAAGTCGGCATTATGTCTCTTATATTTAATTCCGATGGAATTTCTGTGTATCATCGTCAATGGGAAGGTCTAAGGGATACAGTAAACCTGCACAGGTGCATCGGAATGTAAAACTGATGACACAGGAAACGCTCAAAACATAGACAGTAGGGAAAACTAGTCTTCCTGTACTTAAGTCAGCATTGTGTCTCTTATTCTTAATTCCGATGCAATTTCTGTGTTTCATCGTCAATGGGAAGGTCCAAATGATACAGTAATCCTGCAGAGGCGCTTCGAAATTTAAACCTGGTGACACAGGAAACGCTCATAACATAGACCGTAAGAAGACTCAGTTTTCAAGTACTTAAGTCGGCGTTGTGTCTCTTTTATATAAATCTGATGCAATTTCTGATTTTCATCGTCAATGGGAAGGTCCAAGGGATACAGTAAACCTGCAGAGGTGCATCGGAATGTAAAACTGATGACACAGGAAACGCTCAAATCATTGACAGTAGGAAGTCTCAGTCTTCCTGTACTTAAGTCGGCATTGTGTCTCTTATATTTAATTCCGATGCGATTTCTGTGTCTCATCGACAATGGGAAGGTGCAATGGATACAGTAAACCTTCAGAGGTGCATCGGAATGTAAAAGTGGTGACACAGGAAACGCTCAAAACATAGACAGTAGGAAGACTCAGTCTTCCTGTACTTAAGTCGGCATTGTGTCTCTTATATTTAATTTCGATGCAATTTGTGTGTTTCATCGCCAATGGGATGGTCCAGGGGATACAGTAAACCTGCAGATGTGCATCGGAATGTAAAACTGGTGACACAGGAAACGCTCAAAACATTGACTGTAAGAAGACTGTTTTCTTGTACTTAAGTCGGCATTGTGTCTCTTATATTTAATTCCGATGCAATTTGTGTGTTTCATCGTCAATGGGAAGGTCCAAGGGAAACAGTAAACCTGCAGAGGTGCATCAGAATGTAAAACTGGTGACACAGGAAACGCTCAAAACATAGACAGTAGGAAGACTCAGTCTTCCTGTACTTAAGTCGGCATGGTGTCTCTTATATTTAATTCCGATGCAATTTCTGTGTTTCATCGTCAATGGGGAAGGTCCAATGGATACAGTAAACCTGCAGAGGTGCATCGGAATGTAAATCTGGTGACACAGAAAACGCTCAAAACATAGACCGTAAGAAGCCTCAGTTTCTTGTACTTAAGTCGGCGTTGTGTCTCTTATATTTAATTCCGATGCAATTTCTGCGTTTCATCGTCAATGGGAAGGTCCAATGGATACAGTAAACCTGCAGAGGTGCATCGGAATGTAATACTGGTGACACAGGAAAGGCTCAAAACATAGACAGTAGGAAGACTCAGTCTTCCTTTACTTAAGTCGGCATGGTGTCTCTTATATTTAATTCCGATGCAATTTCTGTGTTTCATCGTCAATGGAAGGTCCAATGGATACAGTAAACCAGCAGAGGTGCATTGGAATGTAAAACTGGTGACACAGGAAACGCTCAAAATATAGACAATAGGAAGACACACTCTTCCTGTACTTAAGTCGACACTGTGACTCTTCTTATTAATTCCGATGCATTTTCTGTGTTTCATCGTCAATCGAAAAGTCGAAGGGAAACAGTATACCTGCAGAGGTGCATCGGAATGTAAAACTGGTGACACAGGAAACGCTCAAAACATAGACAGTAGGAATACTCAGTCTTCCTGTACTTAAGTCTGCATTGTGTCTCCTATATTTAATTCCGGTGCGATTTCTGTGTTTCATCGACAATGGGAAGGTCCAAGGGATACAGTAAACCGGCAGAGGTGCATCGGAAGATAAAACTGGTGACACAGGAAACGCTCAAAACATAGACAGTAGGAAGACTCAGTCTTCCTGAACTTAAGTCGGCATTGTGTCTCTTATATTTAATTCCGATGGAATTTCTGTGTTTCATCGTCAATGGGAAGGTCTAAGGGATACAGTAAACCTGCACAGGTGCATCGGAATGTAAAACTGATGACACAGGAAACGCTCAAAACATAGACAGTAGGGAAACCTAGTCTTCCTGTACTTAAGTCAGCATTGTGTCTCTTATTTTTAATTCCGATGCAATTTCTGTGTTTCATCGTCAATGGGAAGGTCCAAGGGATACAGTAAACCTGCAGAGGCGCTTCTGAATTTAAACCTGGAGGCACAGGAAACGCTCATAACATAGACCGTAAGAAGACTCAGTTTTCTTGTACTTATGGCAGCATTGTGTCTATTATACTTAATTCCGATGCAATTTCTGTTTTTCATCGTCAGTGGGAAGGTCGAAGGGAAACAGTATACCTGCAGAGGTGCAACGGAATGTGCAACTGGTGACAAGGGAAACGCTCAAAACATAGACAGTAGGAATACTCAGTCTTCCTGAACTTAAGTCGGCATTGTGTCTCTTATATTTAAATCGATGCAATTTCTGTGTTTCATCGTCAGTAGGAAGGTCGCATGGATACAGTAAACCTCCAAATGTGCATCGCAATGTAAAACTGATGACACAGGAAACGCTCAAATCATAGACAGTAGGAAGACTCAGTCTACCTGTACTTATGTCGGCAGCATTGTGACTCTTATATTTAAGTCCGATGCAATTTCGGTGTTTCATCGTCAATGGGAAGGTCGCATGGATACAGTAAACCTGCAAAAGTGCATCGGAATGTGAAACTGATGACACAGGAAACGCTCAAATCATAGGCAGTAGGAAGACTCAGTCTTCCTGTACTTATGTCGGCAGCATTGTGACTCTTATATTTAATTCCGAAGCAATTTCTGTGTTTCATCGTCAATAGGAAGGACGAAGGGAAACAGTATACCTGCAGAGGTGCATCGGAATGTAAAACTGGTGACAAGGGAAACTCTCAAAACATAGACCCTAAGAAGACTCAGTTTTCTTGTACTTAAGTCGGAATTGTGTCTTTTATCTTTAATTCCGATGCGATTTCTGTGTTTCATCGTGACTGTGAAGGTCCAAGGGATACAGTAAACCTGCAGAGGTGCATCGGAATGTAAAACTGGTGACACAGGAAACGCTCAAAACATAGAGAGTAAGAAGACTCAGTCTTCCTGTACTTAAGTCATCATTGTGTCTCTTATATTTAATTCCGATGCAATTTCTGTGTTTCATCGTCACTGTGAAAGTCCAAGGGATACAGTAAACTTGCAGAGGTGCATTGGAATGTAAAACTAGTGACACAGGGAACTCTCAAAACATAGACAGTACGAAGACTCAGTCTTCCTGTACTTCAGTCGGCATTGTGTCTCTTATATTGAATTCCGATGCCATTTCTGTGTTTCATCGCCAATGGGAAGGTCCAAGGGATACAGTAAACCTGCAGAGGTGCTTCGGAATGTAAACCTGGTGATACAGGACACGCTCAAATCATAGACAGTGGGGAGACTCAGTCTACCTTTACTTAAGTCGTCGTTGTGTCTCTTATATTTAATTCCCATGCAATTTCTGTGTTTCATCGTCACTGTGAAGGTCCAAGGGATACAGTAAACATGCAGAGGTGCATCGGAATGTAAAACTGGTGACGCAGGAATCGCTCAAATCATAGACAGTAGGGAGACTCAATGTTCCTGTACTTAAGTCGGCATTGTGTCTCTTATATTTAATTCCGATGCAATTTCTGTGTTTCATCGTCAATGCGCAGATCCAAGGGATACAGTAAACCTGCAGAGGTGCATCGGAATGTAAAACTGGTGACACAGGAAACGCTCAAAACATAGACAGTAGGAAGACTCAGCCTTCCTGTTCTTAAGTCGACATTGTGTCTCTTATATTTAATTCCGATTTTATTTCTGTGTTTCATCGTCAATGGGAAGGTCCAATGGATACAGTAAACCTGCAGAGGTGCATCGGAATGTAAAATTGGTGACGCAGGAAACGCTCAAAACATAGACAGTAGGAAGACTCAATATTCCTGTACTTAAGTCGGCATTGTGACTCTTATATTTAAATCCGATGCAATTTCTCTGTTTCATCGTCAATGGGAAGATCCAAGAGATACAGTAAACCTACAGAGGTGCATCGGAATGTAAAACTGGTGACACAGGAAACGCTCAATACACAGACAATAGAAAGACACACTCTTCCTGTACTTAAGCCGACATTGTGTCTCTTCTGTTTAATTCCGATGCAATTTCTGTGTTTCATCGTCACTCTGAGGGACCAAGGGATACAGTAAACGTCAATTGGAAAGTCGAAGGGAAACAGTATATCTGCAGAGGTGCATCGGAATGTAAAACTGGTGACACAGGAAACGCTCAAAACATAGACAGTAGGAAGACTCAGTCTTTTTGTGCTTCAGTCGGCATTGTGTCTCTTATATTTAATTCCGAATCAATTTCTGTGTTTCATTATCAATGGGAAGGTCCAAGGAATACAGTAAACCTGCAGAAGTGCATCGGAATGTAAAACTGGTGACACTGTAAACGCTCAAAACATAGACAGTAAGGAGACTCAGTTTTCTTGTACTTAAGTCGGCATTGTGTCTCTTATATTTAATTCCGATGCAATTTCTGTGTTTCATCGTCATTCTGAAGGTCCAATGGATACAGTTAACCTGCAGAGGTGCATCGGAATGTAAAACTGGTGACACAGGTAACGCTCAAAACATAGACTGGAAGAAGACTCAATCTTCCTGTACTTAGGTCGGCATTGTGTCTCACATATTTAATTCCGATGCAATTTCTGTGTTTCATCGTCACTGTGAAGGTCCATGGATACAGTAAACCTGCAGAGGTGCATCGGAATGTAAAACTGGTGACACAGGAAACGCTCAAAACACAGACGTTAGGAAGACTCAGTCTTCCTATACTTAAGTCGGCATTGTGTCTCTTATATTTAATTCCGATGCAATTTCTGTGTTTCATCGTCAATGGGAAGGTCCATTGGATACAGTAAACCTGAAGAAGTGCATCGAAATGTAATACTGGGGACACAGGAAAGGCTCAAAAAATAGACAGTAGGGAGACTCAGTTTTCCTTTACTTAAGGCGGCATGATGTCTCTTATATTTAATTCCGATGCAATTCCTGTGTTTCATCGTCAATGTAAGGTCCAATGGATACAGCAAACCAGCAGAGGTGCATCGGAATGTAAAACTGGTGACACAGGAAACGCTCAATACACAGACAATAGAAAGACGCACTCTTCCTGTACTTAAGCCGACATTGTGTCTCTTCTATTTAATTCCGATGCAATTTCTGTGTTTCATCGTCAATGGGAAAGTCGAGGGGAAACAGTATACCTGCAGAGGTGCATCGGAATGTAAAACTGGTGACAAGGGAAACTCTCAAAACATAGACCCTAAGAAGACTCAGTTTTCTTGTACTTAAGTCGGAATTGTGTCTTTTATCTTTAATTCCGATGCGATTTCTGTGTTTCATCGTGACTGTGAAGGTCCAAGGGATACAGTAAACCTGCAGAGGTGCATCGGAATGTAAAACTGGTGACACAGGAGACGCTCAAAACATAGACAGTAGGAAGACTCAGTCTTCCTGTGCTTAAGTCGGCATTGTGTCTCTTATATTTAATTCCGATGCAATTTCTGTGTTTCATCGTCATTCTGAAGGTCCAATGGATACAGTAAACCGGCAGAGGTGCATCGGAATGTAAAACTGGTGACACAGAAAACGCTCAAATCATAGACAGTAGGAATACTCAGTCTTCCTGTACTTAAGTCTGCATTGTGTCGCCTATATTTAATTCCGGTGCGATTTCTGTGTTTCATCGACAATGGGAAGGTCCAAGGGATACAGTAAACCGGCAGAGGTGCATCGGAAGGTAAAACTGGTGACACAGGAAACGCTCAAAACATAGACAGTAGGAAGACTCAGTCTTCCTGAACTTAAGTCGGCATTGTGTCTCTTATATTTAATTCCGATGGAATTTCTGTGTTTCATCGTCAATGGGAAGGTCTAAGGGTACAGTAAACCTGCACAGGTGCATCGGAATGTAAAACTGATGACACAGGAAACGCTCAAAACATAGACAGTAGGGAAACCTAGTCTTCCTGTACTTAAGTCAGCATTGTGTCTCTTATTTTTAATTCCGATGCAATTTCTGTGTTTCATCGTCAATGGGAAGGTCCAAGGGATACAGTAAACCTGCAGAGGCGCTTCGGAATTTAAACCTGGTGACACAGGAAACGCTCATAACATAGACCGTAAGAAGACTCAGTATTCATGTACTTAAGTCGGCGTTGTGTCTCTTTTATATAATTCCGATGCAATTTCTGATTTTCATCGTCAATGGGAAGGTCTAAGGGATACAGTAAACCTGCAGAGGTGCATCGGAATGTAAAACTGATGACACAGGAAACGCTTAAATCATTGACAGTAATAAGACTCAGTCTTCCTGTACTTAAGTCGGCATTGTGTCTCTTATATTTAATTCCGATGCAATTTCTGTGTTTCATCGTCAATGGGAAGGTCCAAGGGATACAGTAAACCTGCAGAGGTGCATCCGAAAGTAAAACTGGTGACACAGGAAACGCTCAAAACATAGACAGTAGGAAGTCTCAGTCTTGCTGTACTTAAGTCGGCATTGTGTCTCTTATATTTAATTCCGATGCGATTTCTGTGTTTCATCGACAATGGGAAGGTGCAATGGATACAGTAAACCTTCAGAGGTCCATCGGAATGTAAAAGTGGTGACACAGGAAACGCTCAAAACATAGACAGTAAGGAGACTCAGTTTTCTTGTACTTAAGTCGGCATTGTGTCTCTTATATTTAATTCCGATGCAATTTCTGTGTTTCATCGTCATTCTGAAGGTCCAATGGATACAGTTAACCTGCAGAGGTGCATCGGAATGTAAAACTGGTGACACAGGTAACGCTCAAAACATAGACTGGAAGAAGACTCAATCTTCCTGTACTTATTCGGCATTGTGTCTCACATATTTAATTCCGATGCAATTTCTGTGTTTCATCGTCACTGTGATGGTCCATGGATACAGTAAACCTTCAGAGGTGCATCGGAATGTAAAACTGGTGACACAGAAAACGCTCAAATCATAGACAGTAGGAATACTCAGTCTTCCTGTACTTAAGTCTGCATTGTGTCGCCTATATTTAATTCCGGTGCGATTTCTGTGTTTCATCGACAATGGGAAGGTCCAAGGGATACAGTAAACCGGCAGAGGTGCATCGGAAGGTAAAACTGGTGACACAGGAATCGCTCAAAACATAGACAGTGGGAAGACTCAGTCTTCCTGAACTTAAGTCGGCATTGTGTCTCTTATATTTAATTCCGATGGAATTTCTGTGTTTCATCGTCAATGGGAAGGTCTAAGGGTACAGTAAACCAGCACAGGTGCATCGGAATGTAAAACTGATGACACAGGAAACGCTCAAAACATAGACAGTAGAGAAACCTAGTCTTCCTGTACTTAAGTCAGCATTGTGTCTCTTATTTTTAATTCCGATGCAATTTCTGTGTTTCATCGCCAATGGGAAGGTCCAAGGGATACAGTAAACCTGCAGAGGCGCTTCGGAATTTAAACCTGGTGACACAGGAAACGCTCATAACATAGACCGTAAGAAGACTCAGTTTTCATGTACTTATGTCGGCGTTGTGTCTCTTTTATATAATTCCGATGCAATTTCTGATTTTCATCGTCAATGGGAAGGTCTAAGGGATACAGTAAACCTGCAGAGGTGCATCGGAATGTAAAACTGATGACACAGGAAACGCTTAAATCATTGACAGTAATAAGACTCAGTCTTCCTGTACTTAAGTCGGCATTGTGTCTCTTATATTTAATTCCGATGCAATTTCTGTGTTTCATCGTCAATGGGAAGGTCCAAGGGATACAGTAAACCTGCAGAGGTGCATCCGAAAGTAAAACTGGTGACACAGGAAACGCTCAAAACATAGACAGTAGGAAGTCTCAGTCTTGCTGTACTTAAGTCGGCATTGTGTCTCTTATATTTAATTCCGATGCGAATTCTGTGTTTCATCGACAATGGGAAGGTGCAATGGATACAGTAAACCTTCAGAGGTCCATCGGAATGTAAAAGTGGTGACACAGGAAACGCTCAAAACATAGACAGTAGGAAGACTCAGTCGTCCTGTACTTAAGTCGGCATTGTGTCTCTTATATTTAATTTCGATGCAATTTGTGTGTTTCATCGCCAATGGGATGGTCCAGGGGATACAGTAAACCTGCAGATGTGCATCGGAATGTAAAACTGGTGACACAGGAAACGCTCAAAACATAGACAGTAGAGAAACCTAGTCTTCCTGTACTTAAGTCAGCATTGTGTCTCTTATTTTTAATTCCGATGCAATTTCTGTGTTTCATCGCCAATGGGAAGGTCCAAGGGATACAGTAAACCTGCAGAGGCGCTTCGGAATTTATACCTGGTGACACAGGAAACGCTCATAACATAGACCGTAAGAAGACTCAGTTTTCATGTACTTAAGTCGGCGTTGTGTCTCTTTTATATAATTCCGATGCAATTTCTGATTTTCATCGTCAATGGGAAGGTCTAAGGGATACAGTAAACCTGCAGAGGTGCATCGGAATGTAAAACTGATGACACAGGAAACGCTTAAATCATTGACAGTAATAAGACTCAGTCTTCCTGTACTTAAGTCGGCATTGTGTCTCTTATATTTAATTCCGATGCAATTTCTGTGTTTCATCGTCAATGGGAAGGTCCAAGGGATACAGTAAACCTGCAGAGGTGCATCCGAAAGTAAAACTGGTGACACAGGAAACGCTCAAAACATAGACAGTAGGAAGTCTCAGTCTTGCTGTACTTAAGTCGGCATTGTGTCTCTTATATTTAATTCCGATGCGATTTCTGTGTTTCATCGACAATGGGAAGGTGCAATGGATACAGTAAACCTTCAGAGGTCCATCGGAATGTAAAACTGGTGACACAGAAAACGCTCAAATCATAGACAGTAGGAATACTCAGTCTTCCTGTACTTAAGTCTGCATTGTGTCGCCTATATTTAATTCCGGTGCGATTTCTGTGTTTCATCGACAATGGGAAGGTCCAAGGGATACAGTAAACCGGCAGAGGTGCATCGGAAGGTAAAACTGGTGACACAGGAAACGCTCAAAACATAGACAGTAGGAAGACTCAGTCTTCCTGAACTTAAGTCGGCATTGTGTCTCTTATATTTAATTCCGATGGAATTTCTGTGTTTCATCGTCAATGGGAAGGTCTAAGGGTACAGTAAACCTGCACAGGTGCATCGGAATGTAAAACTGATGACACAGGAAACGCTCAAAGCATAGACAGTAGGGAAACCTAGTCTTCCTGTACTTAAGTCAGCATTGTGTCTCTTATTTTTAATTCCGATGCAATTTCTGTGTTTCATCGCCAATGGGAAGGTCCAAGGGATACAGTAAACCTGCAGAGGCGCTTCGGAATTTAAACCTGGTGACACAGGAAACGCTCATAACATAGACCGTAAGAAGACTCAGTTTTCATGTACTTAAGTCGGCGTTGTGTCTCTTTTATATAATTCCGATGCAATTTCTGATTTTCATCGTCAATGGGAAGGTCTAAGGGATACAGTAAACCTGCAGAGGTGCATCGGAATGTAAAACTGATGACACAGGAAACGCTTAAATCATTGACAGTAATAAGACTCGTCTTCCTGTACTTAAGTCGGCATTGTGTCTCTTATATTTAATTCCGATGCAATTTCTGTGTTTCATCGTCAATGGGAAGGTCCAAGGGATACAGTAAACCTGCAGAGGTGCATCCGAAAGTAAAACTGGTGACACAGGAAACGCTCAAAACATAGACAGTAGGAAGTCTCAGTCTTGCTGTACTTAAGTCGGCATTGTGTCTCTTATATTTAATTCCGATGCGATTTCTGTGTTTCATCGACAATGGGAAGGTGCAATGGATACAGTAAACCTTCAGAGGTCCATCGGAATGTAAAAGTGGTGACACAGGAAACGCTCAAAACATAGACAGTAAGGAGACTCAGTTTTCCTGTACTTAAGTCGGCATGTGTGTCTCTTATATTTAATTCCGATGCAATTTCTGTGTTTCATCGTCATTCTGAAGGTCCAATGGATACAGTTAACCTGCAGAGGTGCATCGGAATGTAAAACTGGTGACACAGGTAACGCTCAAAACATAGACTGGAAGAAGACTCAATCTTCCTGTACTTATTCGGCATTGTGTCTCACATATTTAATTCCGATGCAATTTCTGTGTTTCATCGTCACTGTGATGGTCCATGGATACAGTAAACCGGCAGAGGTGCATCGGAATGTAAAACTGGTGACACAGAAAACGCTCAAATCATAGACAGTAGGAATACTCAGTCTTCCTGTACTTAAGTCTGCATTGTGTCGCCTATATTTAATTCCGGTGCGATTTCTGTGTTTCATCGACAATGGGAAGGTCCAAGGGATACAGTAAACCGGCAGAGGTGCATCGGAAGGTAAAACTGGTGACACAGGAAACGCTCAAAACATAGACAGTAGGAAGACTCAGTCTTCCTGAACTTAAGTCGGCATTGTGTCTCTTATATTTAATTCCGATGGAATTTCTGTGTTTCATCGTCAATGGGAAGGTCTAAGGGTACAGTAAACCAGCACAGGTGCATCGGAATGTAAAACTGATGACACAGGAAACGCTCAAAACATAGACAGAAGAGAAACCTAGTCTTCCTGTACTTAAGTCAGCATTGTGTCTCTTATTTTTAATTCCGATGCAATTTCTGTGTTTCATCGCCAATGGGAAGGTCCAAGGGATACAGTAAACCTGCAGATGCGCTTCGGAATTTAAACCTGGTGACACAGGAAACGCTCATAACATAGACCGTAAGAAGACTCAGTTTTCATGTACTTAAGTCGGCGTTGTGTCTCTTTTATATAATTCCGATGCAATTTCTGATTTTCATCGTCAATGGGAAGGTCTAAGGGATACAGTAAACCTGCAGAGGTGCATCGGAATGTAAAACTGATGACACAGGAAACGCTTAAATCATTGACAGTAATAAGACTCAGTCTTCCTGTACTTAAGTCGGCATTGTGTCTCTTATATTTAATTCCGATGCAATTTCTGTGTTTCATCGTCAATGGGAAGGTCCAAGGGATACAGTAAACCTGCAGAGGTGCATCAGAAAGTAAAACTGGTGACACAGGAAACGCTCAAAACATAGACAGTAGGAAGTCTCAGTCTTGCTGTACTTAAGTCGGCATTGTGTCTCTTATATTTAATTCCGATGCAATTTCTGGGTTTCATCGTCTATGGGAAGGTCCAAGGGATACAGTAAACCTGCAAAGGTGCATCGGAATGTAAAACTAGTGACACAGGAAACGCTCAAAACATAGACAGTAGGAAGACTCAGTCTTTCTGTACCTAAGGCGGCATTGTGTCTCTTATATTTAATTCCGATGCTATTTCTGTGTTTCATCGTCACTGTGAAGGTCCAAGGTATACAGTAAACCTGCAGAGGTGCATCAGAATGTAAAACTGGTGACACAGGAAACTCTCAAAACATAGACAGTAGGAAGACTCAGTCTTCCTGTACTTAAGTCGGCATTGTGTCTCTTATATTTATTTCCGATGAAATATCTGTGTTTCGTCGTGAATGGGAAGTCCAAGGGATATAGTAAACCTGCAGAGGTGCATCGGAAAGTAAAACTGATGACACAGGAAACGCTGAAAACATAGACAGTAGGAAGACTCAGTCTTCCTGAACTTAAGTCGGCATTGTGTCTCTTATATTTAATTCCGATGGAATTTCTGTGTTTCATCGTCAATGGGAAGGTCTAAGGGTACAGTAAACCAGCACAGGTGCATCGGAATGTAAAACTGATGACACAGGAAACGCTCAAAACATAGACAGTAGAGAAACCTAGTCTTCCTGTACTTAAGTCAGCATTGTGTCTCTTATTTTTAATTCCGATGCAATTTCTGTGTTTCATCGCCAATGGGAAGGTCCAAGGGATACAGTAAACCTGCAGAGGCGCTTCGGAATTTAAACCTGGTGACACAGGAAACGCTCATAACATAGACCGTAAGAAGACTCAGTTTTCATGTACTTAAGTCGGCGTTGTGTCTCTTTTATATAATTCCGATGCAATTTCTGATTTTCATCGTCAATGGGAAGGTCTAAGGGATACAGTAAACCTGCAGAGGTGCATCGGAATGTAAAACTGATGACACAGGAAACGCTTAAGTCATTGACAGTAATAAGACTCAGTCTTCCTGTACTTAAGTCGGCATTGTGTCTCTTATATTTAATTCCGATGCGATTTCTGTGTTTCATCGACAATGGGAAGGTGCAATGGATACAGTAAACCTTCAGTGGTGCATCGGAATGTAAAACTGGTGATACAGAAAACGCTCAAATCATAGACAGTAGGAATACTCAGTCTTCCTGTACTTAAGTCTGCATTGTGTCGCCTATATTCAAATCCGGTGCGATTTCTGTGTTTCATCGACAATGGGAAGGTCCAAGGGATACAGTAAACCGGCAGAGGTGCATCGGAAGGTAAAACTGGTGACACAGGAAGCGCTCAAAACATAGACTGTGGGAAGACTCAGTCTTCCTGAACTTAAGTCGGCATTGTGTCTCTTATATTTAATTCCGATGGAATTTCTGTGTTTCATCTTCAATGGGAAGGTCTAAGGGTACAGTAAACCTGCACAGGTGCATCGGAATGTAAAACTGATGAGACAGGAAACGCTCAAAACATAGACAGTAGGGAAACCTAGTCTTCCTGTACTTAAGTCAGCATTGTGTCTCTTATTTTTAATTCCGATGCAATTTCTGTGTTTCATCGCCAATGGGAAGGTCCAAGGGATACAGTAAACCTGCAGAGGCGCTTCGGAATTTAAACCTGGTGACACAGGAAACGCTCATAACATAGACCGTAAGAAGACTCAGTTTTCATGTACTTAAGTCGGCGTTGTGTCTCTTTTATATAATTCCGATGCAATTTCTGAATTTCATCGTCAATGGGAAGGTCTAAGGGATACAGTAAACCTGCAGAGGTGCATCGGAATGTAAAACTGATGACACAGGAAACGCTTAAATCATTGACAGTAATAAGACTCAGTCTTCCTGTACTTAAGTCGGCATTGTGTCTCTTATATTTAATTCCGATGCAATTTCTGTGTTTCATCGTCAATGGGAAGGTCCAAGGGATACAGTAAACCTGCAGAGGTGCATCCGAAAGTAAAACTGGTGACACAGGAAACGCTCAAAACATAGACAGTAGGAAGTCTCAGTCTTGCTGTACTTAAGTCGGCATTGTGTCTCTTATATTTAATTCCGATGCGATTTCTGTGTTTCATCGACAATGGGAAGGTGCAATGGATACAGTAAACCTTCAGAGGTCCATCGGAATGTAAAACTGGTGACACAGGAAACGCTCAAAACATAGACAGTAAGGAGACTCAGTTTTCTTGTACTTAAGTCGGCATTGTGTCTCTTATATTTAATTCCGATGCAATTTCTGTGTTTCATCGTCATTCTGAAGGTCCAATGGATACAGTTAACCTGCAGAGGTGCATCGGAATGTAAAACTGGTGACACAGGTAACGCTCAAAACATAGACTGGAAGAAGACTCAATCTTCCTGTACTTATTCGGCATTGTGTCTCACATATTTAATTCCGATGCAATTTCTGTGTTTCATCGTCACTGTGATGGTCCATGGATACAGTAAACCGGCAGAGGTGCATCGGAATGTAAAACTGGTGACACAGAAAACGCTCAAATCATAGACAGTAGGAATACTCAGTCATCCTGTACTTAAGTCTGCATTGTGTCGCCTATATTTAATTCCGGTGCGATTTCTGTGTTTCATCGACAATGTGAAGGTCCAAGGGATACAGTAAACCGGCAGAGGTGCATCGGAAGGTAAAACTGGTGACACAGGAAACGCTCAAAACATAGACAGTAGGAAGACTCAGTCTTCCTGAACTTAAGTCGGCATTGTGTCTCTTATATTTAATTCCGATGGAATTTCTGTGTTTCATCGTCAATGGGAAGGTCTAAGGGTACAGTAAACCAGCACAGGTGCATCGGAATGTAAAACTGATGACACAGGAAACGCTCAAAACATAGACAGTAGAGAAACCTAGTCTTCCTGTACTTAAGTCAGCATTGTGTCTCTTATTTTTAATTCCGATGCAATTTCTGTGTTTCATCGCCAATGGGAAGGTCCAAGGGATACAGTAAACCTGCAGAGGCGCTTCGGAATTTAAACCTGGTGACACAGGAAACGCTCATAACATAGACCGTAAGAAGACTCAGTTTTCATGTACTTAAGTCGGCGTTGTGTCTCTTTTATATAATTCCGATGCAATTTCTGATTTTCATCGTCAATGTGAAGGTCTAAGGGATACACTAAACCTGCAGAGGTGCATCGGAATGTAAAACTGATGACACAGGAAACGCTTAAATCATTGACAGTAATAAGACTCAGTCTTCCTGTACTTAAGTCGGCATTGTGTCTCTTATATTTAATACCGATGCAATTTCTGTGTTTCATCGTCAATGGGAAGGTCCAAGGGATACAGTAAACCTGCAGAGGTGCATCCGAAAGTAAAACTGGTGACACAGGAAACGCTCAAAACATAGACAGTAGGAAGTCTCAGTCTTGCTGTACTTAAGTCGGCATTGTGTCTCTTATATTTAATTCCGATGCGACTTCTGTGTTTCATCGACAATGGGAAGGTGCAATGGATACAGTAAACCTTCAGAGGTCCATCGGAATGTAAAAGTGGTGACACAGGAAACGCTCAAAACATAGACAGTAGGAAGACTCAGTCGTCCTGTACTTAAGTCGGCATTGTGTCTCTTATATTTAATTTCGATGCAATTTGTGTGTTTCATCGCCAATGGGATGGTCCAGGGGATACAGTAAACCTGCAGATGTGCATCGGAATGTAAAACTGGTGACACAGGAAACTCTCAAAACATAGACAGTAGGAAGACTCAGTCTTCCTGTACTTAAGTCGGCATTGTGTCTCTTATATTTATTTCCGATGAAATATCTGTGTTTCGTCGTGAATGGGAAGTCCAAGGGATATAGTAAACCTGCAGAGGTGCATCGGAAAGTAAAACTGATGACACAGGAAACGCTGAAAACATAGACAGTAGGAAGACTTAGTCTTCCTGTACTTAAGTCGGCATTGTGTCTCTTATATTTAATTCAGATGCAATTTCTGTGTTTCATCGACAATGGGAAGGACCAAGGGATACAGTAAACCTGCAGAGGTGCATCAGAATGTAAAACTGGTGACACAGGAAACGCTAAAAACATAGACAGTAGGAAGACTCAGTCTTCCTGTACTTAAGTCGGCATTGTGTCTCTTATATTTAATTCCGATGCAATTTCTGTGTTTCATCGTCAATGGGAAGGTCTAAGGGATACAGTAAACCTATAGAGGTGCATCGGAATGTAAAACTAGTGACACAGGAAACGCTCAAAACATAGACGGTAGGAAGACTCATTCTTCCTGTACTTAAGTCGGCATTGTGTCTCTTATATTTAATTCCGATGCAATTTCTGTGTTTCATCGTCAATGGGAAGGTCGAAGGGATACAGTAAACCTGCAGAGGTGCATCGGAATGTAAAACTGGTGACACAGGAAACGCTGAAAACATAGACAGTAGGAAGACTCAGTCTTCCTGTACTTAAGTCGCAATTGTGTCTCTTATATTTATTTCCGATTAAATTTCTGTGTTTCATCGTGAATGGGAAGGTCCAAGGGATATAGTAAACATTCAGAGGTGCATCGGAAAGTAAAACTGATGACTCAGGAAACGCTCAAAACATAGACAGTAGGGAGACTTAGTCTTCCTGTACTTAAGTCGGCATTGTGTATCTTATATTTAAATACGATGCAATTTCTGTTTTTCATCGTCAATGGGAAGGTCCAAGGGATACAGTAAACCCGCAGAGGTGCATCGGAATGTAAAACTTTTGACTCAGGAAACGCTCAAATCATAGACAGTAGGAAGACTCAGTCTTCCTGTACTTAAGACGGCATTGTGACTCTTATATTTAATTCCGATGCATTTTCTGATTTTCATCGTCAATGGGAAGGTCCAAGGGATACAGTAAACCTGCAGAGGTACATCGGAATGTAAGACTGATGACACAGGAAACGCTCAAATCATTGACAGTAGGAAGACTCAGTCTTCCTGTAATTATGTCGGCATTGTGTCTCTTATATTTAATTCCGATGCAATTTCTGTGTTTCATCGTCAATGGGAAGGTCCAAGGGATACAGTACACCTGCAGAGGTGCATCCGAATGTAAAACTGGTGACACAGGAAACGCTCAAAACATAGACAGTAGGAAGACTTAGTCTTCCTGTACTTAAGTCGGCATTGTGTCTCTTATATTTAATTCAGATGCAATTTCTGTGTTTCATCGTCAGTGAGAAGGTCCAAGGGATACAGTAAACCTGCAGAGGTGCATCAGAATGTAAAACTGGTGACACAGGAAACGCTAAAAACATAGACAGTAGGAAGACTCAGTCTTCCTGTACTTAAGTCGGCATTGTGTCTCTTATATTTAATTCTGATGCTATTTCTGTGTTTCATCGACAATGGGAAGGTCCAAGGGATACAGTAAACATGCAGAGGTGCATCGGAATGTAAAACTGGTGACACAGGAGACGCTCAAAACATAGACAGTAGGAAGACTCAGTCTTCCTGTGCTTAAGTCGGCATTGTGTCTCTTATATTTAATTCCGAATCAATTTCTGTGTTTCATTGTCAATGGGAAGGTCCAAGGAATACAGTAAACCTGCAGAAGTGCATCGGAATGTAAAACTGGTGACACTGTAAACGCTCAAAACATAGACAGTAAGGATACTCAGTTTTCTTGTACTTAAGTCGGCATTGTGTCTCTTATATTTAATTCCGATGCAATTTCTGTGTTTCATCGTCATTCTGAAGGTCCAATGGATACAGTTAACCTGCAGAGGTGCATCGGAATGTAAAACTGGTGACACAGGTAACGCTCAAAACATAGACTGGAAGAAGACTCAATCTTCCTGTACTTAGGTCGGCATTGTGTCTCACATATTTAATTCCGATGCAATTTCTGTGTTTCATCGTCACTGTGAAGGTCCATGGATACAGTAAACCGGCAGAGGTGCATCGGAATGTAAAACTGGTGACACAGGAAACGCTCAAAACATAGACAGTAGGAATACTCAGTCTTCCTGTACTTAAGTCTGCATTGTGTCTCCTATATTTAATTCCGGTGCGAATTCTGTGTTTCATCGACAATGGGAAGGTCCAAGGGATACAGTAAACCGGCAGAGGTGCATCGGAAGGTAAAACGGGTGACACGGGAAACGCTCAAAACATAGACAGTAGGAAGACTCAGTCTTCCTGAACTTAAGTCGGCATTGTGTCTCTTATATTTAATTCCGATGGAATTTCTGTGTTTCATCGTCAATGGGAAGGTCTAAGGGTACAGTAAACCTGCACAGGTGCATCGGAATGTAAAACTGATGACACAGGAAACGCTCAAAACATAGACAGTAGGGAAACCTAGTCTTCCTGTACTTAAGTCTGCATTGTGTATCCTATATTTAATTCCGGTGCGATTTCTGTGTTTCATCGACAATGGGAAGGTCCAAGGGATACAGTAAACCGGCAGAGGTGCATCGGAAGGTAAAACGGGTGACACGGGAAACGCTCAAAACATAGACAGTAGGAAGACTCAGTCTTCCTGAACTTAAGTCGGCATTGTGTCTCTTATATTTAATTCCGATGCAATTTCTGTGTTTCATCGTCAATGGGAAGGTCCAAGGGATACAGTAAACCTGCAGAGGCGCTTCGGAATTTAAACCTGGTGACACAGGAAACGCTCATAACATAGACCGTAAGAAGACTCAGTTTTCATGTACTTAAGTCGGCGTTGTGTCTCTTTTATATAATTCCGATGCAATTTCTGATTTTCATCGTCAATGGGAAGGTCTAAGGGATACAGTAAACCTGCAGAGGTGCATCGGAATGTAAAACTGATGACACAGGAAACGCTTAAATCATTGACAGTAATAAGACTCAGTCTTCCTGTACTTAAGTCGGCATTGTGTCTCTTATATTTAATTCCGATGCAATTTCTGTGTTTCATCGTCAATGGGAAGGTCCAAGGGATACAGTAAACCTGCAGAGGTGCATCCGAAAGTAAAACTGGTGACACAGGAAACGCTCAAAACATAGACAGTAGGAAGTCTCAGTCTTGCTGTACTTAAGTCGGCATTGTGTCTCTTATATTTAATTCCGATGCGATTTCTGTGTTTCATCGACAATGGGAAGGTGCAATGGATACAGTCAACCTTCAGAGGTGCATCGGAATGTAAAAGTGGTGACACAGGAAACGCTCAAAACATAGACAGTAGGAAGACTCAGTCGTCCTGTACTTAAGTCGACATTGTGTCTCTTATATTTAATTTCGATGCAATTTGTGTGTTTCATCGCCAATGGGATGGTCCAGGGGATACAGTAAACCTGCAGATGTGCATCGGAATGTAAAACTGGTGACACAGGAAACGCTCAAAACATTGACTGTAAGAAGACTGTTTTCTTGTACTTAAGTCGGCATTGTGTCTCTTATATTTAATTCCGATGCAATTTGTGTGTTTCATCGTCAATGGGAAGGTCTAAGGGATACAGTAAGCCTGCAGAGGTGCATCAGAATGTAAAACTAGTGACACAGGAAACGCTCAAAACATAGACAGCAGGAAGACTCATTCTTCCTGTACTTAAGTCGGCATTGTGTCTCTTATATTTAATTCCGATGCAGTTTCTGGGTTTCATCGTCTATGGGAAGGTCCAAGGGATACAGTAAACCTGCAAAGGTGCATCGGAATGTAAAACTAGTGACACAGGAAACGCTCAAAACATAGACAGTAGGAAGACTCAGTCTTCCTGTACTTAAGTCGGCATTGTGTCTCTTATATTTAATTCCGATGCTATTTCTGTGTTTCATCGTCACTGTGAAGGTCCAAGGGATACAGTAAACCTGCAGAGGTGCATCAGAATGTAAAACTGGCGACACAGGAAACGCTCAAAACATAGACAGTAGGAAGACTCAGTCTTCCTGTACTTAAGTCGGCATTGTGTCTCTTATATTTATTTCCGATGAAATATCTGTGTTTCGTCGTGAATGGGAAGTCCAAGGGATATAGTAAACCTGCAGAGGTGCATCGGAAAGTGAAACTGATGACACAGGAAACGCTGAAAACATAGACAGTAGGAAGACTTAGTCTTCCTGTACTTAAGTCGGCATTGTGTCTCTTATATTTAATTCAGATGCAATTTCTGTGTTTCATCGACAATGGGAAGGTCTAAGGGATACAGTAAACCTACAGAGGTGCATCGGAATGTAAAACTAGTGACACAGGATACGCTCAAAAGATAGACGGTAGGAAGACTCATTCTTCCTGTACTTAAGTCGGCATTGTGTCTCTTATATTTAATTCCGATGCAATTTCTGTGTTTCATCGTCAATGGGAAGGTCGAAGGGATACAGTAAACCTGCAGAGGTGCATCGGAATGTAAAACTGGTGACACAGGAAACGCTGAAATCATAGACAGTAGGAAGACTCAGTCTTCCTGTACTTAAGTCGGCATTGTGTCTCTTATATTTATTTCCGATTAAATTTCTGTGTTTCATCGTGAATGGGAAGGTCCAAGGGATATAGTAAACATGCAGAGGTGCATCGGAAAGTAAAACTGATGACTCAGGAAACGCTCAAAACATAGACAGTAGGAAGACTCAGTCTTCCTGTACTTAAGACGGCATTGTGACTCTTATATTTAATTCCGATGCAATTTCTGATTTTCATCGTCAATGGGAAGGTCCAAGGGATACAGTAAACCTGCAGAGGTATATCGGAATGTAAAACTGATGACACAGGAAACGCTCAAATCATTGACAGTAGGAAGACTCAGTCTTCCTGTACTTATGTCGGCATTGTGTCTCTTATATTTAATTCCGATGCAATTTCTGTGTTTCATCGTCAGTGGGAAGGTCCAAGGGATACAGTAGACCTGCAGAGGTGCATCCGAATGTAAAACTGGTGACACAGGAAACGCTCAAAACATAGACAGTAGGAAGTCTCAGTCTTCCTGTACTTAAGTCGGCATTGTGTCTCTTATATTTAATTTCACTGCAATTTGTGTGTTTCATCGCCAATGGGATGGTCCAGGGGATACAGTAAACCTGCAGATGTGCATCGGAATGTAAATCTAGTGACACAGGAAACGCTCTAAACATAGACAGTAGGAAGACTCAGTCATCCTGTACTTAAGTCGGCATTGTGTCTCTTATATTTAATTCCGATGCTATTTCTGTGTTTCATCGTCACTGTGAAGGACCAAGGGATACAGTAAACCTGCAGAGGTGCATCAGAATGTAAAACTGGTGACACAGGAAACGCTCAAAACATAGACAGTAGGAGACTTAGTCTTCCTGTACTTAAGTCGGCATTGTGTCTCTCATATTTAATTTCGATGCAATTTCTGTGTTTCATCGTCACTGTGAAGGTCCAAGGGATACAGTAAACCTGTAGAGGTGCATCGGAATGTAAAACTGGTGACACAGGAAACGCTCAAATTATAGACAGTAGGAAGACTCAGTCTTCCTGTACTTAAGTCGGTATTGTGTCTCTTATATTTAATTCCGATGCAATTTCTGTGTTTCATCGTCAATGGGAAGGTCAAGGGATACAGTAAGCCTGCAGAGGTGCATCAGAATGTAAAACTGGTGACACAGGAAACGCTAAAAACATAGACAGCAGGAAAACTCAGTCTTCCTATACTTAAGTCGGCATTGTGTCTCTTACATTTAATTCCGATGCAATTTCTGTGTTTCATCGTCAATGGGAAGGTCCAAGGGATACAGTAAACCTGCAGAGGTTCATCGGAATGTAAAACTAGTGACACAGGAAACACTCAAAACATAGACAGTAGGAAGACTCAGTCTTCCTGTACTTAAGTCGGCATTGTGTCTCTTATATTTAATTCCGATGCAATTTCTGTGTTTCATCGTCAATGGGAAGGTCGAAGGGATACAGTAAACATGCAGAGGTGCATCGAAAAGTAAAACTGATGACACAGGAAACGCTAAAAACATAGACAGTAGGGAGACTTAGTCTTCCTGTATTTAAGTCGGCATTGTGTCTCTTATATTTAATTCCGATGCAATTTCTGTGTTTCATCGTCAATGGAAGGTCCAATGGATACAGTAAAACAGCAGAGGTGCATCGGAATGTAAAACTGGTGACACAGGAAACGCTCAAAACATAGACAATAGAAAGACACACCCTTCCTGTACTTAAGTCGACACTGTGACTCTTCTATTTAACTCCGATGCAATTTCTGTGTTTCATCGTCAATGGAAAAGTCGAAGGGAAACAGTATACCTGCAGAGGTGCATCGGAATGTAAAACTGGTGACACAGGAAACGCTCAAAACATAGACAGTAGGAATACTCAGTCATCCTGTACTTAAGTCTGCATTGTGTCTCCTATATTTAATTCCGGTGCGATTTCTGTGTTTCATCGACAATGGGAATGTCCAAGTGATACAGTAAACCGGCAGAGGTGCATCGGAAGGTAAAACTGGTGACACAGGAAACGCTCAAAACATAGACAGTAGGAAGGCTCAGTCTTCCTGAACTTAAGTCGGCATTGTGTGTCTTATATTTAATTCCGATGGAATTTCTGTGTTTCATCGTCAATGGGAAGGTCCAAGGGATACAGTAAACCTGCAGAGGTTCATCGGAATGTAAAACTAGTGACACAGGAAACACTCAAAACATAGACAGTAGGAAGACTCAGTCTTCCTGTACTTAAGTCGGCATTGTGTTCTTATATTTAATTCCGATGCAATTTCTGTGTTTCATCGTCAATGGGAAGGTCGAAGGGATACAGTAAACCTGCAGAGGTGCATCAGAATGTAAAACTGGTGACACAGGAAACGCTCAAAACATAGACAGTAGGAAGACTCAGTCTTCCTGTACTTAAGTCGGCATTGTGTCTCTTATATTTATTTCCGATTAAATTTCTGTGTTTCATCGTGAATGGGAAGATCCAAGGGATATAGTAAACATGCAGAGGTGCATCGAAAAGTAAAACTGATGACACAGGAAACGCTCAAAACATAGACAGTAGGGAGACTTAGTCTTCCTGTATTTAAGTCGGCATTGTGTCTCTTATATTTAATTTCGATGCAATTTGTGTGTTTCATCGCCAATGGGTAGGTCGAAGGGATACAGTAAACCTGCAGAGGTGCATCAGAATGTAAAACTGGTGACACAGGAAACGCTCAACACATTGACCGTAAGAAGACTGTTTTCTGGTACTTAAGTCGGCATTGTGTCTCTTATATTTAATTCCGATGCAATTTCTGTGTTTCATCATCACTGTGAAGGTCCAAGGGATACAGTAAACCTGTAGAGGTGCATCGGAAAGTAAAATTGGTGACACAGGAAACGCTCAAATTATAGACAGTAGGAAAACTCAGTCTTCCTGTACTTAAGTCGGCATTGTGTCTCTTATATTTAATTCCGATGCAATTTCTGTGTTTCATCGTCAATGGAAGGTCCAATGGATACAGTAAAACAGCAGAGGTGCATCGGAATGTAAAACTGGTGACACAGGAAACGCTCAAAACATAGACAATAGAAAGACACACCCTTCCTGTACTTAAGTCGACACTGTGACTCTTCTATTTAACTCCGATGCAATTTCTGTGTTTCATCGTCAATGGAAAAGTCGAAGGGAAACAGTATACCTGCAGAGGTGCATCGGAATGTAAAACTGGTGACACAGGAAACGCTCAAAACATAGACAGTAGGAATACTCAGTCATCCTGTACTTAAGTCTGCATTGTGTCTCCTATATTTAATTCCGGTGCGATTTCTGTGTTTCATCGACAATGGGAATGTCCAAGTGATACAGTAAACCGGCAGAGGTGCATCGGAAGGTAAAACTGGTGACACAGGAAACGCTCAAAACATAGACAGTAGGAAGACTCAGTCTTCCTGAACTTAAGTCGGCATTGTGTGTCTTATATTTAATTCCGATGGAATTTCTGTGTTTCATCGTCAATGGGAAGGTCCAAGGGATACAGTAAACCTGCAGAGGTTCATCGGAATGTAAAACTAGTGCCACAGGAAACACTCAAAACATAGACAGTAGGAAGACTCAGTCTTCCTGTACTTAAGTCGGCATTGTGTTCTTATATTTAATTCCGATGCAATTTCTGTGTTTCATCGTCAATGGGAAGGTCGAAGGGATACAGTAAACCTGCAGAGGTGCATCAGAATGTAAAACTGGTGACACAGGAAACGCTCAAAACATAGACAGTAGGAAGACTCAGTCTTCCTGTACTTAAGTCGGCATTGTGTCTCTTATATTTATTTCCGATTAAATTTCTGTGTTTCATCGTGAATGGGAAGATCCAAGGGATATAGTAAACATGCAGAGGTGCATCGAAAAGTAAAACTGATGACACAGGAAACGCTCAAAACATAGACAGTAGGGAGACTTAGTCTTCCTGTATTTAAGTCGGCATTGTGTCTCTTATATTTAATTTCGATGCAATTTGTGTGTTTCATCGCCAATGGGTAGGTCGAAGGGATACAGTAAACCTGCAGAGGTGCATCAGAATGTAAAACTGGTGACACAGGAAACGCTCAACACATTGACCGTAAGAAGACTGTTTTCTGGTACTTAAGTCGGCATTGTGTCTCTTATATTTAATTCCGATGCAATTTCTGTGTTTCATCATAACTGTGAAGGTCCAAGGGATACAGTAAACCTGTAGAGGTGCATCGGAAAGTAAAATTGGTGACACAGGAAACGCTCAAATTATAGACAGTAGGAAAACTCAGTCTTCCTGTACTTAAGTCGGCATTGTGTCTCTTATATTTAATTCCGATGCAATTTCTGTGTTTCATCGTCAATGGAAGGTCCAATGGATACAGTAATCCAGCAGAGGTGCATCGGAATGTAAAACTGGTGTCACAGGAAACGCTCAAAACATAGACAATAGAAAGACACACCCTTACTGTACTTAAGTCGACACTGTGACTCTTCTATTTAACTCCGATGCAATTTCTGTGTTTCATCGTCAATGGAAAGGTCGAAGGGAAACAGTATACCTGCAGAGGTGCATCGGAATGTAAAACTGGTGACACAGGAAACGCTCAAAACATAGACAGTAGGAATACTCAGTCTTCCTGTACTTAAGTTTGCATTGTGTCTCCTATATTTAATTCCGGTGCGATTTCTGTGTTTCATCGACAATGGGAAGGTCCAAGGGATACAGTAAACCGGCAGAGGTGCATCGGAAGGTAAAACTGGTGACACAGGAAACGCTCAAAACATAGACAGTAGGAAGACTCAGTTTTCCTGAACTTAAGTCGGCATTGTGTGTCTTATATTTAATTCCGATGGAATATCTGTGTTTCATCGTCAATGGGAAGGTCTAAGGGATACAGTAAACCTGCACAGGTGCATCGGAATGTAAAACTGATGATACAGGAAACGCTCAAAACATAGACAGTAGGGAAACCTAGTCTTCCTGTACTTAAGTCAGCATTGTGTCTCTTATTTTTAATTCCGATGCAATTTCTGTGTTTCATCGTCAATGGGAAGGTCCAAGGGATACAGTAAACCTGCAGAGGCGCTTCGGAATGTAAACCTGGTGACACAGGAAACGCTCATAACATAGACCGTAAGAAGACTCAGTTTTCATGTACTTAAGTCGGCGTTGTGTCTCTTTTATATAATTCCGATGCAATTTCTGATTTTCATCGTCAATGGGAAGGTCTAAGGGATACAGTAAACCTGCAGAGGTGCAACGGAATGTAAAACTGATGACACAGGAAACGCTTAAATCATTGACAGTAATAAGACTCAGTCTTCCTGTACTTAAGTCGATATTGTGTCTCTTATATTTAATTCCGATGCAATTTCTGTGTTTCATCGTCAATGGGAAGGTCCAAGGGATACAGTAAACCTGCAGAGGTGCATCCGAATGTAAAACTGGTGACACAGGAAACGCTCAAAACATAGACAGTAGGAAGTCTCAGTCTTGCTGTACTTAAGTCGGCATTGTGTCTCTTATATTTAATTCCGATGCGATTTCTGTGTTTCATCGACAATGGGAAGGTGCAATGGATACAGTAAACCTTCAGAGGTGCATCGGAATGTAAAAGTGGTGACACAGGAAACGCTCAAAACATAGACAGTAGGAAGACTCATTCTTCCTGTACTTAAGTCAGCATTGTGTCTCTTATATTTAATTCCGATGCAATTTCTGTGTTTCATCGTCAATGGTAAGGTCGAAGGGATACAGTAAACCTGCAGAGGTGCATCGGAATGTAAAACTGGTGACTCTGGAAACGCTCAAATCATAGACGGTAGGAAGACTCAGTCTTCCTGTACTTAAGACGGCATTGTGACTCTTATATTTAATTCCTATGCAATTTCTGATTTTCATCGTCAATGGGAAGGTCCAAGGGATACAGTAAACCTGCAGAGGTACATCGGAATGTAAAACTGATGACACAGGAAACGCTCAAATCATTGACAGTAGGAAGACTCAGTCTTCCTGTACTTATGTCTGCATTGTGTTTCTTATATTTAATTCCGATGCAATTTCTGTGTTTCATCGTCAATGGGAAGGTCCAAGGGATACAGTAAACCTGCAGAGGTGCATCCGAATGTAAAACTGGTGACACAGGAAACGCTCAAAACATAGACAGTAGGAAGTCTCAGTCTTCCTGTATTTAAGTCGGCATTGTGTCTCTTATATTTAATTCCGATGCGATTTCTGTGTTTCATTGACAATTGGAAGGTGCAAGGGATACAGTAAACCGCCAGAGGTGCATCGGAATGTAAAACTGGTGACACAGGAATCGCTCAAAACATAGACAGTAGGAAAACTCAGTCTTCCTGTACTTAAGTCGGCATTGTGCCTCTTATATTTAATTTCACTGCAATTTGTGTGTTTCATCGCCAATGGGATGGTCCAGGGGATACAGTAAACCTGCAGATGTGCATCGGAATGTAAAACTGGTGACACAGGAAACGCTCAAAACACTGACTGTAAGAACACTGCTTTCTTGTACTTAAGTCGGCATTGTGTCTCTTATATTTAATTCCGATGCGATTTCTGTGTTTCATCGACATTGGGAAGGTGCAATGGATACAGTAAACCTTCAGAGGTGCATCGGAATGTAAAAGTGGTGACACAGGAAACGCTCAAAACATAGACAGTAGGAAGACTCAGTCTTCCTGTACTTAAGTCGGCATTGTGTCTCTTATATTTAATTTCGATGCAATTTGTGTGTTTCATCGCCAATGGGATGGTCCACGGGATACAGTAAACCTGCAGATGTGCATCGGAATGTAAAACTGGTGACACAGGAAACGCTCAAAACATTGACTGTAAGAAGACTGTTTTCTTGTACTTAAGTCGGCATTGTGTCTCTTATATTTAATTCCGATGCAATTTCTGTGTTTCATCGTCTATGGGAAGGTCCAAGGGATACAGTAAGCCTGCAGAGGTGCATCAGAATGTAAAACTGGTGACACAGGAAACGCTCAAAACATAGACAGTAGGAAGACTCAGTCTTCCTGTACTTAAGTCGGCATTGTCTCTCTTATATTTAATTCCGATGTTATTTCTGTGTTTCATCGTCACTGTGAAGGTCCAAGGGATACAGTAAACCTGCAGAGGTGCATCAGAATGTAAAACTGGTGACACAGGAAACGCTCAACACATTGACCGTAAGAAGACTGTTTTCTGGTACTTAAGTCGGCATTGTGTCTCTTATATTTAATTCCGATGCAATTTCTGTGTTTCATCATCACTGTGAAGGTCCAAGGGATACAGTAAACCTGTAGAGGTGCATCGGAAAGTAAAATTGGTGACACAGGAAACGCTCAAATTATAGACAGTAGGAAAACTCAGTCTTCCTGTACTTAAGTCGGCATTGTGTCTCTTATATTTAATTCCGATGCAATTTCTGTGTTTCATCGTCAATGGAAGGTCCAATGGATACAGTAAAACAGCAGAGGTGCATCGGAATGTAAAACTGGTGACACAGGAAACGCTCAAAACATAGACAATAGAAAGACACACCCTTCCTGTACTTAAGTCGACACTGTGACTCTTCTATTTAACTCCGATGCAATTTCTGTGTTTCATCGTCAATGGAAAAGTCGAAGGGAAACAGTATACCTGCAGAGGTGCATCGGAATGTAAAACTGGTGACACAGGAAACGCTCAAAACATAGACAGTAGGAATACTCAGTCATCCTGTACTTAAGTCTGCATTGTGTCTCCTATATTTAATTCCGGTGCGATTTCTGTGTTTCATCGACAATGGGAATGTCCAAGTGATACAGTAAACCGGCAGAGGTGCATCGGAAGGTAAAACTGGTGACACAGGAAACGCTCAAAACATAGACAGTAGGAAGACTCAGTCTTCCTGAACTTAAGTCGGCATTGTGTGTCTTATATTTAATTCCGATGGAATTTCTGTGTTTCATCGTCAATGGGAAGGTCCAAGGGATACAGTAAACCTGCAGAGGTTCATCGGAATGTAAAACTAGTGACACAGGAAACACTCAAAAAATAGACAGTAGGAAGACTCAGTCTTCCTGTACTTAAGTCGGCATTGTGTTCTTATATTTAATTCCGATGCAATTTCTGTGTTTCATCGTCAATGGGAAGGTCGAAGGGATACAGTAAACCTGCAGAGGTGCATCAGAATGTAAAACTGGTGACACAGGAAACGCTCAAAACATAGACAGTAGGAAGACTCAGTCTTCCTGTACTTAAGTCGGCATTGTGTCTCTTATATCTATTTCCGATTAAATTTCTGTGTTTCATCGTGAATGGGAAGATCCAAGGGATATAGTAAACATGCAGAGGTGCATCGAAAAGTAAAACTGATGACACAGGAAACGCTCAAAACATAGACAGTAGGGAGACTTAGTCTTCCTGTATTTAAGTCGGCATTGTGTCTCTTATATTTAATTTCGATGCAATTTGTGTGTTTCATCGCCAATGGGTAGGTCGAAGGGATACAGTAAACCTGCAGAGGTGCATCAGAATGTAAAACTGGTGACACAGGAAACGCTCAACATATTGACCGTAAGAAGACTGTTTTCTGGTACTTAAGTCGGCATTGTGTCTCTTATATTTAATTCCGATGCAATTTCTGTGTTTCATCATCACTGTGAAGGTCCAAGGGATACAGTAAACCTGTAGAGGTGCATCGGAAAGTAAAATTGGTGACACAGGAAACGCTCAAATTATAGACAGTAGGAAAACTCAGTCTTCCTGTACTTAAGTCGGCATTGTGTCTCTTATATTTAATTCCGATGCAATTTCTGTGTTTCATCGTAAATGGAAGGTCCAATGGATACAGTAATCCAGCAGAGGTGCATCGGAATGTAAAACTGGTGACACAGGAAACGCTCAAAACATAGACAATAGAAAGACACACCCTTACTGTACTTAAGTCGACACTGTGACTCTTCTATTTAACTCCGATGCAATTTCTGTGTTTCATCGTCAATGGAAAGGTCGAAGGGAAACAGTATACCTGCAGAGGTGCATCGGAATGTAAAACTGGTGACACAGGAAACGCTCAAAACATAGACAGTAGGAATACTCAGTCTTCCTGTACTTAAGTCTGCATTGTGTCTCCTATATTTAATTCCGGTGCGATTTCTGTGTTTCATCGACAATGGGAAGGTCCAAGGGATACAGTAAACCGGCAGAGGTGCATCGGAAGGTAAAACTGGTGACACAGGAAACGCTCAAAACATAGACAGTAGGAAGACTCAGTTTTCCTGAACTTAAGTCGGCATTGTGTGTCTTATATTTAATTCCGATGGAATATCTGTGTTTCATCGTCAATGGGAAGGTCTAAGGGATACAGTAAACCTGCACAGGTGCATCGGAATGTAAAACTGATGACACAGGAAACGCTCAAAACATAGACAGTAGGGAAACCTAGTCTTCCTGTACTTAAGTCAGCATTGTGTCTCTTATTTTTAATTCCGATGCAATTTCTGTGTTTCATCGTCAATGGGAAGGTCCAAGGGATACAGTAAACCTGCAGAGGCGCTTCGGAATTTAAACCTGGTGACACAGGAAACGCTCATAACATAGACCGTAAGAAGACTCAGTTTTCATGTACTTAAGTCGGCGTTGTGTCTCTTTTATATAATTCCGATGCAATTTCTGATTTTCATCGTCAATGGGAAGGTCTAAGGGATACAGTAAACCTGCAGAGGTGCAACGGAATGTAAAACTGATGACACAGGAAACGCTTAAATCATTGACAGTAATAAGACTCAGTCTTCCTGTACTTAAGTCGGCATTGTGTCTCTTATATTTAATTCCGATGCAATTTCTGTGTTTCATCGTCAATGGGAAGGTCCAAGGGATGCAGTAAACCTGCAGAGGTGCATCCGAATGTAAAACTGGTGACACAGGAAACGCTCAAAACATAGACAGTAGGAAGTCTCAGTCTTGCTGTACTTAAGTCGGCATTGTGTCTCTTATATTTAATTCCGATGCGATTTCTGTGTTTCATCGACAATGGGAAGGTGCAATGGATACAGTAAACCTTCAGAGGTGCATCGGAATGTAAAAGTGGTGACACAGGAAACGCTCAAAACATAGACAGTAGGAAGACTCATTCTTCCTGTACTTAAGTCAGCATTGTGTCTCTTATATTTAATTCCGATGCAATTTCTGTGTTTCATCGTCAATGGTAAGGTCGAAGGGATACAGTAAACCTGCAGAGGTGCATCGGAATGTAAAACTGGTGACTCTGGAAACGCTCAAATCATAGACGGTAGGAAGACTCAGTCTTCCTGTACTTAAGACGGCATTGTGACTCTTATATTTAATTCCTATGCAATTTCTGATTTTCATCGTCAATGGGAAGGTCCAAGGGATACAGTAAACCTGCAGAGGTACATCGGAATGTAAAACTGATGACACAGGAAACGCTCAAATCATTGACAGTAGGAAGACTCAGTCTTCCTGTACTTATGTCTGCATTGTGTTTCTTATATTTAATTCCGATGCAATTACTGTGTTTCATCGTCAATAGGAAGGTCCAAGGGATACAGTAAACCTGCAGAGGTGCATCCGAATGTAAAACTGGTGACACAGGAAACGCTCAAAACATAGACAGTAGGAAGTCTCAGTCTTCCTGTATTTAAGTCGGCATTGTGTCTCTTATATTTAATTCCGATGCGATTTCTGTGTTTCATTGACAATTGGAAGGTGCAAGGGATACAGTAAACCGCCAGAGGTGCATCGGAATGTAAAACTGGTGACACAGGAATCGCTCAAAACATAGACAGTAGGAAAACTCAGTCTTCCTGTACTTAAGTCGGCATTGTGCCTCTTATATTTAATTTCACTGCAATTTGTGTGTTTCATCGCCAATGGGATGGTCCAGGGGATACAGTAAACCTGCAGATGTGCATCGGAATGTAAAACTGGTGACACAGGAAACGCTCAAAACACTGACTGTAAGAAGACTGTTTTCTTGTACTTAAGTCGGCATTGTGTCTCTTATATTTAATTCCGATGCAATTTCTGTGTTTCATCGTCAATGGGAAGGTCTAAGGGATACAGTAAACCTGCAGAGGTGCATCAGAATGTAAAACTGGTGACACAGGAAACGCTCAAAACATAGACAGTAGGAAGACTCAGTCTTCCTGTACTTAAGTCGGCATTGTGTCTCTTATATTTAATTCCGATGCAATTTCTGTGTTTCATCGTCAATGGGAAAGTCCAAGGGATACAGTAAACCTGCAATGGTGCATCGGAATGTAAAACTAGTGACACAGGAAACGCTCTAAACATAGACAGTAGGAAGACTCAGTCATCCTGTACTTAAGTCGGCATTGTGTCTCTTATATTTAATTCCGATGCTATTTCTGTGTTTCATCGTCACTGTGAAGGACCAAGGGATACAGTAAACCTGCAGAGGTGCATCAGAATGTAAAACTGGTGACACAGGAAACGCTCAAAACATAGACAGTAGGAAGTCTCAGTCTTGCTGTACTTAAGTCGGCATTGTGTCTCTTATATTTAATTCCGATGCGATTTCTGTGTTTCATCGACATTGGGAAGGTGCAATGGATACAGTAAACCTTCAGAGGTGCATCGGAATGTAAAAGTGGTGACACAGGAAACGCTCAAAACATAGACAGTAGGAAGACTCAGTCTTCCTGTACTTAAGTCGGCATTGTGTCTCTTATATTTAATTTCGATGCAATTTGTGTGTTTCATCGCCAATGGGATGGTCCACGGGATACAGTAAACCTGCAGATGTGCATCGGAATGTAAAACTGGTGACACAGGAAACGCTCAAAACATTGACTGTAAGAAGACTGTTTTCTTGTACTTAAGTCGGCATTGTGTCTCTTATATTTAATTCCGATGCAATTTCTGTGTTTCATCGTCTATGGGAAGGTCCAAGGGATACAGTAAGCCTGCAGAGGTGCATCAGAATGTAAAACTGGTGACACAGGAAACGCTCAAAACATAGACAGTAGGAAGACTCAGTCTTCCTGTACTTAAGTCGGCATTGTATCTCTTATATTTAATTCCGATGTTATTTCTGTGTTTCATCGTCACTGTGAAGGTCCAAGGGATACAGTAAACCTGCAGAGGTGCATCAGAATGTAAAACTGGTGACACAGGAAACGCTCAAAGCATAGACAGTAGGAAGACTCCCTGTACTTAAGTCGGCATTGTGTCTCTTATATTTATTTCCGATGAAATATCTGTGTTTCATCGTGCATGGGAAGGTCCAAGGGATATAGTAAACCTGCAGAGGAGCATCGGAAAGTAAAACTGATGACACAGGAAACGCTCAAAACATAGACAGTAGGAAGACTTAGTCATCCTGTACTTAAGTCGGCATTGTGTCTCTTATATTTAATTCAGATGCAATTTCTGTGTTTCATCGTCAATGGGAAGGTCCAAGGGATACAGTTAACCTGCAGAGGTGCGTCAGAATGTAAAACTGGTGACACAGGAAACGCTAAAAACATAAACAGTAGGAAGACTCAGTCTTCCTTTACTTAAGTCGGCATTGTGTCTCTTACATTTAATTCCGATGCAATTTCTGTGTTTCATCGTCAATGGGAAGGTCTAAGGGATACAGTAAACCTACAGAGGTGCATCGGAATGTAAAACTAGTGACACAGGAAACGCTCAAAACATAGACAGTAGGAAGACTCATTCTTCCTGTACTTAAGTCAGCATTGTGTCTCCTATATTTAATTCCGATGCAATTTCTGTGTTTCATCGTCAATGGGAAGGTCGAAGGGATACAGTAAACCTGCAGAGGTGCATCGGAATGTAAAACTGGTGACACAGGAAACGCTCAAAACATAGACAGTAGGAAGACTCAGTCTTCCTGTACTTAAGTCGGCATTGTGTCTCTTATATTTATTTCCGATTAAATTTCTGTGTTTCATCGTGAATGGGAAGGTCCAAGGGATATAGTAAACATGCAGATGTGCATCGGAAAGTAAAACATGACTCAGGAAACGCTCAAAGCATAGACAGTAGGGAGACTTAGTCTTCCTGTACTTAAGTCGGCATTGTGTATCTTATATTTAAATCCGATGCAATTTCAGTTTTTCATCGTCAATGGGAAGGTCCAAGGGATACAGTAAAACTGCAGAGGTGCATCGGAATGTAAAACTGGTGACTCAGGAAACGCTCAAATCATAGACAGTAGGAAGACTCAGTCTTCCTGTACTTAAGACGGCATTGTGACTCTTATATTTAATTCCTATGCAATTTCTGATTTTCATCGTCAATGGGAAGGTCCAAGGGATACAGTAAACCTGCAGAGGTACATCGGAATGTAAAACTGATGACACAGGAAACGCTCAAATCATTGACATTAGGAAGACTCAGTCTTCCTGTACTTATGTCTGCATTGTGTTTCTTATATTTAATTCCGATGCAATTTCTGTGTTTCATCGTCAATGGGAAGGTCCAAGGGATACAGTAAACCTGCAGAGGTGCATCCGAATGTAAAACTGGTGACACAGGAAACGCTCAAAACATAGACAGTAGGAAGTCTCAGTCTCCCTGTACTTAAGTCGGCATTGTGTCTCTTATATTTAATTCCGATGCGATTTCTGTGTTTCATCGACAATGGGAAGGTGCAAGGGATACAGTAAACCGCCAGAGGTGCATCGGAATGTAAAACTGGTGACACAGGAATCGCTCAAAACATAGACAGTAGGAAAACTCAGTCTTCCTGTACTTAAGTCGGCATTGTGTCTCTTATATTTAATTTCACTGCAATTTGTGTGTTTCATCGCCAATGGGATGGTCCAGGGGATACAGTAAACCTGCAGATGTGCATCGGAATGTAAAACTGGTGACACAGGAAACGTACAAAACATTGACTGTAAGAAGACTGTTTTCTTGTACTTAAGTCGGCATTGTGTCTCTTATATTTAATTCCGATGCAATTTCTGTGTTTCATCGTCAATGGGAAGGTCCAAGGGATACAGTAAACCTGCAGAGGTGCATCAGAATGTAAAACTGGTGACACAGGAAACGCTCAAAACATAGACAGTAGGAAGACTCAGTCTTCCTGTACTTAAGTCGGCATTGTGTCTCTTATATTTAATTCCGATGCAATTTCTGTGTTTCATCGTCAATGGGAAGGTCCAAGGGATACAGTAAACCTGCAATGGTGCATCGGAATGTAAAACTAGTGACACAGGAAACGCTCTAAACATAGACAGTAGGAAGACTCAGTCATCCTGTACTTAAGTCGGCATTGTGTCTCTTATATTTAATTCCGATGCTATTTCTGTGTTTCATCGTCACTGTGAAGGAACAAGGGATACAGTAAACCTGCAGAGGTGCATCAGAATGTAAAACTGGGGACACAGGAAACGCTCAAAACATAGACAGTAGGAAGTCTCAGTCTTTCTGTACTTAAGTCGGCATTGTGTCTCTTATATTTAATTCCGATGCGATTTCTGTGTTTCATCGACAATGGGAAGGTGCAATGGATACAGTAAACCTTCAGAGGTGCATCGGAATGTAAAAGTGGTGACACAGGAAACGCTCAAAACATAGACAGTAGGAAGACTCAGTCTTCCTGTACTTAAGTCGGCATTGTGTCTCTTATATTTAATTTCGATGCAATTTGTGTGTTTCATCGCCAATGAGATGGTCCAGGGGATACAGTAAACCTGCAGATGTGCATCGGAATGTAAAACTGGTGACACAGGAAACGCTCAAAACATTGACTGTAAGAAGACTGTTTTCTTTTACTTAAGTCGGCATTGTGTCTCTTATATTTAATTCCGATGCTATTTCTGTGTTTCATCGTCAATGGGAAGGTCCAAGGGATACAGTAAGCCTGCAGAGGTGCATCAGAATGTAAAACTGGTGACACAGGAAACGCTCAAAACATAGACAGTAGAAAGACTCAGTCTTCCTGTACTTCAGTCGGCATTGTGTCTCTTATATTTAATTCCGATGCAATTTCTGGGTTTCATCGTCTATGGGAAGGTCCAAGGGATACAGTAAACCTGCAGAGGTGCATCAGAATGTAAAACTGGTGACACAGGAAACGCTCAAAACATAGACAGTAGGAAGACTCAGTCTTCCTGTACTTAAGTCGGCATTGTGTCTCTTATATTTATTTCCGATGAAATATCTGTGTTTCATCGTGAATGGGAAGGTCCAAGGGATATAGTAAACCTGCAGAGGTGCATCGGAAAGTAAAACTGATGACACAGGAAACGCTCAAAACATAGACAGTAGGAAGACTTAGTCTTCCTGTACTTAAGTCGGCATTGTGTCTCTTACATTTAATTCCGATGCAATTTCTGTGTTTCATCGTCAATGGGAAGGTCCAAGGGATACAGTAAACCTACAGAGGTGCATCGGAATGTAAAACTAGTGACACAGGAAACGCACAAAACATAGACAGTAGGAAGACTCATTCTTCCTGTACTTAAGTCGGCATTGTGTCTCTTATATTTAATTCCGATGCAATTTCTGGGTTTCATCGTCTATGGGAAGGTCCAAGGGATACAGTAAACCTGCAAAGGTGCATCGCAATGTAAAACTAGTGACACAGGAAACGCTCAAAACATAGACAGTAGGAAGACTCAGTCTTCCTGTACTTAAGTCGGCATTGTGTCTCTTATATTTATTTCCGATTAAATTTCTGTGTTTCATCGTGAATGGTAAGGTCCAAGGGATATAGTAAACATGCAGAGGTGCATCGGAAAGTAAAACTGATGACTCAGGAAACGCTCAAAACATAGACAGTAGGAAGGCTCAGTCTTCCTGTACTTATGTCTGCATTGTGTTTCTTATATTTAATTCCGATGCTATTTCTGTGTTTCATCGTCACTGTGAAGGCCCAAGGGATACAGTAAACCTGCAGAGGTGCATCAGAATGTAAAACTGGTGACACAGGAAACGCTCAAAACATAGACAGTAGGAAGACTCAGTCTTCCTGTACTTAAGACGGCATTGTGACTCTTATATTTAATTCCTATGCAATTTCTGATTTTCATCGTCAATGGGAAGGTCCAAGGGATACAGTAAACCTGCAGAGGTACATCGGAATGTAAAACTGATGACACAGGAAACGCTCAAATCATTGACAGTAGGAAGACTCTGTCTTCCTGTACTTATGTCTGCATTG
This sequence comes from Schistocerca nitens, assembly GCF_023898315.1. NCBI lineage: Eukaryota > Metazoa > Arthropoda > Insecta > Orthoptera > Acrididae > Schistocerca > Schistocerca nitens. The sequence continues at coordinate 10,615,588 of NC_064618.1, read as the reverse complement.
AGTTTCTTATATTTAATTCCGATGCAATTTCTGTGTTTCATCGTCAATGGGAAGGTCCAAGGGATACAGTAAACCTGCAGAGGTGCATCGCAATGTAAAACTGGTGACACAGGAATCGCTCAAAACATAGACAGTAAGAAAACTCAGTCTTCCTGTACTTAAGTCGGCATTGTGTCTCTTATATTTAATTCCGATGCAATCTCTGTGTTTCATCGTCAATGGGATGGTCCAGGGGATACAGTAAACCTGCAGAGGTGCATCAGAATGTAAAACTGGTGACACAGGAAACGCTCAAAACATAGACAGTAGGAAGACTCAGTCTTCCTGTACTTAAGTCGGCATTGTGTCTCTTATATTTATTTCCGATGAAATATCTGTGTTTCATCGTGAATGGGAAGGTCCAAGGGATATAGTAAACCTGCAGAGGTGCATCGGAAAGTAAAACTGATGACACAGGAAACGCTCAAAACATAGACAGTAGGAAGACTCAGTCTTCCTGTACTTAAGTCGGCATTGTGTCTCTTATATTTAATTCCGATGCAATTTCTGTGTTTCATCGTCAATGGGAAGGTCCAAGGGATACAGTAAACCTGCAGAGGTGCAACAGAATGTAAAACTGGTGACACAGGAAACGCTCAAAACATAGACAGGAGGAAGCCTCAGTCTTCCTGTACTTAAGTCGGCATTGTGTCTCTTATATTTAATTCCGATGCAATTTCTGTGTTTCATCGTCAATGGGAAGGTGCAAGGGATACAGTAAACCTGCAATGGTGCATCGGAATGTAAATCTAGTGTCACAGGAAACGCTCTAAACATAGACAGTAGGAAGACTCAGTCATCCTGTACTTAAGTCGGCATTGTGTCTCTTATATTTAATTCCGATGCTATTTCTGTGTTTAATCGTCACTGTGAAGGACCAAGGGATACAGTAAACCTGCAGAGGTGCATCAGAATGTAAAACTGTAGACACAGGAAACGCTCAAAACATAGACAGTAGGAAGACTTAGTCTTCCTGTACTTAAGTCGGCATTGTGTCTCTTATATTTAATTTCGATGCAATTTCTGTGTTTCATCGTCACTGTGAAGGTCCAAGGGATACAGTAAACCTGTAGAGGTGCATCGGAATGTAAAACTGGTGACACAGGAAACGCTCAAAACATAGACAGTAGGAAGACTCAGTCTTCCTGTACTTAAGTCGGCATTGTGTCTCTTATATTTAATTCCGATGCAATTTCTGTGTTTCATCGTCAATGGGAAGGTCCAAGGGATACAGTAAGCCTGCAGAGGTGCATCAGAATGTAAAACTGGTGACACAGGAAACGCTCAAAACATAGACAGTAGGAAGACTCAGTCTTCCTGTACTTAAGTCGGCATTGTGTCTCTTATATTTAATTCCGATGCAATTTCTGTGTTTCATCGTCAATGGGAAGGTCCAAGGGATACAGTAAACCTGCAAAGGTGCATCGGAATGTAAAACTAGTGACACAGGAAACGCTCAAAACATAGACACTAGGAAGACTCAGTCTTCCTGTACTTAAGTCGGCATTGTGTCTCTTATATTTAATTTCGATGCTATTTCTGTGTTTCATCGTCAATGTGAAGGTCCAAGGGATACAGTAAACCTGCAGAGGTGCATCAGAATGTAAAACTAGTGACACAGGAAACGCTCAAGACATAGACAGTAGGAAGACTCAGTCTTCCTGTACTTAAGTCGGCATTGTGTCTCTTATATTTATTTCCGATGAAATATCTGTGTTTCATCGTGAATGGGAAGGTCCAAGGGATATAGTAAACCTGCAGAGGTGCATCGGAAAGTAAAACTGATGACACAGGAAACGCTCAAAGCATAGACAGTAGGAAGACTTAGTCTTCCTGTACTTAAGTCGGCATTGTGTCTCTTATATTTAATTCCGATGCAATTTCTGTGTTTCATCGTCAATGGGAAGGTCCAAGGGGTACAGTAAACCTGCAGAGGTGCATCAGAATGTAAAACTGGTGACACAGGAAACGCTAAAAACATAGACAGTAGGAAGACTCAGTCTTCCTGTACTTAAGTCGGCATTCTGTCTCTTACATTTAATTCCGATGTAATTTCTGTGTTTCATCGTCAATGGGAAGGTCTAAGGGATACAGTAAACCTACAGAGGTGCATCGGAATGTAAAACTAGTGACACAGGAAACGCTGAAAACATAGACAGTAGGAAGACTCATTCTTCCTGTACTTAAGTCGGCATTGTGTCTCTTATATTTAATTCCGATGCAATTTCTGTGTTTCATCGTCAATGGGAAGGTCGAAGGGATACAGTAAACCTGCAGAGGTACATCGGAATGTAAAACTGGTGACACAGGAAACGCTCAAAACATAGACAGTAGGAAGACTCAGTCTTCCTGTACTTAAGTCGGCATTGTGTCTCTTATATTTAATTCCGATGCAATTTCTGTGTTTCACCGTCAATGGGAAGGTCCAAGGGATACAGTAAACCTGCAGAGGTGCATCCGAATGTAAAACTGGTGACACAGGAAACGCTCAAAACATAGACAGTAGGAAGAGTCAGTCTTCCTGTACTTAAGTCGGCATTGTGTCTCTTATATTTAATTCCGATGCGATTTCTGTGTTTCATCGACAATGGGAAGGTGCAAGGGATACAGTAAACCGCCAGAGGTGCATCGGAATGTAAAACTGGTGACACAGGAATCGCTCAAAACATAGACAGTAGGAAAACTCAGTCTTCTTGTACTTAAGTCGGCATTGTGTCTTATATTTAATTTCACTGCAATTTGTGTGTTTCATCGCCAATGGGATGGTCCAGGGGATACAGTAAACCTGCAGATGTGCATCGGAATGTAAAACTGGTGACACAGGAAACGCTCAAAACATTGACTGTAAGAAGACTGTTTTCTTGTACTTAAGTCGGCATGTGTCTCTTATATTTAATTCCGATGCAATTTCTGTGTTTCATCGTCAATGGGAAGGTCCAAGGGATACAGTAAACCTGCAGAGGTGCATCAGAATTTAAAACTGGTGACACAGGAAACGCTCAAAACATAGACAGTAGGAAGACTCAGTCTTCCTGTACTTAAGTCGGCATTGTGTCTCTTATATTTAATTCCGATGCAATTTCTGTGTTTCATCGTCAATGGGAAGGTCCAAGGGATACAGTAAACCTGCAATGGTGCATCGGAATGTAAAACTAGTGACACAGGAAACGCTCTAAACATAGACAGTAGGAAGACTCAGTCATCCTGTACTTAAGACGGCATTGTGTCTCTTACATTTAATTCCGATGCTATTTCTGTGTTTCATCGTCACTGTGAAGGACCAAGGGATACAGTAAACCTGCAGAGGTGCATCAGAATGTAAAACTCGTGACACAGGAAACGCTCAAAACATAGACAGTAAAAAGACTTAGTCTTCCTGTACTTAAGTCGGCGATGTGTCTCTTATATTTAATTTCGATGCAATTTCTGTGTTTCATCGTCACTGTGAAGGTCCAAGGGATACAGTAAACCTGTAGAGGTGCATCGGAATGTAAAACTGGTGACACAGGAAACGCTCAAATTATAGACAGTAGGAAGACTCAGTCTTCCTATACTTAAGTCGGCATTGTGTCTCTTATATTTAATTCCGATGCAATTTCTGTGTTTCATCGTCAATGGGAAGGTCCAAGGGATACAGTAAACCTGCAGAGGTGCATCAGAATGTAAAACTGGTGACACAGGAAACGCTAAAAACATGGACAGCAGGAAGACTCAGTCTTCCTGTACTTAAGTCGGCATTGTGTCTCTTACATTTAATTCCGATGCAATTTCTGTGTTTCATCGTCAATGGGAAGGTCCAAGGGATACAGTAAACCTGCAGAGGTGCATCGGAATGTAAAACTAGTGACACAGGAAACACTCAAAACATAGACAGTAGGAAGACTCAGTCTTCCTGTACTTAAGTCGGCATTGTGTCTCTTATATTTATTTCCGATGCAATTTCTGTGTTTCATCGTCAATGGGAAGGTCGAAGGGATACAGTAAACCTGCAGAGGTGCATCGGAATGTAAAACTGGTGACACAGGAAACGCTCAAAACATAGACAGTAGGAAGACTCAGTCTTCCTGTACTTAAGTCGGCATTGTGTCTCTTATATTTATTTCCGATTAAATTTCTGTGTTTCATCGTGAATGGTAAGGTCGAAGGGATATAGTAAACATGCAGAGGTGCATCGAAAAGTAAAACTGATGACACAGGAAACGCTCAAAACATAGACAGTAGGGAGACTTAGTCTACCTGTACTTAAGTCGGCATTGTGTCTCTTATATTTAATTCCGATGCAATTTCTGTGTTTCATCGTCAATGGGAAGGTCCAAGGGATACAGTAAACCTGCAAAGGTGCATCGGAATGTAAAACTAGTGACACAGAAAACGCTCAAAACATAGACAGTAGGAAGACTCAGTCTTCCTGTACTTAAGTCGGCATTGTGTCTCTTATATTTAATTCCGATGATATTTCTGTGTTTCATCGTCACTGTGAAGGTCCAAGGGATACAGTAAACCTGCAGAGGTGCATTAGAATGTAAAACTGGTGACACAGGAAACGCTAAAAACATAGACAGTAGGAAGACTCAGTCTTCCTGTACTTAAGTCGGCATTGTGTCTCTTACATTTAATTCCGATGCAATTTCTGATTTTCATCGACAATGGGAAGGTGCAAGGGATACAGTAAACCGCCAGAGGTGCATCGGAATGTAAAACTGGTGACACAGGAATCGCTCAAAACATAGGCAGTAGGAAAACTCAGTCTTCTTGTACTTAAGTCGGCATTGTGTCTCTTATATTTAATTTCACTGCAATTTGTGTGTTGCATCGCCAATGGGATGGTCCAGGGGATACAGTAAACCCGCAGATGTGCATCGGAATGTAAAACTGGTGACACAGTAAACGCTCAAAACATTGACTGTAAGAAGACTGTTTTCTTGTACTTAAGTCGACATGTGTCTCTTATATTTAATTCCGATGCAATTTCTGTGTTTCATCGTCAATGGGAAGGTCCAAGGGATACAGTAAACCTGCAGAGGTGCATCAGAATGTAAAACTGGTGACACAGGAAACGCTCAAAACATAGACAGTAGGAAGACTCAGTCTTCCTGTACTTATGTCGGCATTGTGTCTCTTATATTTAATTCCGATGCTATTTCTGTGTTTCATCGTCACTGTGAAGGTCCAAGGGATACAGTAAACCTGCAGAGGTGCATCAGAATGTAAAACTGGTGACACAGGAAACGCTCAAAACATAGACAGTAGGAAGACTCAGTCTTCCTGTACTTAAGTCGGCATTGTGTCTCTTATATTTATTTCCGATGAAATATCTGTGTTTCATCGTGAATGGGAAGGTCCAAGGGATATAGTAAACCTGCAGAGGTGCATCGGAAAGTAAAACTGATGACACAGGAAACGCTCAAAACATAGACAGTAGGAAGACTTAGTCTTCCTGTACTTAAGTCGGCATTGTGTCTCTTATATTTAATTCCGATGCAATTTCTGTGTTTCATCGTCAATGGGAAGGTCCAAGGGATACAGTAAACCTGCAGAGGTGCATCAGAATGTAAAACTGGTGACACAGGAAACGCTAAAAACATAGACAGTAGGAAGACTCAGTCTTCCTGTACTTAAGTCGGCATTGTGTCTCTTACATTTAATTCCGATGCAATTTCTGTGTTTCATCGTCAATGGGAAGTTCTAAGGGATACAGTAAACCTACAGATGTGCATCGGAATGTAAAACTAGTGACACAGGAAACGCTCAAAACATAGACAGTAGGAAGACTCATTCTTCCTGTACTTAAGTCGGCATTGTGTCTCTTATATTTAATTCCGATGCAATTTCTGTGTTTCATCGTCAATGGGAAGGTCGAAGGGATACAGTAAACCTGCAGAGGTACATCGGAATGTAAAACTGGTGACACAGGAAACGCTCAAAACGTAGACAGTAGGAAGACTCAGTCTTCCTGTACTTAAGTCGGCATTGTGTCTCTTATATTTATTTCCGATAAAATTTCTGTGTTTCATCGTGAATGGGAAGGTCCAAGGGATATAGTAAACATGCAGAGGTGCATCGGAAAGTAAAACTGATGACTCAGGAAACGCTCAAAACATAGACAGTAGGGAGACTTAGTCTTCCTGTACTTAAGTCGGCATTGTGTATCTTATATTTAAATCCGATGCAATTTCTGTTTTTCATCGTCAATGGGAAGGTCCAAGGGATACAGTAAACCTGCAGAGGTGCATCGGAATGTAAACCTGGTGACTCAGGAAACGCTCAAATCATAGACAGTAGGAAGACTCAGTCTCCCTGTACTTAAGACGGCATTGTGACTCTTATATTTAATTCCGATGCAATTTCTGATTTTCATCGACAATGGGAAGGTGCAAGGGATACAGTAAACCGTCAGAGGTGCATCGGAATGTAAAACTGGTGACACAGGAATCGCTCAAAACATAGACAGTAGGAAAACTCAGTCTTCTTGTACTTAAGTCGGCATTGCGTCTCTTATATTTAATTTCACTGCAATTTGTGTGTTTCATCGCCAATGGGATGGTCCAGGGGATACAGGAAACCTGCAGATGTGCATCGGAATGTAGAACTGGTGACACAGGAAACGCTCAAAACATTGACTGTAAGAAGACTGTTTTCTTGTACTTAAGTCGGCATGTGTCTCTTATATTTAATTCCGATGCAATTTCTGTGTTTCATCGTCAATGGGAAGGTCCAAGGAATACAGTAAACCTGCAGAGGTGCATCAGAATGTAAAACTGGTGACACAGGAAACGCTCAAAACATAGACAGTAGGAAGACTCAGTCTTCCTGTACTTAAGTCGGCATTGTGTCTCTTGTATTTAATTCCGATGCAATTTCTGTGTTTCATCGTCAATGGGAAGGTCCAAGGGATACAGTAAACCTGCAATGGTGCATCGGAATGTAAAACTAGTGACACAGGAAACGCTCTAAACATAGACAGTAGGAAGACTCAGTCTTCCTGTACTTAACTCGGCATTGTGTCTCTTATATTTAATTCCGATGCTATTTCTGTGTTTCATCGTCACTGTGAAGGTCCAAGGGATACAGTAAACCTGCAGAGGTGCATCAGAATGTAAAACTGGTGACACAGGAAACGCTCAAAACATAGACAGTAGGAAGACTCAGTCTTCCTGTACTTAAGTCGGCATTGTGTCTCTTATATTTATTTCCGATGAAATATCTGTGTTTCATCGTGAATGGGAAGGTCCAAGGGATATAGTAAACCTGCAGAGGTGCATCGGAAAGTAAAACTGATGACACAGGAAACGCTCAAAACATAGACAGTAGGAAGACTCAGTCTTCCTGTACTTAAGTCGGCATTGTGTCTCTTATATTTAATTCCGATGCAATTTCTGTGTTTCATCGTCAATGGGAAGGTCCAAGGGATACAGTAAACCTGCAGAGGTGCAACAGAATGTAAAACTGGTGACACAGGAAACGCTCAAAACATAGACAGGAGGAAGCCTCAGTCTTCCTGTACTTAAGTCGGCATTGTGTCTCTTATATTTAATTCCGATGCAATTTCTGTGTTTCATCGTCAATGGGAAGGTGCAAGGGATACAGTAAACCTGCAATGGTGCATCGGAATGTAAATCTAGTGTCACAGGAAACGCTCTAAACATAGACAGTAGGAAGACTCAGTCATCCTGTACTTAAGTCGGCATTGTGTCTCTTATATTTAATTCCGATGCTATTTCTGTGTTTCATCGTCACTGTGAAGGACCAAGGGATACAGTAAACCTGCAGAGGTGCATCAGAATGTAAACTGGTGACACAGGAAACGCTCAAAACATAGACAGTAGGAAGACTTAGTCTTCCTGTACTTAAGTCGGCATTGTGTCTCTTATATTTAATTTCGATGCAATTTCTGTGTTTCATCGTCACTGTGAAGGTCCAAGGGATACAGTAAACCTGTAGAGGTGCATCGGAATGTAAAACTGGTGACACAGGAAACGCTCAAAACATAGACAGTAGGAAGACTCAGTCTTCCTGTACTTAAGTCGGCATTGTGTCTCTTATATTTAATTCCGATGCAATTTCTGTGTTTCATCGTCAATGGGAAGGTCCAAGGGATACAGTAAGCCTGCAGAGGTGCATCAGAATGTAAAACTGGTGACACAGGAAACGCTCAAAACATAGACAGTAGGAAGACTCAGTCTTCCTGTACTTAAGTCGGCATTGTGTCTCTTATATTTAATTCCGATGCAATTTCTGTGTTTCATCGTCAATGGGAAGGTCCAAGGGATACAGTAAACCTGCAAAGGTGCATCGGAATGTAAAACTAGTGACACAGGAAACGCTCAAAACATAGACACTAGGAAGACTCAGTCTTCCTGTACTTAAGTCGGCATTGTGTCTCTTATATTTAATTTCGATGCTATTTCTGTGTTTCATCGTCAATGTGAAGGTCCAAGGGATACAGTAAACCTGCAGAGGTGCATCAGAATGTAAAACTGGTGACACAGGAAACGCTCAAAACATAGACAGTAGGAAGACTCAGTCTTCCTGTACTTAAGTCGGCATTGTGTCTCTTATATTTATTTCCGATGAAATATCTGTGTTTCATCGTGAATGGGAAGGTCCAAGGGATATAGTAAACCTGCAGAGGTGCATCGGAAAGTAAAACTGATGACACAGGAAACGCTCAAAGCATAGACAGTAGGAAGACTTAGTCTTCCTGTACTTAAGTCAGCATTGTGTCTCTTATATTTGATTCCGATGCAATTTCTGTGTTTCATCGTCAATGGGAAGGTCCAAGGGGTACAGTAAACCTGCAGAGGTGCATCAGAATGTAAAACTGGTGACACAGGAAACGCTAAAAACATAGACAGTAGGAAGACTCAGTCTTCCTGTACTTAAGTCGGCATTCTGTCTCTTACATTTAATTCCGATGCAATTTCTGTGTTTCATCGTCAATGGGAAGGTCTAAGGGATACAGTAAACCTACAGAGGTGCATTGGAATGTAAAACTAGTGACACAGGAAACGCTCAAAACATAGACAGTAGGAAGACTCATTCTTCCTGTACTTAAGTCGGCATTGTGTCTCTTATATTTAATTCCGATGCAATTTCTGTGTTTCATCGTCAATGGGAAGGGCGAAGGGATACAGTAAACCTGCAGAGGTACATCGGAATGTAAAACTGGTGACACAGGAAACGCTCAAAACATAGACAGTAGGAAGACTCAGTCTTCCTGTACTTAAGTCGGCATTGTGTCTCTTATATTTAATTCCGATGCAATTTCTGTGTTTCACCGTCAATGGGAAAGTCCAAGGGATACAGTAAACCTGCAGAGGTGCATCCGAATGTAAAACTGGTGACACAGGACACGCTCAAAACATAGACAGTAGGAAGAGTCAGTCTTCCTGTACTTAAGTCGGCATTGTGTCTCTTATATTTAATTCCGATGCGATTTCTGTGTTTCATCGACAATGGGAAGGTGCAAGGGATACAGTAAACCGCCAGAGGTGCATCGGAATGTAAAACTGGTGACACAGGAATCGCTCAAAACATAGACAGTAGGAAAACTCAGTCTTCTTGTACTTAAGTCGGCATTGTGTCTCTTATATTTAATTTCACTGCAATTTGTGTGTTTCATCGCCAATGGGATGGTCCAGGGGATACAGTAAACCTGCAGATGTGCATCGGAATGTAAAACTGGTGACACAGGAAACGCTCAAAACATTGACAGTAAGAAGACTGTTTTCTTGTACTTAAGTCGGCATGTGTCTCTTATATTTAATTCCGATGCAATTTCTGTGTTTCAGCGTCAATGGGAAGGTCCAAGGGATACAGTAAACCTGCAGAGGTGCATCAGAATGTAAAACTGGTGACACAGGAAACGCTCAAAACATAGACAGTAGGAAGACTCAGTCTTCCTGTACTTAAGTCGGCATTGTGTCTCTTATATTTAATTCCGATGCAATTTCTGTGTTTCATCGTCAATGGGAAGGTCCAAGGGATACAGTAAACCTGCAATGGTGCATCGGAATGTAAAACTAGTGACACAGGAAACGCTCTAAACATAGACAGTAGGAAGACTCAGTCATCCTGTACTTAAGACGGCATTGTGTCTCTTACATTTAACTCCGATGCTATTTCTGTGTTTCATCGTCACTGTGAAGGACCAAGGGATACAGTAAACCTGCAGAGGTGCATCAGAATGTAAAACTCGTGACACAGGAAACGCTCAAAACATAGACAGTAAAAAGACTTAGTCTTCCTGTACTTAAGTCGGCGTTATGTCTCTTATATTTAATTTCGATGCAATTTCTGTGTTTCATCGTCACTGTGAAGGTCCAAGGGATACAGTAAACCTGTAGAGGTGCATCGGAATGTAAAACTGGTGACACAGGAAACGCTCAAATTATAGACAGTAGGAAGACTCAGTCTTCCTATACTTAAGTCGGCATTGTGTCTCTTATATTTAATTCCTATGCAATTTCTGTGTTTCATCGTCAATGGGAAGGTCCAAGGGATACAGTAAACCTGCAGAGGTGCATCAGAATGTAAAACTGGTGACACAGGAAACGCTAAAAACATGGACAGCAGGAAGACTCAGTCTTCATGTACTTAAGTCGGCATTGTGTCTCTTACCTTTAATTCCGATGCAATTTCTGTGTTTCATCGTCAATGGGAAGGTCCAAGGGATACAGTAAACCTGCAGAGGTGCATCGGAATGTAAAACTAGTGACACAGGAAACACTCAAAACATAGACAGTAGGAAGACTCAGTCTTCCTGTACTTAAGTCGGCATTGTGTCTCTTATATTTAATTCCGATGCAATTTCTGTGTTTCATCGTCAATGGGAAGGTCGAAGGGATAAAGTAGACCTGCAGAGGTGCATCGGAATGTAAAACTGGTGACACAGGAAACGCTCAAAACATAGACAGTAGGAAGACTCAGTCTTCCTGTACTTAAGTCGGCATTGTGTCTCTTATATTTATTTCCGATTAAATTTCTGTGTTTCATCGTGAATGGGAAGGTCGAAGGGATATAGTAAACATGCAGAGGTGCATCGAAAAGTAAAACTGATGACACAGGAAACGCTCAAAACATAGACAGTAGGGAGACTTAGTCTTCCTGTACTTAAGTCGGCATTGTGTCTCTTATATTTAATTCCGATGCAATTTCTGTGTTTCATCGTCAATGGGAAGGTCCAAGGGATACAGTAAACCTGCAAAGGTGCATCGGAATGTAAAACTAGTGACACAGAAAACGCTCAAAACATAGACAGTGGGAAGACTCAGTCTTCCTGTACTTAAGTCGGCATTGTGTCTCTTATATTTAATTCCGATGCTATTTCTGTGTTTCATCGTCACTGTGAAGGTCCAAGGGATACAGTAAACCTGCAGAGGTGCATCAGAATGTAAAACTGGTGACACAGGAAACGCTAAAAACATAGACAGTAGGAAGACTCAGTCTTCCTGTACTTAAGTCGGCATTGTGTCTCTTACATTTAATTCCGATGCAATTTCTGATTTTCATCGACAATGGGAAGGTGCAAGGGATACAGTAAACCGCCAGAGGTGCATCGGAATGTAAAACTGGTGACACAGGAATCGCTCAAAACATAGGCAGTAGGAAAACTCAGTCTTCTTGTACTTAAGTCGGCATTGTGTCTCTTATATTTAATTTCACTGCAATTTGTGTGTTTCATCGCCAATGGGATGGTCCAGGGGATACAGTAAACCTGCAGATGTGCATCGGAATGTAAAACTGGTGACACAGTAAACGCTCAAAACATTGACTGTAAGAAGACTGTTTTCTTGTACTTAAGTCGACATGTGTCTCTTATATTTAATTCCGATACAATTTCTGTGTTTCATCGTCAATGGGAAGGTCCAAGGGATACAGTAAACCTGCAGAGGTGCATCAGAATGTAAAACTGGTGACACAGGAAACGCTCAAAACATAGACAGTAGGAAGACTCAGTCTTCCTGTCCTTATGTCGGCATTGTGTCTCTTATATTTAATTCCGATGCTATTTCTGTGTTTCATCGTCACTGTGAATGTCCAAGGGATACAGTAAACCTGCAGAGGTGCATCAGAATGTAAAACTGGTGACACAGGAAACGCTCAAAACATAGACAGTAGGAAGACTCAGTCTTCCTGTACTTAAGTCGGCATTGTGTCTCTTATATTTATTTCCGATCAAATATCTGTGTTTCATCGTGAATGGGAAGGTCCAAGGGATATAGTAAACCTGCAGAGGTGCATCGGAAAGTAAAACTGATGACACAGGAAACGCTCAAAACATAGACAGTAGGAAGACTTAGTCTTCCTGTACTTAAGTCGGCATTGTGTCTCTTATATTTAATTCCGATGCAATTTCTGTGTTTCATCGTCAATGGGAAGGTCCAAGGGATACAGTAAACCTGCAGAGGTGCATCAGAATGTAAAACTGGTGACACAGGAAACGCTAAAAACATAGACAGTAGGAAGACTCAGTCTTCCTGTACTTAAGTCGGCATTGTGTCTCTTACATTTAATTCCGATGCAATTTCTGTGTTTCATCGTCAATGGGAAGGTCTAAGGGATACAGTAAACCTACAGATGTGCATCGGAATGTAAAACTAGTGACACAGGAAACGCTCAAAACATAGACAGTAGGAAGACTCATTCTTCCTGTACTTAAGTCGGCATTGTGTCTCTTATATTTAATTCCGATGCAATTTCTGTGTTTCATCGTCAATGGGAAGGTCGAAGGGATACAGTAAACCTGCAGAGGTACATCGGAATGTAAAACTGGTGACACAGGAAACGCTCAAAACGTAGACAGTAGGAAGACTCAGTCTTCCTGTACTTAAGTCGGCATTGTGTCTCTTATATTTATTTCCGATTAAATTTCTGTGTTTCATCGTGAATGGGAAGGTCCAAGGGATATAGTAAACATGCAGAGGTGCATCGGAAAGTAAAACTGATGACTCAGGAAACGCTCAAAACATAGACAGTAGGAAGACTCAGTCTCCCTGTACTTAAGACGGCATTGTGACTCTTATATTTAATTCCGATGCAATTTCTGATTTTCATCGACAATGGGAAGGTGCAAGGGATACAGTAAACCGTCAGAGGTGCATCGGAATGTAAAACTGGTGACACAGGAATCGCTCAAAACATAGACAGTAGGAAAACTCAGTCTTCTTGTACTTAAGTCGGCATTGTGTCTCTTATATTTAATTTCACTGCAATTTGTGTGTTTCATCGCCAATGGGATGGTCCAGGGGATACAGGAAACCTGCAGATGTGCATCGGAATGTAGAACTGGTGACACAGGAAACGCTCAAAACATTGACTGTAAGAAGACTGTTTTCTTGTACTTAAGTCGGCATGTGTCTCTTATATTTAATTCCGATGCAATTTCTGTGTTTCATCGTCAATGGGAAGGTCCAAGAAATACAGTAAACCTGCAGAGGTGCATCAGAATGTAAAACTGGTGACACAGGAAACGCTCAAAACATAGACAGTAGGAAGACTCAGTCTTCCTGTACTTAAGTCGGCATTGTGTCTCTTATATTTAATTCCGATGCAATTTCTGTGTTTCATCGTCAATGGGAAGGTCCAAGGGATACAGTAAACCTGCAATGGTGCATCGGAATGTAAAACTAGTGACACAGGAAACGCTCTAAACATAGACAGTAGGAAGACTCAGTCATCCTGTACTTAAGACGGCATTGTGTCTCTTATATTTAATTCCGATGCTATTTCTGTGTTTCATCGTCACTGTGAAGGACCAAGGGATACAGTAAACCTGCAGAAGTGCGTCAGAATGTAAAACTCGTGACACAGGAAACGCTCAAAACATAGACAGTAGGAAGACTTAGTCTTCCTGTACTTAAGTCGGCATTGTGTCTCTTATATTTAATTTCGATGCAATTTCTGTGTTTTATCGTCACTGTGAAGGTCCAAGGGATACAGTAAACCTGTAGAGGTGCATCGGAATGTAAAACTGGTGACACAGGAAACGCTCAAATTATAGACAGTAGGAAGACTCAGTCTTCTTATACTTAAGTCGGCATTGTGGCTCTTATATTTAATTCCGATGCAATTTCTGTGTTTCATCGTCAATGGGAAGGTCCAAGGGATACAGTAAACCTGCAGAGGTGCATCAGAATGAAAAACTGGTGACACAGGAAACGCTCAAAACATAGACAGCAGGAAGACTCAGTCTTCCTGTACTTAAGTCGGCATTGTGTCTCTTACATTTAATTCCGATGCAATTTCTGTGTTTCATCGTCACTGTGAAGGTCCAAGGGATACAGTAAACCTGTAGAGGTGCATCGGAATGTAAAACTGGTGACACAGGAAACGCTCAAATTATAGACAGTAGGAAGACTCAGTCTTCCTATACTTAAGTCGGCATTGTGTCTCTTATATTTAATTCCGATGCAATTTCTGTGTTTCATCGTCAATGGGAAGGTCCAAGGGATACAGTAAACCTGCAAAGGTGCATCAGAATGTAAAACTGGTGACACAGGAAACGCTAAAAACATAGACAGCAGGAAGACTCAGTCTTCCTGTACTTAAGTCGGCATTGTGTCTCTTACATTTAATTCCGATGCAATTTCTGTGTTTCATCGTCAATGGGAAGGTCCAAGGGATACAGTAAACCTGCAGAGGTGCATCGGAATGTAAAACTAGTGACACAGGAAACGCTCAAAACATAGACAGTAGGAAGACTCAGTCTTCCTGTACTTAAGTCGGCATTGTGTCTCTTATATTTATTTCCGATTAAATTTCTGTGTTTCATCGTGAATGGGAAGGTCGATGGGATATAGTAAACATGCAGGGGTGCATCGAAAAGTAAAACTGATGACACAGGACACGCTCAAAACATAGACAGTAGGGAGACTTAGTCATCCTGTACTTAAGTCGGCATTGTGTCTCTTATATTTAATTCCGATGCAATATCTGTGTTTCATCGTCAATGGGAAGGTCCAAGGAATACAGTAAACCTGCAAAGGTGCATCGGAATGTAAAACTAGTGACACAGAAAACGCTCAAAACATAGACAGTAGGAAAACTCAATCTTCCTGTACTTAAGTCGGCATTGTGTCTCTTATATTTAATTCCGATGCTATTTCTGTGTTTCATCGTCACTGTGAAGGTCCAAGGGATACAGTAAACCTGCAGAGGTGCATCAGAATGTAAAACTGGTGACACAGGAAACGCTAAAAACATAGACAGTAGGAAGACTCAGTCTTCCTGTACTTAAGTCGGCATTGTGTCTCTTACATTTAATTCCGATGCAATTTCTGATTTTCATCGACAATGGGAAGGTGCAAGGGATACAGTAAACCGCCAGAGGTGCATCGGAATGTAAAACTGGTGACACAGGAATCGCTCAAAACATAGGCAGTAGGAAAACTCAGTCTTCTTGTACTTAAGTCGGCATTGTGTCTCTTATATTTAATTTCACTGCAATTTGTGTGTTTCATCGCCAATGGGATGGTCCAGGGGATACAGTAAACCTGCAGATGTGCATCGGAATGTAAAACTGGTGACACAGGAAACGCTCAAAACATTGACTGTAAGAAGACTGTTTTCTTGTACTTAAGTCGGCATGTGTCTCTTATATTTAATTCCGATGCAATTTCTGTGTTTCATCGTCAATGGGAAGGTCCAAGGGATACAGTAAACCTGCAGAGGTGCATCAGAATGTAAAACTGGTGACACAGGAAACGCTCAAAACATAGACAGTAGGAAGACTCAGTCTTCCTGTACTTAAGTCGGCATTGTGTCTCTTATATTTAATTCCGATGCTATTTCTGTGTTTCATCGTCACTGTGAAGGTCCAAGGGATACAGTAAACCTGCAGAGGTGCATCAGAATGTAAAACTGGTGACACAGGAAACGCTCAAAACATAGACAGTAGGAAGACTCAGTCTTCCTGTACTTATGTCGGCATTGTGTCCCTTATATTTATTTCCGATGAAATATCTGTGTTTCATCGTGAATGGGAAGGTCCAAGGGATATAGTAAACCTGCAGAGGTGCATCGGAAAGTAAAACTGATGACACAGGAAACGCTCAAAACATAGACAGTAGGAAGACTTAGTCTTCCTGTACTTAAGTCGGCATTGTGTCTCTTATATTTAATTCCGATGCAATTTCTGTGTTTCATCGTCAATGGGAAGGTCCAAGGGATACAGTAAACCTGCAGAGGTGCATCAGAATGTAAAACTGGTGACACAGGAAACGCTAAAAACATAGACAGCAGGAAGACTCAGTCTTCCTGTACTTAAGTCGGCATTGTGTCTCTTACATTTAATTCCGATGCAATTTCTGTGTTTCATCGTCAATGGGAAGGTCCAAGGGATACAGTAAACCTGCAGAGGTGCATCGGAATGTAAAACTAGTGACACAGGAAACGCTCAAAACATAGACAGTAGGAAGACTCAGTCTTCCTGTACTTAAGTCGGCATTGTGTCTCTTATATTTATTTCCGATTAAATTTCTGTGTTTCATCGTGAATGGGAAGGTCGATGGGATATAGTAAACATGCAGAGGTGCATCGAAAAGTAAAACTGATGACACAGGACACGCTCAAAACATAGACAGTAGGGGGACTTAGTCTTCCTGTACTTAAGTCGGCATTGTGTCTCTTATATTTAATTCCGATGCAATATCTGTGTTTCATCGTCAATGGGAAGGTCCAAGGAATACAGTAAACCTGCAAAGGTGCATCGGAATGTAAAACTAGTGACACAGAAAACGCTCAAAACATAGACAGTAGGAAAACTCAATCTTCCTGTACTTAAGTCGGCATTGTGTCTCTTATATTTAATTCCGATGCTATTTCTGTGTTTCATCGTCACTGTGAAGGTCCAAGGGATACAGTAAACCTGCAGAGGTGCATCAGAATGTAAAACTGGTGACACAGGAAACGCTAAAAACATAGACAGTAGGAAGACTCAGTCTTCCTGTACTTAAGTCGGCATTGTGTCTCTTACATTTAATTCCGATGCAATTTCTGATTTTCATCGACAATGGGAAGGTGCAAGGGATACAGTAAACCGCCAGAGGTGCATCGGAATGTAAAACTGGTGACACAGGAATCGCTCAAAACATAGACAGTAGGAAAACTCAGTCTTCTTGTACTTAAGTCGGCATTGTGTCTCTTATATTTAATTTCACTGCAATTTGTGTGTTTCATCGCCAATGGGATGGTCCAGGGGATACAGTAAACCTGCAGATGTGCATCGGAATGTAAAACTGGTGACACAGGAAACGCTCAAAACATTGACTGTAAGAAGACTGTTTTCTTGTACTTAAGTCGGCATGTGTCTCTTATATTTAATTCCGATGCAATTTCTGTGTTTCATCGTCAATGGGAAGGTCCAAGGGATACAGTAAACCTGCAGAGGTGCATCAGAATGTAAAACTGGTGACACAGGAAACGCTCAAAACATAGACAGTAGGAAGACTCAGTCTTCCTGTACTTAAGTCGGCATTGTGTCTCTTATATTTAATTCCGATGCTATTTCTGTGTTTCATCGCCACTGTGAAGGTCCAAGGGATACAGTAAACCTGCAGAGGTGCATCAGAATGTAAAACTGGTGACACAGGAAACGCTCAAAACATAGACAGTAGGAAGACTCAGTCTTCCTGTACTTATGTCGGCATTGTGTCTCTTATATTTATTTCCGATGAAATATCTGTGTTTCATCGTGAATGGGAAGGTCCAAGGGATATAGTAAACCTGCAGAGGTGCATCGGAAAGTAAAACTGATGACACAGGAAACGCTCAAAACATAGACAGTAGGAAGACTTAGTCTTCCTGTACTTAAGTCGGCATTGTGTCTCTTATATTTAATTCCGATGCAATTTCTGTGTTTCATCGTCAATGGGAAGGTCCAAGGGATACAGTAAACCTGCAGAGGTGCATCAGAATGTAAAACTGGTGACACAGGAAACGCTAAAAACATAGACAGTAGGAAGACTCAGTCTTCCTGTACTTAAGTCGGCATTGTGTCTCTTACATTTAATTCCGATGCAATTTCTGTGTTTCATCGTCAATGGGAAGGTCTAAGGGATGCAGTAAACCTACAGAGGTGCATCTGAATGCAAAACTAGTGACACAGGAAACGCTCAAAACATAGACAGTAGGAAGACTCATTCTTCCTGTACTTAAGTCGGCATTGTGTCTCTTATATTTAATTCCGATGCAATTTCTGTGTTTCATCGTCAATGGGAAGGTCCAAGGGATACAGTAAACCTGCAGAGGTGCATCGGAATGTAAACCCGGTGACTCAGGAAACGCTCAAATCATAGACAGTAGGAAGACTCAGTCTTCCTGTACTTAAGACGGCATTGTGTCTCTTATATTTAATTCCGATGCAATTTATGATTTTCATCGACAATGGGAAGGTGCAAGGGATACAGTAAACCGCCAGAGGTGCATCGGAATGTAAAACTGGTGACACAGGAATCGCTCAAAACATAGACAGTAGGAAAACTCAGTCTTCTTGTACTTAAGTCGGCATTGTGTCTCTTATATTTAATTTCACTGCAATTTGTGTGTTTCATCGCCAATGGGATGGTCCAGGGGATACAGTAAACCTGCAGATGTGCATCGGAATGTAAAACTGGTGACACAGGAAACGCTCAAAACATTGACTGTAAGAAGACTGTTTTCTTGTACTTAAGTCGGCATGTGTCTCTTATATTTAATTCCGATGCAATTTCTGTGTTTCATCGTCAATGGGAAGGTCCAAGGGATACAGTAAACCTGCAGAGGTGCATCAGAATGTAAAACTGGTGACACAGGAAACGCTCAAAACATAGACAGTAGGAAGACTCAGTCTTCCTGTACTTAAGTCGGCAATGTGTCTCTTATATTTAATTCCGATGCTATTTCTGTGTTTCATCGTCACTGTGAAGGTCCAAGGGATACAGTAAACCTGCAGAGGTGCATCAGAATGTAAAACTGGTGACACAGGAAACGCTCAAAACATAGACAGTAGGAAGACTCAGTCTTCCTGTACTTAAGTCGGCATTGTGTCTCTTATATTTATTTCCAATGAAATATCTGTGTTTCATCGTGAATGGGAAGGTCCAAGGGATATAGTAAACCTGCAGAGGTGCATCGGAAAGTAAAACTGATGACACAGGAAACGCTCAAAACATAGACAGTAGGAAGACTTAGTCTTCCTGTACTTAAGTCGGCATTGTGTCTCTTATATTTAATTCCGATGCAATTTCTGTGTTTCATCGTCAATGGGAAGGTCCAAGGGATACAGTAAACCTGCAGAGGTGCATCAGAATGTAAAACTGGTGACACAGGAAACGCTAAAAACATAGACAGTAGGAAGACTCAGTCTTCCTGTACTTAAGTCGGCATTGTGTCTCTTATATTTAATTCCGATGCTATTTCTGTGTTTCATCGTCACTGTGAAGGACCAAGGGATACAGTAAACCTGCAGAGGTGCATCAGAATGTAAAACTCGTGACACAGGAAACGCTCAAAACATAGACAGTAGGAAGACTTAGTCTTCCTGTACTTAAGTCGGCATTGTGTCTCTTATATTTAATTTCGATGCAATTTCTGTGTTTCATCGTCACTGTGAAGGTCCAAGGGATACAGTAAACCTGTAGAGGTGCATCGGAATGTAAAACTGGTGACACAGGAAACGCTCAAATTATAGACAGTAGGAAGACTCAGTCTTCCTATACTTAAGTCAGCATTGTGTCTCTTATATTTAATTCCGATGCAATTTCTGTGTTTCATCGTCAATGGGAAGGTCCAAGGGATACAGTAAACCTGCAGAGGTGCATCAGAATGTAAAACTGGTGACACAGGAAACGCTAAAAACATAGACAGCAGGAAGACTCAGTCTTCCTGTGCTTAAGTCGGCATTGTGTCTCTTATATTTAATTCCGATGCAATTTCTGTGTTTCATCGTCAATGGGAAGGTCCAAGGGATACAGTAAACCTGCAGAGGTACATCGGAATGTAAAACTGATGACACAGGAAACGCTCAAATCATTGACAGTAGGAAGACTCTGTGTTCCTGTACTTAAGTCCGCATTGTGTATCTTATATTTAAATCCGATGCAATTTCTGTTTTTCATCGTCAATGGGAAGGTCCAAGGGATATAGTAAACCTGCAGAGGTGCATCGGAAAGTAAAACTGATGACACAGGAAACGCTCAAAACATAGACAGTAGGAAGACTTAGTCTTCCTGTACTTAAGTCGGCATTGTGTCTCTTATATTTAATTCCGATGCAATTTCTGTGTTTCATCGTCAATGGGAAGGTCCAAGGGATACAGTAAACCTGCAGAGGTGCATCAGAATGTAAAACTGGTGACACAGGAAACGCTAAAAACATAGACAGTAGGAAGACTCAGTCTTCCTGTACTTAAGTCGGCATTGTGTCTCTTACATTTAATTCCGATGCAATTTCTGTGTTTCATCGTCAATGGGAAGGTCTAAGGGATGCAGTAAACCTACAGAGGTGCATCTGAATGCAAAACTAGTGACACAGGAAACGCTCAAAACATAGACAGTAGGAAGACTCATTCTTCCTGTACTTAAGTCGGCATTGTGTCTCTTATATTTAATTCCGATGCAATTTCTGTGTTTCATCGTCAATGGGAAGGTCGAAGGGATACAGTAAACCTGCAGAGGTACATCGGAATGTAAAACTGGTGACACAGGAAACGCTCAAAACATAGACAGTAGGAAGACTCAGTCTTCCTGTACTTAAGTCGGCATTGTGTCTCTTATATTTATTTCCGATTAAATTTCTGTGTTTCATCGTGAATGGGAAGGTCCAAGGGATATAGTAAACATGCAGAGGTGCATCGGAAAGTAAAACTGATGACTCAGGAAACGCTCAAAACATAGACAGTAGGGAGACTTAGTCTTCCTGTACTTAAGTCGGCATTGTGTATCTTATATTTAAATCCGATGCAATTTCTGTTTTTCATCGTCAATGGGAAGGTCCAAGGGATACAGTAAACCTGCAGAGGTGCATCGGAATGTAATCCCGGTGACTCAGGAAACGCTCAAATCATAGACAGTAGGAAGACTCAGTCTTCCTGTACTTAAGACGGCATTGTGTCTCTTATATTTAATTCCGATGCAATTTATGATTTTCATCGACAATGGGAAGGTGCAAGGGATACAGTAAACCGCCAGAGGTGCATCGGAATGTAAAACTGGTGACACAGGAATCGCTCAAAACATAGACAGTAGGAAAACTCAGTCTTCTTGTACTTAAGTCGGCATTGTGTCTCTTATATTTAATTTCACTGCAATTTGTGTGTTTCATCGCCAATGGGATGGTCCAGGGGATACAGTAAACCTGCAGATGTGCATCGGAATGTAAAACTGGTGACACAGGAAACGCTCAAAGCATTGACTGTAAGAAGACTGTTTTCTTGTACTTAAGTCGGCATGTGTCTCTTATATTTAATTCCGATGCAATTTCTGTGTTTCATCGTCAATGGGAAGGTCCAAGGGATACAGTAAACCTGCAGAGGTGCATCAGAATGTAAAACTGGTGACACAGGAAACGCTCAAAACATAGACAGTAGGAAGACTCAGTCTTCCTGTACTTAAGTCGGCAATGTGTCTCTTATATTTAATTCCGATGCTATTTCTGTGTTTCATCGTCACTGTGAAGGTCCAAGGGATACAGTAAACCTGCAGAGGTGCATCAGAATGTAAAACTGGTGACACAGGAAACGCTCAAAACATAGACAGTAGGAAGACTCAGTCTTCCTGTACTTAAGTCGGCATTGTGTCTCTTATATTTATTTCCAATGAAATATCTGTGTTTCATCGTGAATGGGAAGGTCCAAGGGATATAGTAAACCTGCAGAGGTGCATCGGAAAGTAAAACTGATGACACAGGAAACGCTCAAAACATAGACAGTAGGAAGACTTAGTCTTCCTGTACTTAAGTCGGCATTGTGTCTCTTATATTTAATTCCGATGCAATTTCTGTGTTTCATCGTCAATGGGAAGGTCCAAGGGATACAGTAAACCTGCAGAGGTGCATCAGAATGTAAAACTGGTGACACAGGAAACGCTAAAAACATAGACAGTAGGAAGACTCAGTCTTCCTGTACTTAAGTCGGCATTGTGTCTCTTATATTTAATTCCGATGCTATTTCTGTGTTTCATCGTCACTGTGAAGGACCAAGGGATACAGTAAACCTGCAGAGGTGCATCAGAATGTAAAACTCGTGACACAGGAAACGCTCAAAACATAGACAGTAGGAAGACTTAGTCTTCCTGTACTTAAGTCGGCATTGTGTCTCTTATATTTAATTTCGATGCAATTTCTGTGTTTCATCGTCACTGTGAAGGTCCAAGGGATACAGTAAACCTGTAGAGGTGCATCGGAATGTAAAACTGGTGACACAGGAAACGCTCAAATTATAGACAGTAGGAAGACTCAGTCTTCCTATACTTAAGTCAGCATTGTGTCTCTTATATTTAATTCCGATGCAATTTCTGTGTTTCATCGTCAATGGGAAGGTCCAAGGGATACAGTAAACCTGCAGAGGTGCATCAGAATGTAAAACTGGTGACACAGGAAACGCTAAAAACATAGACAGCAGGAAGACTCAGTCTTCCTGTGCTTAAGTCGGCATTGTGTCTCTTATATTTAATTCCGATGCAATTTCTGTGTTTCATCGTCAATGGGAAGGTCCAAGGGATACAGTAAACCTGCAGAGGTACATCGGAATGTAAAACTGATGACACAGGAAACGCTCAAATCATTGACAGTAGGAAGACTCTGTGTTCCTGTACTTAAGTCCGCATTGTGTATCTTATATTTAAATCCGATGCAATTTCTGTTTTTCATCGTCAATGGGAAGGTCCAAGGGATATAGTAAACCTGCAGAGGTGCATCGGAAAGTAAAACTGATGACACAGGAAACGCTCAAAACATAGACAGTAGGAAGACTTAGTCTTCCTGTACTTAAGTCGGCATTGTGTCTCTTATATTTAATTCCGATGCAATTTCTGTGTTTCATCGTCAATGGGAAGGTCCAAGGGATACAGTAAACCTGCAGAGGTGCATCAGAATGTAAAACTGGTGACACAGGAAACGCTAAAAACATAGACAGTAGGAAGACTCAGTCTTCCTGTACTTAAGTCGGCATTGTGTCTCTTACATTTAATTCCGATGCAATTTCTGTGTTTCATCGTCAATGGGAAGGTCTAAGGGATGCAGTAAACCTACAGAGGTGCATCTGAATGCAAAACTAGTGACACAGGAAACGCTCAAAACATAGACAGTAGGAAGACTCATTCTTCCTGTACTTAAGTCGGCATTGTGTCTCTTATATTTAATTCCGATGCAATTTCTGTGTTTCATCGTCAATGGGAAGGTCGAAGGGATACAGTAAACCTGCAGAGGTACATCGGAATGTAAAACTGGTGACACAGGAAACGCTCAAAACATAGACAGTAGGAAGACTCAGTCTTCCTGTACTTAAGTCGGCATTGTGTCTCTTATATTTATTTCCGATTAAATTTCTGTGTTTCATCGTGAATGGGAAGGTCCAAGGGATATAGTAAACATGCAGAGGTGCATCGGAAAGTAAAACTGATGACTCAGGAAACGCTCAAAACATAGACAGTAGGGAGACTTAGTCTTCCTGTACTTAAGTCGGCATTGTGTATCTTATATTTAAATCCGATGCAATTTCTGTTTTTCATCGTCAATGGGAAGGTCCAAGGGATACAGTAAACCTGCAGAGGTGCATCGGAATGTAATCCCGGTGACTCAGGAAACGCTCAAATCATAGACAGTAGGAAGACTCAGTCTTCCTGTACTTAAGACGGCATTGTGTCTCTTATATTTAATTCCGATGCAATTTATGATTTTCATCGACAATGGGAAGGTGCAAGGGATACAGTAAACCGCCAGAGGTGCATCGGAATGTAAAACTGGTGACACAGGAATCGCTCAAAACATAGACAGTAGGAAAACTCAGTCTTCTTGTACTTAAGTCGGCATTGTGTCTCTTATATTTAATTTCACTGCAATTTGTGTGTTTCATCGCCAATGGGATGGTCCAGGGGATACAGTAAACCTGCAGATGTGCATCGGAATGTAAAACTGGTGACACAGGAAACGCTCAAAGCATTGACTGTAAGAAGACTGTTTTCTTGTACTTAAGTCGGCATGTGTCTCTTATATTTAATTCCGATGCAATTTCTGTGTTTCATCGTCAATGGGAAGGTCCAAGGGATACAGTAAACCTGCAGAGGTGCATCAGAATGTAAAACAGGTGACACAGGAAACGCTCAAAACATAGACAGTAGGAAGACTCAGTCTTCCTGTACTTAAGTCGGCATTGTGTCTCTTATATTTAATTCCGATGCTATTTCTGTGTTTCATCGTCACTGTGAAGGTCCAAGGGATACAGTAAACCTGCAGAGGTGCATCAGAATGTAAAACTGGTGACACAGGAAACGCTCAAAACATAGACAGTAGGAAGACTCAGTCTTCCTGTACTTAAGTCGGCATTGTGTCTCTTATATTTATTTCCAATGAAATATCTGTGTTTCATCGTGAATGGGAAGGTCCAAGGGATATAGTAAACCTGCAGAGGTGCATCGGAAAGTAAAACTGATGACACAGGAAACGCTCAAAACATAGACAGTAGGAAGACTTAGTCTTCCTGTACTTAAGTCGGCATTGTGTCTCTTATATTTAATTCCGATGCAATTTCTGTGTTTCATCGTCAATGGGAAGGTCCAAGGGATACAGTAAACCTGCAGAGGTGCATCAGAATGTAAAACTGGTGACACAGGAAACGCTAAAAACATAGACAGTAGGAAGACTCAGTCTTCCTGTACTTAAGTCGGCATTGTGTCTCTTATATTTAATTCCGATGCTATTTCTGTGTTTCATCGTCACTGTGAAGGACCAAGGGATACAGTAAACCTGCAGAGGTGCATCAGAATGTAAAACTCGTGACACAGGAAACGCTCAAAACATAGACAGTAGGAAGACTTAGTCTTCCTGTACTTAAGTCGGCATTGTGTCTCTTATATTTAATTTCGATGCAATTTCTGTGTTTCATCGTCACTGTGAAGGTCCAAGGGATACAGTAAACCTGTAGAGGTGCATCGGAATGTAAAACTGGTGACACAGGAAACGCTCAAATTATAGACAGTAGGAAGACTCAGTCTTCCTATACTTAAGTCAGCATTGTGTCTCTTATATTTAATTCCGATGCAATTTCTGTGTTTCATCGTCAATGGGAAGGTCCAAGGGATACAGTAAACCTGCAGAGGTGCATCAGAATGTAAAACTGGTGACACAGGAAACGCTAAAAACATAGACAGCAGGAAGACTCAGTCTTCCTGTGCTTAAGTCGGCATTGTGTCTCTTATATTTAATTCCGATGCAATTTCTGTGTTTCATCGTCAATGGGAAGGTCCAAGGGATACAGTAAACCTGCAGAGGTACATCGGAATGTAAAACTGATGACACAGGAAACGCTCAAATCATTGACAGTAGGAAGACTCTGTGTTCCTGTACTTAAGTCCGCATTGTGTATCTTATATTTAAATCCGATGCAATTTCTGTTTTTCATCGTCAATGGGAAGGTCCAAGGGATACAGTAAACCTGCAGAGGTGCATCGGAATGTAAAACTGGTCACTCAGGAAACGCTCAAATCATAGACAGTAGGAAGACTCAGTCTTCCTGTACTTAAGACGGCATTGTGACTCTTATATTTAATTCCGATGCAATTTATGATTTTCATCGACAATGGGAAGGTGCAAGAGATACAGTAAACCGCCAGAGGTGCATCGGAATGTAAAACTGGTGACACAGGAATCGCTCAAAACATAGACAGTAGTAAAACTCAGTCTTCTTGTACTTAAGTCGGCATTGTGTCTCTTATATTTAATTTCACTGCAATTTGTGTGTTTCATCACCAATGGGATGGTCCAGGGGATACAGTAAACCTGCAGATGTGCATCGGAATGTAAAACTGGTGACACAGGAAACGCTCAAAACATTGACTGTAAGAAGACTGTTTTCTTGTACTTAAGTCGGCATGTGTCTCTTATATTAATTCCGATGCAATTTCTGTATTTCATCGTCAATGGGAAGGTCCAAGGGATACAGTAAACCTGCAGAGGTGCATCAGAATGTAAAACTGGTGACACAGGAAACGCTCAAAACATAGACAGTAGGAAGACTCAGTCTTCCTGTACTTAAGTCGGCATTGTGTCTTATATTTAATTCCGATGCAATTTCTGAGTTTCATCGTCAATGGGAAGGTCCAAGGGATACAGTAAACCTGCAATGGTGCATCGGAATGTAAAACTAGTGACACAGGAAACGCTCTAAACATAGACAGTAGGAAGACTCAGTCATCCTGTACTTAAGACGGCATTGTGTCTCTTATATTTAATTCCGATACTATTTCTGTGTTTCATCGTCACTGTGAAGGACCGAGGGATACAGTAAACCTGCAGAGGTGCATCAGAATGTAAAACTCGTGACACAGGAAACGCTCAAAACATAGACAGTAGGAAGACTTAGTCTTCCTGTACTTAAGTCGGCATTGTGTCTCTTATATTTAATTTCGATGCAATTTCTGTGTTTCATCGTCACTGTGAAGGTCCAAGGGATACAGTAAACCTGTAGAGGTGCATCGGAATGTAAAACTGGTGACACAGGAAACGCTCAATTTATAGACAGTAGGAAGACTCAGTCTTCCTATACTTAAGTCAGCATTGTGTCTCTTATATTTAATTCCGATGCAATTTCTGTGTTTCATCGTCAATGGGAAGGTCCAAGGGATACAGTAAACCTGCAGAGGTGCATCAGAATGTAAAACTGGTGACACAGGAAACGCTAAAAACATAGACAGCAGGAAGACTCAGTCTTCCTGTGCTTAAGTCGGCATTGTGTCTCTTACATTTAATTCCGATGCAATTTCTGTGTTTCATCGTCAATGGGAAGGTCCATGGGATACAGTAAACCTGCAGAGGTGCATCGGAATGTTAAACTAGTGACACAGGAAACACTCAAAACATAGACAGTAGGAAGACTCAGTCTTCCTGTACTTAAGTCGGCATTGTGTCTCTTATATTTAATTCCGATGCAATTTCTGTGTTTCATCGTCAATGGGAAGGTCGAAGGGATACAGTAAACCTGCAGAGGTGCATCGGAATGTAAAACTGGTGACACATGAAACGCTCAAAACATAGACAGTAGGAAGACTCAGTCTTCCTGTACTTAAGTCGGCATTGTGTCTCTTATATTTATTTCCGATTAAATTTCTGTGTTTAATCGTGAATGGGAAGGTCGAAGGGATATAGTAAACATGCAGAGGTGCATCGAAAAGTAAAACTGATGACACAGGAAACGCTCAAAACATAGACAGTAGGGAGACTTAGTCTTCCTGTACTTAAGTCGGCATTGTGTCTCTTATATTTAATTTTGATGCAATTTGTGTGTTTCATCGCCAATGGGAAGGTCCAAGGGATACAGTAAACCTGCAGAGGTGCATCGGAATGTAAAACTGGTGACACAGGAAACGCTCAAATCATAGACAGTAGGAAGACTCAGTCTTCCTGTACTTAAGACGGCATTGTGACTCTTATATTTAATTCCGATGCAATTTCTGATTTTCATCGTCAATGGGAAGGTCCAAGGGATACAGTAAACCTGCAGAGGTACATCGGAATGTAAAACTGATGACACAGGAAACGCTCAAATCATTGACAGTAGGAAGACTCTGTGTTCCTGTACTTAAGTCGGCATTGTGTATCTTATATTTAAATCCGATGCAATTTCTGTTTTTCATCGTCAATGGGAAGGTCCAAGGGATACAGTAAACCTGCAGAGGTGCATCGGAATGTAAAACTGGTCACTCAGGAAACGCTCAAATCATAGACAGTAGGAAGACTCAGTCTTCCTGTACTTAAGACGGCATTGTGACTCTTATATTTAATTCCGATGCAATTTCTGATTTTCATCGTCAATGGGAAGGTCCATGGGATACAGTAAACCTACAGAGGTGCATCGGAATGTAAAACTACTGACACAGGAAACGCTCAAAACACAGACAGTAGGAAGACTCATTCTTCCTGTACTTAAGTCGGCATTGTGTCTCTTATATTTTTTTACGATTAAATTTCTGTGTTTCATCGTGAATGGGAAGGTCCAAGGGATATAGTAAACATGCAGAGGTGCATCGGAAAGTTAAACTGATGACACAGGAAACGCTCAAAACATAGACAGTAGGGAGACTTAGTCTTCCTGTACTTAAGTCGGCATTGTGTATCTTATATTTAAATCCGATTCAATTTCTGTTTTTCATCGTCAATGGGAAGGTCCAAGGGATACAGTAAACCTGCAGAGGTGCATCGGAATGTAAAACTGGTGACTCAGGACACGCTCAAATCATAGACAGTAGGAAGACTCAGTCTTCCTGTACTTAAGACGGCATTGTGACTCTTATATTTAATTCCGATGCAATTTCTGATTTTCATCGTCAATGGGAAGGTCCAAGGGATACAGTAAACCTGCAGAGGTACATCGGAATGTAAAACTGATGACACAGGAAACGCTCAAAACATTGACAGTAGGAAGACTCTGTGTTCCTGTACTTAAGTCGGCATTGTGTCTCTTATATTTAATTCCGATGCAATTTCTGTGTTTCATCGTCAATGGGAAGGTCCAAGGGATACAGTAAACCTGCAAAGGTGCATCCGAATGTAAAACTGGTGACACAGGAAACGCTCAAAACATAGACAGTAGGAAGTCTCAGACTTCCAGTACTTAAGTCGGCATTGTGTCTCTTATATTTAATTCCGATGCGATTTCTGTGTTTCATCGACAATGGGAAGGTTCAAGGGTTACAGTAAACCGCCAGAGGTGCATCGGAATGTAAAACTGGTGACACAGGGATCGCTCAAAAGATAGATAGTACGATAACTCAGTCTTCCTGTACTTAAGTCGGCATTGTGTCTCTTATATTTAATTTCGATGCAATTTGTGTGTTTCATCGCCAATGGGATGGTCCAGGGGATACAGTAAACCTGCAGATGTGCATCGGAATGTAAAACTGGTGACACAGGAAACGCTCAAAACATTGACTGTAAGAAGACTGTTTTCTTGTACTTAAGTCGGCATTGTGTCTCTTATATTTAATTCCGATGCAATTTCTGTGTTTCGTCGTCAATGGGAAGGTCCAATAGATACAGTAAACCCACAGAGGTGCATCAGAATGTAAAACAGGTAACACAGGAAACGCTCAAAACATAGACAGTAGGAAGACTCAGTCTTCCTGTACTTAAGTCGGCATTGTGTCTCTTATATTTAATTCCGATGCAATTTCTGTGTTTCATCGTCAATGGGAAGGTCCAAGGGATACAGTAAACCTGCAAAGGTGCATCGGAATGTAAAACTAGTGACACAGGAAACGCTCAAAATATAGACAGTAGGAAGACTCAGTCTTCCTGTACTTAAGTCGGCATTGTGTCTCTTATATTTAATTCCGATGCTATTTCTGTGTTTCATCGTCACTGTGAAGGACCAAGGGATACAGTAAACCTGCAGAGGTGCATCAGAATGTAAAACTGGTGACACAGGAAACGCTCAAAACATAGACAGTAGGAAGACTCAGTCTTCCTGTACTTAAGTCGGCATTGTGTCCCTTATATTTATTTCCGATGAAATATCTGTGTTTCATCGTGAATGGGAAGGTCCAAGGGATATAGTAAACCTGCAGAGGTGCATCGGAAAGTAAAACTGATGACACAGGAAACGCTTAAAGCATAGACAGTAGGAAGACTTAGTCTTCCTGTACTTAAGTCGGCATTGTGTCTCTTAAATTTAATTCCGATGCAATTTCTGATTTTCATCGTCAATGGGAAGGTCCAAGGGATACAGTAAACCTGCAGAGGTACATCGGAATGTAAAACTGATGACACAGGAAACGCTCAAATCATTGACAGTAGGAAGACTCAGTCTTCCTGTACTTAAGTTGGCATTGTGTCTCTTATATTTAATTCCGATGCAATTTCTGTGTTTCATCGTCAATGGGAAGGTCCAAGGGATACAGTAAACCTGCAGAGGTGCATCCGAATGTAAAACTGGTGACACAGGAATCGCTCAAAACATAGACAATAGGAAAACTCAGTCTTCCTGTACTTAAGTCGGCATTGTGTCTCATATATTTAATTTCGATGCAATTTGTGTGTTTCATCGCCAATGGGATGGTTCAGGGGATACAGTAAACCTGCAGATGTGCATTGGAATGAAAAACTGGTGACACAGGAAACGCTCAAAACATTGACTGTAAGAAGACTGTTTTCTTGTACTTAAGTCGGCATTGTGTCTCTTATATTTAATTCCGATGCAATTTCTGTGTTTCATCGTCAATGGGAAGGTCCAAGG
The DNA here is from genome assembly GCF_023898315.1 of Schistocerca nitens. Taxonomy (NCBI): domain Eukaryota; kingdom Metazoa; phylum Arthropoda; class Insecta; order Orthoptera; family Acrididae; genus Schistocerca; species Schistocerca nitens. The sequence goes on along the minus strand of NC_064618.1, from coordinate 10,585,128 downwards.
GATACAGTAAACCTGCAAAGGTGCATCGGAATGTAAAACTAGTGACACAGGAAACGCTCAAAACATAGACAGTAGGAAGACTCAGTCTTCCTGTACTTAAGTCGGCATTGTGTCTCTTATATTTAATTCCGATGCTATTTCTGTGTTTCATCGTCACTGTGAAGGTCCAAGGGATACAGTAAACCTGCAGAGGTGCATCAGAATGTAAAACTGGTGACACAGGAAACGCTCAAATCATAGACAGTAGGAAGACTCAGTCTTCCTGTACTTAAGTCGGCATTGTGTCTCTTATATTTATTTCCGATGAAATATCTGTGTTTCATCGTGAATGGGAAGGTCCAAGGGATATAGTAAACATGCAGAGGTGCATCGGAAAGTAAAACTGATGACACAGGAAACGCTCAAAACATAGACAGTAGGAAGACTTAGTCTTCCTGTACTTAAGTCGGCATTGTGTCTCTTATATTTAATTCCGATGCAATTTCTGTGTTTCATCGTCAATGGGAAGGTCCAAGGGATACAGTAAACCTGCAGAGGTGCAACAGAATGTAAAACTGGTGACACAAGAAACGCTCAAAACATAGACAGTAGGAAGACTCAGTCTTCCTGTACTTAAGTCGGCATTGTGTCTCTTATATTTAATTCCGATGCAATTTCTGTGTTTCATCGTCAATGGGAAGGTCCAAGGGATACAGTAAACCTGCAATGGTGCATCGGAATGTAAAACTAGTGTCACAGGAAACGCTCTAAACATAGACAGTAGGAAGCCTCAGTCATCCTGTACTTAAGTCGGCATTGTGTCTCTTATATTTAATTCCGATGCTATTTCTGTGTTTCATCGTCACTGTGAAGGACCAAGGGATACAGTAAACCTGCAGAGGTGCATCAGAATGTATATTTAATTTCGATGCAATTTCTGTGTTTCATCGTCACTGTGAAGGTCCAAGGGATACAGTAAACCTGTAGAGATGCATCGGAATGTAAAACTGGTGACACAGGAAACGCTCAAAACATAGACAGTAGGAAGACTCAGTCTTCCTGTACTTAAGTCGGCATTGTGTCTCTTATATTTAATTCCGATGCAATTTCTGTGTTTCATCGTCAATGGGAAGGTCCAAGGGATACAGTAAGCCTGCAGAGGTGCATCAGAATGTAAAACTGGTGACACAGGAAACGCTCAAAACATAGACAGTAGGAAGACTCAGTCTTCCTGTACTTAAGTCGGCATTGTGTCTCTTATATTTAATTCCGATGCAATTTCTGTGTTTCATCGTCAATGGGAAGGTCCAAGGGATACAGTAAACCTGCAAAGGTGCATCGGAATGTAAAACTAGTGACACAGGAAACGCTCAAAACATAGACAGTAGGAAGACTCAGTCTTCCTGTACTTAAGTCGGCATTGTGTCTCTTATATTTAATTCCGATGCTATTTCTGTGTTTCATCGTCACTGTGAAGGTCCAAGGGATACAGTAAACCTGCAGAGGTGCATCAGAATGTAAAACTGGTGACACAGGAGACGCTCAAAACATAGACAGTAGGAAGACTCAGTCTTCCTGTACTTAAGTCGGCATTGTGTCTCTTATATTTATTTCCGATGAAATATCTGTGTTTCATCGTGAATGGGAAGGTCCAAGGGATATAGTAAACCTGCAGAGGTGCATCGGAAAGTAAAACTGATGACACAGGAAACCCTCAAAACATAGACAGTAGGAAGACTTAGTCTTCCTGTACTTAAGTCGGCATTGTGTCTCTTATATTTAATTCCGATGCAATTTGTGTGTTTCATCGTCAATGGGAAGGTCCAAGGGATACAGTAAACCTGCAGAGGTGCATCAGAATGTAAAACTGGTGACACAGGAAACGCTAAAAACATAGACAGTAGGAAGACTCAGTCTTCCTGTACTTAAGTCGGCATTGTGTCTCTTACATTTAATTCCGATGCAATTTCTGTGTTTCATCGTCAATGGGAAGGTCTAAGGGATACAGTAAACCTACAGAGGTGCATCGGAATGTAAAACTAGTGACACAGGAAACGCTCAAAACATAGACAGTAGGAAGAGTCATTCTTCCTGTACTTAAGTCGGCATTGTGTCTCTTATATTTAATTCCGATGCAATTTCTGTGTTTCATCGTCAATGGGAAAGTCGAAGGGATACAGTAAATCTGCAGAAGTACATCGGAATGTAAAACTGGTGACACAGGAAACGCTCAAAACATAGACAGTAGGAAGACTCAGTCTTCCTGTACTTAAGTCGGCATTGTGTCTCTTATATTTATTTCCGATTAAATTTCTGTGTTTCATCGTGAATGGGAAGGTCCAAGGGATATAGTAAACATGCAGAGGTGCATCGGAAAGTAAAACTGATGACTCAGGAAACGCTCAAAACATAGACAGTAGGGACACTTAGTCTTCCTGTACTTTAGTCGGCATTGTGTATCTTATATTTAAATCCGATGCAATTTCTGTTTTTCATCGTCAATGGGAAGGTCCAAGGGATACAGTAAACCTGCAGAGGTGCATCGGAATGTAAAACTGGTGACTCAGGACACGCTCAAATCATAGACAGTAGGAAGACTCAGTCTTCCTGTACTTAAGACGGCATTGTGACTCTTATATTTAATTCCGATGCAATTTCTGATTTTCATCGTCAATGGGAAGGTCCAAGGGATACAGTAAACCTGCAGAGGTACATCGGAATGTAAAACTGATGACACAGGAAACGCTCAAAACATTGACAGTAGGAAGACTCTGTGTTCCTGTACTTAAGTCGGCATTGTGTCTCTTATATTTAATTCCGATGCAATTTCTGTGTTTCATCGTCAATGGGAAGGTCCAAGGGATACAGTAAACCTGCAAAGGTGCATCCGAATGTAAAACTGGTGACACAGGAAACGCTCAAAACATAGACAGTAGGAAGTCTCAGACTTCCTGTACTTAAGTCGGCATTGTGTCTCTTATATTTAATTCCGATGCGATTTCTGTGTTTCATCGACAATGGGAAGGTTCAAGGGTTACAGTAAACCGCCAGAGGTGCATCGGAATGTAAAACTGGTGACACAGGGATCGCTCAAAAGATAGATAGTACGATAACTCAGTCTTCCTGTACTTAAGTCGGCATTGTGTCTCTTATATTTAATTTCGATGCAATTTGTGTGTTTCATCGCCAATGGGATGGTCCAGGGGATACAGTAAACCTGCAGATGTGCATCGGAATGTAAAACTGGTGACACAGGAAACGCTCAAAACATTGACTGTAAGAAGACTGTTTTCTTGTACTTAAGTCGGCATTGTGTCTCTTATATTTATTTCCGATGCAATTTCTGTGTTTCGTCGTCAATGGGAAGGTCCAATAGATACAGTAAACCTGCAGAGGTGCATCAGAATGTAAAACAGGTAACAGAGGAAACGCTCAAAACATAGACAGTAGGAAGACTCAGTCTTCCTGTACTTAAGTCGGCATTGTGTCTCTTATATTTAATTCCGATGCAATTTCTGTGTTTCATCGTCAATGGGAAGGTCCAAGGGATACAGTAAACCTGCAAAGGTGCATCGGAATGTAAAACTAGTGACACAGGAAACGCTCAAAACATAGACAGTAGGAAGACTCAGTCTTCCTGTACTTAAGTCGGCATTGTGTCTCTTATATTTAATTCCGATGCTATTTCTGTGTTTCATCGTCACTGTGAAGGACCAAGGGATACAGTAAACCTGCAGAGGTGCATCAGAATGTAAAACTGGTGACACAGGAAACGCTCAAAACATAGACAGTAGGAAGACTCAGTCTTCCTGTACTTAAGTCGGCATTGTGTCTCTTATATTTATTTCCGATGAAATATCTGTGTTTCATCGTGAATGGGAAGGTCCAAGGGATATAGTAAACCTGCAGAGGTGCATCGGAAAGTAAAACTGATGACACAGGAAACGCTTAAAGCATAGACAGTAGGAAGACTTAGTCTTCCTGTACTTAAGTCGGCATTGTGTCTCTTAAATTTAATTCCGATGCAATTTCTGATTTTCATCGTCAATGGGAAGGTCCAAGGGATACAGTAAACCTGCAGAGGTACATCGGAATGTAAAACTGATGACACAGGAAACGCTCAAATCATTGACAGTAGGAAGACTCAGTCTTCCTGTACTTAAGTTGGCATTGTGTCTCTTCTATTTAATTCCGATGCAATTTCTGTGTTTCATCGTCAATGGGAAGGTCCAAGGGATACAGTAAACCTGCAGAGGTGCATCCGAATGTAAAACTGGTGACACAGGAATCGCTCAAAACATAGACAATAGGAAAACTCAGTCTTCCTGTACTTAAGTCGGCATTGTGTCTCTTATATTTAATTTCGATGCAATTTGTGTGTTTCATCGCCAATGGGATGGTTCAGGGGATACAGTAAACCTGCAGATGTGCATTGGAATGAAAAACTGGTGACACAGGAAACGCTCAAAACATTGACTGTAAGAAGACTGTTTTCTTGTACTTAAGTCGGCATTGTGTCTCTTATATTTAATTCCGATGCAATTTCTGTGTTTCATCGTCAATGGGAAGGTCCAAGGGATACAGTAAACCTGCAAAGGTGCATCGGAATGTAAAACTAGTGACACAGGAAACGCTCAAAACATAGACAGTAGGAAGACTCAGTCTTCCTGTACTTAAGTCGGCATTGTGTCTCTTATATTTAATTCCGATGCTATTTCTGTGTTTCATCGTCACTGTGAAGGTCCAAGGGATACAGTAAACCTGCAGAGGTGCATCAGAATGTAAAACTGGTGACACAGGAAACGCTCAAATCATAGACAGTAGGAAGACTCAGTCTTCCTGTACTTAAGTCGGCATTGTGTCTCTTATATTTATTTCCGATGAAATATCTGTGTTTCATCGTGAATGGGAAGGTCCAAGGGATATAGTAAACATGCAGAGGTGCATCGGAAAGTAAAACTGATGACACAGGAAACGCTCAAAACATAGACAGTAGGAAGACTTAGTCTTCCTGTACTTAAGTCGGCATTGTGTCTCTTATATTTAATTCCGATGCAATTTCTGTGTTTCATCGTCAATGGGAAGGTCCAAGGGATACAGTAAACCTGCAGAGGTGCAACAGAATGTAAAACTGGTGACACAAGAAACGCTCAAAACATAGACAGTAGGAAGACTCAGTCTTCCTGTACTTAAGTCGGCATTGTGTCTCTCATATTTAATTCCGATGCAATTTCTGTGTTTCATCGTCAATGGGAAGGTCCAAGGGATACAGTAAACCTGCAATGGTGCATCGGAATGTAAAACTAGTGTCACAGGAAACGCTCTAAACATAGACAGTAGGAAGACTCAGTCATCCTGTACTTAAGTCGGCATTGTGTCTCTTATATTTAATTCCGATGCTATTTCTGTGTTTCATCGTCACTGTGAAGGACCAAGGGATACAGTAAACCTGCAGAGGTGCATCAGAATGTGTATTTAATTTCGATGCAATTTCTGTGTTTCATCGTCACTGTGAAGGTCCAAGGGATACAGTAAACCTGTAGAGATGCATCGGAATGTAAAACTGGTGACACAGGAAACGCTCAAAACATAGACAGTAGGAAGACTCAGTCTTCCTGTACTTAAGTCGGCATTGTGTCTCTTATATTTAATTCCGATGCAATTTCTGTGTTTCATCGTCAATGGGAAGGTCCAAGGGATACAGTAAGCCTGCAGAGGTGCATCAGAATGTAAAACTGGTGACACAGGAAACGCTCAAAACATAGACAGTAGGAAGACTCAGTCTTCCTGTACTTAAGTCGGCATTGTGTCTCTTATATTTAATTCCGATGCAATTTCTGTGTTTCATCGTCAACGGGAAGGTCCAAGGGATACAGTAAACCTGCAAAGGTGCATCGGAATGTAAAACTAGTGACACAGGAAACGCTCAAAACATAGACAGTAGGAAGACTCAGTCTTCCTGTACTTAAGTCGGCATTGTGTCTCTTATATTTAATTCCGATGCTATTTCTGTGTTTCATCGTCACTGTGAAGGTCCAAGGGATACAGTAAACCTGCAGAGGTGCATCAGAATGTAAAACTGGTGACACAGGAGACGCTCAAAACATAGACAGTAGGAAGACTCAGTCTTCCTGTACTTAAGTCGGCATTGTGTCTCTTATATTTATTTCCGATGAAATATCTGTGTTTCATCGTGAATGGGAAGGTCCAAGGGATATAGTAAACCTGCAGAGGTGCATCGGAAAGTAAAACTGATGACACAGGAAACCCTCAAAACATAGACAGTAGGAAGACTTAGTCTTCCTGTACTTAAGTCGGCATTGTGTCTCTTATATTTAATTCCGATGCAATTTGTGTGTTTCATCGTCAATGGGAAGGTCCAAGGGATACAGTAAACCTGCAGAGGTGCATCAGAATGTAAAACTGGTGACACAGGAAACGCTAAAAACATAGACAGTAGGAAGACTCAGTCTTCCTGTACTTAAGTCGGCATTGTGTCTCTTATATTTAATTCCGATGCAATTTCTGTGTTTCATCGTCAATGGGAAAGTCGAAGGGATACAGTAAATCTGCAGAAGTACATCGGAATGTAAAACTGGTGACACAGGAAACGCTCAAAACATAGACAGTAGGAAGACTCAGTCTTCCTGTACTTAAGTCGGCATTGTGTCTCTTATATTTATTTCCGATTAAATTTCTGTGTTTCATCGTGAATGGGAAGGTCCAAGGGATATAGTAAACATGCAGAGGTGCATCGGAAAGTAAAACTGATGACTCAGGAAACGCTCAAAACATAGACAGTAGGGACACTTAGTCTTCCTGTACTTTAGTCGGCATTGTGTATCTTATATTTAAATCCGATGCAATTTCTGTTTTTCATCGTCAATGGGAAGGTCCAAGGGATACAGTAAACCTGCAGAGGTACATCGGAATGTAAAACTGATGACACAGGAAACGCTCAAATCATTGACAGTAGGAAGACTCAGTCTTCCTGTACTTAAGTTGGCATTGTGTCTCTTATTTTTAATTCCGATGCAATTTCTGTGTTTCATCGTCAATGGGAAGGTCCAAGGGATACAGTAAACCTGCAGAGGTGCATCCGAATGTAAAACTGGTGACACAGGAATCGCTCAAAACATAGACAGTAGGAAAACTCAGTCTTCCTGTACATAAGTCGGCATTGTGTCTCTTATATTTAATTTCGATGCAATTTGTGTGTTTCATCGCCAATGGGATGGTTCAGGGGATACAGTAAACCTGCAGATGTGCATCGGAATGAAAAACTGGTGACACAGGAAACGCTCAAAACATTGACTGTAAGAAGACTGTTTTCTTGTACTTAAGTCGGCATTGTGTCTCTTATATTTAATTCCGATACAATTTCTGTGTTTCATCGTCAATGGGAAGGTCCAAGGGATACAGTAAACCTGCAGAGGTGCAACAGAATGTAAAACTGGTGACACAGGAAACGCTCAAACATAGACAGTAGGAAGACTCAGTCTTCCTGTACTTAAGTCGGCATTGTGTCTCTTATATTTAATTTCGATGCAATTTCTGTGTTTCATCGTCACTGTGAAGGTCCAAGGGATACAGTAAACCTGTAGAGGTGCATCGGAATGTAAACCGGTGACACAGGAAACGCTCAAAACATAGACAGTAGGAAGACTCAGTCTTCCTGTACTTAAGTCGGCATTGTGTCTCCTATATTTAATTCCGATGCAATTTCTCTGTATCATCGTCAATGGGAAGGTCCAAGGGATACAGTAAGCCTGCAGAGGTGCATCAGAATGTAAAACTGGTGACACAGGAATCGCTCAAAACATAGACAGTAGGAAGACTCAGTCTTCCTGTACTTAAGTCGGCATTGTGTCTCTTATATATAATTCCGATGCAATTTCTGTGTTTCATCGTCAATGGGAAGGTCCAAGGGATACAGTAAACCTGCAAAGGTGCATCGGAATGTAAAACTAGTGACACAGGAAACGCTCAAAACATAGACAGTAGGAAGACTCAGTCTTCCTGTACTTAAGTCGGCATTGTGTCTCTTATATTTAATTCCGATGCTATTTCTGTGTTTCATCGTCACTGTGAAGGTCCAAGGGATACAGTAAACCTGCAGAGGTGCATCAGAATGTAAAACTGGTGACACAGGAAACGCTCAAATCATAGACAGTAGGAAGACTCAGTCTTCCTGTACTTAAGTCGGCATTGTGTCTCTTATATTTAATTCCGATGCAATTTCTGTGTTTCAACGTCAATGGGAAGGTCCAAGGGATACAGTAAACCTGCAATGGTGCATCGGAATGTAAAACTAGAGTCACAGGAACCGCTCTAAACATAGACAGTAGGAAGACTCAGTCATCCTGTACTTAAGTCGGCATTGTGTCTCTTGTATTTAATTCCGATGCTATTTCTGTGTTTCATCGTCACTGTGAAGGACCAAGGGATACAGTAAACCTGCAGAAGTACATCGGAATGTAAAACTGGTGACACAGGAAACGCTCAAAACATAGACAGTAGGAAGACTCAGCCTTCCTGTACTTAAGTCGGCATTGTGTCTCTTATATTTATTTCCGATTAAATTTCTGTGTTTCATCGTGAATGGGAGGGTCCAAGGGATATAGTAAACATGCAGAGGTGCATCGGAAAGTAAAACTGATGACTCAGGAAACGCTCAAAACATAGACAGTATGGACACTTAGTCTTCCTGTACTTAAGTCGGCATTGTGTATCTTATATTTAAATCCGATGCAATTTCTGTTTTTCATCGTCAATGGGAAGGTCCAAGGGATACAGTAAACCTGCAGAGGTACATCGGAATGTAAAACTGATGACACAGGAAACGCTCAAATCATTGACAGTAGGAAGACTCAGTCTTCCTGTACTTAAGTTGGCATTGTGTCTCTTATATTTAATTCCGATGCAATTTCTGTGTTTCATCGTCAATGGGAAGGTCCAAGGGATACAGTAAACCTGCAGAGGTGCATCGGAATGTAAAACTGGTGACACAGGAATCGCTCAAAACATAGACAGTAGGAAAACTCAGTCTTCCTGTACTTAAGTCGGCATTGTGTCTCTTATATTTAATTTCGATGCAATTTGTGTGTTTCATCGCCAATGGGATGGTTCAGGGGATACAGTAAACCTGCAGATGTGCATCGGAATGAAAAACTGGTGACACAGGAAACGCTCAAAACATTGACTGTAAGAACACTGTTTTCTTGTACTTAAGTCGGCATTGTGTCTCTTATATTTAATTCCGATACTATTTCTGTGTTTCATCGTCAATGGGAAGGTCCAAGGGATACAGTAAACCTGCAGAGGTGCAACAGAATGTAAAACTGGTGACACAGGAAACGCTCAAAAATAGACAGTAGGAAGACTCAGTCTTCCTGTACTTAAGTCGGCATTGTGTCTCTTATATTTAATTTCGATGCAATTTCTGTGTTTCATCGTCACTGTGAAGGTCCAAGGGATACAGTAAACCTGTAGAGGTGCATCGGAATGTAAACCGGTGACACAGGAAACGCTCAAAACATAGACAGTAGGAAGACTCAGTCTTCCTGTACTTAAGTCGGCATTGTGTCTCTTATATTTAATTCCGATGCAATTTCTCTGTTTCATCGTCAATGGGAAGGTCCAAGGGATACAGTAAGCCTGCAGAGGTGCATCAGAATGTAAAACTGGTGACACAGGAATCGCTCAAAACATAGACAGTAGGAAGACTCAGTCTTCCTGTACTTAAGTCGGCATTGTGTCTCTTATATTTAATTCCGATGCAATTTCTGTGTTTCATCGTCAATGGGAAGGTCCAAGGGATACAGTAAACCTGCAAAGGTGCATCGGAATGTAAAACTAGTGACACAGGAAACGCTCAAAACATAGACAGTAGGAAGACTCAGTCTTCCTGTACTTAAGTCGGCATTGTGTCTCTTATATTTAATTCCGATGCTATTTCTGTGTTTCATCGTCACTGTGAAGGTCCAAGGGATACAGTAAACCTGCAGAGGTGCATCAGAATGTAAAACTGGTGACATAGGAAACGCTCAAATCATAGACAGTAGGAAGACTCAGTCTTCCTGTACTTAAGTCGGCATTGTGTCTCTTATATTTAATTCCGATGCAATTTCTGTGTTTCAACGTCAATGGGAAGGTCCAAGGGATACAGTAAACCTGCAATGGTGCATCGGAATGTAAAACTAGTGTCACAGGAAACGCTCTAAACATAGACAGTAGGAAGACTCAGTCATCCTGTACTTAAGTCGGCATTGTGTCTCTTATATTTAATTCCGATGCTATTTCTGTGTTTCATCGTCACTGTGAAGGACCAAGGGATACAGTAAACCTGCAGAGGTGCATCAGAATGTAAAACTGGTGACACAGGAAACGCTCAAAACATAGACAGTAGGAAGACTCAGTCTTCCTGTACTTAAGTCGGCATTGTGTCTCTTATATTTAATTCCGATGCAATTTCTCTGTTTCATCGTCAATGGGAAGGTCCAAGGGATACAGTAAGCCTGCAGAGGTGCATCAGAATGTAAAACTGGTGACACAGGAATCGCTCAAAACATAGACAGTAGGAAGACTCAGTCTTCCTGTACTTAAGTCGGCATTGTGTCTCTTATATTTAATTCCGATGCAATTTCTGTGTTTCATCGTCAATGGGAAGGTCCAAGGGATACAGTAAACCTGCAAAGGTGCATCGGAATGTAAAACTAGTGACACAGGAAACGCTCAAAACATAGACAGTAGGAAGACTCAGTCTTCCTGTACTTAAGTCGGCATTGTGTCTCTTATATTTAATTCCGATGCTATTTCTGTGTTTCATCGTCACTGTGAAGGTCCAAGGGATACAGTAAACCTGCAGAGGTGCATCAGAATGTAAAACTGGTGACACAGGAAACGCTCAAATCATAGACAGTAGGAAGACTCAGTCTTCCTGTACTTAAGTCGGCATTGTGTCTCTTATATTTAATTCCGATGCAATTTCTGTGTTTCAACGTCAATGGGTAGGTCCAAGGGATACAGTAAACCTGCAATGGTGCATCGGAATGTAAAACTAGTGTCACAGGAAACGCTCTAAACATAGACAGTAGGAAGACTCAGTCATCCTGTACTTAAGTCGGCATTGTGTCTCTTATATTTAATTCCGATGCTATTTCTGTGTTTCATCGTCACTGTGAAGGACCAAGGGATACAGTAAACCTGCAGAGGTGCATCAGAATGTAAAACTGGTGACACAGGAAACGCTCAAAACATAGACAGTAGGAAGACTCAGTCTTCCTGTACTTAAGTCGGCATTGTGTCTCTTATATTTATTTCCGATGAAATATGTGTGTTTCATCGTGAATGGGAAGGTCCAAGGGATATAGTAAACCTGCAGAGGTGCATCGGAAAGTAAAACTGATGACACAGGAAACGCTCAAAACATAGACAGTAGGAAGACTTAGTCTTCCTGTACTTAAGTCGGCATTGTGTCTCTTATATTTAATTCCGATGCAATTTCTGTGTTTCATCGTCAATGGGAAAGTCGAAGGGATACAGTAAACCTGCAGAAGTACATCGGAATGTAAAACTGGTGACACAGGAAACGCTCAAAGCATAGACAGTAGGAAGAGTCAGTCTTCCTGTACTTAAGTCGGCATTGTGTCTCTTATATTTATTTCCGATTAAATTTCTGTGTTTCATCGTGAATGGGAAGGTCCAAGGGATATAGTAAACATGCAGAGGTGCATCGGAAAGTAAAACTGATGACTCAGGAAACGCTCAAAACATAGACAGTAGGGACACTTAGTCTTCCTGTACTTAAGTCGGCATTGTGTATCTTATATTTAAATCCGATGCAATTTCTGTTTTTCATCGTCAATGGGAAGGTCCAAGGGATACAGTAAACCTGCAGAGGTGCATCGGAATGTAAAACTGGTGACTCAGGAAACGCTCAAATCATAGACAGTAGTAAGACTCAGTCTTCCTGTACTTAAGACGGCATTGTGACTCTTATATTTAATTCCGATGCAATTTCTGATTTTCATCGTCAATGGGAAGGTCCAAGGGGTACAGTAAACCTGCAGAGGTACATCGGAATGTAAAACTGATGACACAGGAAACGATCAAATCATTGACAGTAGGAAGACTCAGTCTTCCTGTACTTATGTCGGCATTGTGTCTCTTATATTTAATTCCGATGCAATTTCTGTGTTTCACCGTCAATGGGAAGGTCCAAGGGATACAGTAAACCTGCAGAGGTGCATCCGAATGTAAAACTGGTGACACAGGAAACGCTCAAAACATAGACAGTAGGAAGAGTCAGTCTTCCTGTACTTAAGTCGGCATTGTGTCTCTTATATTTAATTCCGATGCGATTTCTGTGTTTCATCGACAATGGGAAGATGCAAGGGATACAGTAAACCGCCAGAGGTGCATCGGAATGTAAAACTCGTGACACAGGAATCGCTCAAAACATAGACAGTAGGAAAACTCAGTCTTCTTGTACTTAAGTCGGCATTGTGCCTCTTATATTTAATTTCACTGCAATTTGTGTGTTTCATCGCCAATGGGATGGTCCAGGGGATACAGTAAATCTGCAGATGTGCATCGGAATGTAAAACTGGTGACACAGGAAACGCTCAAAACATTGACTGTAAGAAGACTGTTTTCTTGTACTTAAGTCGGCATGTGTCTCTTATATTTAATTCCGATGCAATTTCTGTGTTTCATCGTCAATGGGAAGGTCCAAGGGATACAGTAAGCCTGCAGAGGTGCATCAGAATGTAAAACTGGTGACACAGGAATCGCTCAAAACATAGACAGTAGGAAGACTCAGTCTTCCTGTACTTAAGTCGGCATTGTGTCTCTTATATTTAATTCCGATGCAATTTCTGTGTTTCATCGTCAATGGGAAGGTCCAAGGGATACAGTAAACCTGCAAAGGTGCATCGGAATGTAAAACTAGTGACACAGGAAACGCTCAAAACATAGACAGTAGGAAGACTCAGTCTTCCTGTACTTAAGTCGGCATTGTGTCTCTTATATTTAATTCCGATGCTATTTCTGTGTTTCATCGTCACTGTGAAGGTCCAAGGGATACAGTAAACCTGCAGAGGTGCATCAGAATGTAAAACTGGTGACACAGGAAACGCTCAAATCATAGACAGTAGGAAGACTCAGTCTTCCTGTACTTAAGTCGGCATTGTGTCTCTTATATTTAATTCCGATGCAATTTCTGTGTTTCAACGTCAATGGGTAGGTCCAAGGGATACAGTAAACCTGCAATGGTGCATCGGAATGTAAAACTAGTGTCACAGGAAACGCTCTAAACATAGACAGTAGGAAGACTCAGTCATCCTGTACTTAAGTCGGCATTGTGTCTCTTATATTTAATTCCGATGCTATTTCTGTGTTTCATCGTCACTGTGAAGGACCAAGGGATACAGTAAACCTGCAGAGGTGCATCAGAATGTAAAACTGGTGACACAGGAAACGCTCAAAACATAGACAGTAGGAAGACTCAGTCTTCCTGTACTTAAGTCGGCATTGTGTCTCTTATATTTATTTCCGATGAAATATCTGTGTTTCATCGTGAATGGGAAGGTCCAAGGGATATAGTAAACCTGCAGAGGTGCATCGGAAAGTAAAACTGATGACACAGGAAACGCTCAAAACATAGACAGTAGGAAGACTTAGTCTTCCTGTACTTAAGTCGGCATTGTGTCTCTTATATTTAATTCCGATGCAATTTCTGTGTTTCATCGTCAATGGGAAAGTCGAAGGGATACAGTAAACCTGCAGAAGTACATCGGAATGTAAAACTGGTGACACAGGAAACGCTCAAAGCATAGACAGTAGGAAGAGTCAGTCTTCCTGTACTTAAGTCGGCATTGTGTCTCTTATATTTATTTCCGATTAAATTTCTGTGTTTCATCGTGAATGGGAAGGTCCAAGGGATATAGTAAACATGCAGAGGTGCATCGGAAAGTAAAACTGATGACTCAGGAAACGCTCAAAACATAGACAGTAGGGACACTTAGTCTTCCTGTACTTAAGTCGGCATTGTGTATCTTATATTTAAATCCGATGCAATTTCTGTTTTTCATCGTCAATGGGAAGGTCCAAGGGATACAGTAAACCTGCAGAGGTGCATCGGAATGTAAAACTGGTGACTCAGGAAACGCTCAAATCATAGACAGTAGTAAGACTCAGTCTTCCTGTACTTAAGACGGCATTGTGACTCTTATATTTAATTCCGATGCAATTTCTGATTTTCATCGTCAATGGGAAGGTCCAAGGGGTACAGTAAACCTGCAGAGGTACATCGGAATGTAAAACTGATGACACAGGAAACGATCAAATCATTGACAGTAGGAAGACTCAGTCTTCCTGTACTTATGTCGGCATTGTGTCTCTTATATTTAATTCCGATGCAATTTCTGTGTTTCACCGTCAATGGGAAGGTCCAAGGGATACAGTAAACCTGCAGAGGTGCATCCGAATGTAAAACTGGTGACACAGGAAACGCTCAAAACATAGACAGTAGGAAGAGTCAGTCTTCCTGTACTTAAGTCGGCATTGTGTCTCTTATATTTAATTCCGATGCGATTTCTGTGTTTCATCGACAATGGGAAGATGCAAGGGATACAGTAAACCGCCAGAGGTGCATCGGAATGTAAAACTCGTGACACAGGAATCGCTCAAAACATAGACAGTAGGAAAACTCAGTCTTCTTGTACTTAAGTCGGCATTGTGCCTCTTATATTTAATTTCACTGCAATTTGTGTGTTTCATCGCCAATGGGATGGTCCAGGGGATACAGTAAATCTGCAGATGTGCATCGGAATGTAAAACTGGTGACACAGGAAACGCTCAAAACATTGACTGTAAGAAGACTGTTTTCTTGTACTTAAGTCGGCATGTGTCTCTTATATTTAATTCCGATGCAATTTCTGTGTTTCATCGTCAATGGGAAGGTCCAAGGGATACAGTAAACCTGCAGAGGTGCATCAGAATGTAAAACTGGTGACACATGAAACGCTCAAAACATAGACAGTAGGAAGACTCAGTCTTCCTGTACTTAAGTCGGCATTGTGTCTCTTATATTTAATTCCGATGCAATTTCTGTGTTTCATCGTCAATGGGAAGGTCCAAGGGATACAGTAAACCTGCAATGGTGCATCGGAATGTAAAACTAGTGACACAGGAAACGCTCTAAACATAGACAGTAGGAAGACTCAGTCATCCTGTACTTAAGACGGCATTGTGTCTCTTATATTTAATTCCGATGCTATTTCTGTGTTTCATCGTCACTGTGAAGGACCAAGGGATACAGTAAACCTGCAGAGGTGCATCAGAATGTAAAACTCGTGACACAGGAAACGCTCAAAACATAGACAGTAGGAAGACTTAGTCTTCCTGTACTTAAGTCGGCATTGTGTCTCTTATATTTAATTTCGATGCAATTTCTGTGTTTCATCGTCAGTGTGAAGGTCCAAGGGATACAGTAAACCTGTAGAGGTGCATCGGAATGTAAAACTGGTGACACAGGAAACGCTCAAATTATAGACAGTAGGAAGACTCAGTCTTCCTATACTTAAGTCGGCATTGTGTCTCTTATATTTAATTCCGATGCAATTTCTGTGTTTCATCGTCAATGGGAAGGTCCAAGGGATACAGTAAACCTGCAGAGGTGCATCAGAATGTAAAACTGGTGACACAGGAAACGCTAAAAACATAGACAGCAGGAAGACTCAGTCTTCCTGTACTTAAGTCGGCATTGTGTCTCTTACATTTAATTCCGATGCAATTTCTGTGTTTCATCGTCAATGGGAAGGTCCAAGGGATACAGTAAACCTGCAGAGGTGCATCGGAATGTAAAACTAGTGACACAGGAAACACTCAAAACATAGACAGTAGGAAGACTCAGTCTTCCTGTACTTAAGTCGGCATTGTGTCTCTTATATTTAATTCCGATGCAATTTCTGTGTTTCATCGTCAATGGGAAGGTCGAAGGGATACAGTAAACCTGCAGAGGTGCATCGGAATGTAAAACTGGTGACACAGGAAACGCTCAAAACATAGACAGTAGGAAGACTCAGTCTTCCTGTACTTAAGTCGGCATTGTGTCTCTTATATTTATTTCCGATTAAATTTCTGTGTTTCATCGTGAATGGGAAGGTCGAAGGGATATAGTAAACATGCAGAGGTGCATCGAAAAGTAAAACTGATGACACAGGAAACGCTCAAATCATAGACAGTAGGGAGACTTAGTTTTCCTGTACTTAAGTCGGCATTGTGTCTCTTATATTTAATTTCGATGCAATTTGTGTGTTTCATCGCCAATGGGAAGGTCCAAGGGATACAGTAAACCTGCAGAGGTGCATCGGAATGTAAAACTGGTGACACAGGAAACGCTCAAATCATAGACAGTAGGAAGACTCAGTCTTCCTGTACTTAAGACGGCATTGTGACTCTTATATTTAATTCCGATGCAATTTCTGATTTTCATCGTCAATGGGAAGGTCCAAGGGATACAGTAAACCTGCAGAGGTACATCGGAATGTAAAACTGATGACACAGGAAACGCTCAAATCATTGACAGTAGGAAGACTCTGTGTTCCTGTACTTAAGTCGGCATTGTGTATCTTATATTTAAATCCGATGCAATTTCTGTTTTTCATCGTCAATGGGAAGGTCCAAGGGATACAGTAAAGCTGCAGAGGTGCATCGGAATGTAAAACTGGTCACTCAGGAAACGCTCAAATCATAGACAGTAGGAAGACTCAGTCTTCCTGT
Source organism: Schistocerca nitens (assembly GCF_023898315.1). Classification (NCBI taxonomy): domain Eukaryota; kingdom Metazoa; phylum Arthropoda; class Insecta; order Orthoptera; family Acrididae; genus Schistocerca; species Schistocerca nitens. Next base: position 10,568,364 of record NC_064618.1, on the reverse strand, counting down.
ACTTAAGACGGCATTGTGACTCTTATATTTAATTCCGATGCAATTTCTGATTTTCATCGTCAATGGGAAGGTCCAAGGGATACAGTAAACCTACAGAGGTGCATCGGAATGTAAAACTACTGACACAGGAAACGCTCAAAACATAGACAGTAGGAAGACTCATTCTTCCTGTACTTAAGTCGGCATTGTGTCTCATATTTAATTCCGATGCAATTTCTGTGTTTCATCGTCAATGGGAAGGTCGAAGGGATACAGTAAACCTGCAGAGGTGCATCGGAATGTAAAACTGGTGACACAGGAAACGCTCAAAACATAGACAGTAGGAAGACTCAGTCTCCCTGTACTTAAGTCGGCATTGTGTCTCTTATATTTTTTTACGATTAAATTTCTGTGTTTCATCGTGAATGGGAAGGTCCAAGGGATATAGTAAACATGCAGAGGTGCATCGGAAAGTAAAACTGATGACACAGGAAACGCTCAAAACATAGACAGTAGGGAGACTTAGTCTTCCTGTACTTAAGTCGGCATTGTGTATCTTATATTTAAATCCGATGCAATTTCTGTTATTCATCGTCAATGGGAAGGTCCAAGGGATACAGTAAACCTGCAAAGGTGCATCGGAATGTAAAACTGGTGACTCAGGAAACGCTCAAATCATAGACAGTAGGAAGACTCAGTCTTCCTGTACTTAAGACGGCATTGTGACTCTTATATTTAATTCCGATGCAATTTCTGATTTTCATCGTCAATGGGAAGGTCCAAGGGATACAGTAAACCTGCAGAGGTACATCGGAATGTAAAACTGGTGACACAGGAAACGCTCAAAACATTGACTGCAAGAAGACTGTTTTCTTGTACTTAAGTCGGCATTGTGTCTCTTATATTTAATTCCGATGCAATTTCTGTGTTTCATCGTCAATGGGAAGGTCCAAGGGATACAGTAAACCTGCAGAGGTGCATCAGAATGTAAAACTGGTGACACAGGAAACGCTCAAAACATAGACAGTAGGAAGACTCAGTCTTCCTGTACTTAAGTCGGCATTGTGTCTCTTATATTTAATTCCGATGCAATTTCTGTGTTTCATCGTCAATGGGAAGGTCCAAGGGATACAGTAAACCTGCAGAGGTACATCGGAATGTAAAACTGATGACACAGGAAACGCTCAAATCATTGACAGTAGGAAGACTCAGTCTTCCTGTACTTAAGTCGGCATTGTGTCTCTTATATTTAATTCCGATGCAATTTCTGTGTTTCATCGTCAATGGGAAGGTCCAAGCGATACAGTAAACCTGCAGAGGTGCATCCGAATGTAAAACTGGTGACACAGGAATCGCTCAAAACATAGACAGTAGGAAAACTCAGTCTTCCTGTTCATAAGTCGGCATTGTGTCTCTTATATTTAATTTCGATGCAATTTGTGTGTTTCATCGCCAATGGGATGGTTCAGGGGATACAGTAAACCTGCAGATGTGCATCGGAATGAAAAACTGGTGACACAGGAAACGCTCAAAACATTGACTGAAAGAAGACTGTTTTCTTGTACTTAAGTCGGCATTGTGTCTCTTATATTTAATTCCGATGCAATTTCTGTGTTTCATCGTCAATGGGAAGGTCCAAGGGATACAGTAAACCTGCAGAGGTGCATCAGAATGTAAAACTGGTGACACAGGAAACGCTCAAAACATAGACAGTAGGAAGACTCAGTCTTCCTGTACTTAAGTCGGCATTGTGTCTCTTATATTTAATTCCGATGCAATTTCTGTGTTTCATCGTCAATGGGAAGGTCCAAGGGATACAGTAAACCTGCAAAGGTGCATCGGAATGTAAAACTAGTGACACAGGGAACGCTCAAAACATAGACAGTAGGAAGACTCAGTCTTCCTGTACTTAAGTCGGCATTGTGTCTCTTATATTTAATTCCGATGCTATTTCTGTGTTTCATCGTCACTGTGAAGGACCAAGGGATACAGTAAACCTGCAGAGATGCATCAGAATGTAAAACTGGTGACACAGGAAACGCTCAAAACATAGACAGTAGGAAGTCTCAGTCTTCCTGTACTTAAGTCGGCATTGTGTCTCTTATATTTATTTCCGATGCAATTTCTGTTTTTCATCGTCAATGGGAAGGTCCAAGGGATACAGTAAACCTGCAGAGGTACATCGGAATGTAAAACTGGTGACTCAGGAAACGCTCAAATCATAGACAGTAGGAAGACTCAGTCTTCCTGTACTTAAGACGGCATTGTGACTCTTATATTTAATTCCGATGCAATTTCTGATTTTCATCGTCAATGGGAAGGTCCAAGGGATACAGTAAACCTGCAGAGGTGCATCGGAATGTAAAACTGATGACACAGGAAACGCTCAAATCATTGACAGTAGAAGACTCAGTCTTCCTGTACTTAAGTCGGCATTGTGTCTCTTATATTTAATTCCGATGCAATTTCTGTGTTTCATCGTCAATGGGAAGGTCCAAGGGATACAGTAAACCTGCAGAGGTGCATCCGAATGTAAAACTGGTGACACAGGAAACGTTCAAAACATAGAGAGTAGGAAGTCTCAGAATTCCTGTACTTAAGTCGGCATTGTGTCTCTTATATTTAATTCCGATGCGATTTCTGTGTTTCATCGACAATGGGAAGGTGCAAGGGTTACAGTAAACCGCCAGAGGTGCATCGGAATGTAAAACTGGTGACACAGGAATCGCTCAAAGCATAGACAGTAGGAAAACTCAGTCTTCCTGTACTTAAGTCGGCATTGTGTCTCTTATATTTAATTTCGATGCAATTTGTGTGTTTCATCGCCAATGGGATGGTTCAGGGGATACAGTAAACCTGCAGATGTGCATCGGAATGAAAAGCTGGTGACACAGGAAACGCTCAAAACATTGTCTGTAAGAAGACTGTTTTCTTGTACTTAAGTCGGCATTGTGTCTCTTATATTTAATTCCGATGCAATTTCTGTGTTTCATCGTCAATGGGAAGGTCCATGGGATACAGTAAACCTGCAGAGGTGCATCAGACTGTAAAACTCGTGACACAGGAAACGCTCAAAACATAGACAGTAGGAAGACTCAGTCTTCCTGTACTTAAGTCGGCATTGTGTCTCTTATATTTAATTCCGATGCAATTTCTGTGTTTCATCGTCAATGGGAAGGTCCAAGGGATACAGTAAACCTGCAAAGGTGCATCGGAATGTAAAACTAGTGACACAGGAAACGCTCAAAACATAGACAGTAGGAAGACTCAGTCTTCCTGTGCTTAAGTCGGCATTGTGTCTCTTATATTTAATTCCGATGCTATTTCTGTGTTTCATCGTCACTGTGAAGGACCAAGTGATACAGTAAACCTGCAGAGGTGCATCAGAATGTAAAACTGGTGACACAGGAAACGCTCAAAACATAGACAGTAGGAAGACTCAGTCTTCCTGTACTTAAGTCGGCATTGTGTCTCTTATATTTATTTCCGATGCAATTTCTGTTTTTCATCGTCAATGGGAAGATCCAAGGGATACAGTAAACCTGCAGAGGTGCATCGGAATGTAAAACTGGTGACTCAGGAAACGCTCAAATCATAGACAGTAGGAAGACTCAGCCTTCCTGTACTTAAGTTGGCATTGTGACTCTTATATTTAATTCCGATGCAATTTCTGATTTTCATCGTCAATGGGAAAGTCCAAGGGATAGAGTAAACCTGCAGAGGTGCATCGGAATGTAAAACTGATGACACAGGAAACGCTCAAATCATTGACAGTAGCAAGACTCAGTCTTCCTGTACTTAAGTCGGCATTGTGTCTCTTATATTTAATTCCGATGCAATTTCTGTGTTTCATCGTCAATGGGAAGGTCCAAGGGATACAGTAAACCTGCAGAGGTGCATCGGAATGTAAAACTGGTGACACAGGAAACGCTCAAAACATAGACAGTAGGAAGACTCAGTCTTCCTGTACTTAAGTCGGCATTGTGTCTCTTATATTTATTTCCGATTAAATTTTTGTGTTTCATCGTGAATGGGAAGGTCCAAGGGATATAGTAAACATGCAGAGGAGCATCGGAAAGTAAAACTGATAACACAGGAAACGCTCAAAACATAGACAGTAGGAAGACTTAGTCTTCCTGTACTTAAGTCGGCATTGTGTCTCTTATATTTAATTCCGATGCAATTTCTGTTTTTCATCGTCAATGGGAAGGTGCAAGGGATACAGTAAACCTGCAGAGGTGCATCAGAATGTAAAACTGGTGACACAGGAAACGCTCAAAACATAGACCGTAAGAAGACTCAGTTTTCTTGTACATAAGTCGGCGTTGTGTCTCTTATATTTAATTCCGATGCAATTTCTGTGTTTCATCGACAATGGGAAGGTGCAAGGGATACAGTGAACCGCCAGAGGTGCATCGGAATGTAAAACTGGTGACACAGGAATCGCTCAAAACATAGACAGTAGGAAAACTCAGTCTTCCTGTACTTAAGTCGGCATTGTGTCTCTTATATTTAATTTCGATGCAATTTGTGTGTTTCATCGTCAATGGGATCGTCCAGGGGATACAGTAAACCTGCAGATGTGCATCGGAATGTAAACCTGGTGACACAGGAAACGCTCAAAGCATTGACTGTAAGAAGACTCAGTCTTCCTGTACTTAAGTCGGCATTGTGTCTCTTATATTTAATTCCGATGCTATTTCTGTGTTTCATGGTCACTGTGAAGGACCAAGGGATACACTAAACCTGTAGAGGTGCATCGGAAAGTAAAATTGGTGACACAGGAAACGCTCAAATTATAGACAGTAGGAAAACTCAGTCTTCCTGTACTTAAGTCGGCATTGTGTCTCTTATATTTAATTCCGATGCAATTTCTGTGTTTCATCGTCAATGGGAAGGTCCAAGGGATACAGTAAACCTGCAGAGTTGCATCAGAATGTAAAACTGGTGACACAGGAAACGCTCAAAACATAGACAGAGAAAGACTCAGTCTTCCTGTACTTAAGACAGCATTGTGACGCTTATATTTAATTCCGATGCAATTTCTGATTTTCATCGTCAATGGGAAGGTCCAAGGGATACAGTAAACCTGCAGAGGTGCATCCGAATGTAAAACTGGTGACACAGGAAACGCTCAAAACATAGACAGTAGGAAGTCTCAGACTTCCTGTACTTAAGTCGGCATTGTGTCTCTTATATTTAATTCCGATGGGATTTCTGTGTTTAATCGACATTGGGAAGGTGCAAGGGATACAGTAAAACTGCAAAGGTGCATCGGAATGTAAAACGAGTGACCCAGGAAACGCTCAAAACATAGACAGTAGGAAGACTCAGTCTTCCTGTACTTAAGTCGGCATTGTGTCTCTTATATTTAATTCCGATGCTATTTCTGTGTTTCATCGTCACTGTGAAGGACCAAGGGATACAGTAAACCTGCAGAGGTGCATCGGAATGTAAAACTGGTGACACAGGAAACGCTCAAAACATAGACAGTAGGAAGACTCAGTCTTCCTGTACTTAAGTCGGCATTGTGACTCTTATATTTAATTCCGATGCTATTTCTGTGTTTCATGGTCACTGTGAAGGACCAAGGGATACACTAAACCTGTAGAGGTGCATCGGAAAGTAAAATTGGTGACACAGGAAACGCTCAAATTATAGACAGTAGGAAAACTCAGTCTTCCTGTACTTAAGTCGGCATTGTGTCTCTTATATTTAATTTCGATGCAATTTGTGTGTTTCATCGCCTTTCGGATGGTCCAGGGGATACAGTAAACTTGCAGATGTGCATCGGAATGTAAAACTGGTGACACAGGAAACGCTCAAAACATTGACTGTAAGAAGACTGTTTTCTTGTACTTAAGTCGGCATTGTGTCTCTTATATTTAATTCCGATGCAATTTCTGTGTTTCATCGTGAATGGGAAGGGCCATGGGATACAGTAAACCTGCAGAGGTGCATCAGAATGTAAAACTGGTGACACAGGAAACGCTCAAAACATAGACAGTAGGAAGACTCAGTCTTCCTATACTTAAGTCGGCATTGTGTGTCTTATATTTAATTCCGATGCTATTTCTGTGATTCATCGTCAATGGGAAGGTCCAAGGAATACAGTAAAACTGCAAAGGTGCATCGGAATGTAAAACTAGTGACCCAGGAAACGCTCAAAACATAGACAGTAGGAAGACTCAGTCTTCCTGTACTTAAGTAGGCATTGTGTCTCTTATATTTAATTCCGATGCTATTTCTGTGTTTCATCGTCACTGTGAAGGACCAAGGGATACAGTAAACCTGCAGAGGTGCATCGGAATGTAAAACTGGTGACACAGGAAACGCTCAAAACATAGACAGTACGAAAACTCAGTCTTCTTGTACTTAAGTCGGCATTGTGTCTCTTATATTTAATTTCGATGCAATTTGTGTGTTTCATCGCCAATGGGATGGCTCAGGGGATACAGTAAACCTGCAGATGAGCATCGGAATGAAAAACTGGTGACACAGGAAACGCTCAAAACATTGACTGTAAGAAGACTGTTTTATTGTACTTAAGTCGGCATTGTGTCTCTTATATTTAATTCCGATGCAATTTCTGTGTTTCATCGTCAATGGGAAGGTCCATGGGATACAGTAAACCTGCAGAGGTGCATCAGAATGTAAAACTCGTGACACAGGAAACGCTCAAAACATAGACAGTAGGAAGACTCAGTCTTCCTGTACTTAAGTCGGCATTGTGTCTCTTATATTTAATTCCGATGCAATTTCTGTGTTTCATCGTCAATGGGAAGGTCCAAGGGATACAGTAAACCTGCAAAGGTGCATCGGAATGTAAAACTAGTGACACAGGAAACGCTCAAAACATAGACAGTAGGAAGACTCAGTCTTCCTGTGCTTAAGTCGGCATTGTGTCACTTATATTTAATTCCGATGCTATTTCTGTGTTTCATCGTCACTGTGAAGGACCAAGTGATACAGTAAACCTGCAGAGGTGCATCAGAATGTAAAACTGGTGACACAGGAAACGCTCAAAACATAGACAGTAGGAAGACTCAGTCTTCCTGTACTTAAGTCGGCATTGTGTCTCTTATATTTATTTCCGATGCAATTTCTGTTTTTCATCGTCAATGGGAAGATCCAAGGGATACAGTAAACCTGCAGAGGTGCATCGGAATGTAAAACTGGTGACTCAGGAAACGCTCAAATCATAGACAGTAGGAAGACTCAGCCTTCCTGTACTTAAGTTGGCATTGTGACTCTTATATTTAATTCTGATGCAATTTCTGATTTTCATCGTCAATGGGAAAGTCCAAGGGATAGAGTAAACCTGCAGAGGTGCATCGGAATGTAAAACTGATGACACAGGAAACGCTCAAATCATTGACAGTAGCAAGACTCAGTCTTCCTGTACTTAAGTCGGCATTGTGTCTCTTATATTTAATTCCGATGCAATTTCTGTGTTTCATCGTCAATGGGAAGGTCCATGGGATACAGTAAACCTGCAGAGGTGCATCGGAATGTAAAACTGGTGACACAGGAAACGCTCAAAACATAGACAGTAGGAAGACTCAGTCTTCCTGTACTTAAGTCGGCATTGTGTCTCTTATATTTATTTCCGATTAAATTTTTGTGTTTCATCGTGAATGGGAAGGTCCAAGGGATATAGTAAACATGCAGAGGAGCATCGGAAAGTAAAACTGATAACACAGGAAACGCTCAAAACATAGACAGTAGGAAGACTTAGTCTTCCTGTACTTAAGTCGGCATTGTGTCTCTTACATTTAATTCCGATGCAATTTCTGTTTTTCATCGTCAATGGGAAGGTGCAAGGGATACAGTAAACCTGCAGAGGTGCATCAGAATGTAAAACTGGTGACACAGGAAACGCTCAAAACATAGACCGTAAGAAGACTCAGTTTTCTTGTACTTAAGTCGGCGTTGTGTCTCTTATATTTAATTCCGATGCAATTTCTGTGTTTCATCGACAATGGGAAGGTGCAAGGGATACAGTAAACCGCCAGAGGTGCATCGGAATGTAAAACTGGTGACACAGGAATCGCTCAAAACATAGACAGTAGGAAAACTCAGTCTTCCTGTACTTAAGTCGGCATTGTGTCTCTTATATTTAATTTCGATGCAATTTGTGTGTTTCATCGCCAATGGGATCGTCCAGGGGATACAGTAAACCTGCAGATGTGCATCGGAATGTAAAACTGGTGACACAGGAAACGCTCAAAACATTGACTGTAAGAAGACTGTTTTCTTGTACTTAAGTCGGCATTGTGTCTCTTATATTTAAGTCCGATGCAATTTCTGTGTTTCATCGTGAATGGGAAGGGCCAAGGGATACAGTAAACCTGCAGAGGTGCATCAGAATGTAAAACTGGTGACACAGGAAACGCTCAAAACATAGACAGTAGGAAGACTCAGTCTTCCTATACTTAAGTCGGCATTGTGTGTCTTATATTTAATTCTGATGCAATTTCTGTGTTTCATCGTCAATGGGAAGGTCCAAGGGATACAGTAAACCTGCAAAGGTGCATCGGAATGTAAAACTAGTGACCGAGGAAACGCTCAAAACATAGACAGTAGGAAGACTCAGTCTTACTGTACTTAAGTCGGCATTGTGTCTCTTATATTTAATTCCGATGCTATTTCTGTGTTTCATGGTCACTGTGAAGGACCAAGGGATACACTAAACCTGTAGAGGTGCATCGGAAAGTAAAATTGGTGACACAGGAAACGCTCAAATTATAGACAGTAGGAAAACTCAGTCTTCCTGTACTTAAGTCGGCATTGTGTCTCTTATATTTAATTCCGATGCAATTTCTGTGTTTCATCGTCAATGGGAAGGTCCAAGGGATACAGTAAACCTGCAGAGTTGCATCAGAATGTAAAACTGGTGACACAGGAAACGCTCAAAACATAGACAGAGAAAGACTCAGTCTTCCTGTACTTAAGACAGCATTGTGACTCTTATATTTAATTCCGATGCAATTTCTGATTTTCATCGTCAATGGGAAGGTCCAAGGGATACAGTAAACCTGCAGAGGTGCAGCCGAATGTAAAACTGGTGACACAGGAAACGCTCAATACATAGACAGTAGGAAGTCTCAGACTTCCTGTACTTAAGTCGGCATTGTGTCTCTTATATTTAATTCCGATGGGATTTCTGTGTTTAATCGACAATGGGAAGGTGCAAGGGATACAGTAAAACTGCAAAGGTGCATCGGAATGTAAAACTAGTGACCCAGGAAACGCTCAAAACATAGACAGTAGGAAGACTCAGTCTTCCTGTACTTAAGTCGGCATTGTGTCTCTTATATTTAATTCCGATGCTATTTCTGTGTTTCATCGTCACTGTGAAGGACCAAGGGATACAGTAAACCTGCAGAGGTGCATCGGAATGTAAAACTGGTGACACAGGAAACGCTCAAAACATAGACAGTAGGAAGACTCAGTCATCCTGTACTTAAGTCGGCATTGTGTCTCTTATATTTAATTCCGATGCTATTTCTGTGTTTCATGGTCACTGTGAAGGACCAAGGGATACACTAAACCTGTAGAGGTGCATCGGAAAGTAAAATTGGTGGCACAGGAAACGCTCAAATTATAGACAGTAAGAAAACTCAGTCTTCCTGTACTTAAGTCGGCATTGTGTCTCTTATATTTAATTTCGATGCAATTTGTGTGTTTCATCGCCAATGGGATGGTCCAGGGGATACAGTAAACTTGCAGATGTGCATCGGAATGTAAAACTGGTGACACAGGAAACGCTCAAAACATAGACAGTAGGAAGACTCAGTCTTCCCATACTTAAGTCGGCATTGTGTGTCTTATATTTAATTCCGATGCAATTTCTGTGTTTCATCGTCAATGGGAAGGTCCAAGGAATACAGTAAAACTGCAAAGGTGCATCGGAATGTAAAACTAGTGACCCAGGAAACGCTCAAAACATAGACAGTAGGAAGACTCAGTCTTCCTGTACTTAAGTCGGTATTGTGTCTCTTATATTTAATTCCGATGCTATTTCTGTGTTTCATCGTCACTGTGAAGGACCAAGGGACACAGTAAACCTGCAGAGGTGCATCGGAATGTAAAACTGGTGACACAGGAAACGCTCAAAACATAGACAGTAGGAAGACTCAGTCTTCCTGTACTTAAGTCGGCATTGTGTCCCTTATATTTATTTCCGATTAAATTTCTGTGTTTCATCGTGAATGGGAAGGTCCAAGGGATATAGTAAACATGCAGAGGTGCACCGGAAAGTAAAACTGATGACACAGGAAACGCTCAAAACATAGACAGTAGGGAGACTTAGTCTTCCTGTACTTAAGTCGGCATTGTGTATCTTATATTTAAATCCGATGCAATTTCTGTTTTTCATCGTCAATGGGAAGGTCCAAGGGATACAGTAAACCTTCAGAGGTGCATCGGAATGTAAAACTGGTGACACAGGAAACGCTCAAAACATAGAGAGTAGGAAGTCTCAGACTTCCTGTACTTAAGTCGGCATTGTGTCTCTTAAATTTAATTCCGATGCAATTTCTGTGTTTCATCGTCAATGGGAAGGTCCAAGGGATACAGTAAACCTGCAAAGGTGCATCGGAATGTAAAACTAGTGACACAGGAAACGCTCAAAGCATAGACAGAGGGAAGACTCAGTCTTCCTGTACTTAAGTCGGCATTGTATCTCTTATATTTAATTCCGATGCTATTTCTGTGTTTCATCGTCACTGTGAAGGACCAAGGGATACAGTAAACCTGCAGAGGTGCATCAGAATGTAAAACTGGTGACACAGGAAACGCTCAAAACATAGACAGTAGGAAGACTCAGTCTTCCTGTACTTAAGTCGGCATTGTGTCTCTTATATTTATTTCCGATGAAATATCTGTGTTTCATCGTGAATGGGAAGGTCCAAGGGATATAGTAAACCTGCAGAGGTGCATCGGAAAGTAAAACTGATGACACAGGAAACGCTCAAAACATAGACAGTAGGAAGACTTAGTCTTCCTGTACTTAAGTTGGCATTGTGTCTCTTATATTTAATTTCGATGCAATTTCTGTGTTTCATCGTCACTGTGAAGGTCCAAGGGATACAGTAAACCTGTAGAGTTGCATCGGAATGTAAAACTGGTGACACAGGAAACGCTCAAATTATACACAGTAGGAAGACTCAGTCCTCCTGTACTTAAGTCGGCATTGTGTCTCTTATATTTATTTCCGATGCAATTTCTGTGTTTCATCGTCAAAGGGAAGGTCCAAGGGATACAGTAAACCTGCAGAGGTGCATCAGAATGTAAATCTGGTGACACAGGAAACGCTAAAAACATAGACAGCAGGAAGACTCAGTCTTCCTGTACTTAAGTCGGCATTGTGTCTCTTATATTTATTTCCGATTAAATATCTGTGTTTCATCGTCAATGGGAAGGTCGAAGGGATACAGTAAACCTGCAGAGGTGCATCGGAATGTAAAACTGGTGACACAGGAAACGCTCAAATCATAGACAGTAGGAAGACTCAGTCTTCCTGAACTTAAGTCGGCATTGTGTCTCTTATATTTAATTCCGATGCAATTTCTTTGTTTCATCGTCAATGGGAAGGTCCAAGGGATACAGTAAACCTGCAGAGGTGCATCGGAATGTAAAACTGGTGACACAGGAAACGCTCAAAACATAGACAGTAGGAAGACTCAGTCTTCCTGTACTTAAGTCGGCATTGTGTCTCTTATATTTATTTCCGATTAAATTTCTGTGTTTCATCGTGAATGGGAAGGTCGAAGGGATAGAGTAAACATGCAGACGTGCATCGAAAAGTAAAACTGATGACACAGGAAACGCTCAAAACATAGACTGTAGGGAGACTTAGTCTTCCTGTACTTAAGTGGGCATTGTGTCTCTTATATTTAATTCCGATGCAATTTCTGTGTTTCATCATCACTGTGAAGGTCCAAGGGATACAGTAAACCTGTAGAGGTGCATCGGAAAGTAAAATTGGTGACACAGGAAACGGTCAAATTATAGACAGTAGGAAAACTCAGGCTTCCTGTACTTAAGTCGGCATTGTGTCTCTCATTTTTAACTCCGATGCAATTTCTGTGTTTCATCGTCAATGGGAAGGTCCAAGGGATACAGTAAACCTGCAGAGTTGCATCAGAATGTAAAACTGGTGACACAGGAAACGCTCAAAACATAGACAGTAGAAAGACTCAGTCTTCCTGTACTTAAGCCGGCATTGTGTCTCTTATATTTATTTCCGATTAAATATCTGTGTTTCATCGTCAATGGGAAGGTCGAAGGGATACAGTAAACCTGCAGAGGTGCATCGGAATGTAAAACTGGTGACACAGGAAACGCTCAAAACATAGACAGTAGGAAGACTCAGTCTTCCTGTACTTAAGTCGGCATTGTGTCTCTTATATTTAATTCCGATGCAATTTCTGTGTTTCATCGTCAATGGGAAGGTCCAAGGGATACAGTAAACCAGCAGAGGTGCATCGGAATGTAACACTAGTGACACAGGAAACGCTCAAAACATAGACAGTAGGAAGACTCAGTCTTCCTGTACTGAAGTCGGCATTGTGTCTCTTATAATTAATTCCGATGCAATTTCTGTGTTTCATCGTCAATGGGAAGGTCCAAGGGATACAGTAAACCTGCAGAGGTGCATCAGAATGTAAAACTGGTGACACAGGAAACGCTAGAAACATAGACAGTAGGAAGACTCAGTCTTCCTGTACTTAAGTCGGCATTGTGTCTCTTACATTTAATTCCGATGCAATTTCTGTGTTTCATCGTCAATGGGAAGGTCCAAGGGATACAGTAAACCTGCAGAGGTGCATCGGAATGTAAAACTGGTGACACAGGAAACGCTCAACACATTGACCGTAAGAAGACTGTTTTCTGGTACTTAAGTCGGCATTGTGTCTCTTATATTTAATTCCGATGCAATTTCTGTGTTTCATCGTCAATGGGAAGGTCGAAAGGATACAGAAAACCTGCAGAGGTGCATCAGAATGTAAAACTGGTGACACAGGAAACGCTGAAAACATAGCCAGTAGGAAGACTCAGTCTTCCTGTACTTAAGTCGGCATTGTGTCTCTTATATTTATTTCCGATTACATTTCTGTGTTTTATCGTGAATGGGAAGGTCCAAGGGATATAGTAAACATGCAGAGGTGCATCGGAAAGTAAAACTGATGACACAGGAAACGCTCAAAACATAGACAGTAGGGAGACTTAGTCTTCCTGTACTTAAGCCGGCATTGTGTCTCTTATACTTAATTCCGATGCAATTTGTGTGTTTCATCGCCAATGGGAAGGACCAAGGGATACAGTAAACCTGCAGAGGTGCATCGGAATGTAAAACTGGTGACACAGGAAACGCTCAACACTTTGACCGTAAGAAGACTGTTTTCCGGTACTTAAGTCGGCATTGTGTCTCTTATATTTAATTCCGATGCAATTTCTGTGTTTCATTGTCACTGTGAAGGTCCAAGGGATACAGTAAACCTGTAGAGGTGCATCGGAATGTAAAATTTGTGACACAGGAAACGCTCAAATTATAGACAGTAGGAAGACTCAGTCTTCCGGTACTTAAGTCGGCATTGTGTATCTTTTATTTAAATCCGATGCAATTTCTGTGTTTCATCGTCAGTGGGAAGGTCCAAGGGATACAGTATACCTGAAGAGGTACATCAGAATGTAAAACTAGTGAGACAGGAAACGCTCAAAACATAGACAGTAGTAAGCCTCAGTCTTCCTGTATATAAGTCGGCATTGTGTCTCTTATATTTAATATCGATGCAATCTGTGTGTTTAATGGCCAATGAGAAGGTCCAAGGGATACAGTAATCATGCAGAGGTGCATCGGAATGTAAAACTGGTGACACAGGATACGCTCAAAACATTGACCGTAAGAAGACTGTTCTCTGGTACTTAAGACGGCATTGTGTCTCTTATATTTAATTCCGTTGCAATTTCTGTGTTTCATCGTCACTGTGAAGGTCCAAGTGATACAGTAAACCTGTAGAGGTGCGTCAGAATGTACAACTGGTGACACAGGAAACGCTCAAGTTATGGACAGTAGGAAGACTCAGTCTTCCTGTACTTAAGTCGGCATTGTGTCTCTTATATTTAATTCCGATGCAATTTCTGTGTTTCATCGTCAATGGGAAGGTCCAAGGGATACAGTAAACCTGCAGAGGTGCATCAGAATGTAAAACTGGTGACATAGGAAACGCTCAAAACATAGACTGTAGGAAGACTCAGTCTTCCTGTACTTAAGTCGGCATTGTGTACTCTTATATTTAATTCCGATGCAATTTCTGTGTTTCAACGTCAATGGGAAGGTCCAAGGGATACGGAAAACCTGAAGAGGTGCATCGGAATGTAAAACTAGTGGGACAGGAAACGCTCAAAACATAGACAGTAGGAAGCCTCAGTCTTCATGTACTTAAGACGGCATTGTGTCTCTTATATTTAATTCCGATGCAGTTTCTGTGTTTCATCGTCAATGGGAAGGTCCAAGGGATACAGTAACCTGCAGAGGTGCATCCGAATGTAAAACTGGTGACACAGGAAACGCTCAAAACATAGACATTAGGAAGACTGAGTCTTCCTGTACTTAAGTCGGCATTGTGTCTCTTATATTTAATTCCGATGCGATTTCTGTGTTTCATCGACAATGGGAAGGTGCAAGGGATACAGTAAACCTGCAGAGGTGCATCGGAATGTAAAACTGGTGACACAGGAAACGCTGAAAACATAGACCGTAGGAAGACTCAGTCTTCCTGTACTTAAGTCGGCATTGTGTCTCTTATATTTATTTCCGATTACATTTCTGTGTTTTATCGTGAATGGGAAGGTCCACGGGATATAGTAAACATGCAGAGGGGCATCGGAAAGTAAAACTGATGACACAGGAAACGCTCAAAACATAGACAGTAGGGAGACTTAGTCTTCCTGTACTTAAGTCGGCATTGTGTCTCTTATATTTAATTCCGATGCAATTTCTGTGTTTCAACGTCAATGGGAAGGTCCAAGGGATACGGTAAACCTGAAGAGGTGTATCGGAATGTAAAACTAGTGGGACAGGAAACGCTCAAAACATAGACAGTAGGAAGCCTCAGTCTTCCTGTACTTAAGTCGGCATTGTGTCTCTTATATTTAATTCCGATGCAGTTTCTGTGTTTCATCGTCAATGGGAAGGTCCAAGGGATACAGTAAACCTGCAGAGGTGCATCGGAATGTACAACTGGTGACACAGGAAACGCTCAAAAAATAGACAGTAGGAAGACTCAGTCTTCCTGTACTTAAGTCGGCATTGTGCCTCTTATATTTATTTCCGATGAAATATCTGTGTTTCATCGTCACTGTGAAGGTCCAAGGGATACAGTAAACCTGTAGAGGTGCATCGGAATGTAAAACTGGTGACACAGGAAACGCTAAAAACATAGACAGTAGGAAGACTCAGTCTTCCTGTACTTAAGTCGGCATTGTGTCTCTAATATTTAATTCCGATGCAATTTCTGTGTTTCATCGTTAATGGGAAGGTCCAAGGGATACAGTAAACCTGCAGAGGTGCATCAGAATGTAAAACTGGTGACACAGGAAACGCACAAAACATAGACAGTAGGAAGACTCCGTCTTCCTGTACTTAAGTCGGCATTGTGTCTCTTATATTTAATTCCGATGCAATTTCTGTGTTTATCGTCAATGGGAAGGTCCAAGGGATACAGTAAACCTGAAGAGGTACATCGGAATGTAAAACTAGTGAGACAGGAAACGCTCAAAATATAGACAGTAGGAAGACTCAGTCTTCCTGTACTTAAGTCGGCATTGTGTCTCTTATATTTAATTCCGATGCTATTTCTGTGTTTCATCGTCAGTGTGAAGGTCCAAGGGATACAGTAAACCTGCAGAGGTGCATCAGAATGTAAAACTGGTGACACAGGAAACGCTCAAATCATAGACAGTAGGAAGACTCAGTCTTCCTGTACTTAAGTCGGCATTGTGTCTCTTATATTTAATTCCGATGCAATTTCTGTGTTTCAACGTCAATGGGAAGGTCCAAGGGATACAGTAAACCTGCAATGGTGCATCGGAATGTAAAACTAGTGTCACAGGAAACGCTCTAAACATAGACAGTAGGAAGACTCAGTCATCCTGTACTTAAGTCGGCATTGTGTCTCTTATATTTAATTCCGATGCTATTTCTGTGTTTCATCGTCACTGTGAAGGACCAAGGGATACAGTAAACCTGCAGAGGTGCATCAGAATGTAAAACTGGTGACACAGGAAACGCTCAAAACATAGACAGTAGGAAGACTCAGTCTTCCTGTACTTAAGTCGGCATTGTGTCTCTTATATTTATTTCCGATGAAATATCTGTGTTTCATCGACAATGGGAAGGTCCAAGGGATACAGTAAACCTGCAGAGGTGCATCAGAATGTAAAACTGGTGACACAGGAAACGCTAAAAACATAGACAGTAGGAAGACTCAGTCTTCCTGTACTTAAGTCGGCATTGTGTCTCTTACATTTAATTCCGATGCAATTTCTGTGTTTCATCGTCAATGGGAAAGTCGAAAGGATACAGTAAACCTGCAGAAGTACATCGGAATGTAAAACTGGTGACACAGGAAACGCTCAAAGCATAGACAGTAGGAAGACTCAGTCTTCCCGTACTTAAGTCGGCATTGTGTCTCTTATATTTATTTCCGATTAAATTTCTGTGTTTCATCGTGAATGGGAAGGTCCAAGGGATATAGTAAACATGCAGAGGTGCATCGGAAAGTAAAACTGATGACTCAGGAAACGCTCAAAACATAGACAGTAGGGACACTTAGTCTTCCTGTACTTAAGTCGGCATTGTGTATCTTATATTTAAATCCGATGCAATTTCTGTTTTTCATCGTCAATGGGAAGGTCCAAGGGATACAGTAAACCTGCAGAGGTGCATCGGAATGTAAAACTGGTGACTCAGGAAACGCTCAAATCATAGACAGTAGTAAGACTCAGTCTTCCTGTACTTAAGACGGCATTGTGACTCTTATATTTAATTCCGATGCAATTTCTGATTTTCATCGTCAATGGGAAGGTCCAAGGGGTACAGTAAACCTGCAGAGGTACATCGGAATGTAAAACTGATGACACAGGAAACGATCAAATCATTGACAGTAGGAAGACCCAGTCTTCCTGTACTTATGTCGGCATTGTGTCTCTTATATTTAATTCCGATGCAATTTCTGTGTTTCACCGTCAATGGGAAGGTCCAAGGGATACAGTAAACCTGCAGAGGTGCATCCGAATGTAAAACTGGTGACACAGGAAACGCTCAAAACATAGACAGTAGGAAGAGTCAGTCTTCCTGTACTTAAGTCGGCATTGTGTCTCTTATATTTAATTCCGATGCGATTTCTGTGTTTCATCGACAATGGGAAGATGCAAGGGATACAGTAAACCGCCAGAGGTGCATCGGAATGTAAAACTCGTGACACAGGAATCGCTCAAAACATAGACAGTAGGAAAACTCAGTCTTCTCGTACTTAAGTCGGCATTGTGCCTCTTATATTTAATTTCACTGCAATTTGTGTGTTTCATCGCCAATGGGATGGTCCAGGGGATACAGTAAATCTGCAGATGTGCATCGGAATGTAAAACTGGTGACACAGGAAACGCTCAAAACATTGACTGTAAGAAGACTGTTTTCTTGTACTTAAGTCGGCATGTGTCTCTTATATTTAATTCCGATGCAATTTCTGTGTTTCATCGTCAATGGGAAGGTCCAAGGGATACAGTAAACCTGCAGAGGTGCATCAGAATGTAAAACTGGTGACACAGGAAACGCTCAAAACATAGACAGTAGGAAGACTCAGTCTTCCTGTACTTAAGTCGGCATTGTGTCTCTTATATTTAATTCCGATGCAATTTCTGTGTTTCATCGTCAATGGGAAGGTCCAAGGGATACAGTAAACCTGCAATGGTGCATCGGAATGTAAAACTAGTGACACAGGAAACGCTCTAAACATAGACAGTAGGAAGACTCAGTTATCCTGTACTTAAGACGGCATTGTGTCTCTTATATTTAATTCCGATGCTATTTCTGTGTTTCATCGTCACTGTGAAGGACCAAGGGATACAGTAAACCTGCAGAGGTGCATCAGAATGTAAAACTCGTGACACAGGAAACGCTCAAAACATAGACAGTAGGAAGACTTAGTCTTCCTGTACTTAAGTCGGCATTGTGTCTCTTATATTTAATTTCGATGCAATTTCTGTGTTTCATCGTCAGTGTGAAGGTCCAAGGGATACAGTAAACCTGTAGAGGTGCATCGGAATGTAAAACTGGTGACACAGGAAACGCTCAAATTATAGACAGTAGGAAGACTCAGTCTTCCTATACTTAAGTCGGCATTGTGTCTCTTATATTTAATTCCGATGCAATTTCTGTGTTTCATCGTCAATGGGAAGGTCCAAGGGATACAGTAAACCTGCAGAGGTGCATCAGAATGTAAAACTGGTGACACAGGAAACGCTAAAAACATAGACAGCAGGAAGACTCAGTCTTCCTGTACTTAAGTCGGCATTGTGTCTCTTACATTTAATTCCGATGCAATTTCTGTGTTTCATCGTCAATGGGAAGGTCCAAGGGATACAGTAAACCTGCAGAGGTGCATCGGAATGTAAAACTAGTGACGCAGGAAACACTCAAAACATAGACAGTAGGAAGACTCAGTCTTCCTGTACTTAAGTCGGCATTGTGTCTCTTATATTTAATTCCGATGCAATTTCTGTGTTTCATCGTCAATGGGAAGGTCGAAGGGATACAGTAAACCTGCAGAGGTGCATCGGAATGTAAAACTGGTGACACAGGAAACGCTCAAAACATAGACAGTAGGAAGACTCAGTCTTCCTGTACTTAAGTCGGCATTGTGTCTCTTATATTTATTTCCGATTAAATTTCTGTGTTTCATCGTGAATGGGAAGGTCGAAGGGATATAGTAAACATGCAGAGGTGCATCGAAAAGTAAAACTGATGACACAGGAAACGCTCAAATCATAGACAGTAGGGAGACTTAGTTTTCCTGTACTTAAGTCGGCATTGTGTCTCTTATATTTAATTTCGATGCAATTTGTGTGTTTCATCGCCAATGGGAAGGTCCAAGGGATACAGTAAACCTGCAGAGGTGCATCGGAATGTAAAACTGGTGACACAGGAAACGCTCAAATCATAGACAGTAGGAAGACTCAGTCTTCCTGTACTTAAGACGGCATTGTGACTCTTATATTTAATTCCGATGCAATTTCTGATTTTCATCGTCAATGGGAAGGTCCAAGGGATACAGTAAACCTGCAGAGGTACATCGGAATGTAAAACTGATGACACAGGAAACGCTCAAATCATTGACAGTAGGAAGACTCTGTGTTCCTGTACTTAAGTCGGCATTGTGTATCTTATATTTAAATCCGATGCAATTTCTGTTTTTCATCGTCAATGGGAAGGTCCAAGGGATACAGTAAACCTGCAGAGGTGCATCGGAATGTAAAACTGGTCACTCAGGAAACGCTCAAATCATAGACAGTAGGAAGACTCAGTCTTCCTGTACTTAAGACGGCATTGTGACTCTTATATTTAATTCCGATGCAATTTCTGATTTTCATCGTCAATGGGAAGGTCCAAGGGATACAGTAAACCTACAGAGGTGCATCGGAATGTAAAACTACTGACACAGGAAACGCTCAAAACATAGACAGTAGGAAGACTCATTCTTCCTGTACTTAAGTCGGCATTGTGTCTCATATTTAATTCCGATGCAATTTCTGTGTTTCATCGTCAATGGGAAGGTCGAAGGGATACAGTAAACCTGCAGAGGTGCATCGGAATGTAAAACTGGTGACACAGGAAACGCTCAAAACATAGACAGTAGGAAGACTCAGTCTCCCTGTACTTAAGTCGGCATTGTGTCTCTTATATTTTTTTACGATTAAATTTCTGTGTTTCATCGTGAATGGGAAGGTCCAAGGGATATAGTAAACATGCAGAGGTGCATCGGAAAGTAAAACTGATGACACAGGAAACGCTCAAAACATAGACAGTAGGGAGACTTAGTCTTCCTGTACTTAAGTCGGCATTGTGTATCTTATATTTAAATCCGATGCAATTTCTGTTATTCATCGTCAATGGGAAGGTCCAAGGGATACAGTAAACCTGCAAAGGTGCATCGGAATGTAAAACTGGTGACTCAGGAAACGCTCAAATCATAGACAGTAGGAAGACTCAGTCTTCCTGTACTTAAGACGGCATTGTGTCTCTTATATTTAATTCCGATGCAATTTCTGTGTTTCATCGTCAATGGGAAGGTCCAAGGGATACAGTAAACCTGCAGAGGTGCATCCGAATGTAAAACTGGTGACACAGGAATCGCTCAAAACATAGACAGTAGGAAAACTCAGTCTTCCTGTTCATAAGTCGGCATTGTGTCTCTTATATTTAATTTCGATGCAATTTGTGTGTTTCATCGTCAATGGGAAGGTCCAAGGGATACAGTAAACCTGCAGAGGTGCATCCGAATGTAAAACTGGTGACACAGGAATCGCTCAAAACATAGACAGTAGGAAAACTCAGTCTTCCTGTTCATAAGTCGGCATTGTGTCTCTTATATTTAATTTCGATGCAATTTGTGTGTTTCATCGCCAATGGGATGGTTCAGGGGATACAGTAAACCTGCAGATGTGCATCGGAATGAAAAACTGGTGACACAGGAAACGCTCAAAACATTGACTGAAAGAAGACTGTTTTCTTGTACTTAAGTCGGCATTGTGTCTCTTATATTTAATTCCGATGCAATTTCTGTGTTTCATCGTCAATGGGAAGGTCCAAGGGATACAGTAAACCTGCAGAGGTGCATCAGAATGTAAAACTGGTGACACAGGAAACGCTCAAAACATAGACAGTAGGAAGACTCAGTCTTCCTGTACTTAAGTCGGCATTGTGTCTCTTATATTTAATTCCGATGCAATTTCTGTGTTTCATCGTCAATGGGAAGGTCCAAGGGATACAGTAAACCTGCAGAAGTGCATCGGAATGTAAAACTAGTGACACAGGGAACGCTCAAAACATAGACAGTAGGAAGGCTCAGTCTTCCTGTACTTAAGTCGGCATTGTGTCTCTTATATTTAATTCCGATGCTATTTCTGTGTTTCATCGTCACTGTGAAGGACCAAGGGATACAGTAAACCTGCAGAGATGCATCAGAATGTAAAACTGGTGACACAGGAAACGCTCAAAACATAGACAGTAGGAAGACTCAGTCTTCCTGTACTTAAGTCGGCATTGTGTCTCTTATATTTATTTCCGATGCAATTTCTGTTTTTCATCGTCAATGGGAAGGTCCAAGGGATACAGTAAACCTGCAGAGGTACATCGGAATGTAAAACTGGTGACTCAGGAAACGCTCAAATCATAGACAGTAGGAAGACTCAGTCTTCCTGTACTTAAGACGGCATTGTGTATCTTATATTTAATTCCGATGCAATTTCTGATTTTCATCGTCAATGGGAAGGTCCAAGGGATACAGTAAACCTGCAGAGGTGCATCGGAATGTAAAACTGATGACACAGGAAACGCTCAAATCATTGACAGTAGGAAGACTCAGTCTTCCTGTACTTAAGTCGGCATTGTGTATCTTATATTTAATTCCGATGCAATTTCTGTGTTTCATCGTCAATGGGAAGGTCCAAGGGATACAGTAAACCTGCAGAGGTGCATCCGAATGTAAAACTGGTGACACAGGAAACGCTCAAATCATAGAGAGTAGGAAGTCTCAGAATTCCTGTACTTAAGTCGGCATTGTGTCTCTTATATTTAATTCCGATGCGATTTCTGTGTTTCATCGCCAATGGGATGGTTCAGGGGATACAGTAAACCTGCAGATGTGCATCGGAATGAAAAACTGGTGACACAGGAAACGCTCAAAACATTGTCTGTAAGAAGACTGTTTTCTTGTACTTAAGTCGGCATTGTGTCTCTTATATTTAATTCCGATGCAATTTCTGTGTTTCATCGTCAATGGGAAGGTCCATGGGATACAGTAAACCTGCAGAGGTGCATCAGACTGTAAAACTCGTGACACAGGAAACGCTCAAAACATAGACAGTAGGAAGACTCAGTCTTCCTGTACTTAAGTCGGCATTGTGTCTCTTATATTTAATTCCGATGCAATTTCTGTGTTTCATCGTCAATGGGAAGGTCCAAGGGATACAGTAAACCTGCAAAGGTGCATCGGAATGTAAAACTAGTGACACAGGAAACGCTCAAAACATAGACAGTAGGAAGACTCAGTCTTCCTGTGCTTAAGTCGGCATTGTGTCTCTTATATTTAATTCCGATGCTATTTCTGTGTTTCATCGTCACTGTGAAGGACCAAGTGATACAGTAAACCTGCAGAGGTGCATCAGAATGTAAAACTGGTGACACAGGAAACGCTCAAAACATAGACAGTAGGAAGACTCAGTCTTCCTGTACTTAAGTCGGCATTGTGTCTCTTATATTTATTTCCGATGCAATTTCTGTTTTTCATCGTCAATGGGAAGATCCAAGGGATACAGTAAACCTGCAGAGGTGCATCGGAATGTAAAACTGGTGACTCAGGAAACGCTCAAATCATAGACAGTAGGAAGACTCAGCCTTCCTGTACTTAAGTTGGCATTGTGACTCTTATATTTAATTCCGATGCAATTTCTGATTTTCATCGTCAATGGGAAAGTCCAAGGGATAGAGTAAACCTGCAGAGGTGCATCGGAATGTAAAACTGATGACACAGGAAACGCTCAAATCATTGACAGTAGCAAGACTCAGTCTTCCTGTACTTAAGTCGGCATTGTGTCTCTTATATTTAATTCCGATGCAATTTCTGTGTTTCATCGTCAATGGGAAGGTCCAAGGGATACAGTAAACCTGCAGAGGTGCATCGGAATGTAAAACTGGTGACACAGGAAACGCTCAAAACATAGACAGTAGGAAGACTCAGTCTTCCTGTACTTAAGTCGGCATTGTGTCTCTTATATTTATTTCCGATTAAATTTTTGTGTTTCATCGTGAATGGGAAGGTCCAAGGGATATAGTAAACATGCAGAGGAGCATCGGAAAGTAAAACTGATAACACAGGAAACGCTCAAAACATAGACAGTAGGAAGACTTAGTCTTCCTGTACTTAAGTCGGCATTGTGTCTCTTATATTTAATTCCGATGCAATTTCTGTTTTTCATCGTCAATGGGAAGGTGCAAGGGATACAGTAAACATGCAGAGGTGCATCAGAATGTAAAACTGGTGACACAGGAAACGCTCAAAACATAGACCGTAAGAAGACTCAGTTTTCTTGTACATAAGTCGGCGTTGTGTCTCTTATATTTAATTCCGATGCAGTTTCTGTGTTTCATCGACAATGGGAAGGTGCAAGGGATACAGTGAACCGCCAGAGGTGCATCGGAATGTAAAACTGGTGACACAGGAATCGCTCAAAACATAGACAGTAGGAAAACTCAGTCTTCCTGTACTTAAGTCGGCATTGTGTCTCTTATATTTAATTTCGATGCAATTTGTGTGTTTCATCGTCAATGGGATCGTCCAGGGGATACAGTAAACCTGCAGATGTGCATCGGAATGTAAAACTGGTGACACAGGAAACGCTCAAAACATTGACTGTAAGAAGACTCAGTCTTCCTGTACTTAAGTCGGCATTGTGTCTCTTATATTTAATTCCGATGCTATTTCTGTGTTTCATGGTCACTGTGAAGGACCAAGGGATACACTAAACCTGTAGAGGTGCATCGGAAAGTAAAATTGGTGACACAGGAAACGCTCAAATTATAGACAGTAGGAAAACTCAGTCTTCCTGTACTTAAGTCGGCATTGTGTCTCTTATATTTAATTCCGATGCAATTTCTGTGTTTCATCGTCAATGGGAAGGTCCAAGGGATACAGTAAACCTGCAGAGTTGCATCAGAATGTAAAACTGGTGACACAGGAAACGCTCAAAACATAGACAGGGAAAGACTCAGTCTTCCTGTACTTAAGACAGCATTGTGACGCTTATATTTAATTCCGATGCAATTTCTGATTTTCATCGTCAATGGGAAGGTCCAAGGGATACTGTAAACCTGCAGAGGTGCATCCGAATGTAAAACTGGTGACACAGGAAACGCTCAAAACATAGACAGTAGGAAGTCTCAGACTTCCTGTACTTAAGTCGGCATTGTGTCTCTTATATTTAATTCCGATGGGATTTCTGTGTTTAATCGACATTGGGAAGGTGCAAGGGATACAGTAAAACTGCAAAGGTGCATCGGAATGTAAAACTAGTGACCCAGGAAACGCTCAAAACATAGACAGTAGGAAGACTCAGTCTTCCTGTACTTAAGTCGGCATTGTGTCTCTTATATTTAATTCCGATGCTATTTCTGTGTTTCATCGTCACTGTGAAGGACCAAGGGATACAGTAAACCTGCAGAGGTGCATCGGAATGTAAAACTGGTGACACAGGAAACGCTCAAAACATAGACAGTAGGAAGACTCAGTCTTCCTGTACTTAAGTCGGCATTGTGTCTCTTATATTTAATTCCGATGCTATTTCTGTGTTTCATGGTCACTGTGAAGGACCAAGGGATACACTAAACCTGTAGAGGTGCATCGGAAAGTAAAATTGGTGACACAGGAAACGCTCAAATTATAGACAGTAGGAAAACTCAGTCTTCCTGTACTTAAGTCGGCATTGTGTCTCTTATATTTAATTTCGATGCAATTTGTGTGTTTCATCGCCTTTCGGATGGTCCAGGGGATACAGTAAACTTGCAGATGTGCATCGGAATGTAAAACTGGTGACACAGGAAACGCTCAAAACATTGACTGTAAGAAGACTGTTTTCTTGTACTTAAGTCGGCATTGTGTCTCTTATATTTAATTCCGATGCAATTTCTGTGTTTCATCGTCAATGGGAAGGTCCATGGGATACAGTAAACCTGCAGAGGTGCATCAGAATGTAAAACTCGTGACACAGGAAACGCTCAAAACATAGACAGTAGGAAGACTCAGTCTTCCTGTACTTAAGTCGGCATTGTGTCTCTTATATTTAATTCCGATGCAATTTCTGTGTTTCATCGTCAATGGGAAGGTCCAAGGGATACAGTAAACCTGCAAAGGTGCATCGGAATGTAAAACTAGTGACACAGGAAACGCTCAAAACATAGACAGTAGGAAGACTCAGTCTTCCTGTGCTTAAGTCGGCATTGTGTCTCTTATATTTAATTCCGATGCTATTTCTGTGTTTCATCGTCACTGTGAAGGACCAAGTGATACAGTAAACCTGCAGAGGTGCATCAGAATGTAAAACTGGTGACACAGGATACGCTCAAAACATAGACAGTAGGAAGACTCAGTCTTCCTGTACTTAAGTCGGCATTGTGTCTCTTATATTTATTTCCGATGCAATTTCTGTTTTTCATCGTCAATGGGAAGATCCAAGGGATACAGTAAACCTGCAGAGGTGCATCGGAATGTAAAACTGGTGACTCAGGAAACGCTCAAATCATAGACAGTAGGAAGACTCAGCCTTCCTGTACTTAAGTTGGCATTGTGACTCTTATATTTAATTCCGATGCAATTTCTGATTTTCATCGTCAATGGGAAAGTCCAAGGGATAGAGTAAACCTGCAGAGGTGCATCGGAATGTAAAACTGATGACACAGGAAACGCTCAAATCATTGACAGTAGCAAGACTCAGTCTTCCTGTACTTAAGTCGGCATTGTGTCTCTTATATTTAATTCCGATGCAATTTCTGTGTTTCATCGTCAATGGGAAGGTCCATGGGATACAGTAAACCTGCAGAGGTGCATCGGAATGTAAAACTGGTGACACAGGAAACGCTCAAAACATAGACAGTAGGAAGACTCAGTCTTCCTGTACTTAAGTCGGCATTGTGTCTCTTATATTTATTTCCGATTAAATTTTTGTGTTTCATCGTGAATGGGAAGGTCCAAGGGATATAGTAAACATGCAGAGGAGCATCGGAAAGTAAAACTGATAACACAGGAAACGCTCAAAACATAGACAGTAGGAAGACTTAGTCTTCCTGTACTTAAGTCGGCATTGTGTCTCTTATATTTAATTCCGATGCAATTTCTGTTTTTCATCGTCAATGGGAAGGTGCAAGGGATACAGTAAACCTGCAGAGGTGCATCAGAATGTAAAACTGGTGACACAGGAAACGCTCAAAACATAGACCGTAAGAAGACTCAGTTTTCTTGTACTTAAGTCGGCGTTGTGTCTCTTATATTTAATTCCGATGCAATTTCTGTGTTTCATCGACAATGGGAAGGTGCAAGGGATACAGTAAACCGCCAGAGGTGCATCGGAATGTAAAACTGGAGACACAGGAATCGCTCAAAACATAGACAGTAGGAAAACTCAGTCTTCCTGTACTTAAGTCGGCATTGTGTCTCTTATATTTAATTTCGATGCAATTTGTGTGTTTCATCGCCAATGGGATCGTCCAGGGGATACAGTAAACCTGCAGATGTGCATCGGAATGTAAAACTGGGGACACAGGAAACGCTCAAAACATTGACTGTAAGAAGACTGTTTTCTTGTACTTAAGTCGGCATTGTGTCTCTTATATTTAAGTCCGATGCAATTTCTGTGTTTCATCGTGAATGGGAAGGGCCAAGGGATACAGTAAACCTGCAGAGGTGCATCAGAATGTAAAACTGGTGACACAGGAAACGCTCAAAACATAGACAGTAGGAAGACTCAGTCTTCCTATACTTAAGTCGGCATTGTGTGTCTTATATTTAATTCCGATGCAATTTCTGTGTTTCATCGTCAATGGGAAGGTCCAAGGGATACAGTAAACCTGCAAAGGTGCATCGGAATGTAAAACTAGTGACCGAGGAAACGCTCAAAACTTAGACAGTAGGAAGACTCAGTCTTACTGTACTTAAGTCGGCATTGTGTCTCTTATATTTAATTCCGATGCTATTTCTGTGTTTCATGGTCACTGTGAAGGACCAAGGGATACACTAAACCTGTAGAGGTGCATCGGAAAGTAAAATTGGTGACACAGGAAACGCTCAAATTATAGACAGTAGGAACACTCAGTCTTCCTGTACTTAAGTCGGCATTGTGTCTCTTATATTTAATTCCGATGCAATTTCTGTGTTTCATCGTCAATGGGAAGGTCCAAGGGATACAGTAAACCTGCAGAGTTGCATCAGAATGTAAAACTGGTGACACAGGAAACGCTCAAAACATAGACAGAGAAAGACTCAGTCTTCCTGTACTTAAGACAGCATTGTGACTCTTATATTTAATTCCGATGCAATTTCTGATTTTCATCGTCAATGGGAAGGTCCAAGGGATACAGTAAACCTGCAGAGGTGCATCCGAATGTAAAACTGGTGACACAGGAAACGCTCAAAACATAGACAGTAGGAAGTCTCAGACTTCCTGTACTTAAGTCGGCATTGTGTCTCTTATATTTAATTCTGATGGGATTTCTGTGTTTAATCGACAATGGGAAGGTGCAAGGGATACAGTAAAACTGCAAAGGTGCATCGGAATGTAAAACTAGTGACCCAGGAAACGCTCAAAACATAGACAGTAGGAAGACTCAGTCTTCCTGTACTTAAGTCGGCATTGTGTCTCTTATATTTAATTCCGATGCTATTTCTGTGTTTCATCGTCACTGTGAAGGACCAAGGGATACAGTAAACCTGCAGAGGTGCATCGGAATGTAAAACTGGTGACACAGGAAACGCTCAAAGCATAGACAGTAGGAAGACTCAGTCTTCCTGTACTTAAGTCGGCATTGTGTCTCTTATATTTATTTCCGATGCAATTTCTGTTTTTCATCGTCAATGGGAAGATCCAAGGGATACAGTAAACCTGCAGAGGTGCATCGGAATGTAAAACTGGTGACTCAGGAAACGCTCAAATCATAGACAGTAGGAAGACTCAGCCTTCCTGTACTTAAGTTGGCATTGTGACTCTTACATTTAATTCCGATGCAATTTCTGATTTTCATCGTCAATGGGAAAGTCCAAGGGATAGAGTAAACCTGCAGAGGTGCATCGGAATGTAAAACTGATGACACAGGAAACGCTCAAATCATTGACAGTAGCAAGACTCAGTCTTCCTGTACTTAAGTCGGCATTGTGTCTCTTATATTTAATTCCGATGCAATTTCTGTGTTTCATCGTCAATGGGAAGGTCCATGGGATACAGTAAACCTGCAGAGGTGCATCGGAATGTAAAACTGGTGACACAGGAAACGCTCAAAACATAGACAGTAGGAAGACTCAGTCTTCCTGTACTTAAGTCGGCATTGTGTCTCTTATATTTATTTCCGATTAAACTTTTGTGTTTCATCGTGAATGGGAAGGTCCAAGGGATATAGTAAACATGCAGAGGAGCATCGGAAAGTAAAACTGATAACACAGGAAACGCTCAAAACATAGACAGTAGGAAGACTTAGTCTTCCTGTACTTAAGTCGGCATTGTGTCTCTTATATTTAATTCCGATGCAATTTCTGTTTTTCATCGTCAATGGGAAGGTGCAAGGGATACAGTAAACCTGCAGAGGTGCATCAGAATGTAAAACTGGTGACACAGGAAACGCTCAAAACATAGACCGTAAGAAGACTCAGTTTTCTTGTACTTCTGTCGGCGTTGTGTCTCTTATATTTAATTCCGATGCAATTTCTGTGTTTCATCGACAATGGGAAGGTGCAAGGGATACAGTAAACCGCCAGAGGTGCATCGGAATGTAAAACTGGTGACACAGGAATCGCTCAAAACATAGACAGTAGGAAAACTCAGTCTTCCTGTACTTAAGTCGGCATTGTGTCTCTTATATTTAATTTCGATGCAATTTGTGTGTTTCATCGCCAATGGGATCGTCCAGGGGATACAGTAAACCTGCAGATGTGCATCGGAATGTAAAACTGGTGACACAGGAAACGCTCAAAACATTGACTGTAAGAAGACTGTTTTCTTGTACTTAAGTCGGCATTGTGTCTCTTATATTTAAGTCCGATGCAATTTCTGTGTTTCATCGTGAATGGGAAGGGCCAAGGGATACAGTAAACCTGCAGAGGTGCATCAGAATGTAAAACTGGAGACACAGGAAACGCTCAAAACATAGACAGTAGGAAGACTCAGTCTTCCTATACTTAAGTCGGCATTGTGTGTCTTATATTTAATTCCGATGCAATTTCTGTGTTTCATCGTCAATGGGAAGGTCCAAGGGATACAGTAAACCTGCAAAGGTGCATCGGAATGTAAAACTAGTGACCGAGGAAACGCTCAAAACATAGACAGTAGGAAGACTCAGTCTTACTGTACTTAAGTCGGCATTGTGTCTCTTATATTTAATTCCGATGCTATTTCTGTGTTTCATGGTCACTGTGAAGGACCAAGGGATACACTAAACCTGTAGAGGTGCATCGGAAAGTAAAATTGGTGACACAGGAAACGCTCAAATTATAGACAGTAGGAAAACTCAGTCTTCCTGTACTTAAGTCGGCATTGTGTCTCTTATATTTAATTCCGATGCAATTTCTGTGTTTCATCGTCAATGGGAAGGTCCAAGGGATACAGTAAACCTGCAGAGTTGCATCAGAATGTAAAACTGGTGACACAGGAAACGCTCAAAACATAGACAGAGAAAGACTCAGTCTTCCTGTACTTAAGACAGCATTGTGACTCTTATATTTAATTCCGATGCAATTTCTGATTTTCATCGTCAATGGGAAGGTCCAAGGGATACAGTAAACCTGCAGAGGTGCATCCGAATGTAAAACTGGTGACACAGGAAACGCTCAAAACATAGACAGTAGGAAGTCTCAGACTTCCTGTACTTAAGTCGGCATTGTGTCTCTTATATTTAATTCTGATGGGATTTCTGTGTTTAATCGACAATGGGAAGGTGCAAGGGATACAGTAAACCTGCACAGGTGCATCGGAATGTAAAACTAGTGACCCAGGAAACGCTCAAAACATAGACAGTAGGAAGACTCAGTCTTCCTGTACTTAAGTCGGCATTGTGTCTCTTATATTTAATTCCGATGCTATTTCTGTGTTTCATCGTCACTGTGAAGGACCAAGGGATACAGTAAACCTGCAGAGGTGCATCGGAATGTAAAACTGGTGACACAGGAAACGCTCAAAACATAGACAGTAGGAAGACTCAGTCTTCCTGTACTTAAGTCGGCATTGTGTCTCTTATATTTAATTCCGATGCTATTTCTGTGTTTCATGGTCACTGTGAAGGACCAAGGGATACACTAAACCTGTAGAGGTGCATCGGAAAGTAAAATTGGTGACACAGGAAACGCTCAAATTATAGACAGTAGGAA
Source organism: Schistocerca nitens (assembly GCF_023898315.1). NCBI lineage: Eukaryota > Metazoa > Arthropoda > Insecta > Orthoptera > Acrididae > Schistocerca > Schistocerca nitens. The sequence goes on along the minus strand of NC_064618.1, from coordinate 10,537,978 downwards.
AACTCAGTCTTCCTGTACTTAAGTCGGCATTGTGTCTCTTATATTTAATTTCGATGCAATTTGTGTGTTTCATCGCCAATGGGATGGTCCAGGGGATACAGTAAACTTGCAGATGTGCATCGGAATGTAAAACTGGTGACACAGGAAACGCTCAAAACATAGACAGTAGGAAGACTCAGTCTTCCTGTACTTAAGTCGGCATTGTGTCACTTATATTTAATTCCGATGCAATTTCTGTGTTTCATCGTGAATGGGAAGGGCCATGGGATACAGTAAACCTGCAGAAGTGCATCAGAATGTAAAACTGGTGACACAGGAAACGCTCAAAACATAGACAGTAGGAAGACTCAGTCTTCCCATACTTAAGTCGGCATTGTGTGTCTTATATTTAATTCCGATGCAATTTCTGTGTTTCATCGTCAATGGGAAGGTCCAAGGAATACAGTAAAACTGCAAAGGTGCATCGGAATGTAAAACTAGTGACCCAGGAAACGCTCAAAACATAGACAGTAGGAAGACTCAGTCTTCCTGTACTTAAGTCGGTATTGTGTCTCTTATATTTAATTCCGATGCTATTTCTGTGTTTCATCGTCACTGTGAAGGACCAAGGGACACAGTAAACCTGCAGAGGTGCATCGGAATGTAAAACTGGTGACACAGGAAACGCTCAAAACATAGACAGTAGGAAGACTCAGTCTTCCTGTACTTAAGTCGGCATTGTGTCCCTTATATTTATTTCCGATTAAATTTCTGTGTTTCATCGTGAATGGGAAGGTCCAAGGGATATAGTAAACATGCAGAGGTGCATCGGAAAGTAAAACTGATGACACAGGAAACGCTCAAAACATAGACAGTAGGGAGACTTAGTCTTCCTGTACTTAAGTCGGCATTGTGTATCTTATATTTAAATCCGATGCAATTTCTGTTTTTCATCGTCAATGGGAAGGTCCAAGGGATACAGTAAACCTTCAGAGGTGCATCGGAATGTAAAACTGGTGACACAGGAAACGCTCAAAACATAGAGAGTAGGAAGTCTCAGACTTCCTGTACTTAAGTCGGCATTGTGTCTCTTATATTTATTTCCGATTAAATATCTGTGTTTCATCGTCAATGGGAAGGTCGAAGGGATATAGTAAACCTGCAGAGGTGCATCGGAAAGTAAAACTGATGACACAGGAAACGCTCAAAACATAGACAGTAGGAAGACTTAGTCTTCCTGTACTTAAGTTGGCATTGTGTCTCTTATATTTAATTTCGATGCAATTTCTGTGTTTCATCGTCACTGTGAAGGTCCAAGGGATACAGTAAACCTGTAGAGTTGCATCGGAATGTAAAACTGGTGACACAGGAAACGCTCAAATTATGCACAGTAGGAAGACTCAGTCCTCCTGTACTTAAGTCGGCATTGTGTCTCTTATATTTATTTCCGATGCAATTTCTGTGTTTCATCGTCAAAGGGAAGGTCCAAGGGATACAGTAAACCTGCAGAGGTGCATCAGAATGTAAATCTGGTGACACAGGAAACGCTAAAAACATAGACAGCAGGAAGACTCAGTCTTCCTGTACTTAAGTCGGCATTGTGTCTCTTATATTTATTTCCGATTAAATATCTGTGTTTCATCGTCAATGGTAAGGTCGAAGGGATACAGTAAACCTGCAGAGGTGCATCGGAATGTAAAACTGGTGACACAGGAAACGCTCAAAACATAGACAGTAGGAAGACTCAGTCTTCCTGTACTTAAGTCGGCATTGTGTCTCTTATATTTAATTCCGATGCAATTTCTGTGTTTCATCGTCAATGGGAAGGTCCAAGGGATACAGTAAACCTGCAGAGGTGCATCGGAATGTAAAACTGGTGACACAGGAAACGCTCAAAACATAGACAGTAGGAAGACTCAGTCTTCCTGTACTTAAGTCGGCATTGTGTCTCTTATATTTATTTCCGATTAAATTTCTGTGTTTCATCGTGAATGGGAAGGTCGAAGGGATAGAGTAAACATGCAGACGTGCATCGAAAAGTAAAACTGATGACACAGGAAACGCTCAAAACATAGACTGTAGGGAGACTTAGTCTTCCTGTACTTAAGTGGGCATTGTGTCTCTTATATTTAATTCCGATGCAATTTCTGTGTTTCATCATCACTGTGAAGGTCCAAGGGATACAGTAAACCTGTAGAGGTGCATCGGAAAGTAAAATTGGTGACACAGGAAACGGTCAAATTATAGACAGTAGGAAAACTCAGGCTTCCTGTACTTAAGTCGGCATTGTGTCTCTCATTTTTAACTCCGATGCAATTTCTGTGTTTCATCGTCAATGGGAAGGTCCAAGGGATACAGTAAACCTGCAGAGTTGCATCAGAATGTAAAACTGGTGACACAGGAAACGCTCAAAACATAGACAGTAGAAAGACTCAGTCTTCCTGTACTTAAGCCGGCATTGTGTCTCTTATATTTATTTCCGATTAAATATCTGTGTTTCATCGTCAATGGGAAGGTCGAAGGGATACAGTAAACCTGCAGAGGTGCATCGGAATGTAAAACTGGTGACACAGGAAACGCTCAAAACATAGACAGTAGGAAGACTCAGTCTTCCTGTACTTAAGTCGGCATTGTGTCTCTTATATTTAATTCCGATGCAATTTCTGTGTTTCATCGTCAATGGGAAGGTCCAAGGGATACAGTAAACCAGCAGAGGTGCATCGGAATGTAACACTAGTGACACAGGAAACGCTCAAAACATAGACAGTAGGAAGACTCAGTCTTCCTGTACTGAAGTCGGCATTGTGTCTCTTATAATTAATTCCGATGCAATTTCTGTGTTTCATCGTCAATGGGAAGGTCCAAGGGATACAGTAAACCTGCAGAGGTGCATCAGAATGAAAAACTGGTGACACAGGAAACGCTAGAAACATAGACAGTAGGAAGACTCAGTCTTCCTGTACTTAAGTCGGCATTGTGTCTCTTACATTTAATTCCGATGCAATTTCTGTGTTTCATCGTCAATGGGAAGGTCCAAGGGATACAGTAAACCTGCAGAGGTGCATCGGAATGTAAAACTGGTGACACAGGAAACGCTCAACACATTGACCGTAAGAAGACTGTTTTCTGGTACTTAAGTCGGCATTGTGTCTCTTATATTTAATTCCGATGCAATTTCTGTGTTTCATCGTCAATGGGAAGGTCGAAAGGATACAGAAAACCTGCAGAGGTGCATCGGAATGTAAAACTGGTGACACAGGAAACGCTGAAAACATAGCCAGTAGGAAGACTCAGTCTTCCTGTACTTAAGTCGGCATTGTGTCTCTTATATTTATTTCCGATTACATTTCTGTGTTTTATCGTGAATGGGAAGGTCCAAGGGATATAGTAAACATGCAGAGGTGCATCGGAAAGTAAAACTGATGACACAGGAAACGCTCAAAACATAGACAGTAGGGAGACTTAGTCTTCCTGTACTTAAGCCGGCATTGTGTCTCTTATACTTAATTCCGATGCAATTTGTGTGTTTCATCGCCAATGGGAAGGACCAAGGGATACAGTAAACCTGCAGAGGTGCATCGGAATGTAAAACTGGTGACACAAGAAACGCTCAACACATTGACCGTAAGAAGACTGTTTTCCGGTACTTAAGTCGGCATTGTGTCTCTTATATTTAATTCCGATGCAATTTCTGTGTTTCATTGTCACTGTGAAGGTCCAAGGGATACAGTAAACCTGTAGAGGTGCATCGGAATGTAAAATTTGTGACACAGGAAACGCTCAAATTATAGACAGTAGGAAGACTCAGTCTTCCGGTACTTAAGTCGGCATTGTGTATCTTTTATTTAAATCCCATGCAATTTCTGTGTTTCATCGTCAGTGGGAAGGTCCAAGGGATACAGTATACCTGAAGAGGTACATCAGAATGTAAAACTAGTGAGACAGGAAACGCTCAAAACATAGACAGTAGTAAGCCTCAGTCTTCCTGTATTTAAGTCGGCATTGTGTCTCTTATATTTAATATCGATGCAATCTGTGTGTTTAATGGCCAATGAGAAGGTCCAAGGGATACAGTAATCATGCAGAGGTGCATCGGAATGTAAAACTGGTGACACAGGATACGCTCAAAACATTGACCGTAAGAAGACTGTTCTCTGGTACTTAAGACGGCATTGTGTCTCTTATATTTAATTCCGTTGCAATTTCTGTGTTTCATCGTCACTGTGAAGGTCCAAGTGATACAGTAAACCTGTAGAGGTGCGTCAGAATGTACAACTGGTGACACAGGAAACGCTCAAATTATGGACAGTAGGAAGACTCAGTCTTCCTGTACTTAAGTCGGCATTGTGTCTCTTATATTTAATTCCGATGCAATTTCTGTGTTTCATCGTCAATGGGAAGGTCCAAGGGATACAGTAAACCTGCAGAGGTGCATCAGAATGTAAAACTGGTGACATAGGAAACGCTCAAAACATAGACTGTAGGAAGACTCAGTCTTCCTGTACTTAAGTCGGCATTGTGTACTCTTATATTTAATTCCGATGCAATTTCTGTGTTTCAACGTCAATGGGAAGGTCCAAGGGATACGGAAAACCTGAAGAGGTGCATCGGAATGTAAAACTAGTGGGACAGGAAACGCTCAAAACATAGACAGTAGGAAGCCTCAGTCTTCATGTACTTAAGACGGCATTGTGTCTCTTATATTTAATTCCGATGCAGTTTCTGTGTTTCATCGTCAATGGGAAGGTCCAAGGGATACAGTAACCTGCAGAGGTGCATCCGAATGTAAAACTGGTGACACAGGAAACGCTCAAAACATAGACATTAGGAAGACTGAGTCTTCCTGTACTTAAGTCGGCATTGTGTCTCTTATATTTAATTCCGATGCGATTTCTGTGTTTCATCGACAATGGGAAGGTGCAAGGGATACAGTAAACCTGCAGAGGTGCATCGGAATGTAAAACTGGTGACACAGGAAACGCTGAAAACATAGACCGTAGGAAGACTCAGTCTTCCTGTACTTAAGTCGGCATTGTGTCTCTTATATTTATTTCCGATTACATTTCTGTGTTTTATCGTGAATGGGAAGGTCCACGGGATATAGTAAACATGCAGAGGGGCATCGGAAAGTAAAACTGATGACACAGGAAACGCTCAAAACATAGACAGTAGGGAGACTTAGTCTTCCTGTACTTAAGTCGGCATTGTGTCTCTTATATTTAATTCCGATGCAATTTCTGTGTTTCAACGTCAATGGGAAGGTCCAAGGGATACGGTAAACCTGAAGAGGTGTATCGGAATGTAAAACTAGTGGGACAGGAAACGCTCAAAACATAGACAGTAGGAAGCCTCAGTCTTCCTGTACTTAAGTCGGCATTGTGTCTCTTATATTTAATTCCGATGCAGTTTCTGTGTTTCATCGTCAATGGGAAGGTCCAAGGGATACAGTAAACCTGCAGAGGTGCATCGGAATGTACAACTGGTGACACAGGAAACGCTCAAAAAATAGACAGTAGGAAGACTCAGTCTTCCTGTACTTAAGTCGGCATTGTGCCTCTTATATTTATTTCCGATGAAATATCTGTGTTTCATCGTCACTGTGAAGGTCCAAGGGATACAGTAAACCTGTAGAGGTGCATCGGAATGTAAAACTGGTGACACAGGAAACGCTCAAAGCATAGACAGTAGGTAGACTCAGTCTTCCTGTACTTAAGTCGGCATTGTGTCTCTAATATTTAATTCCGATGCAATTTCTGTGTTTCATCGTTAATGGGAAGGTCCAAGGGATACAGTAAACCTGCAGAGGTGCATCAGAATGTAAAACTGGTGACACAGGAAACGCACAAAACATAGACAGTAGGAAGACTCAGTCTTCCTGTACTTAAGTCGGCATTGTGTCTCTTATATTTAATTCTGATGCGATTTCTGTGTTTCATCGACAATGGGAAGGCCCAATGGATACAGTAAACCTGCAGAAGTGCATCTGAATGTAAAACTGGTGACACAGGAAACGCTCAAAACATCGACCGTAAGAAGACTCAGTTTTCTTGTACTTAAGTCGGCGTTGTGTCTCTTATATTAATTCCGATGCAATTTCTGTGTTTCGTCGTCAATGGGACGGTCCAAGGGATACAGTAAACCTGCAGAGGTGCATCGGAATGTAAAACTGGTGACACAGGAAACGCTCAAAACATAGACAGTAGGAAGACTCAGTCTTGCTGTACCTAAGTCGGCATTGTGTCTCTTATATTTAATTCCAATGCTATTTCTGTGTTTCATCGTCACTGTGATGGTCCAAGGGATACAGTAAACCTGCAGAGGTGCATCGCTTTGTAAAACTGGTGACACAGGATACGCTCAAAACATAGACATTAGGAAGACTCAGTCTTCCTGTTCTTATGTCGGCATTGTGTCTCTTATATTTAATTCCGATGCAATTTCTGTGTTTCATCGTCAATGGGAAGGTCCAAGGGATACAGTAAACCTGCAGAGGTGCATCAGAATGTAAAACTGGTGACACAGGAAACGCTCAAAACATAGACAGTAGGAAGACTCAGTCTTACTGTACTTAAGTCGGCATTGTGTCTCCCATATTTAATTCCGGTGCGATTTCTGTGTTTCATCGACAATGGGAAGGTCCAAGGGATACAGCAAACCGGCAGAGGTGCATCGGAATGTAAAACTGGTGACACAGGAAACGCTCAAACATAGACCGTAAGAAGACTCAGTTTTCTTGTGCTTAAGTCGGCGTTGTGTCTCTTATATTTAATTCCGATGCAATTTCTGTGTTTCATCGTCAATGGGAAGGTCCAATGGATACAGTAAACCTGCAGAGGCACATCGGAATGTAAAACTGGTGACACAGGCAACGCTCAAAAAATAGACAGTAGGAAGACTCAGCCTTCCTGTACTTAAGTCGGCATTGTGTCTCTTATATTTAACTCCGATGCAATTTCTGTGTTTCATGGTCAATGGGAAGGTCCAAGGGATACAGTAAACCTGCAGAGGTGCATCGGAATGTATAACTGGTGACACAGGAAACGCTCAAATCATAGACAGTAGGAAGACTCAGTCTTCCTGTACTTAAGTCTGCATTGTGTCTCTTATATTTATTTCCGATGAAAATTCTGTGTTTCATCGTGAATGGGAAGATCCAAGGGATACAGTAAAGCTGTACAGGTGCATCGGAATGTAAAACTGATGACGCAGGAATCGCTCAAAACATTGACCGTAAGAAGACTGTATTCTGGTACTTAAGTCGGCATTGTGTCTCTTATATTTAATTCGGATGCAATTTCTGTGTTTCATCGTCACTGTGAAGGTCCAAGTGATACAGTAAACCTGTAGAGGTGCGTCACAATGTACAACTGGTGACACAGGAAAAGCTCAAATTATAGACAGTAGGAAGACTCAGTCTTCCTGTACTTAAGTCGGCACTGTGTCTCTTATATTTAATTCCGATGCAATTTCTGTGTTTCATCGTCAATGGGAAGGTCCAAGGGATACAGTAAACCTGCAGAGGTGCATCAGAATGTAAAACTGGTGACACAGGAAACGCTCAAAACATAGACTGTAGGAAGACTCAGTCTTCCTGTACTTAAGTCGGCATTGTGTCTCTTATATTTAATTCCGATGCAATTTCTGTGTTTCAACGTCAATGGGAAGGTCCAAGGGATACGGTAAACCTGAAGAGGTGCATCGGAATGTAAAACTAGTGGGACAGGAAACGCTCAAAACATAGACAGTAGGAAGCATCAGTCTTCCTGTACTTAAGTCGGCATTGTGTCTCTTATATTTATTTCCGATGAAATATCTGTGTTTCATCGTGAACTGGAAGGTCCAAGGGATACAGTAAACCTGCAGAGGTGCATCGGAAAGTAAAACTGATGACACAGGAATCGCTCAAAACATAGACAGTAGGAAGACTTAGTCTTCCTGTACTTAAGTCGGCATTGTGTCTCTTATATATAATTCCGATGCAATTTCTGTGTTTCATCGTCACTGTGAAGGTCCAAGGGATACAGTAAACCTGTAGAGGTGCATCGGAATGTAAAACTGGTGACACAGGAAACGCTCAAAACATAGACAGTAGGAAGACTCAGTCTTCCTGTACTTAAGTCGGCATTGTGTCTCTTATATTTAATTCCGATGCAATTTCTGCGTTTATCGTCAATGGGAAGGTCCAAGGGATACAGTAAACCTGAAGAGGTACATCGGAATGTAAAACTAGTGAGACAGGAAACGCTCAAAATATAGACAGTAGTAAGCCTCAGTCTTCCTGTATTTAAGTCGGCATTGTGTCTCTTATATTTAATTCCGATGCGATTTCTGTGTTTCATCGACAATGGGAAGGCCCAATGGATACAGTAAACCTGCAGAGGTGCATCTGAATGTAAAACTGGTGACACAGGAAACGCTCAAAACATCGACCGTAAGAAGACTCAGTTTTCTTGTACTTAAGTCGGCGTTGTGTCTCTTATATTTAATTCCAATGCTATTTCTGTGTTTCATCGTCACTGTGATGGTCCAAGGGATACAGTAAACCTGCAGAGGTGCATCGCTTTGTAAAACTGGTGACACAGGATACGCTCAAAACATAGACATTAGGAAGACTCAGTCTTCCTGTTCTTATGTCGGCATTGTGTCTCTTATATTTAATTCCGATGCAATTTCTGTGTTTCATCGTCAATGGGAAGGTCCAATGGATACAGTAAACCTGCAGAGGTGCATCAGAATGTAAAACTGGTGACACAGGAAACGCTCAAAACATAGACAGTAGGAAGACGCAGTCTTACTGTACTTAAGTCGGCATTGTGTCTCCCATATTTAATTCCGGTGCGATTTCTGTGTTTCATCGACAATGGGAAGGTCCAAGGGATACAGTAAACCGGCAGAGGTGCATCGGAATGTAAAACTGGTGAGACAGGAAACGCTCAAACATAGACCGTAAGAAGACTCAGTTTTCTTGTGCTTAAGTCGGCGTTGTGTCTCTAATATTTAATTCCGATGCAATTTCTGTGTTTCATCGTCAATGGGAAGGTCCAATGGATACAGTAAACCTGCAGAGGCACATCGGAATGTAAAACTGGTGACACAGGCAACGCTCCAAAAATAGACAGTAGGAAGACTCAGCCTTCCTGTACTTAAGTCGGCATTGTGTCTCTTATATTTAACTCCGATGCAATTTCTGTGTTTCATGGTCAATGGGAAGGTCAAAGGGATACAATAAACCTGCAGAGCTGCATCGGAATCTAAAACTAGTGACACAGGAAACGCTCAAACATAGACAGTAGGAAGACTCAGTCTTCCTGTACTTAAGTCGGCATTGAGTCTCTTAAATTTAATTCCGATGCAATTTCTGTGTTTCATCGTCAATGGGAAGGTCCAAGGGATACAGTAAACCTGCAGAGGTGCATCGGAATGTATAACTGGTGACACAGGAAACGCTCAAATCATAGACAGTAGGAAGACTCAGTCTTCCTGTACTTAAGTCTGCATTGTGTCTCTTATATTTATTTCCGATGAAAATTCTGTGTTTCATCGTGAATGGGAAGATACAAGGGATACAGTAAAGCTGTACAGGTGCATCGGAATGTAAAACTGTTGACGCAGGAATCGCTCAAAACATTGACCGTAAGAAGACTGTATTCTGGTACTTAAGTCGGCATTGTGTCTCTTATATTTAATTCGGATGCAATTTCTGTGTTTCATCGTCACTGTGAAGGTCCAAGTGATACAGTAAACCTGTAGAGGTGCGTCACAATGTACAACTGGTGACCCAGGAAACGCTCAAATTATAGACAGTAGGAAGACTCAGTCTTCCTGTACTTAAGTCGGCACTGTGTCTCTTATAATTAATTCCGATGCAATTTCTGTGTTTCATCGTCAATGGGAAGGTCCAAGGGATACAGTAAACCTGCAGAGGTGCATCAGAATGTAAAACTGGTGACACAGGAAACGCTCAAAACATAGACTGTAGGAAGACTCAGTCTTCCTGTACTTAAGTCGGCATTGTGTCTCTTATATTTATTTCCGATGCAATTTCTGTGTTTCAACGTCAATGGGAAGGTCCAAGGGATACGGTAAACCTGAAGAGGTGCATCGGAATGTAAAACTAGTGGGACAGGAAACGCTCAAAACGTAGACAGTAGGAAGCATCAGTCTTCCTGTACTTAAGTCGGCATTGTGTCTCTTATATTTAGTTCCGATGCAGTTTCTGTGTTTCATCGTCAATGGGAAGATCCAAGGGATAGAGTAAACCTGCAGAGGTGCATCGGAATGTACAACTGGTGACACAGGAAACGCTCAAAAAATAGACAGTAGGAAGACTCAGTCTTCCTGTACTTAAGTCGGCATTGTGTCTCTTATATTTATTTCCGATGAAATATCTGTGTTTCATCGTGAATGGGAAGGTCCAAGGGATACAGTAAACCTGCAGAGGTGCATCGGAAAGTAAAACTGATGACACAGGAATCGCTCAAAACATAGACAGTAGGAAGACTTAGTCTTCCTGTACTTAAGTCGGCATTGTGTCTCTTATATATAATTCCGATGTAATTTCTGTGTTTCATCGTCACTGTGAAGGTCCAAGGGATACAGTAAACCTGTAGAGGTGCATCGGAATGTAAAACTGGTGACACAGGAAACGCTCAAAACATAGACAGTTGGAAGACTCAGTCTTCCTGTACTTAAGTCGGCATTGTGTCTCTTATATTTAAGTCCGATGAAATTTCTGTGTTTCATCGTTAATGGGAAGGTCCAAGGGATAGAGTAAACCGGCAGAGGCGCAATGGAATTTAAACCTGGTGACACAGGAAACGCTCAAAACATAGACCGTAAGAAGACTCAGTTTTCATGTACTTAAGTCGGCGTTGTGTCTCTTATATATAATTCCGATGCAATTTCTGATTTTAATCGTCAATGGGAAGGTCCAACGGATACAGTAAACCTGCAGAGGTGCATCGGAATGTAATACTGATGACACAGGAAACGCTAAAATCATAGACAGTAGGAAGACTCAGTCTTCCTGTACTTAAGTCGGTATTGTGTCTCTTATATTAAATTCCAATGCAATTTCTGTGTTTCATCGTCAATGGGATGGTCCAGGGGATACAGTAAACCTGCAGATGTGCATCGGAATGTAAAACTGGTGACACAGGAAACGCTCAAAACATAGACCGTAAAAAGACTCAGTTTTCTTATACTTAAGTCGGCGTTGTGTCTCTTATATTTAATTCCGATGCAATTTCTGTGTTTCATCGTCAATGGGAAGTTCCAATGGTTACAGTAAACCTGCAAAGTCGCATCGGAATGTAAAACTGGTGACACAGGAAACGCTCAAAGCATAGACAGTAGGAAGACTCAGTCTTCCTGTACTTAAGTCGGCATTGTGTCTCTTATATATTAATTTCGATGCAATTTGTGTGTTTCATCGCCAATGGGATGGTCCAGGGGATACAGTAAACCTGCAGATGTGCATCGGAATGTAAAACTGGTGACACAGGAAACGCTCAAAGCATTGACTGTAAGAAGACTCTTTTCTTGTACTTAAGACGGCATTGTGTCTCTTATATACAATTCCGATGCAATTTCTGAGTTTCATCGTCAATGGGAAGGTCCAAGGGATACAGTAAGTCTGCAGAGGTGCATCAGAATGTAAAACTGGTGACACAGGAAACGCTCAAAACATAGACAGTAGGAAGACACAGTCTTCCTGTACTTAAGTCGGCATTGTGTCTCTTATATTTAATTCCGATGCGATTTCTGTGTTTCATCGACAATGGGAAAGTGCAAGGGATACAGTAAACCGGCAGAGGTGCATCGGAATGTAAAACTGGTGACACAGGAAACGCTCAAAACATAGACCGTAAAAAGACTCAGTTTTCTTGTACTTAAGTCGGCGTTGTGTCTCTTATATTTAATTCCGATGCAATTTCTGTGTTTCATCGCCAATGGGAAGGTCCAATGGATACAGTAAACCTGCAGAGGTCCATCGGAATGTAAAACAGGTGACACGTGAAACGCTCAAAACATAGACAGTAGGAAGACTCAGTCTTCCTGTTCTTATGTCGGCATTCTGTCTCTTATATTTAATTCCAAAGCATTTTCTGTGTTTCATCGTCAATGGGAAGGTCAAAGGGATACAGTAAACCTGCAGAGGTGCTTCGAAATGTAAAACTGGTGACACAGGAAACGCTCAAAACATAGACAATAGGAAGACTCAGTCTTCCTGTACTTAAGTCGGCATTGTGTCTCTTATATTTATTTCCGATTAAATTTCTGTGTTTCATCGTGAATGGGAAGGTCCAAGGGATATAGTAAACATGCAGAGCTGCATCGGAAAGTAAAACTGATGACACAGGAAACGCTCAAAACATAGACAGTAGGGAGACTTAGTCTTCCTGTAGTTAAGTCCGCATTGTGTATCTTATATTTAAATCCGATGCAATTTCTGTTTTTCATCGTCAATGGGAAGGTCCAAGGGATACAGTAAACCTGCAGAGGTGCATCGGAATCTAAAACTGGTGACTCAGGAAACGCTCAAAACATAGACCGTAAAAAGACTCAGTCTTCCTGTACTTAAGTCGGCATTGTGTCTCTTATATTTAATTCCGATGCAATTTCTCTGCTTCATCGTCAATGGGAAGGTCCAGTGGATACAGTAAACCTGAAGAGGTGCATCGGAATGTAATACTACTGAGACAGGAAACGCTCAAAACATAGACAGTAGGAAGCCTCAGTCTTCCTGTACTGAAGTCGGCATTGTGTCTCTTATATTTAATTCCGATGCGATTTCTGTGTTTCATCGACAATGGGAAGGTCCAATGGATTCAGTAAACATGCAGAGGTGCATCGGAATGTAAAACTGGTGTCACAGGAAACGCTCAACACATTGACCGTAAGAAGACTGTTTTCTGGTACTTAAGTCGGCGTTGTGTCTCTTATATTTAATTCCGATGCAATTTCTGTGTTTCATCGTCACTGTGAAGGTCCAAGGGATACAGTAAACCTGTAGAGGTGCATCGGAATGTAAAACTGGTGACACAGGAAACGCTCAAAACATCGACCGTAAGAAGACTCAGTTTTCTTGTACTTAAGTCGTCGTTGTGTCACTTATATTTAATTCCGATGCAATTTCTGTGTTTCATTGTCAATGGGAAGCTCCAAGGGATACAGTTAACCTGCACAGGTGCATCGGGATGTAAAACTGGCGACTCAGGAAACGTTCAAAACATAGACAGTAGGAAGACTCAGTCTTCCTGTACTTAAGTCGGCATTGTGTCTCTTATATTTAATTCCGATGCTATTTCTGTGTTTCATCGTCACTGTGATGGTCCAAGAGATACAGTAAACCTGCAGAGGTGCATCGGTATGTAAAACTGGTGACACAGGATACGCTCAAAACATAGACAGTAGGAAGACTCAGTCTTCCTGTACTTAAGTCGGCATTGTGTCTCTTATATTTAATTCCGATGCAATTTCTGTGTTTCAACGTCAATGGGAAGGTCCAAGGGATACGGTAAACCTGACGAGGTGTACCGGAATGTAAAACTAGTGGGACAGGAAACGCTCAAAACATAGACAGTAGGAAGCCTCAGTCTTCCTGTACTTAAGTCGGCATTGTGTCTCTTATATTTAATTCCGATGCAGTTTCTATGTTTCATCGTCAATGGGAAGGTCCAAGGGATACAGTAAACCTGCAGAGGTGCATCGGAATGTAAAACTTGTGACACAGGAAACGCTCAAAAAATAGACAGTAGGAAGACTCAGTCTTCCTGTACTTAAGTCGGCATTGTGTCTCTTATCTTTATTTCCGATGAAATATCTGGGTTTCATCGTGAATGGGAAGGTCCAAGGGATACAGTAAACCTGCAGTGGTGCATCGGAATGTAAAACTGGTGACACAGGAAACGCTCAAAACATAGACAGTAGGAAGACTCAGTCTTGCTGTACTTAAGTCGGCATTGTGTCTCTTATATTTAATTCCGATGCTATTTCTGTGTTTCATCGTCACTGTGATGGTCCAAGGGATACAGTAAACCTGCAGAGGTGCATCGGTATGTAAAACTGGTGACACAATATACGCTCAAAACATAGACAGTAGGAAGACTCAGTCTTCCTGTTCTTATGTCGGCATTGTGTCTCTTATATTTAATTCCGATGCAATTTCTGTGTTTCATCGTCAATGGGAAGGTCCAATGGATACAGCAAACCTGCAGAGGCACATCGGAATGTAAAACTGGTGACACAGGCAACGCTCATAAAATAGACAGTAGGAAGACTCAGTCTTCCTGTACTTAAGTCTGCATTGTGTATCTTATATTTATTTCCGATGAAATTTCTGTGTGTCATCGTGAATGGGAAGATCCAAGGGATACAGTAAACCTGCACAGGTGCATCGGAATGTAAGACTGATGACGCAGGAATCGCTCAAAACATAGACAGTAGGGAGACTTAGTCTTCCTGTACTTAAGTCAGCATTGTGTCTCTTATTTTTAACTCCGATGCAATTTCTGTGTTTCACCGTCAATGGGAAGGTCCAAGGGATACAGTAAACCTGCAGAGGCGCAATGGAATTTAAACCTGGTGACACAGGAAACGCTCAAAACATAGACCGTAAGAAGACTCAGTTTTCATGTACTTAAGTCGGCGTTGTGTCTCTTATATATAATTCCGATGCAATTTCTGATTTTCATCGTCAATGGGAAGGTCCAAGGGATACAGTAAACCTGCAGATGTGCATCGGAATGTAAAACTGGTGACACAGGAAACGCTCAAAACATAGACCGTAAAAAGACTCAGTTTTCTTGTACTTAAGACGGCGTTGTGTCTCTTATATTTTATTCCGATGCAATTTCTGTGTTTCATCGTCAATGGGAAGTTCCAATGGATACAGTAAACCTGCAGAGGTCCATCGGAATGTAAAACTGGTGACACAGGAACGCTCAAAGCATAGACAGTAGGAAGACTCAGTCTTACTGTACTTAAGTCGGCATTGTGTCTCTTATATATTAATTTCGATGCAATTTGTGTGTTTCATCGCCAATGGGATGGTCCAGGGGATACAGTAAACCTGCAGATGTGCATCGGAATGTAAAACTGGTGACACAGGAAACGCTCAAAGCATTGACCGTAAGAAGACTCTTTTCTTGTACTTAAGTCGGCATTGTGTCTCTTATATATAATTCCGATGCTATTTCTGTGTTCCATCGTCAATGGGAAGGTCCAAGGGATACAGTAAATCTGCAGAAGTGCATCAGAATGTAAAACTGGTGACACAGGAAACGCTCAAAACATAGACAGTAGGAAGACACAGTCTTCCTGTACTTAAGTCGGCATTGTGTCTCTTATATTTAATTCCGATGCGATTTCTGTGTTTCATCGACAATGGGAAAGTGTAAGGAATACAGTAAACTGGCAGAGGTGCATCGGAATGTAAAACTGGTGACACAGGAAACGATCAAAACATAGACCGTAAAAAGACTCAGTTTTCTTGTACTTAAGTCGGCGTTGTGTCTCTTATATTTAATTCCTATGCAATTTCTGTGTTTCATCGCCAATGGGAAGGTCCAATGGATACAGTAAAGCTGCAGAGGACCATCGGAATGTAAAACTGGTGACACGTGAAAGGCTCAAAACATAGACAGTAAGAAGACTGAGTCTTCCTGTACTTAAGTCGGCATTGTGTCCCTTATATTTAATTCCGATGCAATTTCTGTGTTTCATCGTCAATGGGAAGGTCCAAGGGATACAGTAAACCTGCAGAGGTGCATCGGAATGTAAAACTAGTGACACAGGAAACGCTCAAAACATAGACAGTAGGAAGACTCAGTCTTCCTGTTCTTATGTCGGCATTCTGTCTCTTATATTTAATTCCAAAGCAATTTCTGTGTTTCATCGTCAATGGGAAGGTCAAAGGGATACAGTAAACCTGCAGAGGTGCATCGGAATGTAAAACTGGTGACACAGGAAACGCTCAAAACATAGAAAATAGGAAGACTCAGTCTTCCTGTACTTAAGTCGGCATTGTGTCTCTTATATTTATTTCCGATTAAATTTCTGTGTTTCATCGTGAATGGGAAGGTCCAAGGGATATAGTAAACATGCAGAGCTGCATCGGAAAGTAAAACTTATGACACAGGAAACGCTCAAAACATAGACAGTAGGGAGACTTAGTCTTCCTGTACTTAAGTCCGCATTGTGTATCTTATATTTAAATCCGATGCAATTTCTGTTTTTCATCGTCAATGGGAAGGTCCACGGGATACAGTAAACCTGCAGAGGTGCATCGGAATGTAAAACTGGTGACTCAGGAAACGCTCAAATCATAGACAGTAGGAAGACTCAGTCTTCCTGTACTTAAGTCGGCATTGTGTCTCTTATATTTAATTCCGATGCAATTTCTCTGCTTCATCGTCAATGGGAAGGTCCAAGGGATACAGTAAACCTGAAGATGTGCATCGGAATGTAAAACTACTGAGACAGGAAACGCTCAAAACATAGACAGTAGGAAGCCTCAGTCTTCCTGTACTTAAGTCGGCTTTGTGTCTCTCATATTTAATTCCGATGCGATTTCTGTGTTTCATCGACAATGGGAAGGTCCAATGGATTCAGTAAACATGCAGAGGTGCATCGGAATGTAAAACTGGTGACACAGGAAACGCTCAACACATTGACCGTAAGAAGACTGTTTTCTGGTACTTAAGTCGGCATGGTGTCTCTTATATTTAATTCCGATGCAATTTCTGTGCTTCATCGTCAATGGGATGCTCCAAGGGATACAGTAAACCTGCAGAGGTGCATCAGAATGTAAAACTGGTGACACAGGAAACGCTCAAAACATAGACAGTAGGAAGACTCAGTCTTCCTCTACTTAAGTAGGCATTGTGTCTCTTATATTTAATTCCGTTGCTATTTCTGTGTTTCATCGTCACTGTGATGGTCCAAGGGATACAGTAAACCTGCAGCGGTGCATCGGTATGTAAAACTGGTGACAGAGGATACGCTCAAAACATAGACAGTTGGAAGACTCAGTCTTCCTGTTCTTATATCGGCATTGTGTCTCTTATATTTCATTCCGATGCAATTTCTGTGTTTCATCGTCAATGGGAAGGTCCAAGGGATACAGTAAACCTGCAGAGGTGCATCAGAATGTAAAACTGGTGACACACAAACGCTCAAAAAATAGACAGTTGGAAGACTCAGTCTTCCTGTACTTAAGTCGGCATTGTGTCTCTTATATTTAATTCCGATGCAATTTCTCTGTCTCATCGTCAATGGGAAGGTGCAAGGGATACAGTAAACCTGCAGAGTTGCATCAGAATGTAAAATTGGTGACACAGGAAACGCTCAAAACATAGACAGTAGGAAGACTCAGTCTTCCTGTACTTATGTCGGCATTGTGTCTCTTATATTTAATTCCGATGCAATTTCTGTGTTTCATCGTCAATGGGAAGGTACAAGGGATACAGTAAACCTGAAGAGGTGCATCGGAATGTAAAACTAGTGAGACAGGAAACGCTCAAAACATAGACCGTAAGAAGACTCAGTTTTCTTGTGCTTAAGTCGGCGTTGTGTCTCTTATATTCAATTCCGATGCAATTTCTGTGTTTCATCGTCAATGGGAAGGTCCAATGGATACAGTAAACCTGCAGAGCCACATCGGAATGTAAAACTGGTGACACATGCAACGCTCAAAACATAGACAGTAGGAAGACTCAGTCTTCCTGTACTTAAGTCGGCATTGTGTCTCTTATATTTAATTCCGATGCAATTTCTGCTTTTCATCGTCAACGGGAAGGTGCAAGGGATACAGTAAAACTGCAGAGGTGCATCAGAATGTAAAACTGGTGACACAGGAAACGCTCAAAACATAGACCGTAAGAAGACTCAGTTTTCTTGTACTTAAGTCGGCGTTGTGTCTCTTATATTTAATTCCGATGCAATTTCTGTGTTTCATCGTCAATGGGAACGTCCAAAAGATACAGTAAACCTGCAGAGGTGAATCGAAATGTAAAACTGGTGACACAGGAAACGCTGAAAACATAGACAGAAGGAAGACTCAATCTTCCGGTACTTAAGTCGGCATTGTGTCTCTTATATTTAATATCGATGCAATTTGTGTGTTTCATCGCCAATGGGAAGGTCCAAGGGATACAGTAAACCTGTAGAGGTGCATCGGAATGTAAAACTCATGACACAGGAAACGCTCAAATTATAGACAGTAGGAAGAGTCAGTCTTCCTGTACTTAAGTCGGCATTGTGTCTCTTATATTTAATTCCGATGCAATTTCTGTGTTTCATCGTCAATGGGAACGTCCAAAAGATACAGTAAACCTGCAGAGGTGAATCGAAATGTAAAACTGGTGACACAGGAAACGCTGAAAACATAGACAGTAGGAAGACTCAATCTTCCGGTACTTAAGTCGGCATTGTGTCTCTTATATTTAATATCGATGCAATTTGTGTGTTTCATCGCCAATGGGAAGGTCCAAGGGATACAGTAAACATGCAGAGGTGCATCGGAATGTAAAACTGGTGACACAGGATACGCTCAAAACGTTGACCGTAAGAAGACTGTTTTCTGGTACTTAAGTCGGCATTGTGTCTCTTATATTTAATTCCAATGCAATTTTTGTGTTTCATCGTCACTGTGAAGGTCCAAGTGATAGAGTAAACCTGCAGAGGTGCATCAGAATGTAAAACTGGTGACGCAGGAAACGCAGAAAGCATAGACAGTAGGAAGACTCAGTCTTCCTGTACTTAAGTCGGAATTGTGTCTCCTATATTTAATTCCGATGCAATTTCTGTGTTTCATCGTCAATGGGAAGGTCCAAGGGATACAGTAAACCTGCAGAGATGCATCGGAATGTAAATCTGGTGACACAGGAAACGCTCAAAAGATAGACAGTAGGAAGACTCAGTCTTCCTCTACTTAAGTAGGCATTGTGTCTCTTATATTTAATTCCGATGCTATTTCTGTGTTTCATCGTCACTGTGATGGTCCAAGGGATACAGTAAACCTGCAGAGGTGCTTCGGAAAGTAAAACTGATGACACAGGAAACGCTCAAAGCATAGACAGTAGGTAGACTTAGTCTTCCTGTACTTAAGTCGGCATTGTGTCTCTTATATTTAATTCCGATGCAATTTCTGTTTTCCATCGTCAATGGGAAGGTCCAAGGGATACAGTAAACCTGCAGAGGAGCATCGGAATGTAAAACTGGTGACACAGGAAACGCTCAACACATTGACCGTAAGAAGACTGTTTTCTGGTACTTAAGTCGGCATTGTGTCTCTTATATTTAATTCCGATGCAATTTCTGTGTTTCATCGTCACTGTGAAGGTCCAAGGGATACAGTAAACCTGTAGAGGTGCATCGGAATGTAAAACTCATGACACAGGAAACGCTCATATTATAGACAGTAGGAAGACTCAGTCTTCCTGTACTTAAGTCGGCATTGTGTCTCTTATATTTAATTCCGATGCAATTTCTCTGTTTCATCGTCAATGGGAAGGTCCAAGGGAAACAGTAAACCTGCAGAGTTGCATCAGAATGTAAAACTGGTGACACAGGAAACGCTCAAAACATAGACAGTAGGAAGACTCAGTCTTCCTGTACTTAAGTCGGCATTGTGTCTCTTATATTTACTTCCGATGCAATTTCTGTGTTTCATCGTCAATGGGAAGGTACAAGGGATACAGTAAACCTGAAGAGGTGCATCGGAATGTAAAACTAGTGAGACAGGAAACGCTCAAAACATAGACAGTAGGAAGCCTCAGTATTCCTGTACTGAAGTCGGCATTGTGTCTCTTATATTTCATTCCGATGCGATTTCTGTGTTTCATCGACAATGGGAAGGTCCAATGGATTCAGTAAACCTGCAGAGGTGCATCGGAATGTAAAACTGGTGACACAGGAAACGCTCAACACACTGACCGTAAGAAGACTGTTTTCTGGTACTTAAGTCGGCATTGTGTCTCTTATATTTAATTCAGATGCAATTTCTGTCTTTCATCGTCACTGTGAAGGTCCAAGGGATAGAGTAAACCTGAAGAGGTGCATCGGAATGTAAAACTAGTGAGACAGGAAACGCTCAAAACATAGACAGTAGGAAGCCTCAGTATTCCTGTACTTAAGTCGGCATTGTGTCTCTTATATTTAATTCCGATGCGATTTCTGTGTTTCATCGACAATGGGAAGGTCCGATGGATTCAGTAAACCTGCAGAGGTGCATCGGAATGTAAAACTGGTGACACAGGAAACGCTCAAAACACCGACCGTAAGAAGACTCAGTTTTCTTGTACTTAAGTCGGCGTTGTGTCTCTTATATTTAATTCCGATGCAATGTCTGTGTTTCATCGTCAATGGGAAGCTCCAAGGGATACAGTAATCCTGCAGAGGTGCATCGGAATGTAAAACTGGCGACACAGGAAACGTTCAAAACATAGACAGTAGGAAGACTCAGTCTTCCTGTACTTAAGTCGGCATTGTGTCTCTTATATTTAATTCCGATGCTATTTCTGTGTTTTATCGTCACTGTGATGGTCCAAGGGATACAGTAAACCTGCAGAGGTGCATCGGTATGTAAAACTGGTGACACAGGATACGCTCAAAACATAGACAGTAGGAAGACTCAGTCTTCCTGTCCTTATGTCGGCATTGTGTCTCTTATATTTAATTCCGATGCAATTTCTGTGTTTCATCGTCAATGGGAAGGTCCAAGGGATACAGTAAACCTGCAGAGGCACATCGGATTGTAAAACTGGTGACACAGGCAACGCTCAAAACATAGACAGTAGGAAGACTCAGTCTTCCTGTACTTAAGTCGGCATTATGTCTCTTATATTTAATTCCGATGTAATTTCTGTTTTTCATCGTCAATGGGAAGGTGCAAGGGATACAGTAAACCTGCAGAGGTGCATCGGAATGTAAAAGTGGTGACACAGGAAACGCTCAAAACATAGACCGTAAGAAGACTCAGTTTTCTTGTGCTTAAGTCGGCGTTGTGTCTCTTATATTTAATTCCGATGCAATTTCTGTGTTTCATCGTCAATGGGAACGTCCAAAAGATACAGTAAACCTGCAGAGGTGAATCGAAATGTAAAACTGGTGACACAGGAAACGCTGAAAACATAGACAGTAGGAAGACTCAATCTTCCGTTACTTAAGTCGGCATTGTGTCTCTTATATTTAATATCGATGCAATTTGTGTGTTTCATCGACAATGGGAAGGTCCAAGTGATACAGTAAACCTGTAGGGGTGCGTCAGAACGTAAAACTGGTGACACAGGACACGCTCAAATTATAGACAGTAGGAAGACTCAGTCTTCCTGTACTTAAGTCCGCATTGTGTCTCTTATATTTAATTCCGATGCAATTTCTGTGTTTCAACGTCAATGGGAAGGTCCAAGGGATACGGTAAACCTGAAGAGGTGCATCGGAATGTAAAACTAGTGGGACTGGAAACGCTCAAAACAGAGTCAGTAGGAAGCCTCAGTCTTCCTGTACATAAGTCGGCATTGTGTCTCTTATATTTAATTCCGATGCAGTTTCTGTGTTTCATCGTCATTGGGAAGGTCCAAGGGATACAGTAAACCTACAGAGGTGCATCGGAATGTAAAACTGGTGACACAGGAAACGCCCAAAAAATAGACAGTAGGAAGACTCAGTCTTCCTGTACTTAAGTCGGCATTGTGTCTCTTATATTTATTTCCGATGAAATATCTGTGTTTCATCGTAAATGGGAAGGTCCAAGGGATATAGTAAACCTGCAGAGGTGCATCGGAAAGTAAAACTGATGACACAGGAAACGCTCAAAACATAGACAGTAGGAAGACTTAGTCTTCCTGTACTTAAGTCGGCATTGTGTCTCCTATATTTAATTCCGATGCAATTTCTGTGTTTCATCGTCAATGGGAAGGTCCAAGGGATACAGTAAACCTGCAGAGATGCATCGGAATGTAAAACTGGTGACACAGGAAACGCTCAAGTCATAGACAGTAGGAAGACTCAGTCTTCCTCTACTTAAGTAGGCATTGTGTCTCTTATATTTAATTCCGATTCTATTTCTGTGTTTCATCGTCACTGTGATGGTCCAAGGGATACAGTAAACCTGCAGAGGTGGATCGGAATGTAAAACTAGTGAGACAGGAAACGCTCAAAACATAGACCGTAAGAAGACTCAGTTTTCTTGTGCTTAAGTCGGCGTTGTGTCTCTTATATTTAATTCCGATGCAATTTCTGTGTTTCATCGTCAATGGGAAGGTCCAATGGATACAGTAAACCTGCAGAGGCACATCGGAATGTAAAACTGGTGACACATGCAACGCTCAAAACATAGACAGTAGGAAGACTCAGTCTTCCTGTACTTAAGTCGGCATTGTGTCGCTTATATTTAATTCCGATGCAATTTCCGTTTTTCATCGTCAACGGGAAGGTGCAAGGGATACAGTAAACCTGCAGAGGTGCATCAGAATGTAAAACTGGTGACACAGGAAACGCTCAAAACATAGACCGTAAGAAGACTCAGTTTTCTTGTACTTAAGTCGGCGTTGTGTCTCTTATATTTAATTCCGATGCAATTTCTGTGTTTCATCGTCAATGGGAACGTCCAAAAGATACAGTAAACCTGCAGAGGTGAATCGAAATGTAAAACTGGTGACACAGGAAACGCTGAAAACATAGACAGTAGGAAGACTCAATCTTCCGGTACTTAAGTCGGCATTGTGTCTCTTATATTTAATATCGATGCAATTTGTGTGTTTCATCGCCAATGGGAAGGTCCAAGGGATACAGTAAACATGAAGAGGTGCATCGGAATGTAAAACTGGTGACACAGGATACGCTCAAAACGTTGACCGTAAGAAGACTGTTTTCTGGTAATTAAGTCGGCATTGTGTCTCTTATATTTAATTCCAATGCAATTTCTGTGTTTCATCGTCACTGTGAAGGTCCAAGGGATACAGTAAACCTGTAGAGGTGCATCGGAATGTAAAACTGGTGACACAGGAAACGCTCAAATTATAGACAGTAGGAAGACTCAGTCTTCCTGTACTTAAGTCGGAATTGTGTCTCCTATATTTAATTCCGATGCAATTGCTGTGTTTCATCGTCAATGGGAAGGTCCAAGGGATACAGTAAACCTGCAGAGATGCATCGGAATGTAAATCTGGTGACACAGGAAACGCTCAAACATAGACAGTAGGAAGACTCAGTCTTCCTCTGCTTAAGTAGGCATTGTGTCTCTTATATTTAATTCCGATGCTATTTCTGTGTTTCATCGTCACTGTGATGGTCCAAGGGATACAGTAAACCTGCAGAGGTGCTTCGGAAAGTAAAACTGATGACACAGGAAACGCTCAAAGCATAGACAGTAGGTAGACTTAGTCTTCCTGTACTTAAGTCGGCATTGTGTCTCTAATATTTAATTCCGATGCAATTTCTGTTTTCCATCGTCAATGGGAAGGTCCAAGGGATACAGTAAACCTGCAGAGGAGCATCGGAATGTAAAACTGGTGACACAGGAAACGCTCAACACATTGACCGTAAGAAGACTGTTTTCTGGTACTTAAGTCGGCATTGTGTCTCTTATATTTAATTCCGATGCAATTTCTCTGTTTCATCGTCAATGGGAAGGTCCAAGATATACAGTAAACCTGCAGAGTTGCATCAGAATGTAAAACTGGTGACACAGGAAACGCTCAAAACATAGACAGTAGGAAGACTCAGTCTTCCTGTACTTAAGTCGGCATTGTGTCTCTTATATTTAATTCCGATGCAATTTCTGTGTTTCATCGTCAATGGGAAGGTACAAGGGATACAGTAAACCTGAAGAGGTGCATCGGAATGTAAAACTAGTGAGACAGGAAACGCTCAAAACATAGACAGTAGGAAGCCTCAGTATTCCTGTACTTAAGTCGGCATTGTGTCTCTTATATTTCATTCCGATGCGATTTCTGTGTTTCATCGACAATGGGAAGGTCCAATGGATTCAGTAAACCTGCAGAGGTGCATCGGAATGTAAAACTGGTGACACAGGAAACGCTCAACACACTGACCGTAAGAAGACTGTTTTCTGGTACTTAAGTCGGCATTGTGTCTCTTATATTTAATTCAGATGCAATTTCTGTCTTTCATCGTCACTGTGAAGGTCCAAGGGATAGAGTAAACCTGAAGAGGTGCATCGGAATGTAAAACTAGTGAGACAGGAAACGCTCAAAACATAGACAGTAGGAAGCCTCAGTATTCCTGTACTTAAGTCGGCATTGTGTCTCTTATATTTAATTCCGATGCGATTTCTGTGTTTCATCGACAATGGGAAGGTCCGATGGATTCAGTAAACCTGCAGAGGTGCATCGGAATGTAAAACTGGTGACACAGGAAACGCTCAAAACACCGACCGTAAGAAGACTCAGTTTTCTTGTACTTAAGTCGGCGTTGTGTCTCTTATATTTAATTCCGATGCAATGTCTGTGTTTCATCGTCAATGGGAAGCTCCAAGGGATACAGTAATCCTGCAGAGGTGCATCGGAATGTAAAACTGGCGACACAGGAAACGTTCAAAACATAGACAGTAGGAAGACTCAGTCTTCCTGTACTTAAGTCGGCATTGTGTCTCTTATATTTAATTCCGATGCTATTTCTGTGTTTCATCGTCACTGTGATGGTCCAAGGGATACAGTAAACCTGCAGAGGTGAATCGGTATGTAAAACTGGTGACACAGGATACGCTCAAAACATAGACAGTAGGAAGACTCAGTCTTCCTGTCCTTATGTCGGCATTGTGTCTCTTATATTTAATTCCGATGCAATTTCTGTGTTTCATCGTCAATGGGAAGGTCCAATGGATACAGTAAACCTGCAGAGGCACATCGGAATGTAAAACTGGTGACACATGCAACGCTCAAAACATAGACAGTAGGAAGACTCAGTCTTCCTGTACTTAAGTCGGCATTGTGTCGCTTTTATTTAATTCCGATGCAATTTCTGTTTTTCATCGTCAACGGGAAGGTGCAAGGGATACAGTAAACCTGCAGAGGTGCATCAGAATGTAAAACTGGTGACACAGGAAACGCTCAAAACATAGACCGTAAGAAGACTCAGTTTTCTTGTACTTAAGTCGGCGTTGTGTCTCTTATATTTAATTCCGATGCAATTTCTGTGTTTCATCGTCAATGGGAACGTCCAAAAGATACAGTAAACCTGCAGAGGTGAATCGAAATGTAAAACTGGTGACACAGGAAACGCTGAAAACATAGACAGTAGGAAGACTCAATCTTCCGGTACTTAAGTCGGCATTGTGTCTCTTATATTTAATATCGATGCAATTTGTGTGTTTCATCGCCAATGGGAAGGTCCAAGGGATACAGTAAACATGAAGAGGTGCATCGGAATGTAAAACTGGTGACACAGGATACGCTCAAAACGTTGACCGTAAGAAGACTGTTTTCTGGTACTTAAGTCGGCATTTGTGTCTCTTATATTTAATTCCGATGCAATTTCTGTGTTTCATCGTCACTGTGAAGGTCCAAGAGATAGAGTAAACCTGTAGGGGTGCGTCAGAAAGTAAAACTGGTGACACAGGAAACGCTCAAAACATAGACAGTAGGAAGACTCAGTCTTTCTGTACTTAAGTCGGCATTGTGTCTCTTATATTTAATTCCGATGCAATTTCTGTGTTTCATCGTCAATGGGAACGTCCAAAAGATACAGTAAACCTGCAGAGGTGAATCGAAATGTAAAACTGGTGACACAGGAAACGCTGAAAATATGGACAGTAGGAAGACTCAATCTTCCGGTACTTAAGTCGGCATTGTGTCTCTTATATTTAATATCGATGCAATTTGTGTGTTTCATCGCCAATGGGAAGGTCCAAGGGATACAGTAAACATGCAGAGGTGCATCGGAATGTAAAACTGGTGACACAGGATACGCTCAAAACGTTGACCGTAAGAAGACTGTTTTCTGGTACTTAAGTCGGCATTGTGTCTCTTATATTTAATTCCGATGCAATTTCTGTGTTTCATCGTCACTGTGAAGGTCCAAGTGATAGAGTAAACCTGCAGAGGTGCATCAGAATGTAAAACTGGTTACGCAGGAAACGCAGAAAACATAGACAGTAGGAAGACTCAGTCTTCCTGTACTTAAGTCGGCATTGTGTCTCCTATATTTAATTCCGATGCTATTTCTGTGTTTCATCGTCAATGGGAAGGTCCAAGGGATACAGTAAACCTGCAGAGATGCATCGGAATGTAAAACTGGTGACACAGGAAACGCTCAAAACATAGACAGTAGGAAGACTCAGTCTTCCTCTACTTAAGTAGGCATTGTGTCTCTTATATTTTATTCCGATGCTATTTCTGTGTTTCATCGTCACTGTGATGGTCCAAGGGATACAGTAAACCTGCAGAGGTGCATCGGAAAGTAAAACTGATGACACAGGATACGCTCAAAGCATAGACGTTAGGAAGACTTAGTCTTCCTGTACTTAAGTCGGCATTGTGTCTCTTATATTTAATTCCGATGCAATTTCTGTTTTCCATCGTCAATGGGAAGGTCCAAGGGATACAGTAAACCTGCAGAGGAGCATCGGAATGTAAAACTGGTGACACAGGAAACGCTCAACACATTGACCGTAAGAAGACTGTTTTCTGGTACTTAAGTCGGCATTGTGTCTCTTATATTTAATTCCGATGCAATTTCTGTGTTTCATCGTCAATGGGAATGTCCAAGGGATACAGTAAACCTGCAGAGATGCATCGGAATGTAAAACTGGTGACAGAGGATACGCTCAAAACATAGACAGTAGGAAGACTCAGTCTTCCTGTTCTTATGTCGGCATTGTGTCTCTTATATTTCATTCCGATGCAATTTCTGTGTTTCATCGTCAATGGGAAGGTACAAGGGATACAGTAAACCTGAAGAGGTGCATCGGAATGTAAAACTAGTGAGACAGGAAACGCTCAAAACATAGACCGTAAGAAGACTCAGTTTTCTTGTGCTTAAGTCGGCGTTGTGTCTCTTATATTTAATTCCGATGCAATTTCTGTGTTTCATCGTCAATGGGAAGGTCCAATGGATACAGTAAACCTGCAGAGGCACATCGGAATGTAAAACTGGTGACACATGCAACGCTCAAAACATAGACACTAGGAAGACTCAGTCTTCCTGTACTTAAGTCGGCATTGTGTCTCTTATATTTAATTCCGATGCAATTTCTGTTTTTCATCGTCAACGGGAAGGTGCAAGGGATACAGTAAACCTGCAGAGGTGCATCAGAATGTAAAACTGGTGACACAGGAAACGCTCAAAACATAGACCGTAAGAAGACTCAGTTTTCTTGTACTTAAGTCGGCGTTGTGTCTCTTATATTTAATTCCGATGCAATTTCTGTGTTTCATCGTCAATGGGAACGGCCAAAAGATACAGTAAACCTGCAGAGGTGAATCGAAATGTAAAACTGGTGACACAGGAAACGCTGAAAACATAGACAGTAGGAAGACTCAATCTTCCGGTACTTAAGTCGGCATTGTGTCTCTTATATTTAATATCGATGCAATTTGTGTGTTTCATCGCCAATGGGAAGGTCCAAGAGATACAGTAAACATGCAGAGGTGCATCGGAATGTAAAACTAGTGACACAGGAAACGCTCAAAACATAGACAGTAGGAAGACTCAGTCTTCCTGTACATAAGTCGGCATTGTGTCTCTTATGTCTAATTCCGATGCAATTTCTGTGTTTCATCGTCAATGGGAACGTCCAAGGGATACAGTAAACCTGCAGAGGTGCATCGGAATGTAAAACTGGTGACACAGTAAATGCTCAAAACATAGACAGTAGGAAGACTCAGTCTTTCTGTACTTAAGTCGGCATTGTGTCTCTTATATTTAATTCCGATGCAATTTCTGTGTTTCATCGTCACTGTGAAGGTCCAAGAGATAGAGTAAACCTGTAGGAGTGCGTCAGAAAGTAAAACTGGTGACACAGGAAACGCTCAAATTATAGACAGTAGGAAGACTCAGTCTTCCTGTACTTAAGTCGGCATTGTGTCTCTTATATTTAATTCCGATGCAATTTCTGTGTTTCATCGTCAATGGGAACGTCCAAAAGATACAGTAAACCTGCAGAGGTGAATCGAAATGTAGAACTGGTGACACAGGAAACGCTGAAAACATAGACAGTAGGAAGACTCAATCTTCCGGTACATAAGTCGGCATTGTGTCTCTTATATTTAATATCGA
The DNA here is from genome assembly GCF_023898315.1 of Schistocerca nitens. Taxonomy (NCBI): domain Eukaryota; kingdom Metazoa; phylum Arthropoda; class Insecta; order Orthoptera; family Acrididae; genus Schistocerca; species Schistocerca nitens. Next base: position 10,509,757 of record NC_064618.1, on the reverse strand, counting down.
TGCAATTTGTGTGTTTCATCGCCAATGGGAAGGCCCAAGGGATACAGTAAACATGCAGAGGTGCATCGGAATGTAAAACTGGTGACACAGGATACGCTCAAAACGTTGACCGTAAGAAGACTGTTTTCTGGTACTTAAGTCGGCATTGTGTCTCTTATATTTAATTCAGATGCAATTTCTGTCTTTCATCGTCACTGTGAAGGTCCAAGGGATAGACTAAACCTGAAGAGGTGCATCGGAATGTAAAACTAGTGAGACAGGAAACGCTCAAAACATAGACAGTAGGAAGCCTCAGTATTCCTGTACTTAAGTCGGCATTGTGTCTCTTATTATTAATTTCGATGCGATTTCTGTGTTTCATCGACAATGGGAAGGTCCGATGGATTCAGTAAACCTGCAGAGGTGCATCGGAATGTAAAACTGGTGACACAGGAAACGCTCAAAACACCGACCGTAAGAAGACTCAGTTTTCTTGTACTTAAGTCGGCGTTGTGTCTCTTATATTTAATTCCGTGCAATGTCTGTGTTTCATCGTCAATGGGAAGCTCCAAGGGATACAGTAATCCTGCAGAGGTGCATCGGAATGTAAAACTGGCGACACAGGAAACGTTCAAAACATAGACAGTAGGAAGACTCAGTCTTCCTGTACTTAAGTCGGCATTGTGTCTCTTATATTTAATTCCGATGCTATTTCTGTGTTTCATCGTCACTGTGATGGTCCAAGGGATACAGTAAACCTGCAGAGGTGCATCGGTATGTAAAACTGGTGACACAGGATACGCTCAAAACATAGACAGTAGGAAGACTCAGTCTTCCTGTCCTTATGTCGGCATTGTGTCTCTTATATTTAATTCCGATGCAATTTCTGTGTTTCATCGTCAATGGGAAGGTCCAATGGATACAGTAAACCAGCAGAGGCACATCGGAATGTAAAACTGGTGACACATGCAACGCTCAAAACATAGACAGTAGGAAGACTCAGTCTTCCTGTACTTAAGTCGGCATTGTGTCGCTTATATTTAATTCCGATGCAATTTCTGTTTTTCATCGTCAACGGGAAGGTGCAAGGGATACAGTAAACCTGCAGAGGTGCATCAGAATGTAAAACTGGTGACACAGGAAACGCTCAAAACATAGACCGTAAGAAGACTCAGTTTTCTTGTACTTAAGTCGGCGTTGTGTCTCTTATATTTAATTCCGATGCAATTTCTGTGTTTCATCGTCAGTGGGAACGTCCAAAAGATACAGTAAACCTGCAGAGGTGAATCGAAATGTAAAACTGGTGACACAGGAAACGCTGAAAACATAGACAGTAGGAAGACACAATCTTCCGGTACTTAAGTCGGCATTGTGTCTCTTATATTTAATATCGATGCAATTTGTGTGTTTCATCGCCAATGGGAAGGTCAAAGGGATACAGTAAACATGAAGAGGTGCATCGGAATGTAAAACTGGTGACACAGGATACGCTCAAAACGTTGACCGTAAGAAGACTGTTTTCTGGTACTTAAGTCGGCATTGTGTCTCTTATATTTAATTCCGATGCAATTTCTGTGTTTCATCGTCACTGTGAAGGTCCAAGAGATAGAGTAAACCTGTAGGGGTGCGTCAGAAAGTAAAACTGGTGACACAGGAAACGCTCAAAACATAGACAGTAGGAAGACTCAGTCTTTCTGTACTTAAGTCGGCATTGTGTCTCTTATATTTAATTCCGATGCAATTTCTGTGTTTCATCGTCAATGGGAACGTCCAAAAGATACAGTAAACCTGCAGAGGTGAATCGAAATGTAAAACTGGTGACACAGGAAACGCTGAAAATATGGACAGTAGGAAGACTCAATCTTCCGGTACTTAAGTCGGCATTGTGTCTCTTATATTTAATATCGATGCAATTTGTGTGTTTCATCGCCAATGGGAAGGTCCAAGGGATACAGTAAACATGCAGAGGTGCATCGGAATGTAAAACTGGTGACACAGGATACGCTCAAAACGTTGACCGTAAGAAGACTGTTTTCTGGTACTTAAGTCGGCATTGTGTCTCTTATATTTAATTCCGATGCAATTTCTGTGTTTCATCGTCAATGGGAAGGTCCAAGGGATACAGTAAACCTGCAGAGATGCATCGGAATGTAAAACTGGTGACACAGGAAACGCTCAAAACATAGACAGTAGGAAGACTCAGTCTTCCTCTACTTAAGTAGGCATTGTGTCTCTTATATTTAATTCCGATGCTATTTCTGTGTTTCATCGTCACTGTGATGGTCCAAGGGATACAGTAAACCTGCAGAGGTGCATCGGAAAGTAAAACTGATGACACAGGAAACGCTCAAAGCATAGACGTTAGGAAGACTTAGTCTTCCTGTACTTAAGTCGGCATTGTGTCTCTTATATTTAATTCCGATGCAATTTCTGTTTTCCATCGTCAATGGGAAGGTCCAAGGGATACAGTAAACCTGCAGAGGAGCATCGGAATGTAAAACTGGTGACACAGGAAACGCTCAACACATTGACCGTAAGAAGACTGTTTTCTGGTACTTAAGTCGGCATTGTGTCTCTTATATTTAATTCCGATGCAATTTCTGTGTTTCATCGTCAATGGGAATGTCCAAGGGATACAGTAAACCTGCAGAGATGCATCGGAATGTAAAACTGGTGACAGAGGATACGCTCAAAACATAGACAGTAGGAAGACTCAGTCTTCCTGTTCTTATGTCGGCATTGTGTCTCTTATATTTCATTCCGATGCAATTTCTGTGTTTCATCGTCAATGGGAAGGTACAAGGGATACAGTAAACCTGAAGAGGTGCATCGGAATGTAAAACTAGTGAGACAGGAAACGCTCAAAACATAGACCGTAAGAAGACTCAGTTTTCTTGTGCTTAAGTCGGCGTTGTGTCTCTTATATTTAATTCCGATGCAATTTCTGTGTTTCATCGTCAATGGGAAGGTCCAATGGATACAGTAAACCTGCAGAGGCACATCGGAATGTAAAACTGGTGACACATGCAACGCTCAAAACATAGACACTAGGAAGACTCAGTCTTCCTGTACTTAAGTCGGCATTGTGTCTCTTATATTTAATTCCGATGCAATTTCTGTTTTTCATCGTCAACGGGAAGGTGCATGGGATACAGTAAACCTGCAGAGGTGCATCAGAATGTAAAACTGGTGACACAGGAAACGCTCAAAACATAGACCGTAAGAAGACTCAGTTTTCTTGTACTTAAGTCGGCGTTGTGTCTCTTATATTTAATTCCGATGCAATTTCTGTGTTTCATCGTCAATGGGAAGGTCCAAGAGATACAGTAAACATGCAGAGGTGCATCGGAATGTAAAACTGGTGACACAGGATACGCTCAAAACATTGACCGTAAGAAGACTGTTTTCTGGTACTTAAGTCGGCATTGTGTCTCTTATATTTAATTCCGATGCAATTTCTGTGTTTCATCGTCACTGTGAAGGTCCAAGAGATAGAGTAAACCTGTAGGAGTGCGTCAGAAAGTAAAACTGGTGACACAGGAGACGCTCAAATTATAGACAGTAGGAAGACTCAGTCTTCCTGTACTTAAGTCGGCATTGTGTCTCTTATATTTAATTCCGATGCAATTTCTGTGTTTCATCGTCAATGGGAACGTCCAAAAGATACAGTAAACCTGCAGAGGTGAATCGAAATGTAGAACTGGTGACACCGGAAACGCTGAAAACATAGACAGTAGGAAGACTCAATCTTCCGGTACTTAAGTCGGCATTGTGTCTCTTATATTTAATATCGATGCAATTTGTGTGTTTCATCGCCAATGGGAAGGTCCAAGGGATACAGTAAACATGCAGAGGTGCATCGGAATGTAAAACTGGTGACACAGGATACGCTCAACACGTTGACCGTAAGAAGACTGTTTTCTGGTACTTAAGTCGGCATTGTGTCTCTTATATTTAATTCCGATGCAATTTCTGTGTTTCATCGTCACTGTGAAGGTCCAAGTGATAGAGTAAACCTGCAGAGGTGCATCAGAATGTTAAACTGGTGACGCAGGAAACGCAGAAAACATAGACAGTAGGAAGACTCAGTCTTCCTGTACTTAAGTCGGCATTGTGTCTCCTATATTTAATTCCGATGCAATTTCTGTGTTTCATCGTCAATGGGAAGGTCCAAGGGATACAGTAAACCTGCAGAGGAGCATCGGAATGTAAAACTTGTGACACAGGAAACGCTCAACCCATTGACCGTAAGAAGACTGTTTTCTGGTACTTAAGTCGGCATTGTGTCTCTTATATTTAATTCCGATGCAATTTCTGTGTTTCATCGTCACTGTGAAGGTCCAAGGGATACAGTAAACCTGTAGAGGTGCATCGGAATGTAAAACTCATGACACAAGAAACGCTCATATTATAGACAGTAGGAAGACTCAGTCTTCCTGTACTTAAGTCGGCATTGTGTCTCTTATATTTAATTCCGATGCAATTTCTCTGTTTCATCGTCAATGGGAAGGTCCAAGGGATACAGTAAACCTGCAGAGTTGCATCAGAATGTAAAACTGTGGACACAGGAAACGCTCAAAACATAGACAGTAGGAAGACTCAGTCTTCCTGTACTTAAGTCGGCATTGTGTCTCTTATATTTAATTCCGATGCAATTTCTGTGTTTCATCGTCAATGGGAAGGTACAAGGGATACAGTAAACCTGAAGAGGTGCATCGGAATGTAAAACTAGTGAGACAGGAAACGCTCAAAACATAGACAGTAGGATGCCTCAGTATTCCTGTACTTAAGTCGGCATTGTGTCTCTTATATTTCATTCCGATGCGATTTCTGTGTTTCATCGACTATGGGAAGGTCCAATGGATCCAGTAAACCTGCAGATGTGCATCGGAATGTAAGACTGGTGACACAGGAAACGCTCAACACACTGACCGTAAGAAGACTGTTTTCTGGTACTTAAGTCGGCATTGTGTCTCTTATATTTAATTCAGATGCAATTTCTGTCTTTCATCGTCACTGTGAAGGTCCAAGGGATAGAGTAAACCTGAAGAGGTGCATCGGAATGTAAAACTAGTGAGACAGGAAACGCTCAAAACACAGACAGTAGGAAGCCTCAGTATTCCTGTACTTAAGTCGGCATTGTGTCTCTTATATTTAATTCCGATGCGATTTCTGTGTTTCATCGACAATGGGAAGGTCCAATGGATTCAGTAAACCTGCAGAGGTGCATCGGAATGTAAAACTGGTGACACAGGAAACGCTCAAACATCGACCGTAAGAAGACTCAGTCTTCCTGTACTTAAGTCGGCATTGTGTCTCTTATATTTAATTCCGATGCAATTTCTGTGTTTCATCGTCAATGGGAACGTCCAAAAGATACAGTAAACCTGCAGAGGTGAATCGAAATGTAGAACTGGTGACACAGGAAACGCTGAAAACATAGACAGTAGGAAGACTCAATCTTCCGGTACTTAAGTCGGCATTGTGTCTCTTATATTTAATATCGATGCAATTTGTGTGTTTCATCGCCAATGGGAAGGTCCAAGGGATACAGTAAACATGCAGAGGTGCATCGGAATGTAAAACTGGTGACACAGGATACGCTCAAAACGTTGACCGTAAGAAGACTGTTTTCTGGTACTTAAATCGGCATTGTGTCTCTTATATTTAATTCCGATGCAATTTCTGTGTTTCATCGTCACTGTGATGGTCCAAGTGATAGAGTAAACCTGCAGAGGTGCATCAGAATGTAAAACTGGTGACGCAGGAAACGCAGAAAACATAGACAGTAGGAAGACTCAGTCTTCCTGTACTTAAGTCGGCATTGTGTCTCCTATATTTAATTCCGATGCAATTTCTGTGTTTCATCGTCAATGGGAAGGTCCAAGGGATACAGTAAACCTGCAGAGATGCATCGGAATGTAAAACTGGTGACACAGGAAACGCTCAAACCATTGACAGTAGGAAGACTCAGTCTTCCTGTACTTAAGTAGGCATTGTGTCTCTTATATTTAATTCCGATGCTATTTCTGTGTTTCATCGTCACTGTGATGGTCCAAGGGATACAGTAAACCTGCAGAGGTGAATCGGAAAGTAAAACTGATGACACAGGAATCGCTCAAAGCATAGATGTTAGGAAGACTTAGTCTTCCTGTACTTAAGTCGGCATTGTGTCTCTTATATTTAATTCCAATGCAATTTCTGTTTTCCATCGTCAATGGGAAGGTCCAAGGGATACAGTAAACCTGCAGAGGAGCATCGGAATGTAAAACTGGTGACACAGGAAACGCTCAACACATTGACCGTAAGAAGACTGTTTTCTGGTACTTAAGTCGGCATTGTGTCTCTTATATTTAATTCCGATGCAATTTCTGTGTTTCATCGTCACTGTGAAGGTCCAAGGGATACAGTAAACCTGTAGAGGTGCATCGGAATGTAAAACTCATGACACAAGAAACGCTCATATTATAGACAGTAGGAAGACTCAGTCTTCCTGTACTTAAGTCGGCATTGTGTCTCTTATATTTAATTCCGATGCAATTTCTCTGTTTCATCGACAATGGGAAGGTCCAAGGGATACAGTAAACCTGCAGAGTTGTATCAGAATGTAAAACTGTGGACACAGGAAACGCTCAAAACATAGAGAGTAGGAAGACTCAGTCTTCCTGTACTTAAGTCGGCATTGTGTCTCTTATATTTAATTCCGATGCAATTTCTGTGTTTCATCGTCAATGGGAAGGTACAAGGGATACAGTAAACCTGAAGAGGTGCATCGGAATGTAAAACTAGTGAGACAGGAAACGCTCAAAACATAGACAGTAGGAAGCCTCAGTATTCCTGTACTTAAGTCGGCATTGTGTCTCTTATATTTCATTCCGATGCGATTTCTGTGTTTCATCGACTATGGGAAGGTCCAATGGATCCAGTAAACCTGCAGATGTGCATCGGAATGTAAGACTGGTGACACAGGAAACGCTCAACACACTGACCGTAAGAAGACTGTTTTCTGGTACTTAAGTCGGCATTGTGTCTCTTATATTTAATTCAGATGCAATTTCTGTCTTTCATCGTCACTGTGAAGGTCCAAGGGATAGAGTAAACCTGAAGAGGTGCATCGGAATGTAAAACTAGTGAGACAGGAAACGCTCAAAACATAGACAGTAGGAAGCCTCAGTATTCCTGCACTTAAGTCGGCATTGTGTCTCTTATATTTAATTCCGATGCGATTTCTGTGTTTCATCGACAATGGGAAGGTCCAATGGATTCAGTAAACCTGCAGAGGTGCATCGGAATGTAAAACTGGTGACACAGGAAACGCTCAAACATCGACCGTAAGAAGACACAGTTTTCTTGTACTTAAGTCGGCGTTGTGTCTCTTATATTTAATTCCAGTGCAATGTCTGTGTTTCATCGTCACTGTGATGGTCCAAGGGATACAGTAAACCTGCAGAGGTGCATCGGTATGTAAAACTGGTGACACAGGATACGCTCAAAACATAGACAGTAGGAAGACTCAGTCTTCCTGTCCTTATGTCGGCATTGTGTCTCTTATATTTAATTCCGATGCAATTTCTGTGTTTCATCGTCAATGGGAAGGTCCAAGGGATACAGTAAACCTGCAGAGGTGCATCAGAATGTACAACTGGTGACACAGGAAACGCTCAAAACATAGACAGCAGGAGGACTCAGTCTTCCTGTACTTAAGTCGGCATTATGTCTCCTATATTTAATTCCGGTGCGATTTCTGTGTTTCATCGACAATGGGAAGGTCCAAGGGATACAGTAAACCGGCAGAGGTGCATCGGAATGTAAAAGTGGTGACACAGGAAACGCTCAAAACATAGACCGTAAGAAGACTCAGTTTTCTTGTGCTTAAGACGGCGTTGTGTCTCTTATATTTAATTCCGATGCAATTTCTGTGTTTCATCGTCAATGGGAAGGTCCAATGGATACAGTAAACCTGCAGAGGCACATCGGAATGTAAAACTGGTGACACAGGCAACGCTCAAAACATAGACAGTAGGAAGACTCAGTCTTCCTGTACTTAAGTCGGCATTATGTCTCTTATATTTAATTCCGATGTAATTTCTGTTTTTCATCGTCAATGGGAAGGTGCAAGGGATACAGTAAACCTTCAGAGGTGCATCGGAATGTAAAAGTGGTGACACAGGAAACGCTCAAAACATAGACCGTAAGAAGACTCAGTTTTCTTGTGCTTAAGTCGGCGTTGTGTCTCTTATATTTAATTCCGATGCAATTTCTGTGTTTCATCGTCAATGGGAACGTCCAAAAGATACAGTAAACCTGCACAGGTGAATCGAAATGTAAAACTGGTGACACAGGAAACGCTGAAAACATAGACAGTAGGAAGACTCAATCTTCCGTTACTTAAGTCGGCATTGTGTCTCTTATATTTAATATCGATGCAATTTGTGTGTTTCATCGCCAATGGGAAGGTCCAAGGGATACAGTAAACATGCAGAGGTGCATCGGAATGTAAAACTGGTGACACAGGATACGCTCAAAACATTGACCGTAAGAAGAGTGTTTTCTGGTACTTAAGTCGGCATTGTGTCTCTTATATTTCATTCCGATGCAATTTCTGTGTTTCATCGTCACTGTGAAGGTCCAAGTGATACAGTAAACCTGTAGGGGTGCGTCAGAACGTAAAACTGGTGACACAGGAAACGCTCAAATTATAGACAGTAGGAAGACTCAGTCTTCCTGTACTTAGGTCGGCATTGTGTCTCTTATATTTAATTCCGATGCAATTTCTGTGTTTCAACGTCAATGGGAAGGTCCAAGGGATACGGTAAACCTGAAGGGGTGCATCGGAATGTAAAACTAGTGGGACTGGAAACGCTCAAAACAGAGACAGTAGGAAGCCTCAGTCTTCCTGTACTTAAGTCGGCATTGTGTCTCTTATATTTAATTCCGATGCAGTTTCTGTGTTTCATCGTCAATGGGAAGGTCCAAGGGATACAGTAAACCTGCAGAGGTGCATCGGAATGTAAAACTGGTGACACAGGAAACGCTCAAACAATAGACAGTAGGAAGACTCAGTCTTCCTGTACTTAAGTCGGCATTGTGTCTCTTATATTTATTTCCGATGAAATATCTGTGTTTCATTGTGAATGGGAAGGTCCAAGGGATACTGTAAACCTGCAGAGGTGCATCGGAAAGTAAAACTGATGACACAGGAAACGCTCAAAACATAGACAGTAGGAAGACTTAGTCTTCCTGTACTTAAGTCGGCATTGTGTCTCCTATATTTAATTCCGATGCAATTTCTGTGTTTCATCGTCAATGGGAAGGTCGAAGGGATACAGTAAACCTGCAGAGATGCATCGGAATGTAAAACTGGTGACACAGGAAACGCTCAAGTCATAGACAGTAGGAAGTCTCAGTCTTCCTCTACTTAAGTAGGCATTGTGTCTCTTATATTTAATTCCGATGCTATTTCTGTGTTTCATCGTCACTGTGATGGTCCAAGGGATACAGTAAACCTGCAGAGGTGGATCGGAATGTAAAACTAGTGAGACAGGAAACGCTCAAAACATAGCCCGTAAGAAGACTAAGTTTTCTTGTGCTTAAGTCGGCGTTGTGTCTCTTATATTTAATTCCGATGCAATTTCTGTGTTTCATCGTCAATGGGAACGTCCAAAAGATACAGTAAATCTGCAGAGGTGAATCGAAATGTAAAACTGGTGACACAGGAAACGCTGAAAACATAGACAGTAGGAAGACTCAATCTTCCGTTACTTAAGTCGGCATTGTGTCTCTTATATTTAATATCGATGCAATTTGTGTGTTTCATCGCCAATGGGAAGGTCCAAGGGATACAGTAAACATGCAGAGGTGCATCGGAATGTAAAACTGGTGACACAGGATACGCTCAAAACATTGACCGTAAGAAGACTGTTTTCTGGTACTTAAGTCGGCATTGTGTCTCTTATATTTCATTCCGATGCAATTTCTGTGTTTCATCGTCACTGTGAAGGTCCAAGTGATACAGTAAACCTGTAGGGGTGCGTCAGAACGTAAAACTGGTGACACAGGAAACGCTCAAATTATAGACAGTAGGAAGACTCAGTCTTCCTGTACTTAAGTCGGCATTGTGTCTCTTATATTTAATTCCGATGCAATTTCTGTGTTTCAACGTCAATGGGAAGGTCCAAGGGATACGGTAAACCTGAAGGGGTGCATCGGAATGTAAAACTAGTGGGACTGGAAACGCTCAAAACAGAGACAGTAGGAAGCCTCAGTCGTCCTGTACTTAAGTCGGCATTGTGTCACTTATATTTAATTCCGATGCAGTTTCTGTGTTTCATCGTCAATGGGAAGGTCCAAGGGATACAGTAAACCTGCAGAGGTGCATCGGAATGTAAAACTGGTGACACAGGAAACGCTCAAACAATAGACAGTAGGAAGACTCAGTCTTCCTGTACTTAAGTCGGCATTGTGTCTCTTATATTTATTTCCGATGAAATATCTGTGTTTCATTGTGAATGGGAAGGTCCAAGGGATATAGTAAACCTGCAGAGGTGCATCGGAAAGTAAAACTGATGACACAGGAAACGCTCAAAACATAGACAGTAGGAAGACTTAGTCTTCCTGTACTTAAGTCGGCATTGTGTCTCCTATATTTAATTCCGATGCAATTTCTGTGTTTCATCGTCAATGGGAAGGTCCAAGGGATACAGTAAACCTGCAGAGATGCATCGGAATGTAAAACTGGTGACACAGGAAACGCTCAAGTCATAGACAGTAGGAAGACTCAGTCTTCCTCTACTTAAGTAGGCATTGTGTCTCTTATATTTAATTCCGATGCTATTTCTGTGTTTCATCGTCACTGTGATGGTCCAAGGGATACAGTAAACCTGCAGAGGTGGATCGGAATGTAAAACTAGTGAGACAGGAAACGCTCAAAACATAGGCCGTAAGAAGACTCAGTTTTCTTGTGCTTAAGTCGGCGTTGTGTCTCTTATATTTAATTCCGATGCAATTTCTGTGTTTCATCGTCAATGGGAAGGTCCAATGGATACAGTAAACCTGCAGAGGCACATCGGAATGTAAAACTGGTGACACATGCAACGCTGAAAACATAGACAGTAGGAAGACTCAGTCTTCCTGTACTTAAGTCGGCATTGTGTCGCTTATATTTCATTCCGATGCAATTTCTGTTTTTCACCGTCAACGGGAAGGTGCAAGGGATACAGTAAACCTGCAGAGGTGCATCAGAATGTAAAACTGGTGACACAGGAAACGCTCAAAACATAGACCGTAAGAAGACTCAGTTTTCTTGTACTTAAGTCGGCGTTGTGTCTCTTATATTTAATTCCGATGCAATTTCTGTCTTTCATCGTCAATGGGAACGTCCAAAAGATACAGTAAACCTGCAGAGGTGAATCGAAATGTAAAACTGAAGACACAGGAAACGCTGAAAACATAGACAGTAGGAAGACTCAATCTTCCGGTACTTAAGTCGGCATTGTGTCTCTTATATTTAATATCGATGCAATTTGTGTGTTTCATCGTCAATGGGAAGGTCCAAGGGATACAGTAAACATGCAGAGGTGCATCGGAATGTAAAACTGGTGACACAGGATACGCTCAAAACATTGACCGTAAGAAGACTGTTTTCTGGTACTTAAGTCGGCATTGTGTCTCTTATATTTAATTCCGATGCAATTTCTGTGTTTCATCGTCACTGTGAAGGTCCAAGAGATAGAGTAAACCTGTAGGGGTGCGTCAGAAAGTAAAACTGGTGACACAGGAAACGCTCAAATTATAGACAGTAGGAAGACTCAGTCTTCCTGTACTTAAGTCGGCATTGTGTCTCTTATATTTAATTCCGATGCAATGTCTGTGTTTCATCGTCAATGGGAACGTCCAAAAGATACAGTAAACCTGCAGAGGTGAATCGAAATGTAAAACTGGTGACACAGGAAACGCTGAAAGCATAGACAGTAGGAAGACTCAGTCTTCCTGTTCTTATGTCGGCATTGTGTCTCTTATATTTCATTCCGATGCAATTTCTGTGTTTCATCGTCAATGGGAAGGTACAAGGGATACAGTAAACCTGAAGAGGTGCATCGGAATGTAAAACTAGTGAGACAGGAAACGCTCAAAGCATAGACCGTAAGAAGACTCAGTTTTCTTGTGCTTAAGTCGGCGTTGTGTCTCTTATGTTTAATTCCGATGCAATTTCTGTGTTTCATCGTCAATGGGAAGGTCAAATGGATACAGTAAACCTGCAGAGGCACATCGGAATGTAAAACTGGTGACACATGCAACGCTCAAAACATAGACAGTAGGAAGACTCAGTCTTCCTGTACTTAAGTCGGCATTGTGTCTCTTATATTTAATTCCGATGCAATTTCTGTTTTTCATCGTCAACGGGAAGGTGCAAGGGATACAGTAAACCTGCAGAGGTGCATCAGAATGTAAAACTGGGGACAACGGAAACGCTCAAAACATAGACCGTAAGAAGACTCAGTTTTCTTGTACTTAAGTCGGCGTTGTGTCTCTTATATTTAATTCCGATGCAATTTCTGTGTTTCATCGTCAATGGGAACGTCCAAAAGATACAGTAAACCTGCAGAGGTGAATCGAAATGTAAAACTGGTGACACAGGAAACGCTGAAAACATAGACAGTAGGAAGACTCAATCTTCCGGTACTTAAGTAGGCATTGTGTCTCTTATATTTAATATCGATGCAATTTGTGTGTTTCATCGCCAATGGGAAGGTCCAAGGGATACAGTAAACATGCAGAGGTGCATCGGAATGTAAAACTGGTGACACAGGATACGCTCAAAACATTGACCGTAAGAAGACTGTTTTCTGGTACTTAAGTCGGCATTGTGTCTCTTATATTTAATTCCGATGCAATTTCTGTGTTTCATCGTCAATGGGAACGTCCAAAAGATACAGTAAACCTGCAGAGGTGAATCGAAATGTAGAACTGGTGACACAGGAAACGCTGAAAACATAGACAGTAGGAAGACTCAATCTTCCGGTACTTAAGTCGGCATTGTGTCTCTTATATTTAATTCCGATGCAATTCCTGTGTTTCATCGTCACTGTGAAGGTCCAAGTGATAGAGTAAACCTGCAGAGGTGCATCAGAATGTAAAACTGGTGACGCAGGAAACGCAGAAAACATAGACAGTAGGAAGACTCAGTCTACCTGTACTTAAGTCGGCATTGTGTCTCCTATATTTAATTCCGATGCAATTTCTGTGTTTCATCGTCAATGGGAAGGTCCAAGGGATACAGTAAACCTGCAGAGATGCATCGGAATGTAAAACTGGTGACACAGGAAACGCTCAAACCATAGACAGTAGGAAGACTCAGTCTTCCTCTACTTAAGTAGGCATTGTGTCTCTTATATTTAATTCCGATGCTATTTCTGTGTTTCATCGTCACTGTGATGGTCCAAGGGATACAGTAAACCTGCAGAGGTGAATCGGAAAGTAAAACTGATGACACAGGAAACGCTCAAAGCATAGATGATAGGAAGACTTAGTCTTCCTGTACTTAAGTCGGCATTGTGTCTCTTATATTTAATTCCGATGCAATTTCTGTTTTCCATCGTCAATGGGAAGGTCCAAGGGATACAGTAAACCTGCAGAGGAGCATCGGAATGTAAAACTGGTGACACAGGAAACGCTCAAACCATAGACAGTAGGTAGACTCAGTCTTCCTCTACTTAAGTAGGCATTGTGTCTCTTATATTTAATTCCGATGCAATTTCTGTGTTTCATCGTCACTGTGAAGGTCCAAGGGATACAGTAAACCTGTAGAGGTGCATCGGAATGTAAAACTCATGACACAGGAAACGCTCATATTATAGACAGTAGGAAGTCTCAGTCTTCCTGTACTTAAGTCGGCATTGTGTCTCTTATATTTAATTCCGATGCAATTTCTCTGTTTCATCGTCAATGGGAAGGTCCAAGGGATACAGTAAACCTGCAGAGTTGCATCAGAATGTAAAACTGGTGACACAGGAAACGCTCAAAACATAGACAGTAGGAAGACTCAGTCTTCCTGTACTTAAGTCGGCATTGTGTCTCTTATATTTCATTCCGATGCGATTTCTGTGTTTCATCGACAATGGGAAAGTGCAATGGATTCAGTAAACCTGCAGAGGTGCATCGGAATGTAAGACTGGTGACACAGGAAACGCTCAACACACTGACCGTAAGAAGACTGTTTTCTGGTACTTAAGTCGGCATTGTGTCTCTTATATTTAATTCCGATGCAATTTCTGTGTTTCATCGTCACTGTGAAGGTCCAAGGGATACAGTAAACCTGTAGAGGTGCATCGGAATGTAAAACTGATGGCATAGGAAACGCTCATATTATAGACAGTAGGAAGACTCAGTCTTCCTGTACTTAAGTCGGCATTGTGTCTCTTATATTTAATTCCGATGCAATTTCTCTGTTTCATCGTCAATGGGAAGGTTCAAGGGATACAGTAAACCTGCAGAGTTGCATCAGAATGTAAAACTGGTGACACAGGAAACGCTCAAAACATAGACAGTAGGAAGACTCAGTCTTCCTGTACTTAAGTCGGCATTGTGTTTCTTATATTTAATTCCAATGCAATTTCTCTGTTTCATCGTCAATGGGAAGGTACAAGGGATACAGTAAACCTGAAGAGGTGCATCGGAATGTAAAACTAGTGATACAGGAAACGCTCAAAACATAGACAGTAGGAAGCCTCAGTATTCCTGTACTTAAGTCGGCATTGTGTCTCTTATATTTAATTCCGATGCGATTTCTGTGTTTCATCGACAATGGGAAGGTCCAATGGATACAATAAACCTGCAGAGGTGCATCGGAATGTAAAGCTGGAGACACAGGAAACGCTCAAAACATAGACAGTAGGAAGACTCAGTCTTCCTGTACTTAAGTCGGCATTGTGTCTCTTATATTTAATTCGATGCGATTTCTGTGTTTCATCGACAATGGGAAGGTCCAAGGGATACAGTAAATCGACAGGGGTGCATCGGAATGTAAAACTGATGACACAGGAAACGCTCAAAACATCGACCGTAAGAAGACTCAGTTTTCTTGTACTTAAGTCGGCGTTGTGTCTCTTATATTTAATTCCGATGCAATTTCTGTGTTTCATCGTCAATGGGAAGGTCCAAGGGATACAGTAAACCCGCAGAGGTGCATCGGAATGTAAAACTGGTGACACGGGAAACGCTCAAATCATAGACAGTAGGAAGACTCAGTCTTCCTGTACTTAAGTCGGCATTGTGTCTCTTATATTTAACTCCGATGCTATTTCTGTGTTTCATCGTCACTGTGATGGTCCAAGGGATACAGTAAACCTGCAGAGGTGCATCGGTATGTAAAACTGGTGACACAGGATACGCTCAAAACATAGACAGTAGGAAGACTCAGTCTTCCTGTTCTTATGTCGGCATTGTGTCTCCTATATTTAATTCCGATGCAATTTCTGTGTTTCATCGTTAATGGGAAGGTCCAAGGGATACAGTAAACCTGCAGAGGTGCATCAGAATGTAAAACTGGTGACACAGGCAACGCTCAAATTATAGACAGTAGGAAGACTCAGCCTTCCTGTACTTAAGTCGCTATTGTGTCTCCTATATTTTATTCCGATGCAATTTCTGTGTTCATCGTCAATGGGAAGGTCCAAGGGATACAGTAAACCTGCAGAGATGCATCGGAATGTAAAACTGGTGACACAGGAAACGCTCAAAACAAAGACAGTAGGAAGACTCAGTCTTCCTCCTTTTAAGTAGGCATTGTGTCTCTTATATTTAATTCCGATGCTATTTCTGTGTTTCATCGTCACTGTGATGGTCCAAGGGATACAGTTAACCTGCAGAGGTGCATCGGTATGTAAAACTGGTGACAGAGGATACGCTCTAAACATAGACAGTAGGAAGACTCAGTCTTCCTGTACTTAAGTCGGCATTGAGTCTCTTATATTTAATTCCGATGCAATTTCTGTGTTTCATCGTCAATGGGAAGTTCCAAGGGATACAGTAAACCTGCAGAGGTGCATCAGAATGTAAAACTGGTGACACAGGAAACGCTCAAAAAATAGACAGTAGGAAGACTCAGTCTTCCTGTACTTAAGTCGGCATTGTGTCTCTTATATTTATTTCCGATGAAATTTCTGTGTTTCATCGTGAATGGGAAGATCCGAGGGATATAGTAAACAAGCAGAGATGCATCGGAAAGTAAAACTGATGACACAGGAAACGCTCAAAGCATAGACAGTAGGAAGACTTATTCTTCCTGTACTTAAGTCGGCATTGTGTCTCTTATATTTAATTCCGATGCAATTTCTGTTTTCCATCGTCAATGGGAAGGTCCAAGGGATACAGTAAACCTGCAGAGGTGCATCGGAATGTAAAACTGATGACACAGGAAACGCTCAAAACATAGACAGTAGGAAGACTCAGTCTTCCTGTACTTAAGTCGGTATTGTGTCTCTTATATTTAATTCCGATGCGATTTCTGTGTTTCATCGACAATGGGAAGGTGCAAGGGATACAGTAAACCGGAAGAGTTGCATCGGAATGTAAAACTGGTGACACAGGAAACGCTCAAAACATAGACAGTAGGAAGACTCAGTCTTCCTGTACTTAAGTCGGCATTGTGTCTCTTATATTTAATTCCGATGCGATTTCTGTGTTTCATCGACAATGGGAAAGTGCAAGGGATACAGTAAACCGGCAGAGGTGCATCGGAATGTAAAACTAGTGAGACAGGAAACGCTCAAAACATAGACAGTAGGAAGCCTCAGTATTCGTGTACTTAAGTCGGCATTGTGTCTCTTATATTTAATTCCGATGCAATTTCTGTGTTTCATCGTCAATAGGAAGGTCCAAGGGATACAGTAAACCTGCAGAGGTGCATCAGAATGTAAAACTGGTGACACAGGAAACGCTCAAAAAATAGACAGTAGGAAGACTCAGTCTTCCTGTACTTAAGTCGGCATTGTGTCTCTTATATTTAATTCCGATGCAATTTCTGTGTTTCATCGTCAATGGGGAGGTCCAAGGGATACAGTAAACCTGCAGAGGAGCATCGGAATGTAAAACTGGTGACACAGGAAACGCTCAACACATTGACCGTAAGAAGACTGTTTTCTGGTACTTAAGTCGGCATTGTGTCTCTTATATTTAATTCCGATGCAATTTCTGTGTTTCATCGTCACTGTGAAGGTCCAAGGGATACAGTAAACCTGTAGAGGTGCATCGGAATGTAAAACTGATGACACAGGAAACGCTCATATTATAGACAGTAGGAAGACTCAGTCTTCCTGTACTTAAGTCGGCATTGTGTCTCTTATATTTAATTCCGATGCAATTTCTCTGTTTCATCGTCAATGGGAAGGTCCAAGGGATACAGTAAACCTGCAGAGTTGCATCAGAATGTAAAACTGGTGACACAGGAAACGCTCAAAACATAGACAGTAGGAAGACTCAGTCTTCCTGTACTTAAGTAGGCATTGTGTCTCTTATACTTAATTCCGATGCTATTTCTGTGTTTCATCGTCACTGTGATGGTCCAAGGGATACAGTAAACCTGCAGAGGTGCATCGGTATGTAAAACTGGTGACAGAGGATACGCTCAAAACATAGACAGTAGGAAGACTCAGTCTTCCTGTACTTAAGTCGGCATTGTGTCTCTTATATTTAATTCCGATGCAATTTCTCTGTTTCATCGTCAATGGGAAGGTACAAGGGATACAGTAAACCTGAAGAGGTGCATCGGAATGTAAAACTAGTGAGACAGGAAACGCTCAAAACATAGACAGTAGGAAGCCTCAGTATTCCAGTACTTAAGTCGGCATTGTGTCTCTTATATTTAATTCCGAAGCGATTTCTGTGTTTCATCGACAATGGGAAGGTCCAATGGATACAATAAACCTGCAGAGGTGCATCGGAATGTAAAGCTGGAGACACAGGAAACGCTCAAAACATAGACAGTAGGAAGACTCTGTCTTCCTGTACTTAAGTCGGCATTGTGTCTCTTATATTTAATTCGATGCGATTTCTGTGTTTCATCGACAATGGGAAGGTCCCAGGGATACAGTAAATCGACAGGGGTGCATCGGAATGTAAAACTGATGACACAGGAAACGCTCAAACATCGACCGTAAGAAGACTCAGTTTTCTTGTACTTAAGTCGGCGTTGTGTCTCTTATATTTAATTCCGATGCAATTTCTGTGTTTCATCGTCAATAGGAAGGTCCAAGGGATACAGTAAACCTGCAGAGGTGCATCAGAATGTAAAACTGGTGACACAGGAAACGCTCAAAAAATAGACAGTAGGAAGACTCAGTCTTCCTGTACTTAAGTCGGCATTGTGTCTCTTATATTTAATTCCCATGCAATTTCTGTGTTTCATCGTCAATGGGAAGGTCCAAGGGATACAATAAACGTGCAGAGGTGCATCGGAATCTAAAACTAGTGACACAGGAAACGCTCTAACATAGACAGTAGGAAGACTCAGTTTTCCTGTACGTAAGTCGGCATTGTGTCTCTTATATTTATTTCCGATGAAATTTCTGTGTTTCACCGTGAATGTGAAGATCCAAGGGATATAGTAAACAAGCAGAGGTGCATCGGAAAGTAAAACTGATGACACAGGAAACGCTCAAATCATAGACAGTAGGAAGACTTAGTCTTCCTGTACTTAAGTCGGCATTGTGTCTCTTATATTTAATTCCGATGCAATTTCTGTTTTCCATCGTCAATGGGAAGGTCCAAGGGATACAGTAAACTTGCAGAGGAGCATCGGAATGTAAAACTGGTGACACAGGAAACGCTCAACACATTGACCGTAAGAAGACTGTTTTCTGGTACTTAAGTCGGCATTGTGTCTCTTATATTTAATTCCGATGCAATTTCTGTGTTTCATCGTCACTGTGAAGGTCCAAGGGATACAGTAAACCTGTAGAGGTGGATCGGAATGTAAAACTGATGACACAGGAAACGCTCATATTATAGACAGTAGGAAGACTCAGTCTTCCTGTACTTAAGTCGGCATTGTGTCTCTTATATTTAATTCCGATGCAATTTCTCTGTTTCATCGTCAATGGGAAGGTCCAAGGGATACAGTAAACCTGCAGAGTTGCATCAGAATGTAAAACTGGTGACACAGGAAACGCTCAAAACATAGACAGTAGGAAGACTCAGTCTTCCTGTACTTAAGTCGGCATTGTGTCTCTTATATTTAATTCCGATGCAATTTCTCTGTTTCATCGTCAATGGGAAGGTACAAGGGATACAGTAAACCTGAAGAGGTGCATCGGAATGTAAAACTAGTGAGACAGGAAACGCTCAAAACATAGACAGTAGGAAGCCTCAGTATTCCTGTACTTAAGTCGGCATTGTGTCTCTTATATTTAATTCCGATGCGATTTCTGTGTTTCATCGACAATGGGAAGGTCCCATGGATACAATAAACCTGCAGAGGTGCATCGGAATGTAAAGCTGGAGACACAGAAGACGCTCAAAACATAGACAGTAGGAAGACTCAGTCTTCCTGTACTTAAGTCGGCATTGTGTCTCATATATTTAATTCGATGCGATTTCTGTGTTTCATCGACAATGGGAAGGTCCAAGGGATACAGTAAATCGACAGGGGTGCATCGGAATGTAAAACTGATGACACAGGAAACGCTCAAAACATCGACCGTAAGAAGACTCAGTTTTCTTGTACTTAAGTCGGCGTTGTGTCTCTTATATTTAATTCCGATGCAATTTCTGTGTTTCATCGTCAATGGGAAGGTCCAAGGGATACAGTAAACCCGCAGAGGTGCATCGGAATGTAAAACTGGTGACACGGGAAACGCTCAAATCATAGACAGTAGGAAGACTCAGTCTTCCTGTACTTAAGTCGGCATTGTGTCTCTTATATTTAACTCCGATGCTATTTCTGTGTTTCATCGTCACTGTGATGGTCCAAGGGATACAGTAAACCTGCAGAAGTGCATCGGTATGTAAAACTGGTGACACAGGATACGCTCAAAACATAGACAGTAGGAAGACTCAGTCTTCCTGTTCTTATGTCGGCATTGTGTCTCCTATATTTAATTCCGATGCAATTTCTGTGTTTCATCGTCAATGGGAAGGTCCAAGGGATACAGTAAACCTGCAGAGGTGCATCAGAATGTAAAACTGGTGACACAGGCAACGCTCAAATTATAGACAGTAGGAAGACTCAGCCTTCCTGTACTTAAGTCGGTATTGTGTCTCCTATATTTAATTCCGATGCAATATCTGTGTTTCATCGTCAATGGGAAGGTCCAAGGGATACAGTAAACCTGCAGAGATGCATCGGAATGTAAAACTGGTGACACTGGAAACGCTCAAAACAAAGACAGTAGGAAGACTCAGTCTTCCTCCTTTTAAGTAGGCATTGTGTCTCTTATATTTAATTCCGATGCTATTTCTGTGTTTCATCGTCACTGTGATGGTCCAAGGGATACAGTTAACCTGCAGAGGTGCATCGGTATGTAAAACTGGTGACAGAGGATACGCTCAAAACATAGACAGTAGGAAGACTCAGTCTTCCTGTACTTAAGTCGGCATTGAGTCTCTTATATTTAATTCCGATGCAATTTCTGTGTTTCATCGTCAATGGGAAGGTCCAAGGGATACAGTAAACCTGCAGAGGTGCATCAGAATGTAAAACTGGTGACACAGGAAACGCTCATAAAATAGACAGTAGGAAGACTCAGTCTTCCTGTACTTAAGTCGGCATTGTGTCTCTTATATTTATTTCCGATGAAATTTCTGTGTTTCATCGTGAATGGGAAGATCCAAGGGATATAGTAAACAAGCAGAGATTCATCGGAAAGTAAAACTGATGACACAGGAAACGCTCAAAGCATAGACAGTAGGAAGACTTATTCTTCCTGTACTTAAGTCGGCATTGTGTCTCTTATATATAATTCCGATGCAATTTCTGTTTTCCATCGTCAATGGGAAGGTCCAAGGGATACAGTAAACCTGCAGAGGTTCATCGGAATATAAAACTGATGACACAGGAAACGCTCAAAGCATAGACAGTAGGAAGACTCAGTCTTCCTGTACTTAAGTCGGTATTGTGTCTCTTATATTTAATTCCGAAGCGTTTTCTGTGTTTCATCGACAATGGGAAGGTGCAAGGGATACAGTAAACCGGAAGAGGTGCATCGGAATGTAAAACTGGTGAAACAGGAAACGCTCAAAACATAGACAGTAGGAAGACTCAGTCTTCCTGTACTTATGTCGGCATTGTGTCTCTTATATTTAATTCCGATGCGATTTCTGTGTTTCATCGACAATGGGAAAGTGCAAGGGATACAGTAAACCGGCAGAGGTGCATCGGAATGTAAAACTGGTGACACAGGAAACGCTCAAAAAATAGACAGTAGGAAGACTCAGTCTTCCTGTACTTAAGTCGGCATTGTGTCTCTTATATTTATTTCCGATGTAATTTCTGTGTTTCATCGTGAATGGGAAGATCCAAGGGATATAGTAAACAAGCAGAGATGCATCGGAAAGTAAAACTGATGACACAGGAAACGCTCAAAGCATAGACAGTAGGAAGACTTATTCTTCCTGTACTTAAGTCGGCATTGTGTCTCTTATATATAATTCCGATGCAATTTCTGTTTTCCATCGTCAATGGGAAGGTCCAAGGGATACAGTAAACCTGCAGAGGTTCATCGGAATGTAAAACTGATGACACAGGAAACGCTCAAAGCATAGACAGTAGGAAGACTCAGTCTTCCTGTACTTAAGTCGGTATTGTGTCTCTTATATTTAATTCCGAAGCGTTTTCTGTGTTTCATCGACAATGGGAAGGTGCAAGGGATACAGTAAACCGGAAGAGGTGCATCGGAATGTAAAACTGGTGAAACAGGAAACGCTCAAAACATAGACAGTAGGAAGACTCAGTCTTCCTGTACTTATGTCGGCATTGTGTCTCTTATATTTAATGCCGATGCAATTTCTGTGTTCATCGTCAATGGGAAGGTACAAGGGATACAGTAAACCTGAAGAGGTGCATCGGAATGTAAAACTAGTGAGACAGGAAACGCTCAAAACATAGACAGTAGGAAGCCTCAGTATTCCTGTACTTAAGTCGGCATTGTGTCTCTTATATTTAATTCCGATGCGATTTCTGTGTTTCATCGACAATGGGAAGGTCCAATGGATACAATAAACCTGCAGAGGTGCATCGGAATGTAAAGCTGGAGACACAGAAGACGCTCAAAACATAGACAGTAGGAAGACTCAGTCTTCCTGTACTTAAGTCGGCATTGTGTCTCTTATATTTAATTCGATGCGATTTCTGTGTTTCATCGACAATGGGAAGGTCCAAGGGATACAGTAAATCGACAGGGGTGCATCGGAATGTAAAACTGATGACACAGGAAACGCTCAAAACATCGACCGTAAGAAGACTCAGTTTTCTTGTACTTAAGTCGGCGTTGTGTCTCTTATATTTAATTCCGATGCAATTTCTGTGTTTCATCGTCAATGGGAAGGTCCAAGGGATACAGTAAACCCGCAGAGGTGCATCGGAATGTATAACTGGTGACACGGGAAACGCTCAAATCATAGACAGTAGGAAGACTCAGTCTTCCTGTACTTAAGTCGGCATTGTGTCTCTTATATTTAACTCCGATGCTATTTCTGTGTTTCATCGTCACTGTGATGGTCCAAGGGATACAGTAAACCTGCAGAGGTGCATCGGTATGTAAAACTGGTGACACAGGATACGCTCAAAACATAGACAGTAGGAAGACTCAGTCTTCCTGTTCTTATGTCGGCATTGTGTCTCCTATATTTAATTCCGATGCAATTTCTGTGTTTCATCGTCAATGGGAAGGTCCAAGGGATACAGTAAACCTGCAGAGGTGCATCAGAATGTAAAACTGGTGACACAGGCAACGCTCAAATTATAGACAGTAGGAAGACTCAGCCTTCCTGTACTTAAGTCGGTATTGTGTCTCCTATATTTAATTCCGATGCAATATCTGTGTTTCATCGTCAATGGGAAGGTCCAAGGGATACAGTAAACCTGCAGAGATGCATCGGAATGTAAAACTGGTGACACTGGAAACGCTCAAAACAAAGACAGTAGGAAGACTCAGTCTTCCTCCTTTTAAGTAGGCATTGTGTCTCTTATATTTAATTCCGATGCTATTTCTGTGTTTCATCGTCACTGTGATGGTCCAAGGGATACAGTTAACCTGCAGAGGTGCATCGGTATGTAAAACTGGTGACAGAGGATACGCTCAAAACATAGACAGTAGGAAGACTCAGTCTTCCTGTACTTAAGTCGGCATTGAGTCTCTTATATTTAATTCCGATGCAATTTCTGTGTTTCATCGTCAATGGGAAGGTCCAAGGGATACAGTAAACCTGCAGAGGTGCATCAGAATGTAAAACTGGTGACACAGGAAACGCTCATAAAATAGACAGTAGGAAGACTCAGTCTTCCTGTACTTAAGTCGGCATTGTGTCTCTTATATTTATTTCCGATGAAATTTCTGTGTTTCATCGTGAATGGGAAGATCCAAGGGATATAGTAAACAAGCAGAGATTCATCGGAAAGTAAAACTGATGACACAGGAAACGCTCAAAGCATAGACAGTAGGAAGACTTATTCTTCCTGTACTTAAGTCGGCATTGTGTCTCTTATATATAATTCCGATGCAATTTCTGTTTTCCATCGTCAATGGGAAGGTCCAAGGGATACAGTAAACCTGCAGAGGTTCATCGGAATGTAAAACTGATGACACAGGAAACGCTCAAAGCATAGACAGTAGGAAGACTCAGTCTTCCTGTACTTAAGTCGGTATTGTGTCTCTTATATTTAATTCCGATGCGATTTCTGTGTTTCATCGACAATGGGAAGGTGCAAGGGATACAGTAAACCGGAAGAGGTGCATCGGAATGTAAAACTGGTGACACAGGAAACGCTCAAAACATAGACAGTAGGAAGACTCAGTCTTCCTGTACTTAAGTCGGCATTGTGTCTCTTATATTTAATTCCGATGCGATTTCTGTGTTTCATCGACAATGGGAAAGTGCAAGGGATACAGTAAACCGGCAGAGGTGCATCGGAATGTAAAACTGGTGACACAGGAAACGCTCAAAAAATAGACAGTAGGAAGACTCAGTCTTCCTGTACTTAAGTCGGCATTGTGTCTCTTATATTTATTTCCGATGTAATTTCTGTGTTTCATCGTGAATGGGAAGATCCAAGGGATATAGTAAACAAGCAGAGATGCATCGGAAAGTAAAACTGATGACACAGGAAACGCTCAAAGCATAGACAGTAGGAAGACTTATTCTTCCTGTACTTAAGTCGGCATTGTGTCTCTTATATTTAATTCCGATGCAATTTCTGTTTTCCATCGTCAATGGGAAGGTCCAAGGGATACAGTAAACCTGCAGAGGTTCATCGGAATGTAAAACTGATGACACAGGAAACGCTCAAAACATAGACAGTAAGAAGACTCAGTCTTCCTGTACTTAAGTCGGTATTGTGTCTCTTATATTTAATTCCGATGCGATTTCTGTGTTTCATCGACAATGGGAAGGTGCAAGGGATACAGTAAACCGGAAGAGGTGCATCGGAATGTAAAACTGGTGACACAGGAAACGCTCAAAACATAGACAGTAGGAAGACTCATTCTTCCTGTACTTAAGTCGGCATTGTGTCTCTTATATTTAATTCCGATGCGATTTCTGTGTTTCATCGACAATGGGAAAGTGCAAGGGATACAGTAAACCGGCAGAGGTGCATCGGAATGTAAAACTGGTGACACAGGAAACGCTCAAAACATAGACCGTAAAAAGACTCAGTTTTCTTCTACTTAAGTCGGCGTTGTGTCTCTTATATTTAATTAGGATGCAATTTCTGTGTTTCATCGTCAATGGGAAGGTCCAATGGATACAGTAAACCTGCAGAGGTGCATCGGAATGTAAAACTGGTGACACGTGAAACGCTCATATTATAGACAGTAGGAAGACTCAGTCTTCCTGTACTTAAGACGGCATTGTGTCTCTTATATTTAATTCCGATGCTATTTCTCTGTTTCATCGTCAATGGGAAGGTCCAAGGGATACAGTAAACCTGAAGAGGTGCATCGGAATGTAAAACTACTGAGACAGGAAACGCTCAAAACATAGACAGTAGGAAGCCTCAGTCTTCCTGTACTTAAGTCGGCATTGTGTCTCTTATATTTAATTCCGATGCGATTTCTGTGTTTCATCGACAATGGGAATGTCCAATGGATTCAGTAAACCTGCAGAGGTGCATCGGAATGTAAAACTGGTGACACAAGAAACGCTCAACACTTTGACCTTATGAAGACTGTTTTCTGGTACTTAAGTCGGCATTGTGTCTCTTATATTTAATTCCGATGAAATATCTGTGTTTCATAGCGAATGGGAAGGTCCAAGGGATATAGTAAACCTGCAGAGGTGCATCGGAAAGTAAAACTGATGACACAGGAAACGCTCAAAACATAGACAGTAGGAAGACTTAGTCTTCCTGTACTTAAGTCGGCATTGTGTCTCTTATATTTAATTCCGATGCAATTTCTGTTTTCCATCGTCAATGGGAAGGTCCAAGGGATACAGTAAACCTGCAGAGGTGCATCGGAATGTAAAACTGATGACACAGGAAACGCTCAAAACATAGACAGTAGGAAGACTCAGTCTTCCTGTACTTAAGTCGGTATTGTGTCTCTTATATTTAATTCCGATGCGATTTCTGTGTTTCATCGACAATGGGAAGGTGCAAGGGATACAGTAAACCGGAAGAGTTGCATCGGAATGTAAAACTGGTGACACAGGAAACGCTCAAAACATAGACAGTAGGAAGACTCAGTCTTCCTGTACTTAAGTCGGCATTGTGTCTCTTATATTTAATTCCGATGCGATTTCTGTGTTTCATCGACAGTGGGAAAGTGCAAGGGATACAGTAAACCGGCAGAGGTGCATCGGAATGTAAAACTAGTGAGACAGGAAACGCTCAAAACATAGACAGTAGGAAGCCTCAGTATTCCTGTACTTAAGTCGGCATTGTGTCTCTTATATTTAATTCCGATGCAATTTCTGTGTTTCATCGTCAATAGGAAGGTCCAAGGGATACAGTAAACCTGCAGAGGTGCATCAGAATGTAAAACTGGTGACACAGGAAACGCTCAAAAAATAGACAGTAGGAAGACTCAGTCTTCCTGTACTTAAGTCGGCATTGTGTCTCTTATATTTAATTCCGATGCAATTTCTGTGTTTCATCGTCAATGGGGAGGTCCAAGGGATACAGGAAACCTGCAGAGGAGCATCGGAATGTAAAACTGGTGACACAGGAAACGCTCAACACATTGACCGTAAGAAGACTGTTTTCTGGTACTTAAGTCGGCATTGTGTCTCTTATATTTAATTCCGATGCAATTTCTGTGTTTCATCGTCACTGTGAAGGTCCAAGGGATACAGTAAACCTGTAGAGGTGCATCGGAATGTAAAACTGATGACACAGGAAACGCTCATATTATAGACAGTAGGAAGACTCAGTCTTCCTGTACTTAAGTCGGCATTGTGTCTCTTATATTTAATTCCGATGCAATTTCTCTGTTTCATCGTCAATGGGAAGGTCCAAGGGATACAGTAAACCTGCAGAATTGCATCAGAATGTAAAACTGGTGACACAGGAAACGCTCAAAACATAGACAGTAGGAAGACTCAATCTTCCTGTACTTAAGTAGGCATTGTGTCTCTTATATTTAATTCCGATGCTATTTCTGTGTTTCATCGTCACTGTGATGGTCCAAGGGATACAGTAAACCTGCAGAGGTGCATCGGTATGTAAAACTGGTGACAGAGGATACGCTCAAAACATAGACAGTAGGAAGACTCAGTCTTCCTGTACGTAAGTCGGCATTGTGTCTCTTATATTTAATTCCGATGCAATTTCTCTGTTTCATCGTCAATGGGAAGGTACAAGGGATACAGTAAACCTGAAGAGGTGCATCGGAATGTAAAACTAGTGAGACAGGAAACGCTCAAAACATAGACAGTAGGAAGCCTCAGTATTCCTGTACTTAAGTCGGCATTGTGTCTCTTATATTTAATTCCGAAGCGATTTCTGTGTTTCATCGACAATGGGAAGGTCCAATGGATACAATAAACCTGCAGAGGTGCATCGGAATGTAAAGCTGGAGACA
Source organism: Schistocerca nitens (assembly GCF_023898315.1). Classification (NCBI taxonomy): domain Eukaryota; kingdom Metazoa; phylum Arthropoda; class Insecta; order Orthoptera; family Acrididae; genus Schistocerca; species Schistocerca nitens. The sequence goes on along the minus strand of NC_064618.1, from coordinate 10,482,545 downwards.
CAGGAAACGCTCAAAACATAGACAGTAGGAAGACTCTGTCTTCCTGTACTTAAGTCGGCATTGTGTCTCTTATATTTAATTCGATGCGATTTCTGTGTTTCATCGACAATGGGAAGGTCCAAGGGATACAGTAAATCGACAGGGGTGCATCGGAATGTAAAACTGATGACACAGGAAACGCTCAAACATCGACCGTAAGAAGACTCAGTTTTCTTGTACTTAAGCCGGCGTTGTGTCTCTTATATTTAATTCCGATGCAATTTCTGTGTTTCATCGTCAATAGGAAGGTCCAAGGGATACAGTAAACCTGCAGAGGTGCATCAGAATGTAAAACTAGTGACACAGGAAACGCTCAAAAAATAGACAGTAGGAAGACTCAGTCTTCCTGTACTTAAGTCGGCATTGTGTCTCTTATATTTAATTCCGATGCAATTTCTGTGTTTCATCGTCAATGGGAAGGTCCAAGGGATACAATAAACCTGCAGAGGTGCATCGGAATCTAAAACTAGTGACACAGGAAACGCTCAAACATAGACAGTAGGAAGACTCAGTCTTCCTGTACTTAAGTCGGCATTGTGTCTCTTATATTTAATTCCGATGTAATTTCTGTGTTTCATCGTCAATGGGAATGTCCAAGGGATACAGTAAACCTGCAGAGGTGCATCGAAATGTAAAACTGGAGACACTGGAAACGCTCAAATCATAGACAGTAGGAAGACTCAGTTTTCCTGTACATAAGTCGGCATTGTGTCTCTTATATTTATTTCCGATGAAATTTCTGTGTTTCATCGTGAATGTCAAGATCCAAGGGATATAGTAAACAAGCAGAGGTGCATCGGAAAGTAAAACTGATGACACAGGAAACGCTCAAATCATAGACAGTAGGAAGACTTAGTCTTCCTGTACTTAAGTCGGCATTGTGTCTCTTATATTTAATTCCGATGCAATTTCTGTGTTTCATCGTCACTGTGAAGGTCCAAGGGATACAGTAAACCTGTAGAGGTGCATCGGAATGTAAAACTGATGACACAGGAAACGCTCATATTATAGACAGTAGGAAGACTCAGTCTTCCTGTACTTAAGTCGGCATTGTGTCTCTTATATTTAATTCCGATGCAATTTCTCTGTTTCATCGTCAATGGGAAGGTCCAAGGGATACAGTAAACCTGCAGAGTTGCATCAGAATGTAAAACTGGTGACACAGGAAACGCTCAAAACATAGACAGTAGGAAGACTCAGTCTTCCTGTACTTAAGTCGGCATTGTGTCTCTTATATTTAATTCCGATGCAATTTCTCTGTTTCATCGTCAATGGGAAGGTACAAGGGATACAGTAAACCTGAAGAGGTGCATCGGAATGTAAAACTAGTGAGACAGGAAACGCTCAAAACATAGACAGTAGGAAGCCTCAGTATTACTGTACTTAAGTCGGCATTGTGTCTCTTATATTTAATTCCGATGCGATTTCTGTGTTTCATCGACAATGGGAAGGTCCAATGGATACAATAAACCTGCAGAGGTGCATCGGAATGTAAAGCTGGAGACACAGAAGACGCTCAAAACATAGACAGTAGGAAGACTCAGTCTTCCTGTACTTAAGTCGGCATTGTGTCTCTTATATTTAATTCGATGCGATTTCTGTGTTTCATCGACAATGGGAAGGTCCAAGGGATACAGTAAATCGACAGGGGTGCATCGGAATGTAAAACTGATGACACAGGAAACGCTCAAAACATCGACCGTAAGAAGACTCAGTTTTCTTGTACTTAAGTCGGCGTTGTGTCTCTTATATTTAATTCCGATGCAATTTCTGTGTTTCATCGTCAATGGGAAGGTCCAAGGGATACAGTAAACCTGCAGAGGTTCATCGGAATGTAAAACTGATGACACAGGAAACGCTCAAAACATAGACAGTAGGAAGACTCAGTCTTCCTGTACTTAAGTCGGTATTGTGTCTCTTATATTTAATTCCGATGCGATTTCTGTGTTTCATCGACAATGGGAAGGTGCAAGGGATACAGTAAACCGGAAGAGGTGCATCGGAATGTAAAACTGGTGACACAGGAAACGCTCAAAACATAGACAGTAGGAAGACTCATTCTTCCTGTACTTAAGTCGGCATTGTGTCTCTTATATTTAATTCCGATGCGATTTCTGTGTTTCATCGACAATGGGAAAGTGCAAGGGATACAGTAAACCTGCAGAGGAGCATCGGAATGTAAAACTGGTGACACAGGAAACGCTCAACACATTGACCGTAAGAAGACTGTTTTCTGGTACTTAAGTCGGCATTGTGTCTCTTATATTTAATTCCGATGCAATTTCTGTGTTTCATCGTCACTGTGAAGGTCCAAGGGATACAGTAAACCTGTAGAGGTGCATCGGAATGTAAAACTGATGACACAGGAAACGCTCATATTATAGACAGTAGGAAGACTCAGTCTTCCTGTACTTAAGTCGGCATTGTGTCTCTTATATTTAATTCCGATGCAATTTCTCTGTTTCATCGTCAATGGGAAGGTCCAAGGGATACAGTAAACCTGCAGAGTTGCATCAGAATGTAAAACTGGTGACACAGGAAACGCTCAAAGCATAGACAGTAGGAAGACTCAGTCTTCCTGTACTTAAGTAGGCATTGTGTCTCTTATATTTAATTCCGATGCTATTTCTGTGTTTCATCGTCACTGTGATGGTCCAAGGGATACAGTAAACCTGCAGAGGTGCATCGGTATGTAAAACTGGTGACAGAGGATACGCTCAAAACATAGACAGTAGGAAGACTCAGTCTTCCTGTACTTAAGTCGGCATTGTGTCTCTTATATTTAATTCCGATGCAATTTCTCTGTTTCATCGTCAATGGGAAGGTACAAGGGATACAGTAAACCTGAAGAGGTGCATCGGAATGTAAAACTAGTGAGACAGGAAACGCTCAAAACATAGACAGTAGGAAGCCTCAGTATTCCTGTACTTAAGTCGGCATTGTGTCTCTTATATTTAATTCCGAAGCGATTTCTGTGTTTCATCGACAATGGGAAGGTCCAATGGATACAATAAACCTGCAGAGGTGCATCGGAATGTAAAGCTGGAGACACAGGAAACGCTCAAAACATAGACAGTAGGAAGACTCTGTCTTCCTGTACTTAAGTCGGCATTGTGTCTCTTATATTTAATTCGATGCGATTTCTGTGTTTCATCGACAATGGGAAGGTCCAAGGGATACAGTAAATCGACAGGGGTGCATCGGAATGTAAAACTGATGACACAGGAAACGCTCAAACATCGACCGTAAGAGGACTCAGTTTTCTTGTACTTAAGTCGGCGTTGTGTCTCTTATATTTAATTCCGATGCAATTTCTGTGTTTCATCGTCAATAGGAAGGTCCAAGGGATACAGTAAACCTGCAGAGGTGCATCAGAATGTAAAACTGGTGACACAGGAAACGCTCAAAAAATAGACAGTAGGAAGACTCAGTCTTCCTGTACTTAAGTCGGCATTGTGTCTCTTATATTTAATTCCGATGCAATTTCTGTGTTTCATCGTCAATGGGAAGGTCCAAGGGATACAATAAACCTGCAGAGGTGCATCGGAATCTAAAACTAGTGACACAGGAAACGCTCAAACATAGACAGTAGGAAGACTCAGTCTTCCTGTACTTAAGTCGGCATTGTGTCTCTTATATTTAATTCCGATGTAATTTCTGTGTTTCATCGTCAATGGGAATGTCCAAGGGATACAGTAAACCTGCAGAGGTGCATCGAAATGTAAAACTGGTGACACTGGAAACGCTCAAATCATAGACAGTAGGAAGACTCAGTTTTCCTGTACATAAGTCGGCATTGTGTCTCTTATATTTATTTCCGATGAAATTTCTGTGTTTCATCGTGAATGTGAAGATCCAAGGGATATAGTAAACAAGCAGAGGTGCATCGGAAAGTAAAACTGATGACACAGGAAACGCTCAAATCATAGACAGTAGGAAGACTTAGTCTTCCTGTACTTAAGTCGGCATTGTGTCTCTTATATTTAATTCCGATGCAATTTCTGTTTTCCATCGTCAATGGGAAGGTCCAAGGGATACAGTAAACTTGCAGAGGAGCATCGGAATGTAAAACTGGTGACACAGGAAACGCTCAACACATTGACCGTAAGAAGACTGTTTTCTGGTACTTAAGTCGGCATTGTGTCTCTTATATTTAATTCCGATGCAATTTCTGTGTTTCATCGTCACTGTGAAGGTCCAAGGGATACAGTAAACCTGTAGAGGTGCATCGGAATGTAAAACTGAAGACACAGGAAACGCTCATATTATAGACAGTAGGAAGACTCAGTCTTCCTGTACTTAAGTCGGCATTGTGTCTCTTATATTTAATTCCGATGCGATTTCTGTGTTTCATCGACAATGGGAAGGTCCAATGGATACAATAAACCTGCAGAGGTGCATCGGAATGTAAAGCTGGAGACACAGAAGACGCTCAAAACATAGACAGTAGGAAGACTCAGTCTTCCTGTACTTAAGTCGGCATTGTGTCTCTTATATTTAATTCGATGCGATTTCTGTGTTTCATCGACAATGGGAAGGTCCAAGGGATACAGTAAATCGACAGGGGTGCATCGGAATGTAAAACTGATGACACAGGAAACGCTCAAAACATCGAACGTAAGAAGACTCAGTTTTCTTGTACTTAAGTCGGCGTTGTGTCTCTTATATTTAATTCCGATGCAATTTCTGTGTTTCATCGTCAATGGGAAGGTCCAAGGGATACAGTAAACCCGCAGAGGTGCATCGGAATGTAAAACTGGTGACACGGGAAACGCTCAAATCATAGACAGTAGGAAGACTCAGTCTTCCTGTACTTAAGTCGGCATTGTGTCTCTTATATTTAACTCCGATGCTATTTCTGTGTTTCATCGTCACTGTGATGGTCCAAGGGATACAGTAAACCTGCAGAGGTGCATCGGTATGTAAAACTGGTGACACAGGATACGCTCAAAACATAGACAGTAGGAAGACTCAGTCTTCCTGTTCTTATGTCGGCATTGTGTCTCCTATATTTAATTCCGATGCAATTTCTGTGTTTCATCGTCAATGGGAAGGTCCAAGGGATACAGTAAACCTGCAGAGGTGCATCAGAATGTAAAACTGGTGACACAGGCAACGCTCAAATTATAGACAGTAGGAAGACTCAGCCTTCCTGTACTTAAGTCGGTATTGTGTCTCCTATATTTAATTCCGATGCAATATCTGTGTTTCATCGTCAATGGGAAGGTCCAATGGATACAGTAAACCTGCAGAGATGCATCGGAATGTAAAACTGGTGACACTGGAAACGCTCAAAACAAAGACAGTAGGAAGACTCAGTCTTCCTCCTTTTAAGTAGGCATTGTGTCTCTTATATTTAATTCCGATGCTATTTCTGTGTTTCATCGTCACTGTGATGGTCCAAGGGATACAGTTAACCTGCAGAGGTGCATCGGTATGTAAAACTGGTGACAGAGGATACGCTCAAAACATAGACAGTAGGAAGACTCAGTCTTCCTGTACTTAAGTCGGCATTGAGTCTCTTATATTTAATTCCGATGCAATTTCTGTGTTTCATCGTCAATGGGAAGGTCCAAGGGATACAGTAAACCTGCAGAGGTGCATCAGAATGTAAAACTGGTGACACAGGAAACGCTCATAAAATAGACAGTAGGAAGACTCAGTCTTCCTGTACTTAAGTCGGCATTGTGTCTCTTATATTTATTTCCGATGAAATTTCTGTGTTTCATCGTGAATGGGAAGATCCAAGGGATATAGTAAACAAGCAGAGATTCATCGGAAAGTAAAACTGATGACACAGGAAACGCTCAAAGCATAGACAGTAGGAAGACTTATTCTTCCTGTACTTAAGTCGGCATTGTGTCTCTTATATATAATTCCGATGCAATTTCTGTTTTCCATCGTCAATGGGAAGGTCCAAGGGATACAGTAAACCTGCAGAGGTTCATCGGAATGTAAAACTGATGACACAGGAAACGCTCAAAGCATAGACAGTAGGAAGACTCAGTCTTCCTGTACTTAAGTCGGTATTGTGTCTCTTATATTTAATTCCGATGCGATTTCTGTGTTTCATCGACAATGGGAAGGTGCAAGGGATACAGTAAACCGGAAGAGGTGCATCGGAATGTAAAACTGGTGACACAGGAAACGCTCAAAACATAGACAGTAGGAAGACTCAGTCTTCCTGTACTTAAGTCGGCATTGTGTCTCTTATATTTAATTCCGATGCGATTTCTGTGTTTCATCGACAATGGGAAAGTGCAAGGGATACAGTAAACCGGCAGAGGTGCATCGGAATGTAAAACTGGTGACACAGGAAACGCTCAAAAAATAGACAGTAGGAAGACTCAGTCTTCCTGTACTTAAGTCGGCATTGTGTCTCTTATACAGGGTGTTTCAAAAATGACCGGTATATTTGAAACGGCAATAAAAACTAAACGAGCAGCGATAGAAATACACCGTTTGTTGCAATATGCTTCGGACAACAGTACATTTTCAGGCAGACAAACTTTCGAAATTACAGTAGTTACAATTTTCAACAACAGATGGCGCTGCGGTCTGGAAAACTCTATAGTACGATATTTTCCACATATCCACCATGCGTAGCAATAATATGGCGTAGTCTCTGAATGAAATTACCCGAAACCTTTGACAAAGTGTCTGGCGGAATGGCTTCACATGCAGATGAGATGTATTGCTTCAGCTGTTCAATTGTTTCTGGATTCTGGCGGTACACCTGGTCTTTCAAGTGTCCCCACAGAAAGAAGTCACAGGGGTTCATGTCTGGCGAATAGGGAGGCCAATCCACGTCGCCTCTTGTATGTTTCGGATAGCCCAAAGCAATCACACGATCATCGAAATATTCATTCAGGAAATTAAAGACGTGGGCCGTGCGATGTGGCCGGGCACCATCTTGCATAAACCACGAGGTGTTCGCAGTGTCGTCTAAGGCAGTTTGTACCGCCACAAATTCACGAAGAATGTCCAGATAGCGTGATGCAGTAATCGTTTCGGATCTGAAAAATGGGCCAATGTTTCCTTTGGAAGACATGGCGGCCCAGACCAGTACTTTTTGAGGATGCAGGGACGATGGGACTGCAACATGGGGCTTTTCGGTTCCCCATATGCGCCAGTTCTGTTTATTGACGAAGCCGTCCAGGTAAAAATAAGCTTCGTCAGTAAACCAAATGCTGCCCACATGCATATCGCCGTCATCAATCCTGTGCACTATATCGTTAGCGAATGTCTCTCGTGCAGCAATGGTAGCGGCGCTGAGGGGTTGCCGCGTTTGAATTTTGTATGGATAGAGGTGTAAACTCTGGCGCATGAGACGACACGTGGACGTTGGCGTCATTTGGACCGCAGCTGCAACACGGCGAACGGAAACCCGAGGCCGCTGTTGGATCACCTGCTGCACTAGCTGCGCGTTGCCCTCTGTGGTTGCCGTACGCGGTCGCCCTATCTTTCCAGCACGTTCATCCGTCACGTTCCCAGTCCGTTGAAATTTTTCAAACAGATCCTTTATTGTATCGCTTTTCGGTCCTTTGGTTACATTAAACCTCCGTTGAAAACTTCGTCTTGTTGCAACAACACTGTGTTCTAGGCGGTGGAATTCCAACACCAGAAAAATCCTCTGTTCTAAGGAATAAACCATGTTGTCTACAGCACACTTGCACGTTGTGAACAGCACACGCTTACAGCAGAAAGACGACGTACAGAATGGCGCACCCACAGACTGCGTTGTCTTCTATATCTTTCACATCACTTGCAGCGCCACCTGTTGTTGAAAATTGTAACTACTGTAATTTCGAAAGTTTGTCCGCCTGAAAATGTACTGTTGTCCCAAGCATATTGCAACAAACGGTGTATTTCTATCGCTGCTCGTTTAGTTTTTATTGCCGTTTCAAATATACCGGTCATTTTTGAAACACCCTGTATTTATTTCCGATGTAATTTCTGTGTTTCATCGTGAATGGGAAGATCCAAGGGATATAGTAAACAAGCAGAGATGCATCGGAAAGTAAAACTGATGACACAGGAAACGCTCAAAGCATAGACAGTAGGAAGACTTATTCTTCCTGTACTTAAGTCGGCATTGTGTCTCTTATATTTAATTCCGATGCAATTTCTGTTTTCCACCGTCAATGGGAAGGTCCAAGGGATACAGTAAACCTGCTGAGGTTCATCGGAATGTAAAACTGATGACACAGGAAACGCTCAAAACATAGACAGTAGGAAGACTCAGTCTTCCTGTACTTAAGTCGGTATTGTGTCTCTTATATTTAATTCCGATGCGATTTCTGTGTTTCATCGACAATGGGAAGGTGCAAGGGATACAGTAAACCGGAAGAGGTGCATCGGAATGTAAAACTGGTGACACAGGAAACGCTCAAAACATAGACAGTAGGAAGACTCAGTCTTCCTGTACTTAAGTCGGCATTGTGTCTCTTATATTTAATTCCGATGCGATTTCTGTGTTTCATCGACAATGGGAAAGTGCAAGGGATACAGTAAACCGGCAGAGGTGCATCGGAATGTAAAACTGGTGACACAGGAAACGCTCAAAACATAGACCGTAAAAAGACTCAGTTTTCTTCTACTTAAGTCGGCGTTGTGTCTCTTATATTTAATTAGGATGCAATTTCTGTGTTTCATCGTCAATGGGAAGGTCCAATGGATACAGTAAACCTGCAGAGGTGCATCGGAATGTAAAACTGGTGACACGTGAAATGCTCATATTATAGACAGTAGGAAGACTCAGTCTTCCTGTACTTAAGTCGGCATTGTGTCTCTTATATTTAATTCCGATGCGATTTCTGTGTTTCATCGACAATGGGAATGTCCAATGGATTCAGTAAACCTGCAGAGGTGCATCGGAATGTAAAACTGGTGACACAAGAAACGCTCAACACTTTGACCTTAAGAAGACTGTTTTCTGGTACTTAAGTCGGCATTGTGTCTCTTATATTTAATTCCGATGAAATATCTGTGTTTCATAGCGAATGGGAAGGTCCAAGGGATATAGTAAACCTGCAGAGGTGCATCGGAAAGTAAAACTGATGACACAGGAAACGCTCAAAACATAGACAGTAGGAAGACTTAGTCTTCCTGTACTTAAGTCGGCATTGTGTCTCTTATATTTAATTCCGATGCAATTTCTTTGTTTCATCGTCACTGTGAAGTTCCAAGGGATACAGTAAACATGTAGAGATGCATCGGAATGTAAAACTGGTGACACAGGAAACGCTCAAAACATAGACAGTAGGAAGACTCAGTCTTCCTGTACTTAAGTCGGCATTGTGTCTCTTATATTTAATTCCGATGCAATTTCTGTGTTACATCGTTAATGGGAAGGTCCAAGGGATACAGTAAACCTGCAGAGGTGCATCAGAATGTAAAACTGGTGACACAGGAAACGCACAAAACATAGACTGTAGGAAGACTCAGTCTTCCTGTACTTAAGTCGGCATTGTGTCTCCTATATTTAATTCCGATGCAATTTCTGTGTTTCATCGTCAATGGGAAGGTCCAAGGGATACAGTAAACCTGCAGAGATGCATCGGAATGTAAAACTGGTGACACAGGAAACGCTCAACACATAGACAGTAGGAAGACTCAGTCTTCCTTTACTTAAGTAGGCATTGTGTCTCTTATATTTAATTCCGATGCTATTTCTGTGTTTCATCGTCAATGGGAAGTTCTAAAGGATCCAGTAAACCTGCAGAGGTGCATCGGAATGTAAAACTGATGACACAGGATACACTCAAAACATAGACAATAGGAAGACTCAGTCTTCCTGTACTTAAGTCGGCATTGTGTCTCTTATATTTAATTCCGATGCAATTTCTCTTCTTCATCGTCAATGGGAAGGTCCAAGGGATACAGTAAACCTGAAGAGGTGCATCGGAATGTAAAACTAGTGACACAGGAAACGCTCAAATCACAGACAGTAGGAAGACGCAGTCTTCCTGTTCTTATGTCGGCATTCTGTCTCTTATATTTAATTCCAATGCAATTTCTGTGTTTCATCGTCAATGGGAAGGTCAAAGGGATACAGTAAACCTGCAGAGGTGCATCGGAATGTAAAACTGGTGACACAGGAAACGCTCAAAACATAGACAATAGGAAGACTCAGTCTTCCTGTACTTAAGTCGGCATTGTGTCTCTTATATTTATTTCCGATTAAATTTCTGTGTTTCATCGTGAATGGGAAGGTCCAAGGGATATAGTAAACATGCAGAGCTGCATCGGAAAGTAAAACTGATGACACAGGAAACGCTCAAAACATAGACAGTAGGAAGACTCACACTTCCTGTACTTAAGTCGGCATTGTGTCTCTTATATTTAATTGCGATGCAAATTCTCTTCTTCATCGTCAATGGGAAGGTCCAAGGGATACAGTAAACCTGAAGAGGTGCATCGGAATATAAAACTACTGAGACAGGAAACGCTCAAAACATAGACAGTAGGAAGCCTCAGTCTTCCTGTACTTAAGTCGCCATTGTGTCTCTTATATTTAATTTCGATGCAATTTGTGTGTTTCATCGCCAATGGGATGGTCCAGGGGATACAGTAAACCTGCAGATGTGCATCGGAATGTAAAACTGGTGACACGGGAAACGCTCAAAACATTGACTGCAAGAAGACTCTTTTCTTGTACTTAAGTCGGCATTGTGTCTCTTATATTTAATTCCGATGCAATTTCTGTGTTTCAACGTCAATGGGAATGTCGAAGGGATACAGTAAAACTGCAGAGGTGCATCAGAATGCAAAACTGGTGACACAGGAAACGCTCAAAACATAGACAGTGGGAAGACTCAGCCTTCCTGTACTTAAGTCGGCATTGTGTCTCTTATATTTAATTCCGATGCAATTTCTCTGTTTCATCGTCAATGGGAAGGTCCAAGGGATACAGTAAATCTGCAGAGGTGCATCAGAATGTAAAACTGGTGACACAGGAAACGCTCAAAACATAGACAGTGGGAAGACTCAGTCTTCCTGTACTTAAGTCGGCATTGTGTCTCTTATATTTAATTCCGATGCGATTTCTGTGTTTCATCGACAATGGGAAAGTGCAAGGGATACAGTAAACCGGCAGAGGTGCATCGGAATGTAAAACTGGTGACACAGGAAACGCTCAAAACATAGACCGTAAAAAGACTCAGTTTTCTTGTACTTAAGTCGGCGTTGTGTCTCTTATATTTAATTAGGATGCAATTTCTGTGTTTCATCGTCAATGGGAGGGTCCAATGGATACAGTAAACCTGCAGAGGTCCATCGGAATGTAAAACTGGTGACACGCGAATCGCTCATATTATAGACAGTAGGAAGACTCAGTCTTCCTGTACTTAAGTCGGCATTGTGTCTCTTATATTTAATGTCGATGCAATTTCTCTGTTTCATCGTCAATGGGAAGGTCCAAGGGATACAGTAAACCTGCAGAGGTGCATTGGAATGTAAAACTAGTGACACAGTAAACGCTCAAAACATAGACAGTAGGAAGACGCAGTCTTCCTGTTCTTATGTCGGCATACTTTCTCTTATATTTAATTCCAATGCAATTTCTGTGTTTCATCGTCAATGGGAAGGTCAAAGGGATACAGTAAACCTGCAGAGGTGCATCGGAATGTAAAACTGGTGACACAGGAAACGCTCAAAACATAGACAATAGGAAGACTCAGTCTTCCTGTACTTAAGTCGGCATTGTGTCTCTTATATTTATTTCCGATTAAATTTCTGTGTTTCATCGTGAATGGGAAGGTCCAAGGGATATAGTAAACATGAAGAGCTGCATCGGAAAGTAAAACTGATGACACAGGAAACGCTCAAAACATAGACAGTAGGGAGACTTAGTCTTCCTGTACTTAAGTCGGCATTGTGTATCTTATATTTAAATCCGATGCAATTTCTGTTTTTCATCGTCAATGGGAGGGTCCAATGGATAAAGTAAACCTGCAGAGGTCCATCGGAATGTAAAACTGGTGACACGCGAATCGCTCATATTATAGACAGTAGGAAGACTCAGTCTTCCTGTACTTAAGTCGGCATTGTGTCTCTTATATTTAATGTCGATGCAATTTCTCTGTTTCATCGTCAATGGGAAGGTCCAAGGGATACAGTAAACCTGCAGAGGTGCATCGGAATGTAAAACTAGTGACACAGGAAACGCTCAAAACATAGACAGTAGGAAGACGCAGTCTTCCTGTTCTTATGTCGGCATACTTTCTCTTATATTCAATTCCAATGCAATTTCTGTGTTTCATCGTCAATGGGAAGGTCAAAGGGATACAGTAAACCTGCAGAGGTGCATCGGAATGTAAAACTGGTGACACAGGAAACGCTCAAAACATAGACAATAGGAAGACTCAGTCTTCCTGTACTTAAGTCGGCATTGTGTCTCTTATATTTATTTCCGATTAAATTTCTGTGTTTCATCGTGAATGGGAAGGTCCAAGCGATATAGTAAACATGCAGAGCTGCATCGGAAAGTAAAACTGATGACACAGGAAACGCTCAAAACATAGACAGTAGGGAGACTTAGCCTTCCTGTCCTTAAGTCGGCATTGTGTATCTTATATTTAATTCCGATGCGATTTCTGTGTTTCATCGACAATGGGAAAGTCCAATGGATTCAGTAAACCTGCAGAGGTGCATCGGAATGTAAAACTGGTGACACAGGAAACGCTCAAAACATTGACCTTAAGAAGACTGTTTTGTGGTACTTAAGTCGGCGTTGTGTCTCTTATATTTAAATAGGATGCAATTTCTGTGTTTCATCGTCAATGGGAGGGTCCAATGGATACAGTAAACCTGCAGAGTTCCATCGGAATGTAAAACTGGTGACACGCGAATCGCTCATATTATAGACAGTAGGAAGACTCAGTCTTCCTGTACTTAAGTCGGCATTGTGTCTCTTATAATTAATGTCGATGCAATTTCTCTGTTTCATCGTCAATGGGAAGGTCCAAGGGATACAGTAAACCTGAAGAGGTGCATCGGAATGTAAAACTAGTGACACAGGAAACGCTGAAAACATAGACAGTAGGAAGACGCAGTCTTCCTGTTCTTATGTCGGCATACTTTCTCTTATATTTAATTCCAATGCAATTTCTGTGTTTCATCGTCAATGGGAAGGTCAAAGGGATACAGTAAACCTGCAGAGGTGCATCGGAATGTAAAACTGGTGACACAGGAAACGCTCAAAACATAGACAATAGGAAGACTCAGTTTAATTCCGATGCAATTTCTGTGTTTCATCGTCAATGGGAAGGTCCAAGGGATACAGTAAACCTGCAGAGGCGCAATGGAATTTAAACCTGGTGACACAGGAAACGCTCAAAGCATAGACCGTAAGAGGACTCAGTTTTCATGTACTTAAGTCGGCGTTGTGTCTCTTATGTATAATTCCGATGCAATTTCTGATTTTCATCGTCAATGGGAAGGTCCAAGGGATACAGTAAACCTGCAGAGGTGCATCGGAATGTGAAACTGATGACACAGGAAACGCTCAAAGCATAGACAGTAGGAAGACTCAGTCTTCCTGTACTTAAGTCGGCATTGTGTCTCTTATATTTAATTCCGATGCGATTTCTGTGTTTCATGGACGATGGGAAGGTGCAAGGGATACAGTAAACCGGCAGATGTGCTTCGGAATGTAAAACTGGTGACACAGGAAACGCTCAAAACATAGACCGTAAAATGACTTAGTTTTCTTGTACTTAAGTCGGCGTTGTGTCTCTTATATTTAATTCCGATGCAATTTCTGTGTTTCATCGTCAATGGGAAGGTCCAATGGATACAGTAAACCTGCAGAGGTCTATCGGAATGTAAAACTGGTGACACAGGAAACGCTCAAAACATAGACAGTAGGAAGACTCAGTCTTCCTGTACTTAAGTCGCCATTGTGTCTCTTATACTTAATTTCGATGCAATTTGTGTGTTTCATCGCCAATGTGATGGTCCAGGGGATACAGTAAACCTGCAGATGTGCATCGGAATGTAAAACTGGTGACACGGGAAACGCTCAAAACATTGACCGCAAGAAGACTATTTTCTTGTACTTAAGTCGGCATTGTGTCTCTTATATTTAATTCCGATGCAATTTCTGTGTTTCATCGTCAATGGGAATGTCGAAGGGATACAGTAAAACTGCAGAGGTGCATCAGAATGCAAAACTGGTGACACAGGAAACGCTCAAAACATAGACAGTGGGAAGACTCAGCCTTCCTGTACTTAAGTCGGCATTGTGTCTCTTATATTTAATTCCGATGCAATTTCTCTGTTTCATCGTCAATGGGAAGGTCCAAGGGATACAGTAAATCTGCAGAGGTGCATCAGAATGTAAAACTGGTGACACAGGAAACGCTCAAAACATAGACAGTGGGAAGACTCAGTCTTCCTGTACTTAAGTCGGCATTGTGTCTCTTATATTTATTTCCGATTAAATTTCTGTGTTTCATCGTGAATGGGAAGGTCCAAGGGATATAGTAAACATGAAGAGCTGCATCGGAAAGTAGAACTGATGACACAGGAAACGCTCAAAACATAGACAGTAGGGAGACTTAGTCTTCCTGTACTTAAGTCGGCATTGTGTATCTTATATTTAAATCCGATGCAATTTCTGTTTTTCATCGTCAATGGGAGGGTCCAATGGATACAGTAAACCTGCAGAGGTCCATCGGAATGTAAAACTGGTGACACGCGAATCGCTCATATTATAGACAGTAGGAAGACTCAGTCTTCCTGTACTTAAGTCGGCATTGTGTCTCTTATATTTAATGTCGATGCAATTTCTCTGTTTCATCGTCAATGTGAAGGTCCAAGGGATACAGTAAACCTGCAGAGGTGCATCGGAATGTAAAACTAGTGACACAGGAAACGCTCAAAACATAGACAGTAGGAAGACGCAGTCTTCCTGTTCTTATGTCGGCATACTTTCTCTTATATTTAAATCCAATGCAATTTCTGTGTTTCATCGTCAATGGGAAGGTCAAAGGGATACAGTAAACCTGCAGAGGTGCATCGGAATGTAAAACTGGTGACACAGGAAACGCTCAAAACATAGACAATAGGAAGACTCAGTCTTCCTGTACTTAAGTCAGCAATGTGTCTGTTATTTTTAATTCCGATGCAATTTCTGTGTTTCATCGTCAATGGGAGGGTCCAAGGGATACAGTAAACCTGCAGAGGCGCAATGGAATTTAAACCTGGTGACACAGGAAACGCTCAAAGCATAGACCGTAAGAGGACTCAGTCTTCCTGTACTTAAGTCGGCATTGTGTCTCTTATATTTAATTCCGATGCGATTTCTGTGTTTCATGGACGATGGGAAGGTGCAAGGGATACAGTAAACCGGCAGAGGTGCATCGGAATGTAAAACTGGTGACACAGGAAACGCTCAAAACATAGACCGTAAAAAGACTCAATTTTCTTGTACTTAAGTCGGCGTTGTGTCTCTTATATTTAATTCCGATGCAATTTCTGTGTTTCATCGTCAATGGGAAGGTCCAATGGATACAGTAAACCTGCAGAGGTCTATCGGAATGTTAAACTGGTGACACAGGAAACGCTCAAAACATAGACAGTAGGAAGACTCAGTCTTCCTGTACTTAAGTCGCCATTGTGTCTCTTATATTTAATTTCGATGCAATTTGTGTGTTTCATCGCCAATGGGATGGTCCAGGGGATACAGTAAACCTGCAGATGTGCATCGGAATGTAAAACTGGTGACACGGGAAACGCTCAAAACATTGACTGCAAGAAGACTCTTTTCTTGTACTTAAGTCGGCATTGTGTCTCTTATATTTAATTCCGATGCAATTTCTGTGTTTCATCGTCAATGGGAATGTCGAAGGGATACAGTAAAACTGCAGAGGTGCATCAGAATGCAAAACTGGTGACACAGGAATCGCTCAAAACATAGACAGTGAGAAGACTCAGCCTTCCTGTACTTAAGTCGGCATTGTGTCTCTTATATTTAATTCCGATGCAATTTCTATGTTTCATCGTCAATGGGAAGGTCCAAGGGATACAGTAAATCTGCAGAGGTGCATCAGAATGTAAAACTGGTGACACAGGAAACGCTCAAAGCATAGACAGTGGGAAGACTCAGTCTTCCTGTACTTAAGTCGGCATTGTGTCTCTTATATTTAATTCCGATGCGATTTCTGTGTTTCATCGACAATGGGAAAGTGCAAGGAATACAGTAAACCGGCAGAGGTGCATCGGAATGTAAAACTGGTGACACAGGAAACGCTCAAAACATAGACCGTAAAAAGACTCAGTTTTCTTGTACTTAAGTCGGCGTTGTGTCTCTTATATTTAATTAGGATGCAATTTCTGTGTTTCATCGTCAATGGGAGGGTCCAATGGATACAGTAAACCTGCAGAGGTCCATCGGAATGTAAAACTGGTGACACGCGGATCGCTCATATTATAGACAGTAGGAAGACTCAGTCTTCCTGTACTTAAGTCGGCATTGTGTCTCTTATATTTAATGTCGATGCAATTTCTCTGTTTCATCGTCAATGGGAAGGTCCAAGGGATACAGTAAATCTGCAGAGGTGCATCAGAATGTAAAACTGGTGACACAGGAAACGCTCAAAGCATAGACAGTGGGAAGACTCAGTCTTCCTGTACTTATGTCGGCATACTTTCTCTTATATTTAATTCCAATGCAATTTCTGTGTTTCATCGTCAATGGGAAGGTCAAAGGGATACAGTAAACCTGCAGAGGTGCATCGGAATGTAAAACTGGTGACACAGGAAACGCTCAAAACATAGACAATAGGAAGACTCAGTCTTCCTGTACTTAAGTCGGCATTGTGTCTCTTATATTTATTTCCGATTAAATTTCTGTGTTTCATCGTGAATGGGAAGGTCCAAGGGATATAGTAAACATGAAGAGCTGCATCGGAAAGTAAAACTGATGACACAGGAAACGCTCAAAGCATAGACAGTAGGGAGACTTAGTCTTCCTGTACTTAAGTCGGCATTGTGTATCTTATATTTAAATCCGATGCAATTTCTGTTTTTCATCGTCAATGGGAAGGTCCAAGGGATACAGTAAACCTGCAGAGGTGCATCGGAATGTAAAACTGGTGACTCAGGAAACGCTCAAATCATAGACAGTAGGAAGACTCAGTCTTCTTGTACTTAAGTCGGCATTGTGTCTCTTATATTTAATTCCGATGCAATTTCTCTGCTTCATCGTCAATGGGAAGGTCCAAGGGATACAGTAAACCTGAAGAGGTGCATCGGAATGTAAAACTACTGAGACAGGAAACGCTCAAAACATAGACAGTGGGAAGCCTCAGTCTTCCTGTACTTAAGGCGGCATTGTGTCTCTTATATTTAATTCCGATGCGAATTCTGTGTTTCATCGACAATGGGGAGGTCCTATGGATTCAGTAAACCTGCAGAGGTGCATCGAAATGTAAAACTGGTGACACAGGCAACGCTCAAAACATAGACAGTAGGAAGACTCAGTCTTCCTGTACTTATGTCGGCATTGTGTCTCTTATATTTAATTCCGATGCAATTTCTGTTTTTCATCGTCAATGGGAAGGTGCAAGGGAGACAGTAAACCTGCAGAGGTGCATCAGAATGTAAAACTGGTGACACAGGAAACGCTCAAAACATAGACCGTAAGAAGACTCAGTTATCTTGTACTTAAGTCGGCGTTGTCTCTCTTATATTTAATTCCGATGCAATTTCTGTGTTTCATCGCCAATGGGAAGGTCCAAGGGATACAGTAAACCTGCAGAGGTGAATCGAAATGTAAAACTGGTGACACAGGAAACGCTGAAAAATTAGACAGTAGGAAGACTCAATCTTCCGGTACTTAAGTCGGCATTGTGTCTCTTATATTTAATTCCGATGCAATTTCTGTGTTTCATCGTCACTGTGAAGTTCCAAGTGATACAGTAAACCTGTAGGGGTGGGTCAAAATGTAAAACTGGTGACACAGGAAACGCTCAAAACATAGACAGTAGGAAGCCTCAGTCATCCTGTACTTAAGTCGGCATTGTGTCTCTTATATTTAATTACGATGCAGTTTCTGGGTTTCATCGTCAATGGGAAGGTCCAAGGGATACAATAAACCTGCAGAGGTGCATCGGAATCTAAAACTAGTGAAACAGGAAACGCTCAAACATAGACAGTAGGAAGACTCAGTCTTCCTGTACTTAAGTCGGCATTGAGTCTCTTATATTTAATTCCGATGCAATTTCTGTGTTTCATCGTCAATGGGAATGTCCAAGGGATACAGTAAACCTGCAGAGGTGCATCGGAATGTAAAACTGGTGACACAGGAAACGCTCAAATCATAGACAGTAGGAAGACTCAGTTTTCCTGTACATAAGTCGGCATTGTGTCTCTTATATTTATTTCCGATGAAATTTCTGTGTTTCATCGTGAATGTGAAGATCCAAGGGATATAGTAAACAAGCAGAGGTGCATCGGAAAGTAAAACTGATGACACAGGAAACGCTCAAAGCATAGACAGTAGGAAGACTTAGTCTTCCTGTACTTAAGTCGGCATTGTGTCTCTTATATTTCATTCCGATGCAATTTCTGTTTTCCATCGTCAATGGGAAGGTCCAAGGGATACAGTAAACCTGCAGAGGAGCATCGGAATGTAAAACTGGTGACACAGGAAACGCTCAAAACATAGACAGTAGGAAGACTCAGTCTTCCTGTACTTAAGTCGGCATTGTGTCTCTTATATTTAATTCCGATGCGATTTCTGTGTTTCATCGACAATGGGAAAGTGCAAGGGATACAGTAAACCGGCAGAGGTGCATCGGAATGTAAAACTGGTGACACAGGAAACGCTCAAAACATAGACCGTAAAAAGACTCAGTTTTCTTGTACTTAAGTCGGCGTTGTGTCTCTTATATTTAATTAGGATGCAATTTCTGTGTTTCATCGTCAATGGGAGGGTCCAATGGATACAGTAAACCTGCAGAGGTCCATCGGAATGTAAAACTGGTGACACGCGAATCGCTCATATTATAGACAGTAGGAAGACTCAGTCTTCCTGTACTTAAGTCGGCATTGTGTCTCTTATATTTATTTCCGATTAAATTTCTGTGTTTCATCGTGAATGGGAAGGTCCAAGGGATATAGTAAACATGAAGAGCTGCATCGGAAAGTAAAACTGATGACACAGGAAACGCTCAAAACATAGACAGTAGGGAGACTTAGTCTTCCTGTACTTAAGTCGGCATTGTGTATCTTATATTTAAATCCGATGCAATTTCTGTTTTTCATCGTCAATGGGAAGGTCCAAGGGATTCAGTAAACCTGCAGAGGTGCATCGGAATGTAAAACTGGTGACTCAGGAAACGCTCAAATCATAGACAGTAGGAAGACTCAGTCTTCCTGTACTTAAGTCGGCATTGTGTCTCTTATATTTAATTCCGATGCGATTTCTGTGTTTCATCGACAATGGGAAGGTCCTATGGATTCAGTAAACCTGCAGAGGTGCATCGAAATGTAAAACTGGTGACACAGGAAACGCTCAACACATTGTCCGTAAGAAGACTGTTTTCTGGTACTTAAGTCGGCATTGTGTCTCTTATATTTAATTCCGATGCAATTTCTGTGTTTAATCGTCACTGTGAAGGTCCAAGGGATACAGTAAACCTGTGGAGGTGCATGGGAATGTAAAACTGGTGACACAGGAAACGCTCAAAACATCGACCGTAAGAAGACTCAGTTTTCTTGTACTTAAGTCGGCGTTGTGTCTCTTATATTTAATTCCGATGCAATTTCTGTGTTTCATCGTCAATGGGAAGCTCCAAGGGATACAGTAAACCTGCAGAGGTGCATCGGAATGTAAAACTGGCGACACAGGAAACGTTCAAAACATAGACAGTAGGAAGACTCAGTCTTCCTGTACTTATGACGGCATTGTGTCTCTTATATTTAATTCCGATGTTATTTCTGTGTTTCATCGTCACTGTGATGGTCCAAGGGATACAGTAAACCTGCATAGGTGCATCGGTATGTAAAACTGGTGACACAGGATACGCTCAAAACATAGACAGTAGGAAGACTCAGTCTTCCTGTCCTTATGTCGACATTGTGTCTCTTATATTTAACTCCGATGCAATTTCTGTGTTTCATCGACAATGGGAAGGTCCAATGGATACAGTAAACCTGCAGAGGCACATCGGAATGTAAAACTGGTGACACAGGCAACGCTCAAAACATAGACAGTAGGAAGACTCAGTCTTCCTGTACTTATGTCGGCATTGTGTCTCTTATATTTAATTCCGATGCAATTTCTGTTTTTCATCGTCAATGGGAAGGTGCAAGGGAGACAGTAAACCTGCAGAGGTGCATCAGAATGTAAAGCTGGTGACACAGGAAACGCTCAAAACATAGACCGTAAGATGACTCAGTTTTCTTGTACTTAAGTCGGCGTTGTCTCTCTTATATTTAATTCCGATGCAATTTCTGTGTTTCATCGCCAATGGGAAGGTCCAAGGGATACAGTAAACCTGCAGAGGTGAATCGAAATGTAAAACTGGTGACACAGGAAACGCTGAAAAATTAGACAGTAGGAAGACTCAATCTTCCGGTACTTAAGTCGGCATTGTGTCTCTTATATTTAATTCCGTTGCAATTTCTGTGTTTCATCGTCACTGTGAAAGTCCAAGGATTCAGTAAACCTGTAGGGGTGGGTCAAAATGTAAAACTGGTGACACAGGAAACGCTCAAATTATAGACGGTAGGAAGACTCAGTCTTCCTGTACTTAAGTCGGCATTGTGTCTCTTATATTTAATTCCGATGCAATTTCTGTGTTTCAACGTCAATGGGAAGGTCCAAGGGATACGGTAAACCTGAAGAGGTGCATCGGAATGTAAAACTAGTGGGACAGGAAACGCTCAAAACATAGACAGTAGGAAGCCTCAGTCTTCCTGTACTTAAGTCGGCATTGTGTCTCTTATATTTAATTCCGATGCAGTTTCTGTGTTTCATCGTCAATGGGAAGGTCCAAGGGATACAATAAACCTGCAGAGGTGCATCGGAATCTAAAACTAGTGAAACAGGAAACGCTCAAACATAGACAGTAGGAAGACTCAGTCTTCCTGTACTTAAGTCGGCATTGAGTCTCTTATATTTAATTCGGATGCAATTTCTGTGTTTCATCGTCAATGGGAATGTCCAAGGGATAAAGTAAACCTGCAGAGATGCATCGGAATGTAAAACTGGTGACACAGGAAACGCTCAAATCATAGACAGTAGGAAGACTCAGTTTTCCTGTACATAAGTCGGCATTGTGTCTCTTATATTTATTTCCGATGAAATTTCTGTGTTTCATCGTGAATGTGATGATCCAAGGGATATAGTAAACAACCAGAGGTGCATCGGAAAGTAAAACTGATGACACAGGAAACGCTCAAAGCATAGACAGTAGGAAGACTTAGTCTTCCTGTACTTAAGTCGGCATTGTGTCTCTTATATTTCATTCCGATGCAATTTCTGTTTTCCATCGTCAATGGGAAGGTCCAAGGGATACAGTAAACCTGCAGAGGAGCATCGGAATGTAAAACTGGTGACACAGGAAACGCTCAAAACATAGACAGTAGGAAGACTCAGTCTTCCTGTACTTAAGTCGGCATTGTGTCTTTTATATTTAATTCCGATGCGATTTCTGTGTTTCATCGACAATGGGAAGGTCCAATGGATACAATAAACCTACAGAGGTGCATCGGAATGTAAAACTGGTGACACAGGAAACGCTCAAAACATAGACAGTAGGAAGACTCAGTCTTCCTGTACTTAAGTCGGCATTGTGTCTCTTATATTTAATTCGATGCGATTTCTGTGTTTCATCGACAATGGGAAGGTCCAAGGGATACAGTAAATCGGCAGGGGTGCATCGGAATGTAAAACTGATGACACAGGAAACGCCTAAAACATCGACCGTAAGAAGACTCAGTTTTCGTGTACTTAAGTCGGCGTTGTGTCTCTTATATTTAATTCCGATGCAATTTCTGTGTTTCATCGCCAATGGGAAGGTCCAAGGGATACAGTAAACCTGCAGAGGTGAATCGAAATGTAAAACTGGTGACACAGGAAACGCTGAAAAATTAGTCAGTAGGAAGACTCAGTCTTCCTGTACTTAAGACGGCATTGAGTCTCTTATATGTAATACCGATGCAATTTCTGTGTATCATCGTCAATGGGAAGGTCCAAGGGATACAGTAAACATGCAGAGGTGAATCGGAATGTAAAACTGGCGACACAGGAAACGTTCAAAACATAGACAGTAGGAAGACTCAGTCTTCCTGTACTTATGACGGCATTGTGTCTCTTATATTTAATTCCGATGCAATTTCTCTGCTTCATCGTCAATGGGAACGTCCAAAAGATACAGTAAACCTGCAGAGGTGAATCGGAATGTAAAACTACTGAGACAGGAAACGCTCAAAACATAGACAGTAGGAAGCCTCAGTCTTCCTGTACTTAAGTCGGCATTGTGTCTCTTATATTTAATTCCGATGCGATTTCTGTCTTTCATCGACAATGGGAAGGTCCAATGGATTCAGTAAACCTGCAGAGGTGCATCGGAATGTAAAACTGGTGACACAGGAAACGCTCAACACATTGTCCGTAAGAAGACTGTTTTCTGGTACTTAAGTCGGCATTGTGTCTCTTATATTTAATTCCGATGCAATTTCTGTGTTTCATCGTCACTGTGAAGGTCCAAGGGATACAGTAAACCTGTAGAGGTGCATGGGAATGTAAAACTGGTGACACAGGAAACGCTCAAAACATCGACCGTAAGAAGACTCAGTTTTCTTGTACTTAAGTCGGCGTTGTGTCTCTTATATTTAATTCCGATGCAATTACTGTGTTTCATCGTCAATGGGAAGCTCCAATTGATACAGTAAACCTGCAGAGGCACATCGGAATGTAAAACTGGTGACACAGGCAACGCTCAAAACATAGACAGTAGGAAGACTCAGTTTTCTTGTACTTATGTCGGCATTGTGTCTCTTATATTTAATTCCGATGCAATTTCTGTTTTTCATCGTCAATGGGAAGGTGCAAGGGAGACAGTAAACCGGCAGAGGTGCATCAGAATGTAAAACTGGTGACCCAGGAAACGCTCAAAACATAGACCGTAAGAAGACTCAGTTTTCTTGTACTTAAGTCGGCGTTGTGTCTCTTATATTTAATTCCGATGCAATTTCTGTGTTTCATCGCCAATGGGAAGGTCCAAGGGATACAGTAAACCTACAGAGGTAAATCGAAATGTAGAACTGGTGACACAGGAAACGATGAAAAATTAGACAGTAGGAAGACTCAATCTTCCGGTACTTAAGTCGGCATTGTGTCTCTTATATTTAATTCCGATGCAATTTCTGTGTTTCATCGTCACTGTGAAGGTCCAAGGATACAGTAAACCTGTAGGGGTAGGTCAAAATGTAAAACTGGTGACACAGGAAACGCTCAAATTATAGACAGTAGGAAGACTCAGTCTTCCTGTACTTAAGTCGGCATTGTGTCTCTTATATTTAATTCCGATGCAATTTCTGTGTTTCAACGTCAATGGGAAGGTCCAAGGGATACGGTAAACCTGAAGAGGTGCATCGGAATGTAAAACTAGTGGGACAGGAAACGCTCAAAACATAGACAGTAGGAAGCCTCAGTCTTCCTGTACTTAAGTCGGCATTGTGTCTCTTATATTTAATTCCGATGCAGTTTCTGTGTTTCATCGTCAATGGGAAGGTCCAAGGGATACAATAAACCTGCAGAGGTGCATCGGAATCTAAAACTAGTGAAACAGGAAACGCTCAAACATAGACAGTAGGAAGACTCAGTCTTCCTGTACTTAAGTCGGCATTGAGTCTCTTATATTTAATTGGGATGCAATTTCTGTGTTTCATCGTCAATGGGAATGTCCAAGGGATACAGTAAACCTGCAGAGATGCATCGGAATGTAAAACTGGTGACACAGGAAACGCTCAAATCATAGACAGTAGGAAGACTCAGTTTTCCTGTACATAAGTCGGCATTGTGTCTCTTATATTTATTTCCGATGAAATTTCTGTGTTTCATCGTGAATGTGATGATCCAAGGGCTATAGTAAACAAGCAGAGGTGCATCGGAAAGTAAAACTGATGACACAGGAAACGCTCAAAGCATAGACAGTAGGAAGACTTAGTCTTCCTGTACTTAAGTCGGCATTGTGTCTCTTATATTTCATTCCGATGCAATTTCTGTTTTGCATCGTCAATGGGAAGGTCCAAGGGATACTGTAAACCTGCAGAGGAGCATCGGAATGTAAAACTGGTGACACAGGAAACGCTCAAAACATAGACAGTAGGAAGACTCAGTCTTCCTGTACTTAAGTCGGCATTGTATCTTTTATATTTAATTCCGATGCGATTTCTGTGTTTCATCGACAATGGGAAGGTCCAATGGATACTATAAACCTACAGAGGTGCATCGGAATGTAAAACTGGTGACACAGGAAACGCTCAAAACATAGACCGTAAGAAGACTCAGTTTTCTTGTACTTAAGTCGGCGTTGTGTCTCTTATATTTAATTCCGATGCAATTTCTGTGTTTCATCGCCAATGGGAAGGTCCAAGGGATACAGTAAACCTGCAGAGGTGAATCGAAATGTAAAACTGGTGACACAGGAAACGCTGAAAAATTAGTCAGTAGGAAGACTCAATCTTCCGGTACTTAAGTCGGCATTGTGTCTCTTATATTTAATTCCGATGCAATTTCTGTGTTTCATCGTCACTGTGAAGGTCCAAGGATACAGTAAACCTGTAGGGGTGGGTCAAAATGTAAAACTGGTGACACAGGAAACGCTCAAATTATAGACAGTAGGAAGACTCAGTCTTCCTGTACTTAAGTCGGCATTGTGTCTCTTATATTTAATTCCGATGCAATTTCTGTGTTTCAACGTCAATGGGAAGGTCCAAGGGATACGGTAAACCTGAAGAGGTGCATCGGAATGTAAAACTAGTGGGACAGGAAACGCTCAAAACATAGACAGTAGGAAGCCTCAGTCTTCCTGTACTTAAGTCGGCATTGTGTCTCTTATATTTAATTACGATGCAGTTTCTGTGTTTCATCGTCAATGGGATGGTCCAAGGGATACAATAAACCTGCAGAGGAGCATCGGAATCTAAAACTAGTGAAACAGGAAACGCTCAAACATAGACAGTAGGAAGACTCAGTCTTCCTGTACTTAAGTCGGCATTGAGTCTCTTATATTTAATTCCGATGCAATTTCTGTGTTTCATCGTCAATGGGAAGGTCCAAGGGATACAGTAAACCTGCAGAGATGCATCGGAATGTAAAACTGGTGACACAGGAAACGCTCAAATCATAGACAGTAGGAAGACTCAGTTTTCCTGTACATAAGTCGGCATTGTGTCTCTTATATTTATTTCCGATGAAATTTCTGTGTTTCATCGTGAATGTGAAGATCCAAGGGATATAGTAAACAAGCAGAGGTGCATCGGAAAGTAAAACTGATGACACAGGAAACGCTCAAAGCATAGACAGTAGGAAGACTTAGTCTTCCTGTACTTAAGTCGGCATTGTGTCTCTTATATTTAATTCCGATGCGATTTCTGTGTTTCATCGACAATGGGAAGGTCCAATGGATACAATAAACCTACAGAGGTGCATCGGAATGTAAAACTGGTGCCACGGGAAACGCTCAAAACATAGACAGTAGGAAGACTCAGTCTTCCTGTACTTAAGTCGGCATTGATTCTCTTATATTTAATTCGATGCGATTTCTGTGTTTCATCGACAATGGGAAGGTCCAAGGGATACAGTAAATCGGCAGGGGTGCATCAGAATGTAAAACTGATGACACAGGAAACGCTCAAAACATCGACCGTAAGAAGACTCAGTTTTCTTGTACTTAAGTCGACGTTGTGTCTCTTATATTTAATTCCAATGCAATTTCTGTGTTTCATCGCCAATGGGAAGGTCCAAGGGATACAGTAAACCTGCAGAGGTGAATCGAAATGTAAAACTGGTGACACAGGAAACGCTGAAAAATTAGTCAGTAGGAAGACTCAATCTTCCGGTACTTAAGTCGGCATTGTGTCTCTTATATTTAATTCCGATGCAATTTCTGTGTTTCATCGTCACTGTGAAGGTCCAAGGATACAGTAAACCTGTAGGGGTGGGTCAAAATGTAAAACTGGTGACACAGGAAACGCTCAAATTATAGACAGTAGGAAGACTCAGTCTTCCTGTACTTAAGTCGGCATTGTGTCTCTTATATTTAATTCCGATGCAATTTCTGTGTTTCAACGTCAATGGGAAGGTCCAAGGGATACGGTAAACCTGAAGAGGTGCATCGGAATGTAAAACTAGTGGGACAGGAAACGCTCAAAACATAGACAGTAGGAAGCCTCAGTCTTCCTGTACTTAAGTCGGCATTGTGTCTCTTATATTTAATTCCGATGCAGTTTCTGTGTTTCATCGTCAATGGGAAGGTCCAAGGGATACAATAAACCTGCAGAGGTGCATCGGAATCTAAAACTAGTGAAACAGGAAACGCTCAAACATAGACTGTAGGAAGACTCAGTCTTCCTGTACTTAAGTCGGCATTGAGTCTCTTATATTTAATTCCGATGCAATTTCTGTGTTTCATCGTCAATGGGAAGGTCCAAGGGATACAGTAAATCTGCAGAGATGCATCGGAATGTAAAACTGGTGACACAGGAAACGCTCAAATCATAGACAGTAGGAAGACTCAGTTTTCCTGTACATAAGTCGGCATTGTGTCTCTTATATTTATTTCCGATGAAATTTCTGTGTTTCATCGTGAATGTGAAGATCCAAGGGATATAGTAAACAAGCAGAGGTGCATCGGAAAGTAAAACTGATGACACAGGAAACGCTCAAAGCATAGACAGTAGGAAGACTTAGTCTTCCTGTACTTAAGTCGGCATTGTGTCTCTTATATTTAATTCCGATGCGATATCTGTGTTTCATCGACAATGGGAAGGTCCAATGGATACAATAAACCTACAGAGGTGCATCGGAATGTAAAACTGGTGCCACGGGAAACGCTCAAAACATAGACAGTAGGAAGTCTCAGTCTTCCTGTACTTAAGTCGGCATTGAGTCTCTTATATCTAATACCGATGCAATTTCTGTGTTTCATCGTCAATGGGAAGGTCCAAGGGATACAGTAAACATGCAGAGGTGAATCGGAATGTAAAACTGGTGACACAGGAAACGCTCAAATCATAGACAGTAGGAAGACTCAGTCTTCCTGTACTTAAGTCGGCATTGTGTCTCTTATATTTAATTCCGATGCAATTTCTGTGTTTCATCGTCAATGGGAAGGTCCAAGGGATACAGTAAACCTGAAGAGGTGCATCGGAATGTAAAACTACTGAGACAGGAACGGCTCAAAACATAGACAGTAGGAAGCCTCAGTCTTCCTGTACTTAAGTCGGCATTGTGTCTCTTATATTTAATTCCGATGCGATTTCTGTGTTTCATCGACAATGGGAAGGTCCAATGGATTCAGTAAAACTGCAGAGGTGCATCGGAATGTAAAACTGGTGACACAGGAAACGCTCAACACATTGTCCGTAAGAAGACTGTTTTCTGATACTTAAGTCGGCATTTTGTCTCTTACATCGACCGTAAGAAGACTCAGTTTTCTTGTACTTAAGTCGGCGTTGTGTCTCTTATATTTAATTCCGATTCAATTTCTGTGTTTCATCGCCAATGGGAAGGTCCAAGGGATACAGTAAACCTGCAGAGGTAAATCGAAATGTAAAACTGGTGACACAGGAAACGCTGAAAAATTACACAGTAGGAAGACTCAATCTTCCGGTACTTAAGTCGGCATTGTGTCTCTTATATTTAATTCCGATGCAATTTCTGTGTTTCATCGTCACTGTTAAGGTCCAAGGATACAGTAAACCTGTAGGGGTAGGTCAAAATGTAAAACTGGTGACACAGGAAACGCTCAAATTATAGACAGTAGGAAGACTTAGTCTTCCTGTACTTATGTCGGCATTGTGTCTCTTATATTTAATTCCGATGCGATTTCTGTGTTTCATCGACAATGGGAAGGTCCAATGGATACAATAAGCCTACAGAGATGCATCGGAATGTAAAACTGGTGACACAGGAAACGCTCAAAACATAGACAGTAGGAAGACTCAGTCTTCCTGTACTTAAGTCGGCATTGTGTCTCTTATATTTAATTCGATGCGATTTCTGTGTTTCATCGACAATGGGAAGGTCCAAGGGATACAGTAAATCGGCAGGGGTGCATCGGAATGTAAAACTGATGACACAGGAAACGCTCAAAACATCGACCGTAAGAAGACTCAGTTTTCTTGTACTTAAGTCGGCGTTGAGTCTCTTATATTTAATTCCGATGCAATTTCTGTGTTTCATCGCCAATGGGAAGGTCCAAGGGATACAGTAAACCTGCAGAGGTGAATCGAAATGTAAAACTGGTGACACAGGAAACGCTGAAAAATTAGTCAGTAGGAAGACTCAGTCTTCCTGTACTTAAGACGGCATTGAGTCTCTTATATGTAATACCGATGCAATTTCTGTGTATCATCGTCAATGGGAAGGTCCAAGGGATACAGTAAACATGCAGAGGTGAATCGGAATGTAAAACTGGCGACACAGGAAACGTTCAAATCATAGACAGTAGGAAGACTCAGTCTTCCTGTACTTATGACGGCATTGTGTCTCTTATATTTAATTCCGATGCAATTTCTCTGGTTCATCGTCAATGGGAAGGTCCAAGGGATACAGTAAACCTGAAGAGGTGCATCGGAATGTAAAACTACTGAGACAGGAAACGCTCAAAACATAGACAGTAGGAAGCCTCAGTCTTCCTGTACTTAAGTCGGCATTGTGTCTCTTATATTTAATTCCGATGCGATTTCTGTCTTTCATCGACAATGGGAAGGTCCAATGGATTCAGTAAACCTGCAGAGGTGCATCGGAATGTAAAACTGGTGACACAGGAAACGCTCAACACATTGTCCGTAAGAAGACTGTTTTCTGGTACTTAAGTCGGCATTGTGTCTCTTATATTTAATTCCGATGCAATTTCTGTGTTTCATCGTCACTGTGAAGGTCCAAGGGATACAGTAAACCTGTAGAGGTGCATGGGAATGTAAAACTGGTGACACAGGAAACGCTCAAAACATCGACCGTAAGAAGACTCAGTTTTCTTGTACTTAAGTCGGCGTTGTGTCTCTTATATTTAATTCCGATGCAATTACTGTGTTTCATCGTCAATGGGAAGCTCCAATTGATACAGTAAACCTGCAGAGGCACATCGGAATGTAAAACTGGTGACACAGGAAACGCTGAAAAATTAGACAGTAGGAAGACTCAATCTTCCGGTACTTAAGTCGGCATTGTGTCTCTTATATTTAATTCCGATGCAATTTCTGTGTTTCATCGCCAATGGGAAGGTCCAAGGGATACAGTAAACCTGCAGAGGTAAATCGAAATGTAAAACTGGTGACACAGGAAACGCTGAAAAATTAGACAGTAGGAAGACTCAATCTTCCGGTACTTAAGTCGGCATTGTGTCTCTTATATTTAATTCCGATGCAATTTCTGTGTTTCATCGTCACTGTTAAGGTCCAAGGATACAGTAAACCTGTAGGGGTAGGTCAAAATGTAAAACTGGTGACACAGGAAACGCTCAAATTATAGACAGTAGGAAGACTTAGTCTTCCTGTACTTATGTCGGCATTGTGTCTCTTATATTTAATTCCGATGCGATTTCTGTGTTTCATCGACAATGGGAAGGTCCAATGGATACAATAAGCCTACAGAGATGCATCGGAATGTAAAACTGGTGACACAGGAAACGCTCAAAACATAGACAGTAGGAAGACTCAGTCTTCCTGTACTTAAGTCGGCATTGTGTCTCTTATATTTAATTCGATGCGATTTCTGTGTTTCATCGACAATGGGAAGGTCCAAGGGATACAGTAAATCGGCAGGGGTGCATCGGAATGTAAAACTGATGACACAGGAAACGCTCAAAACATCGACCGTAAGAAGACTCAGTTTTCTTGTACTTAAGTCGGCGTTGAGTCTCTTATATTTAATTCCGATGCAATTTCTGTGTTTCATCGCCAATGGGAATGTCCAAGGGATACAGTAAACCTGCAGAGGTGAATCGAAATGTAAAACTGGTGACACAGGAAACGCTGAAAAATTAGTCAGTAGGAAGACTCAGTCTTCCTGTACTTAAGACGGCATTGAGTCTCTTATATGTAATACCGATGCAATTTCTGTGTATCATCGTCAATGGGAAGGTCCAAGGGATACAGTAAACATGCAGAGGTGAATCGGAATGTAAGACTGGCGACACAGGAAACGTTCAAAACATAGACAGTAGGAAGACTCAGTCTTCCTGTACTTATGACGGCATTGTGTCTCTTATATTTAATTCCGATGCAATTTCTCTGCTTCATCGTCAATGGGAAGGTCCAAGGGATACAGTAAACCTGAAGAGGTGCATCGGAATGTAAAACTACTGAGACAGGAAACGCTCAAAACATAGACAGTAGGAAGCCTCAGTCTTCCTGTACTTAAGTCGGCATTGTGTCTCTTATATTTAATTCCGATGCGATTTCTGTCTTTCATTGACAATGGGAAGGTCCAATGGATTCAGTAAACCTGCAGAGGTGCATCGGAATGTAAAACTGGTGACACAGGAAACGCTCAACACATTGTCCGTAAGAAGACTGTTTTCTGGTACTTAAGTCGGCATTGTGTCTCTTATATTTAATTCCGATGCAATTTCTGTGTTTCATCGTCACTGTGAAGGTCCAAGGGATACAGTAAACCTGTAGAGGTGCATGGGAATGTAAAACTGGTGACACAGGAAACGCTCAAAACATCGACCGTAAGAAGACTCAGTTTTCTTGTACTTAAGTCGGCGTTGTGTCTCTTATATTTAATTCCGATGCAATTACTGTGTTTCATCGTCAATGGGAAGCTCCAATTGATACAGTAAACCTGCAGAGGCACATCGGAATGTAAAACTGGTGACACAGGCAACGCTCAAAACATAGACAGTAGGAAGACTCAGTTTTCTTGTACTTATGTCGGCATTGTGTCTCTTATATTTAATTCCGATGCAATTTCTGTTTTTCATCGTCAATGGGAAGGTGCAAGGGAGACAGTAAACCGGCAGAGGTGCATCAGAATGTAAAACTGGTGACCCAGGAAACGCTCAAAACATAGACCGTAAGAAGACTCAGTTTTCTTGTACTTAAGTCGGCGTTGTGTCTCTTATATTTAATTCCGATGCAATTTCTGTGTTTCATCGCCAATGGGAAGGTCCAAGGGATACAGTAAACCTGCAGAGGTAAATCGAAATGTAGAACTGGTGACACAGGAAACGATGAAAAATTAGACAGTAGGAAGACTCAATCTTCCGGTACTTAAGTCGGCATTGTGTCTCTTATATTTAATTCCGATGCAATTTCTGTTTTTCATCGTCACTGTGAAGGTCCAAGGATACAGTAAACCTGTAGGGGTAGGTCAAAATGTAAAACTGGTGACACAGGAAACGCTCAAATTATAGACAGTAGGAAGACTCAGTCTTCCTGTACTTAAGTCGGCATTGTGTCTCTTATATTTAATTCCGATGCAATTTCTGTGTTTCAACGTCAATGGGAAGGTCCAAGGGATACGGTAAACCTGAAGAGGTGCATCGGAATGTAAAACTAGTGGGACAGGAAACGCTCAAAACATAGACAGTAGGAAGCCTCAGTCTTCCTGTACTTAAGTCGGCATTGTGTCTCTTATATTTAATTCCGATGCAGTTTCTGTGTTTCATCGTCAATGGGAAGGTCCAAGGGATACAATAAACCTGCAGAGGTGCATCGGAATCTAAAACTAGTGAAACAGGAAACGCTCAAACATAGACAGTAGGAAGACTCAGTCTTCCTGTACTTAAGTCGGCATTGAGTCTCTTATATTTAATTCGGATGCAATTTCTGTGTTTCATCGTCAATGGGAATGTCCAAGGGATACAGTAAACCTGCAGAGATGCATCGGAATGTAAAACTGGTGACACAGGAAACGCTCAAATCATAGACAGTAGGAAGACTCAGTTTTCCTGTACATAAGTCGGCATTGTGTCTCTTATATTTATTTCCGATGAAATTTCTGTGTTTCATCGTGAATGTGATGATCCAAGGGATATAGTAAACAAGCAGAGGTGCATCGGAAAGTAAAACTGATGACACAGGAAACGCTCAAAGCATAGACAGTAGGAAGACTTAGTCTTCCTGTACTTAAGTCGGCATTGTGTCTCTTATATTTCATTCCGATGCAATTTCTGTTTTGCATCGTCAATGGGAAGGTCCAAGGGATACTGTAAACCTGCAGAGGAGCATCGGAATGTAAAACTGGTGACACAGGAAACGCTCAAAACATAGACAGTAGGAAGACTCAGTCTTCCTGTACTTAAGTCGGCATTGTATCTTTTATATTTAATTCCGATGCGATTTCTGTGTTTCATCGACAATGGGAAGGTCCAATGGATACAATAAACCTACAGAGGTGCATCGGAATGTAAAACTGGTGACACAGGAAACGCTCAAAACATAGACCGTAAGAAGACTCAGTTTTCTTGTACTTAAGTCGGCGTTGTGTCTCTTATATTTAATTCCGATGCAATTTCTGTGTTTCATCGCCAATGGGAAGGTCCAAGGGATACAGTAAACCTGCAGAGGTGAATCGAAATGTAAAACTGGTGACACAGGAAACGCTGAAAAATTAGTCAGTAGGAAGACTCAATCTTCCGGTACTTAAGTCGGCATTGTGTCTCTTATATTTAATTCCGATGCAATTTCTCTGCTTCATCGTCAATGGGAAGGTCCAAGGGATACAGTAAACCTGAAGAGGTGCAACGGAATGTAAAACTACTGAGACAGGAAACGCTCAAAACATAGACAGTAGGAAGCCTCAGTCTTCGTGTACTTAAGTCGGCATTGTGTCTCTTATATTTAATTCCGATGCGATTTCTGTCTTTCATCGACAATGGGAAGGTCCAATGGATTCAGTAAACCTGCAGAGGTGCATCGGAATGTAAAACTGGTGACACAGGAAACGCTCAACACATTGTCCGTAAGAAGACTGTTTTCTGGTAATTAAGTCGGCATTGTGTCTCTTATATTTAATTCCGATGCAATTTCTGTGTTTCATCGTCACTGTGAAGGTCCAAGGGATACAGTAAACCTGTAGAGGTGCATGGGAATGTAAAACTGGTGACACAGGAAACGCTCAAAACATCGACCGTAAGAAGACTCAGTTTTCTTGTACTTAAGTCGGCGTTGTGTCTCTTATATTTAATTCCGATGCAATTACTGTGTTTCATCGTCAATGGGAAGCTCCAATTGATACAGTAAACCTGCAGAGGCACATCGGAATGTAAAACTGGTGACACAGGCAACGCTCAAAACATAGACAGTAGGAAGACTCAGTTTTCTTGTACTTATGTCGGCATTGTGTCTCTTATATTTAATTCCGATGCAATTTCTGTTTTTCATCGTCAATGGGAAGGTGCAAGGGAGACAGTAAACCGGCAGAGGTGCATCAGAATGTAAAACTGGTGACCCAGGAAACGCTCAAAACATAGACCGTAAGAAGACTCAGTTTTCTTGTACTGAAGTCGGCGTTGTGTCTCTTATATTTAATTCCGATGCAATTTCTGTGTTTCATCGCCAATGGGAAGGTCCAAGGGATACAGTAAACCTGCAGAGGTAAATCGAAATGTAGAACTGGTGACACAGGAAACGATGAAAAATTAGACAGTAGGAAGACTCAATCTTCCGGTACTTAAGTCGGCATTGTGTCTCTTATATTTAATTCCGATGCAATTTCTGTGTTTCATCGTCACTGTGAAGGTCCAAGGATACAGTAAACCTGTAGGGGTAGGTCAAAATGTAAAACTGGTGACACAGGAAACGCTCAAATTATAGACAGTAGGAAGACTCAGTCTTCCTGTACTTAAGTCGGCATTGTGTCTCTTATATTTAATTCCGATGCAATTTCTGTGTTTCAACGTCAATGGGAAGGTCCAAGGGATACGGTAAACCTGAAGAGGTGCATCGGAATGTAAAACTAGTGGGACAGGAAACGCTCAAAACATAGACAGTAGGAAGCCTCAGTCTTCCTGTACTTAAGTCGGCATTGTGTCTCTTATATTTAATTCCGATGCAGTTTCTGTGTTTCATCGTCAATGGGAAGGTCCAAGGGATACAATAAACCTGCAGAGGTGCATCGGAATCTAAAACTAGTGAAACAGGAAACGCTCAAACATAGACAGTAGGAAGACTCAGTCTTCCTGTACTTAAGTCGGCATTGAGTCTCTTATATTTAATTCGGATGCAATTTCTGTGTTTCATCGTCAATGGGAATGTCCAAGGGATACAGTAAACCTGCAGAGATGCATCGGAATGTAAAACTGGTGACACAGGAAACGCTCAAATCATAGACAGTAGGAAGACTCAGTTTTCCTGTACATAAGTCGGCATTGTGTCTCTTATATTTATTTCCGATGAAATTTCTGTGTTTCATCGTGAATGTGATGATCCAAGGGATATAGTAAACAAGCAGAGGTGCATCGGAAAGTAAAACTGATGACACAGGAAACGCTCAAAGCATAGACAGTAGGAAGACTTAGTCTTCCTGTACTTAAGTCGGCATTGTGTCTCTTATATTTCATTCCGATGCAATTTCTGTTTTGCATCGTCAATGGGAAGGTCCAAGGGATACTGTAAACCTGCAGAGGAGCATCGGAATGTAAAACTGGTGACACAGGAAACGCTCAAAACATAGACAGTAGGAAGACTCAGTCTTCCTGTACTTAAGTCGGCATTGTATCTTTTATATTTAATTCCGATGCGATTTCTGTGTTTCATCGACAATGGGAAGGTCCAATGGATACAATAAACCTACAGAGGTGCATCGGAATGTAAAACTGGTGACACAGGAAACGCTCAAAACATAGACC
The DNA here is from genome assembly GCF_023898315.1 of Schistocerca nitens. NCBI lineage: Eukaryota > Metazoa > Arthropoda > Insecta > Orthoptera > Acrididae > Schistocerca > Schistocerca nitens. The sequence continues at coordinate 10,447,464 of NC_064618.1, read as the reverse complement.
GTAAGAAGACTCAGTTTTCTTGTACTTAAGTCGGCGTTGTGTCTCTTATATTTAATTCCGATGCAATTTCTGTGTTTCATCGCCAATGGGAAGGTCCAAGGGATACAGTAAACCTGCAGAGGTGAATCGAAATGTAAAACTGGTGACACAGGAAACGCTGAAAAATTAGTCAGTAGGAAGACTCAATCTTCCGGTACTTAAGTCGGCATTGTGTCTCTTATATTTAATTCCGATGCAATTTCTGTGTTTCATCGTCACTGTGAAGGTCCAAGGATACAGTAAACCTGTAGGGGTGGGTCAAAATGTAAAACTGGTGACACAGGAAACGCTCAAATTATAGACAGTAGGAAGACTCAGTCTTCCTGTACTTAAGTCGGCATTGTGTCTCTTATATTTAATTCCGATGCAATTTCTGTGTTTCAACGTCAATGGGAAGGTCCAAGGGATACGGTAAACCTGAAGAGGTGCATCGGAATGTAAAACTAGTGGGACAGGAAACGCTCAAAACATAGACAGTAGGAAGCCTCAGTCTTCCTGTACTTAAGTCGGCATTGTGTCTCTTATATTTAATTCCGATGCAGTTTCTGTGTTTCATCGTCAATGGGATGGTCCAAGGGATACAATAAACCTGCAGAGGTGCATCGGAATCTAAAACTAGTGAAACAGGAAACGCTCAAACATAGACAGTAGGAAGACTCAGTCTTCCTGTACTTAAGTCGGCATTGAGTCTCTTATATTTAATTCCGATGCAATTTCTGTGTTTCATCGTCAATGGGAAGGTCCAAGGGATACAGTAAACCTGCAGAGATGCATCGGAATGTAAAACTGGTGACACAGGAAACGCTCAAATCATAGACAGTAGGAAGACTCAGTTTTCCTGTACATAAGTCGGCATTGTGTCTCTTATATTTATTTCCGATGAAATTTCTGTGTTTCATCGTGAATGTGAAGATCCAAGGGATATAGTAAACAAGCAGAGGTGCATCGGAAAGTAAAACTGATGACACAGGAAACGCTCAAAGCATAGACAGTAGGAAGACTTAGTCTTCCTGTACTTAAGTCGGCATTGTGTCTCATATATTTAATTCAGATGCGATTTCTGTGTTTCATCGACAATGGGAAGGTCCAATGGATACAATAAACCTACAGAGGCGCATCGGAATGTAAAACTGGTGCCACGGGAAACGCTCAAAACATAGACAGTAGGAAGACTCAGTCTTCCTGTACTTAAGTCGGCATTGTGTCTCTTATATTTAATTCGATGCGATTTCTGTGTTTCATCGACAATGGGAAGGTCCAAGGGATACAGTAAATCGGCAGGGGTGCATCAGAATGTAAAACTGATGACACAGGAAACGCTCAAAACATCGACCGTAAGAAGACTCAGTTTTCTTGTACTTAAGTCGACGTTGTGTCTCTTATATTTAATTCCAATGCAATTTCTGTGTTTCATCGCCAATGGGAAGGTCCAAGGGATACAGTAAACCTGCAGAGGTGAATCGAAATGTAAAACTGGTGACACAGGAAACGCTGAAAAATTAGTCAGTAGGAAGACTCAATCTTCCGGTACTTAAGTCGGCATTGTGTCTCTTATATTTAATTCCGATGCAATTTCTGTGTTTCATCGTCACTGTGAAGGTCCAAGGATACAGTAAACCTGTAGGGGTGGGTCAAAATGTAAAACTGGTGACACAGGAAACGCTCAAAACATAGACAGTAGGAAGCCTCAGTCTTCCTGTACTTAAGTCGGCATTGTGTCTCTTATATTTAATTCCGATGCAGTTTCTGTGTTTCATCGTCAATGGGAAGGTCCAAGGGATACAATAAACCTGCAGAGGTGCATCGGAATCTAAAACTAGTGAAACAGGAAACGCTCAAACATAGACTGTAGGAAGACTCAGTCTTCCTGTACTTAAGTCGGCATTGAGTCTCTTATATTTAATTCCGATGCAATTTCTGTGTTTCATCGTCAATGGGAAGGTCCAAGGGATACAGTAAACCTGCAGAGATGCATCGGAATGTAAAACTGGTGACACAGGAAACGCTCAAATCATAGACAGTAGGAAGACTCAGTTTTCCTGTACATAAGTCGGCATTGTGTCTCCTATATTTATTTCCGATGAAATTTCTGTGTTTCATCGTGAATGTGAAGATCCAAGGGATATAGTAAACAAGCAGAGGTGCATCGGAAAGTAAAACTGATGACACAGGAAACGCTCAAAGCATAGACAGTAGGAAGACTTAGTCTTCCTGTACTTAAGTCGGCATTGTGTCTCTTATATTTAATTCCGATGCGATTTCTGTGTTTCATCGACAATGGGAAGGTCCAATGGATACAATAAACCTACAGAGGTGCATCGGAATGTAAAACTGGTGCCACGGGAAACGCTCAAAACATAGACAGTAGGAGGTCTCAGTCTTCCTGTACTTAAGTCGGCATTGAGTCTCTTATATCTAATACCGATGCAATTTCTGTGTTTCATCGTCAATGGGAAGGTCCAAGGGATACAGTAAACATGCAGAGGTGAATCGGAATGTAAAACTGGTGACACAGGAAACGCTCAAATCATAGACAGTAGGAAGACTCAGTCTTCCTGTACTTAAGTCGGCATTGTGTCTCTTATATTTAATTCCGATGCAATTTCTGTGTTTCATCGTCAATGGGAAGGTCCAAGGGATACAGTAAACCTGAAGAGGTGCATCGGAATGTAAAACTACTGAGACAGGAAAGGCTCAAAACATAGACAGTAGGAAGCCTCAGTCTTCCTGTACTTAAGTCGGCATTGTGTCTCTTATATTTAATTCCGATGCGATTTCTGTGTTTCATCGACAATGGGAAGGTCCAATGGATTCAGTAAAACTGCAGAGGTGCATCGGAATGTAAAACTGGTGACACAGGAAACGCTCAACACATTGTCCGTAAGAAGACTGTTTTCTGGTACTTAAGTCGACATTTTGTCTCTTACATCGACCGTAAGAAGACTCAGTTTTCTTGCACTTAAGTCGGCGTTGTGTCTCTTATATTTAATTCCGATTCAATTTCTGTGTTTCATCGCCAATGGGAAGGTCCAAGGGATACAGTAAACCTGCAGAGGTAAATCGAAATGTAAAACTGGTGACACAGGAAACGCTGAAAAATTAGACAGTAGGAAGACTCAATCTTCCGGTACTTAAGTCGGCATTGTGTCTCTTATATTTAATTCCGATGCAATTTCTGTGTTTCATCGTCACTGTTAAGGTCCAAGGATACAGTAAACCTGTAGGGGTAGGTCAAAATGTAAAACTGGTGACATAGGAAACGCTCAAATTATAGACAGTAGGAAGACTTAGTCTTCCTGTACTTATGTCGGCATTGTGTCTCTTATATTTAATTCCGATGCGATTTCTGTGTTTCATCGACAATGGGAAGGTCCAATGGATACAATAAGCCTACAGAGATGCATCGGAATGTAAAACTGGTGACACAGGAAACGCTCAAAACATAGACAGTAGGAAGACTCAGTCTTCCTGTACTTAAGTCGGCATTGTGTCTCTTATATTTAATTCGATGCGATTTCTGTGTTTCATCGACAATGGGAAGGTCCAAGGGATACAGTAAATCGGCAGGGGTGCATCGGAATGTAAAACTGATGACACAGGAAACGCTCAAAACATCGACCGTAAGAAGACTCAGTTTTCTTGTACTTAAGTCGGCGTTGAGTCTCTTATATTTAATTCCGATGCAATTTCTGTGTTTCATCGTCAATGGGAAGGTCCAAGGGATACAGTAAACCCGCAGAGGTGCAACGGAATGTAAAACTGGTGCCACGGGAAACGCTCAAAACATAGACAGTAGGAAGTCTCAGTCTTCCTGTACTTATGTCGGCATTGAGTCTCTTATATCTAATACCGATGCAATTTCTGTGTTTCATCGTCAATGGGAAGGTCCAAGGGATACAGTAAACATGCAGAGGTGAATCGGAATGTAAAACTGGTGACACAGGAAACGCTCAAATCATAGACAGTAGGAAGACTCAGTCTTCCTGTACTTAAGTCGGCATTGTGTCTCTTATATTTAATTCCGATGCAATTTCTGTGTTTCATCGTCAATGGGAAGGTCCAAGGGATACAGTAAACCTGAAGAGGTGCATCGGAATGTAAAACTACTGAGACAGGAAACGCTCAAAACATAGACAGTAGGAAGCCTCAGTCTTCCTGTACTTAAGTCGGCATTGTGTCTCTTATATTTAATTCCGATGCGATTTCTGTGTTTCATCGACAATGGGAAGGTCCAATGGATTCAGTAAAACTGCAGAGGTGCATCGGAATGTAAAACAGGTGACACAGGAAACGCTCAACACATTGTCCGTAAGAAGACTGTTTTCTGGTACTTAAGTCGGCATTTTGTCTCTTACATCGACCGTAAGAAGACTCAGTTTTCTTGTACTTAAGTCGGCGTTGTGTCTCTTATATTTAATTCCGATGCTATTTCTGTGTTTCATCGTCAATGGGAAGCTCCAATTGATACAGTAAACCTGCAGAGGTGCATCGGAATGTAAAACTGGCGACACAGGAAACGTTCAAAACATAGACAGTAGGAAGACTCAGTCTTCCTGTACTTATGACGGCATTGTGTCTCTTATATTTAATTCCGATGCTATTTCTGTGTTTCATCGTCACTGTGATGGTCCAAGGGATACAGTAAACCTGCAGAGGTGCATCGGTATGTAAAACTGGTGACACAGGATACGCTCAAAACATAGACAGTAGGAAGACTCAGTCTTCCTGTCCTTATGTCGGCATTGTGTCTCTTATATTTAACTCCGATGCAATTTCTGTGTTTCATCGTCAATGGGAAGGTCCAAGGGATACAGTAAACCTGCAGAGGTGCATCAGAATGTAAAACTGGTGACACAGGAAACTCTCAAAACATAGACCGTAAGAAGACTCAGTTTTCCTTGTGCTTAAGTCGGCGTTGTGTCTCTTATATTTAATTCCGATGCAATTTCTGTGTTTCATCGTCAATGGGAAGGTCCAATGGATACAGTAAACCTGCAGAGGCACATCGGAATGTAAAACTGGTGACACAGGCAACGCTCAAAACATAGACAGTAGGAAGACTCAGTCTTCCTGTACTTATGTCGGCATAGTGTCTCTTATATTTAATTCCGATGCAATTTCTGTTTTTCATCGTCAATGGGAAGGTGCAAGGGAGACAGTAAACCGGCAGAGGTGCATCAGAATGTAAAACTGGTGACACAGGAAACGCTCAAAACATAGACCGTAGGAAGACTCAGTTTTCTTGTACTTAAGTCGGCGTTGTGTCTCTTATATTTAATTCCGATGCAATTTCTGATTTTCATCGTCAATGGGAAGCTCCAAGGGATACAGTAAACCTGCAGAGGTGCATCGGAATGTAAAACTGGTGACACAGGAAACGCTGAAATATTAGACAGTAGGAAGACTCAATCTTCCGGTACTTAAGTCGGCATTGTGTCTCTTATATTTATTTCCGATGCAATTTCTGTGTTTCATCGTCACTGTGAAGGTCCAAGGATACAGTAAACCTGTAGGGGTGGTTCAAAATGTAAAACTGGTGACACAGGAAACGCTCAAATTAGAGACAGTAGGAAGACTCAGTCTTCCTGTACTTAAGTCGGCATTGTGTCTCTTATATTTAATTCCGATGCAATTTCTGTGTTTCAACGTCAATGGGAAGGTCCAAGGGATACGGTAAACCTGAAGAGGTGCATCGGAATGTAAATTTAGTGGGACAGGAAACGCTCAAAACATAGACAGTAGGAAGCCTCAGTCTTCCTGTACTTAAGTCGGCAATGTGTCTCTTATATTTAATTCCGATGTAGTTTCTGTGTTTCATCGTCAATGGGAAGGTCCAAGGGATACAATAAACCTGCAGAGGTGCATCGGAATCTAAAACTAGTGAAACAGGAAACGCTCAAACATAGACAGTAGGAAGACTCAGTCTTCCTGTACTTAAGTCGGCATTGAGTCTCTTATATTTAATTCCGATGCAATTTCTGTGTTTCATCGTCAATGGGAATGTCCAAGGGATACAGTAAACCTGCAGAGATGCATCGGAATGTAAAACTGGTGACACAGGAAACGCTCAAATCATAGACAGTAGGAAGACTCAGTTTTCCTGTACATATGTCGGCATTGTGTCTCTTATATGTATTTCCGATGAAATTTCTGTGTTTCATCGTGAATGTGAAGATCCAAGGGATATAGTAAACAAGCAGAGGTGCATCGGAAAGTAAAACTGATGACACAGGAAACGCTCAAAGCATAGACAGTAGGAAGACTTAGTCTTCCTGTACTTAAGTCGGCATTGTGTCTCTTATATTTCATTCCGATGCAATTTCTGTTTTCCATCGTCAATGGGAAGGTCCAAGGGATACAGTAAACCTGCAGAGGAGCATCGGAATGTAAAACTGGTGACACAGGAAACGCTCAAAACATAGACAGTAGGAAGACTCAGTCTTCCTGTACTTAAGTCGGCATTGTGTCTCTTATATTTATTTCCGATGCGATTTCTGTGTTTCATCGACAATGGGAAGGTCCAATGGATACAATAAACCTACAGAGGTGCATCGGAATGTAAAACTGGTGACACAGGAAACGCTCAAAACATAGACAGTAGGAAGACTCAGTCTTCCTGTACTTAAGTCGGCATTGTGTCTCTTATATTTAATTCGATGCGATTTCTGTGTTTCATCGACAATGGGAAGGTCCAAGGGATACAGTAAATCGGCAGGGGTGCATCGGAATGTAAAACTGATGACACAGGAAACGCTCAAAACATCGACCGTAAGAAGACTCAGTTTTCTTGTACTTAAGTCGGCGTTGAGTCTCTTATATTTAATTCCGATGCAATTTCTGTGTTTCATCGTCAATGGGAAGGTCCAAGGGATACAGTAAACCCGCAGAGGTGCAACGGAATGTAAAACTGGTGCCACGGGAAACGCTCAAAACATAGACAGTAGGAAGTCTCAGTCTTCCTGTACTTAAGTCGGCATTGAGTCTCTTATATGTAATACCGATGCAATTTCTGTGTTTCATCGTCAATGGGAAGGTCCAAGGGATACAGTAAACCTGTAGAGGTGCATGGGAATGTAAAACTGGTGACACAGGAAACGCTCAAAACATCGACCGTAAGAAGACTCAGTTTTCTTGTACTTAAGTCGGCGTTGTGTCTCTTATATTTAATTCCGATGCAATTTCTGTGTTTCATCGTCAATGGGAAGCTCCAATTGATACAGTAAACCTGCAGAGGTGCATCGGAATGTAAAACTGGCGACACGTTCAAAACATAGACAGTAGGAAGACTCAGTCTTCCTGTACTTATGACGGCATTGTGTCTCTTATATTTAATTCCGATGCTATTTCTGTGTTTCATCGTCACTGTGATGGTCCAAGGGATACAGTAAACCTGCAGAGGTGCATCGGTATGTAAAACTGGTGACACAGGATACGCTCAAAACATAGACAGTAGGAAGACTCAGTCTTCCTGTACTTAAGTCGGCATTGTGTCTCTTATATTTAATTCCGATGCAATTTCTGTGTTTCATCGTCAATGGGAAGGTCCAAGGGATACAGTAAACCTGAAGAGGTGCATCGGAATGTAAAACTACTGAGACAGGAAACGCTCAAAACATAGACAGTAGGAAGCCTCAGTCTTCCTGTACTTAAGTCGGCATTGTGTCTCTTATATTTAATTCCGATGCGATTTCTGTGTTTCATCGACAATGGGAAGGTCCAATGGATTCAGTAAAACTGCAGAGGTGCATCGGAATGTAAAACAGGTGACACAGGAAACGCTCAACACATTGTCCGTAAGAAGACTGTTTTCTGGTACTTAAGTCGGCATTTTGTCTCTTACATCGACCGTAAGAAGACTCAGTTTTCTTGTACTTAAGTCGGCGTTGTGTCTCTTATATTTAATTCCGATGCTATTTCTGTGTTTCATCGTCAATGGGAAGCTCCAATTGATACAGTAAACCTGCAGAGGTGCATCGGAATGTAAAACTGGCGACACAGGAAACGTTCAAAACATAGACAGTAGGAAGACTCAGTCTTCCTGTACTTATGACGGCATTGTGTCTCTTATATTTAATTCCGATGCTATTTCTGTGTTTCATCGTCACTGTGATGGTCCAAGGGATACAGTAAACCTGCAGAGGTGCATCGGTATGTAAAACTGGTGACACAGGATACGCTCAAAACATAGACAGTAGGAAGACTCAGTCTTCCTGTCCTTATGTCGGCATTGTGTCTCTTATATTTAACTCCGATGCAATTTCTGTGTTTCATCGTCAATGGGAAGGTCCAAGGGATACAGTAAACCTGCAGAGGTGCATCAGAATGTAAAACTGGTGACACAGGAAACTCTCAAAACATAGACCGTAAGAAGACTCAGTTTTCCTTGTGCTTAAGTCGGCGTTGTGTCTCTTATATTTAATTCCGATGCAATTTCTGTGTTTCATCGTCAATGGGAAGGTCCAATGGATACAGTAAACCTGCAGAGGCACATCGGAATGTAAAACTGGTGACACAGGCAACGCTCAAAACATAGACAGTAGGAAGACTCAGTCTTCCTGTACTTATGTCGGCATTGTGTCTCCTATATTTAATTCCGATGCAATTTCTGTTTTTCATCGTCAATGGGAAGGTGCAAGGGAGACAGTAAACCGGCAGAGGTGCATCAGAATGTAAAACTGGTGACACAGGAAACGCTCAAAACATAGACCGTAGGAAGACTCAGTTTTCTTGTACTTAAGTCGGCGTTGTGTCTCTTATATTTAATTCCGATGCAATTTCTGATTTTCATCGTCAATGGGAAGCTCCAAGGGATACAGTAAACCTGCAGAGGTGCATCGGAATGTAAAACTGGTGACACAGGAAACGCTGAAATATTAGACAGTAGGAAGACTCAATCTTCCGGTACTTAAGTCGGCATTGTGTCTCTTATATTTATTTCCGATGCAATTTCTGTGTTTCATCGTCACTGTGAAGGTCCAAGGATACAGTAAACCTGTAGGGGTGGTTCAAAATGTAAAACTGGTGACACAGGAAACGCTCAAATTATAGACAGTAGGAAGACTCAGTCTTCCTGTACTTAAGTCGGCATTGTGTCTCTTATATTTAATTCCGATGCAATTTCTGTGTTTCAACGTCAATGGGAAGGTCCAAGGGATACGGTAAACCTGAAGAGGTGCATCGGAATGTAAATTTAGTGGGACAGGAAACGCTCAAAACATAGACAGTAGGAAGCCTCAGTCTTCCTGTACTTAAGTCGGCATTGTGTCTCTTATATTTAATTCCGATGTAGTTTCTGTGTTTCATCGTCAATGGGAAGGTCCAAGGGATACAATAAACCTGCAGAGGTGCATCGGAATCTAAAACTAGTGAAACAGGAAACGCTCAAACATAGACAGTAGGAAGACTCAGTCTTCCTGTACTTAAGTCGGCATTGAGTCTCTTATATTTAATTCCGATGCAATTTCTGTGTTTCATCGTCAATGGGAATGTCCAAGGGATACAGTAAACCTGCAGAGATGCATCGGAATGTAAAACTGGTGACACAGGAAACGCTCAAATCATAGACAGTAGGAAGACTCAGTTTTCCTGTACATATGTCGGCATTGTGTCTCTTATATTTATTTCCGATGAAATTTCTGTGTTTCATCGTGAATGTGAAGATCCAAGGGATATAGTAAACAAGCAGAGGTGCATCGGAAAGTAAAACTGATGACACAGGAAACGCTCAAAGCATAGACAGTAGGAAGACTTAGTCTTCCTGTACTTAAGTCGGCATTGTGTCTCTTATATTTCATTCCGATGCAATTTCTGTTTTCCATCGTCAATGGGAAGGTCCAAGGGATACTGTAAACCTGCAGAGGAGCATCGGAATGTAAAACTGGTGACACAGGAAACGCTCAAAACATAGACAGTAGGAAGACTCAGTCTTCCTGTACTTAAGTCGGCATTGTGTCTCTTATATTTAATTCCGATGCGATTTCTGTGTTTCATCGACAATGGGAAGGTCCAATGGATACAATAAACCTACAGAGGTGCATCGGAATGTAAAACTGGTGACACAGGAAACGCTCAAAACATAGACAGTAGGAAGACTCAGTCTTCCTGTACTTAAGTCGGCATTGTGTCTCTTATATTTAATTCGATGCGATTTCTGTGTTTCATCGACAATGGGAAGGTCCAAGGGATACAGTAAATCGGCAGGGGTGCATCGGAATGTAAAACTGATGACACAGGAAACGCTCAAAACATCGACCGTAAGAAGACTCAGTTTTCTTGTACTTAAGTCGGCGTTGAGTCTCTTATATTTAATTCCGATGCAATTTCTGTGTTTCATCGTCAATGGGAAGGTCCAAGGGATACAGTAAACCCGCAGAGGTGCAACGGAATGTAAAACTGGTGCCACGGGAAACGCTCAAAACATAGACAGTAGGAAGTCTCAGTCTTCCTGTACTTAAGTCGGCATTGAGTCTCTTATATGTAATACCGATGCAATTTCTGTGTTTCATCGTCAATGGGAAGGTCCAAGGGATACAGTAAACATGCAGAGGTGAATCGGAATGTAAAACTGGTGACACAGGAAACGCTCAAATCATAGACAGTAGGAAGACTCAGTCTTCCTGTACTTAAGTCGGCATTGTGTCTCTTATATTTAATTCCGATGCAATTTCTGTGTTTCACCGTCAATGGGAAGGTCCAAGGGATACAGTAAACCTGAAGAGGTGCATCGGAATGTAAAACTACTGAGACAGGAAACGCTCAAAGCATAGACAGTGTACTTAAGTCGGCATTGTGTCTCTTATATTTAATTCCGATGCGATTTCTGTGTTTCATCGACAATGGGAAGGTCCAATGGATTCCGTAAAACTGCAGAGGTGCATCGGAATGTAAAACTGGTGACACAGGAAACGCTCAACACATTGTCCGTAAGATGACTGTTTTCTGGTACTTAAGTCGGCATTGTGTCTCTTATATTTAATACCGATGCAATTTCTGTGTTTCATCGTCACTGTGAAGGTCCAAGGGATACAGTAAACCTGT